>NC_086108.1:15536063-16176063 GCF_963921235.1 Mobula hypostoma | reverse complement strand
TCGTCACATTACCCTTGCAGTTTCTTTACTCTACCCATACAGATTCTACACTTTCTGAATCTATGTCACCTCTTTCTAAGTATTTGATTTCATTTTTACCAACAGACCCATTTGGTATTCTTCCACATAGGTACCTTGTCTTAATGTGTTCTATTAATATTATAATTGTGTGAAAGATTATAGTGTGTCAGTAGTCTAGCACCAGGTTTGAACATCTGGACTCCAAACCAGGGGAAATAGACTCACTCTCTGCCTATCAAATCCTTTAATCATCTTGCAGGGCTGAAACAAAGCTTCTGCTTTTGTCTGCTGCCTTTTGGGAAGCATCATTAAGTAATACCCATCGACATACCCTACCTTCTGCTTTGCAGACTGCCTTGAAAACAATACAGTCAGGTTTGAGAAGTCAGATATGCTTTACAGATCCTTGCTGACTCTCTGACCAGTTCACTTAATGCCCGCTACACTCGCATTTTACATGCAGGTCGAGAATGAGTTGGAAACCTCAGGGATGGACTGAGGAAGAATTTAAATGTGAAATTGCAATCCAGATTCTCAGAATGGTTGTTTTTAAGTCCAATGCAATCTCAATTTTGGAATTATGATCACATTCTTCTTACTTGCTCTATTTAAGGCTGGGAGTGAACCCAATGATCCAAGCAGCTGGACAGAGTGCAAGAAGTTGCCAACACCTACAACAGATGCTGAAGACTTGTTCATCAGGAGGATGGCGCGGGCACTACTGCTGAGCCAGGCCTGCACTGCCGTCGGCGACTCTGAGAGCCTGACTGATGAGGACTGGAAGTTGCTGGTCACTGAAGACACGGCCAATCTCGGCTCCATGCTGATACTCCCAAAGCCATCAGCAGAAGATGCAAGTAAGGGAGCTGGGAGGTGGGGGCTGGTCCGGGGCTAAGCTTCATTTCCCTCTTTCTGTTGGAAGGGAACAGGCCATATGGCCACCATTGTGGTTGTTATGTTATCCTGTAGTCCATTTCCAATGACCGCATTCCCAGGTGCTCTGCCAAAGCCAAAAATCATTAAGAAGCCCTGGGAAATGATAGTTACTTGGATAAGGTTTCCTGCCCCAGGTCGATTTTTCCATGGTTGTCTATAAAAACCAGCTAAAGGCCATCTAGTCCTGACAAAGGGTCTCGGCCCGAAACGTCGACTGTACCTCTTCCTAGAGATGCTGCCTGGCCTGCTGCGTTCACCAGCAACTTTGATGTGCGTTGCTTGAAAGGCCATTAGATGACATATTTCTTTCTCCCATCAGGAGACAGACAATTAACGTTTGGCCAGATAGTTGTGAAGCTCATGCCTGAGTGATATTAGGTGTCTCGTTATGTTTTGGATTCAGAAAAGGTGAGAGCTAGTTCTCATTGAACATTCATGGCCTCATCACCTCTCAAAGCACAGAGCAGTCAGCAAGATACTTTTCAAATGGAGTCATAGAGTTACAACAGCACGAAAGCAAGAGAAATCATGAAATATGAAGGTAAGCTAGCCAATAATGCAAAAGAGAATACTAAAAGTTTTTCTTCAGATACACAAAGAGTGAGAGGATATCGGACCACTAGAAAATGATGCTGGAGAGGTAGTAATGGGGGACAAAGAAATGGTGGACGAAATCAATAAATATTTTGCATCAGTCTTCATTATGGAAGACACAAGTAGCACGCCAGAAATTCAAGATTGTCAGGGTCAGAAGTGAGTGTAGTTGCTTTTACTAAGGAGAAGGTGTTTGGGAAGCTGAACGGTCTGAAGGTAGATAAGTCACCTGGACCACATGCACTACAACTCAGGGTTCTGAAAGAGGTAGCTGAAGAGCCTGTGGAGGCATTAGTAATGATATTGCAAAAATCACTATATTGCGGAATCGTTCCGGAGGACTGGGAAATTGCAAATGTCACTCCACACTTCAGGAAAGGAAAGAGGCAGAAGAAAGGAAATTCTATACCAATTAGCTTGACTTCAGCAGTTGGGAAGATGTTGGAATCCAATATTAAAAATGAGGTTTTGGGTAATTGGAAGTACATGATAAATTAGGCCAAAGTCAGCATAGTTTCCTTCTGGGAAAATCCTGCCTGACAACTCTGTAGAAATTCTTTGAGGAAATAACAAGTGGATGTTGTCTACTTGGATTTTCAAAAGGCCTTTGACAAGGTGCCACTCATGAGGCTGTTTAATAAGAGCCAATGTTTATAGGAAAGATACTAGCTTGAACATAAGATTGGCTGACAGGCAGGAGGCAACGAGCGGGAATAAAGGGGGCCTTTTCTGGTTGACTGCCAGTGACTAGTGATGTCAGTGTAGGGACTGCTTCTTTTCTTGTTACCTGTGAAAAATTAGGGTGAAGAAATTGATGGCTTTGTGGCTAAGTTTGCAGATGAAAGAATATAATGGTCATGCACTTTGACAGAAGGAATAAAAGCGTTATGTTCTATAACTTCAAACATTCAATTAATTCAAAGGAAGACACGGGAGTCCGAAATGCGAATCTGGCTTCTTCTTTACTTTAAACAAGGCACACGTATCAAATGGTAGCATGAGGATGCAATCAGTATATTTTTACATATAACCCATAATTAATTGTTAATGCTTAATCAAACTATATATATAAGCATTTATACATACAAGATTACTCAAATATTATTGAAATATTAAGTATACAACAGGCACGGACTATTCTGTAAATGGGGAGAAAATTTTTTTAAAAATCAGAGGTGTAGAGTGCCATGGGAGTTCTCATGTAGGATTCCCTCAAGGTTAACTTGCAGGTTGAGTCAATGGTAAGGAAGTCAAAGGTAATGTTAGTATCCATTTCATGAGGACTAGAGTACAAATGCAAGGATGTAATGCTGAGTCTTTATAAGACATTGGTCAGACCGCATATTGGGTACTGTGAGCAATTTTGGGCCTCTTACATAAGAAGGGATGTGCTGACATTGGAGAGAGTCCAGAGGAAGTTCATGAAAACTATCCAAGGAATGGAAGGCTGAACATATGATGAGCATTTGATGGCTCTGTGCCTGCACTCGCTGGAGTTTAGAAGAATGACAGGGGATCTCATCGAAATCTTTCAAATATTGAAAGGTTGAGATAGAGTGGATGTTTTCTATAGTGGGGAAGTTTAGAATCAGAGGGCACAGCCTTAGAATAGAGGGATGTCCTTTAGAACAGAGATGAGGAGGAATTTCTTTAGCCAGAGGGTAGTGAATCAGTGGAATTCATTGCCACGTGCATCTGTGCAGGCTAAATCATTGAATATATTAAAAGCAGAGTTTGACAGGTTCTTAATCATCAGGGCATCAAAGGTTATGGGGAAAAGACAGGAGAATGGGGTTGAGAGGGATAATAAATCAGCCATGAAGTAATGGCAGAGCTAGTCTCGATGGGCTGACTGTCTAATTCTGCTATATTTTATCATCTTATGGATGTAAAACAAGACTTTCAGCCCACTTATTCATGTTGACCATTGTGCTTATCTGAGCTGTCCTATTTGCTTGTGTTGGCCCATATCCCTCTATATCTTTCCTCTCTATGTGTGTCTCTGAATATTGTCATTGTACCTGCTGCTGCCACTTCCTCTGGCAGCTCATTCCATGCACCCACCACCTTCTGAGTAAAAAACTTGCCCTCAGCTCCCCTTTAAATTTCTTCCTTTTCACCTTTAACTTATGCCCTCTAGTGCTCAATTTCCCTAAGCTGGGGAAAAAGTGTGTCATCATTCACCATACATGGATTTTAAAAGCCCTGTGAGGCCATCCTGCAGCTTCCTTCGCTCAGACCCAGCCTACCCCATCTCTCTTTTTAACTCCAACCCTCTAGTCCTGGTAACAGTTTTGTGAATCTTGTCTGCACCCTCAATAACCAAATCACATACTTCCTATAGTGTGGCAAACAGAACAATATTCCATAAATGGTCTCACTATGTCTTGTACAGCTATAACATGGCATCCCAATTCTTGGAATCAATGACCCATCCGATGAAGCCAAGTGTAATATATGTCTTCTACACAACCGTGACTAAATTGGCGAGACTTTCAGCGAACTATGTAGGTCTCTACTACAACTCATCAGGGGCCTGTCAGTCACTCTGTTTATCTCATCCTCAGTGAACTTTCCAAAGCGCATCACTTTTCTGAGTTAAATTCTATCTCCCATTCCTTTGCTTAGCCTCCTACTTGATCTAGGTTCTTTTGGGACCTTAGATAACCTTCTTCACTTTAACCTTCCACACATCAACTTTGGTATCATCCACAAAGTTACTCATCATGCCACCTATATCCTCATGCAAATTGTTAACATATGTGACAGGCGAAAGGGAACCCAATACTGATCTTTGTCACACCACTGGTCATAGGCCTCCAATGTGGAAAAACAACACTCCATTCACACCCCCTTACTCCTTTCTCCAGGTCAAATTTTTATCCAGTTGGCTTGCTCACCCAGGACCTGATGATACCTCACTTTCCAGACTAGCCTTCTATTCCTATGTAGGATCTTGTCAAAAGCCTAAGATTAAAGTTCATGTGGTCAATGTAGTGAGTACAGGCCCAGAGCCATTAAATTCTCCTCATACATTAACCCTTTCGATCCCAGAATCATTCTCGTGGATCTTCTCTGGACCCTCTCCAGTTCCAGCACATCTTTTCTTTGATAAGGGGCTCAAGACAATACTCAAAGTGCAGTCTGACCAATGCCTTATAAAACCTCAACACTCCACTCTTGCTCTTATATTCTAGTCCTGTTGAATTGAATTCTAACATTGAATCTGCCTTCCTTACCACTGATTCAACCTGCAAGTTAACCTTTAGGGAATCCTGCAAAGTTACTTTGCAACTCTGACTTTTGAACTTTCTCCCCATTTAGAAAATAGTCCATGCCTTTATTGTTTCTGCCAAAGTGCAAAACCATATACTTCCCTGCACTACATGTAATCTGCCACTCATTCTCCTATCTGTCTAAAGCTGAACTTCACAATCAGAGTACAATGCAAGTGAATTTCTTCACTTTGAGTTGAATGTAGTTTATTTTAATGCAAACAATACCAGTATGCCATCTAAAGGCAATAACAATTGACCACAATGTGGACCATCATGCTGGAGCTCAGAACAAAACTGGACGATCCATCATTGGAACCAAGGTACGTAGTATGTACCAATAATTGTTGGAACCACACAAATGTGGACTATCCAGAGTTGCATTCGTGGAACACATTCAGGCAGATTTCGTATGGAAGTGGGAGCATTCCACGTGGATTGTCAACATTAATCTGCAAGTTTAGATTTTCCACACATGAATTCAAATGTATTATTCCCAAACCAGCTGCCAGCAATAGCCCAGCATTTCAAATCTGCTGTTTAAAAGCTCGCCTTTCCATAGGATCCAGTGGACCACTATGAATTTGCAGCAACATGCACCACTTACATTGCCTGAACCATCTCTGCCTGCTGAATTTCAGTGGGGAATAATTGAATTTGATGACGTTTGTGTTTTTTAAGTTTTTCATTTTAATTACTATTTTAAAGTAATTTAATTCATACATACAGACTTGGCTGGCACCAGGGCAGAAATGGATTCTCAATATTCCTGGATTTCAGTGCCTTAAAAGGGATAGAGATGGGGGGAAAGGGGAGGAAGGGTGGTATTACTGGACAGGGAAACTATTACAGCTACAGAAAGGGTGGCTAATGCAGCAGGATCCTCTTTTGAGTCAGTATGAGTGGAAGTCAGGAACAGGAAGGGAGCAGTTACTCTACTGGAGGTATTCTATAGGCCCCCTGGTAGCAGCAGAGATACAGAGGAGCAGATAGGAAGGCAGATTTTGGAAAAGTGCAAAAATAACAGGGTTATTTATGCAACACACATAAAAGTTGCTGGTGAACGCAGCAGGCCAGGCAGCATCTCTAGGAAGAGGTGCAGTCGACGTTTCAGGCCGAGACCCTTCGTCTGACGAAGGATCTCGGCCTGAAACGTCGACTGCACCTCTTCCTAGAGATGCTGCCTGGCCTGCTGCGTTCACCAGCAACTTTTATGTGTGTTGCTTGAATTTCCAGCATCTGCAGAATTCCTGTTGTTAGGGTTATTTATGGGTGACTTTAACTTCCCTAATGTTGATTGGCACCTGATTAGCTCCAATGGTTTAGACAGGGCAGAGTTTGTTAAGTGTGTCCAGGTTGGATTCCTGTCACAGTATGTTGACAGGCCGACTAGGGGGAATGCCATACTAGATCTAGTATTAGGTAACGAATTGGGTCAGGTCACAGATCTCTCACTGGGTGAGCATCTGGGGGACAGCGACCACTGCTCCCTGGCCTTTAGCATTATCATGGAAAAGGATAGAATCAGAGAAGACAGGAAAATTTTTAATTGGGGAAGGGCAAATTATGAGGCTATGAGGCTTGCAGGTGTGAATTGGGATGATGTTTTTGCAGGGAAATGTACTATGGACATGTGGTCGATATTTAGGGATATCTTGAAGGATGTTAGAGATAAATTTGTCCCTGTGAGGAAGATAAAGAATAGTAGGGTGAAGGAAACATGGGTGACAAGTGAGGTGGAAAATCTAGTCAGGTGGAAGAAGGCAGCATACGTGAGGTTTAGGAAGCAAGGATCAGATGGGTCTATTGAGGAATATAGGGTAGCAAGAAAGGAGCTTAAGAAGGGGCTGAGGAGAGCAAGAAGGGGGCATGAGAAGGCCTTGGCGAGTAGGGTAAAGGAAAACCCCAATGCATTCTTCAATTATGTGAAGAACAAAAAGATGACAGGAGTGAAGGTAGGACTGATTAGAGAAAAAGGTGGGAAGATGTGCCTAGAGGCTGTGGAAGTGAGCGAGGTCCTCAATAAATACTCCTCTTCGGTATTCACCAATGAGAGGGAACTTGATGATGGTGAGGACAATATGAGTGAGGTAGATGTTCTGGAGCATACTGATATTAAGGGAGAGGAGGTGTTGGAGTTGTTAAAATACATTAGGACGGATAAGTCCCCGGGGCCTGACGGAATATTCCCCAGGCTGCTCCATGAGGTGAGAGAAGAGATTGCTGAGCCTCTGGCTAGGATCTTTATGTCCTTATTGTCCACGGGAATGGTACCGGAGGATTGGAGGGAGGCGAATATTGCCCCCTTTTTCAAAAAAGGTAGTAGGGATACTCTAGGTAATTATAGGCCAGTGAGCCTTATGTCTGTCGTGGGAAAGCTGTTGGAAAAGATTCTTAGAGATAGGATCTATGGGCATTCAGAGAATCATGGTCTGATCAGGGACAGTTAGCATGGCTTTGTGAAGGGCAGATAGCGTCTAACAAACCTGATAGAGTTCTTCGAGGAGGTGACCAGGCATATAGATGAGGGTAGTGCAGTGGATGTGATGTACATGGATTTTAGTAAGGCATTTGACAAGGTTCCACACGGTCGGCTTATTCAGAAAATCAGAAGGCATGGGATCCAGGGAAGTTTGGCCAGGTGGATTCAGAATTGGCTTGCCTGCAGAAGGCAAAGGGTGGTGGTGGAGGGTTGTGACTAGTGGTGTCCCACAAGGATTGGTTCTGGGACCTCTACTTTTCGTGATTTTTATTAACGACCTGATGTGGGGTAGAAGGGTGGGTTGGCAAGTTTGCAGACAACACAAAGGTTGGTGGTGTTGTGGATAGTGCAGAGGATTGTCGAAGATTGCAGAGAGACATTGATAGGATGCAGAAGTGGGCTGAGAAGTGGCAGATGGAGTTCAACCCAGAGAGGTGTGAGTTGGTACACTTTGGAAGGACAAACTCCGAGGCAGAGTACAAAGTAAATGGCAGAATACTTGGTAGTGTGGAGGAGCAGAGGGATCTCGGGGTACATGTCCACAGATCCCTGAAAGTTGCCTCACAGGTAGATAGGGTAGTTAAGAAAGCTTATGGGGTGTTAGCTTTCATAAGTCAAGGGATAGAGTTTAAGAGTCGCAATGTAATGATACAGCTCTATAAAACTCTGGTTAGGCCACACTTGGAGTACTGTATCCATTTCTGGTCACCTCACTATAGAAAGGATGTGGAAGCATTGGAAAGGGTACAGAGGAGATTTACCAGGATGCTACCTGGTTTAGACAGTATGCATTATGATCAGAGATTAAGGGAGCTAGGGCTTTACTCTTTGGAGAGAAGGAGGATGAGAGGAGACATGATAGAGGTATACAAGATAGTAAGAGGAATAGATAGAGTGGATAGGCAGCGCCTCTTCCCCAGGGCACCACTGCTCAATACAAGAGGACATGGCTTTAAGGTAAGGGGTGGGAAGTTTAAGGGGGATATTAGACAATGGTTTTACCTCAGAGAGTGGTTGGTGCGTGGAATGCACTGCCTGAGTCAGTGGTGGAGGCAGATACACTAGTGAAGTTTAAGAGACTACTAGACAGGTATATGGAGGAATTTAAGGTGGGGGTTATATGGGAGGCAGGGTTTAAGAGTCAGCACAATATTGTGGGCCGAAGGGCCTGTTCTGCGCTGTATTATTATATGTTCTGTGTTCTATGTTTAATCATTGTGGAATTGCCTTTGTATGTTTCTAACAGCCATAAGCATTTGTTGTGTTTAACACGATGTCAACTGGCTTTACAGGGGCCTGCTGTTTCTTGCACTTCCTGATACTGTGCAGTACTTGGGATTCACATGGCCAAGTGGTTAAGGCGTTCATCTAATGATCTGAAGGTCGCTAGTTCGAGCCTTTGCTGTTGGCAGCATGTTTGTGACCTTGAGCAAGGCACTTAACCACACATTGTGTCTGTGTGAGGAGTGGTGCCCCACACAGACCTCCAATCTGTGCTTTGTAAGGCATGAAAATGCCCGACACAGGCCTCATGGTCTGAGTCGACGTTCCCTCCCCCTCCCCACCAGTACACTGCCTGCAACCATTACAGCTAAGTACAGTGCCTTCTTTCTACAGAAAGATCCCATTTGAGATCCAGACAAAATAAGTCAGGAACAATATGCTGGAAATTCAAGCAACACAGACAAAATGCTGGAGGAACCCAGCAGGCCAGGCAGCACCTGTGGAAAAGATTGCGGTCGATGTTTTGGGCCGAGACCCTTCGGCAGGACTCAGGCGAGTAGGGTTAGCAGAGACAGCGTATAGGCTCATTACGCCCATCCTAGGATGGCAGCAATCATAACTTCAATGTGTGAATGACCTAAGGGCAGGAGCAGATTGCTGATCTTCCCAATCTCTAGCATTCTCAAATGGAATGATCTAAGTCTCCTCACCCTCCATCCTGAGTCATGTGATGTTCTAGGAGCAAAGTTTTCTCAAAAAATCGAGCCCTCAAACTTGGTCTGGATATTAACCATCTTTTACTTGGACTAGACTCCCGGGCTGGAGTTTGAACTGATGGACTTGATTACTTAAATAAATGTCTTTTCTTCAACATATTTGAACCATCAGACTTGTATTGAGTGAACAAGAAGCTCCCATTGCATTATTATCTCTAGCACTTTCCTCCTGTGGTTAGTTCTTTGCATTGGTTGGTCCCAAATGTGCCAATGGAGTACTTTTGAAATGTGATCTCTGTTGTAATAGCCAGTCATAAACAGCAAGGTCATGGCAACAGTGTTATGTTAATCTCTTGACAATGTAGGCTAAAGTATAAATTCTGGGCAGAACATAGGACCAAACTACCTGAAATTCTAAAAAACAGTGTTCTGGGATGTTTTATATTAATCTGAGAGGACAGGAGTTGAATACTTTTGCTGAACGTTAGCACCTCTGACAATGCACAAGTTCCTCAGAACTTCACTAGAGATATCATCCTTCATTAAAGACTTGAGACTCAAGTAGATGAGCTCATGGTCTTCTCCCTTAGACCAGAGTGTCACCACAACCTTTGCTGTCTTTTGTTAAGCTGAGCACTGATAATACATAACTAGTAAGTCCAGTAGGAACAACCACCAGAAATAAGTCATTTTTATTATTTTTTTATAGATGGAAACTCACCAGAACCATCAATTGAGGAAAAGGGGACTAAAGTGGAGACGGGAATTCACTCCCCATGATTGGGAAGTTGTTGTTTGCTTTTGATTGGTCACCCGACTCTAAAATACACTGGTTGAATGGTTTTAAGTTGGAACAGTTCAATAAATGCAGACTGCTTTGTGCCACCATCACAGTCTCTTTAATGTTTTTGCTAGACTCTGTTCATTGGCAGTCAATATGTCAAAGCACGCACATCAAAGTTGCTAGTGAATGCAGCAGGCCAGGCAGCATCTCTAGGAAGAGGTATGGTCGACGTTTCAGACCGAGACATCGACTGTACCTCTTCCTAGAGATGCTGCCTGGCCTGCTGCGTTCACCAGCAACTTTGATGTGTGTGGCTTGAATTTCCAGCATCTGCAGATTTCCTTGTGTTTGCGAATATGTCAAAGCAGATTCATTAAGGGCAACTTCCACTGAGCTCCCTGCAGAGGTAGAGTGAACCCTCCAGAAATTTGACAGCATCGATTCAATAGTTCTTGTTCCATTTCCTGGAGATTTTGTCCAAGAAAGTTTCCCAATGAGAACTTGAGTGTGTTTACTTTGGATTTAGAGAAAATTAGTTTGTTCTTTGCACCTATTATTGTACCATGTTATCCAAACCTACAGGGAGAGTTGCCCTTGTTCTTTGATCTACAATATGTTTATATCTGTGTGTCTGAAGTCTGACCTTCGCTTCAACACAAAACTTAAGTCTGGTTCTAAGTGCAGAATTAGAACATGACTTGAATCATTGAGTTGTGGCAACACAGATTGTGTTATTCTGTTTTATCCTGTTTTCTTTCATATGTCAACTGGGAACTCTGTAAATCTTTGGGCAAAGATTGGAGTAAGCTCCTCTGATATAATACTTGGCTGATGTCAGGAGAAGTCAATGCAGTGGGTACCAGCCTTCCTTCAGGACATTGGTATTGCTGACCTAGTTATTTTTTTGTAATGGAGATGGTGGGAAGGGAACTACAAAGAAGCATTGGTGAGTTGCCACATAGCATCTAACAGATAGTGGACAAGCTGTGGTTGTGGATTGCCACTGATAAAGAAAGTTCTTAATTGTGTTGAGCTTCTTGAGTTTTCTTGAAGCAGCATCCATCCAGCAAATGGAGAGTAATCCAGCGTACTCTTGACCTGTGCTTTGGTGTGTCAGGAGGTGAGATACAAGGAACCTCATCACTGACTGATAGTTATAGCGAACTGCTAGTTATAGTCTCATTGTTAATTATAACACACTGCTAGTTATAACCACACACATAAAAGTTGCTGGTGTGTTGCTTGAATTTCCAGCATCTGCAGAATTCCTGTTGTTTGCTAGTTATAGCCACACTGTTTATGTTCCAGGACATTATACCCACTAAGATATTGATGATGAGGGATTCAATGTTTGCTTATAAAATGCCATGGGGTACAGACCTGGTCCTGAAGTGTTTTTCCCCTTGATGCCCACTGATTTCAGATTTACTGTGGTTTCAATAGGTACATTTAATGTCAGAGAAACGTATACAATATACATCCTGAAATTCTTTTTCTCCACAAACATTCACAAAAACAGAGGAGTGCCCCAAAGAATGAATGACGGTTAAATGTTAGAACCCCAAAGCACCCCCCCAGCTCCCCTCTCCTACCCATAGGGAACAGCAAGGTAATGACCCCCTCCCCCACCAGCAAAAAAACATTGGCACCCCCCACGGAGCATTCAAATGTACAGCAAAGCATCAATAAAGACACAGACTTGTAGTACCTAAAGACCTCAGCTTGGCCGGTATGGAGCCTCACTGCACGTTGCTGGGTTTGCCCTCATTGCAGTTTCTGACACATGGATGAGCATAGAATGCATTCTTTGTATTTGAATATCATTATCGGCTCTTTAATAATTGTATTTCACCCTGAGTTACTATATATGCCTAGTTTGGTCACTTGTGAATTTCAGTCTCTTGCTTCAGCGGTATAAATATAGAAACTGCTGGAAATATTTAGCAAGTCAGGCCTCATCTGTGAAAAGAGAAATAGAGTTAACATGGCAAGTTGAAGGCCACTGTTCAGAACTGGGAAGAAGACAAAAGAAGCTCATTATGCTGGGGGAGGGTGAGGTCGGGATGATGTCTTTGTTGGCTAAAACCAGATTGACCATGGGGATAAACTGCAGACAGGTTATCCAGTGAGTGGATGGGAGCAGTTGGAGGGCACGAATGCCAACAAAAGAAAGTAGATACAAGAACGTAGGAGTTGCAAAATGCACAGCAGGAGGACGTGGCTGGTAGGTCAGACAAGGAATGTCCTCCATTCTCAAAAAGAATATTAAGCTGAGCTGGTACTGCTCTACTGAAAGCTGTCATTATCCACAGTTCCACTTTACTCTCTACCACATTCAGTGCTGCTGTAGATAAATGCTTTCCCTTCTTTCATCTGTCAAAGACCCTAAAGTCCAAGAGCATATTAACTCAGTTTGTTTGTTTTCCCCTCTTTTACTCTGTTCTTTTCTTCCAGTGTGGTTTGACCTACTGACTACTTCCAGCATTTTCTGCTTTTATTTTTCCAGATTCTGTGTTTTTTAAAATATTTTCAACATTTCAGCAGTATGCAATTCTCTATGATTTAATGTAGGATGTATGTAAGTCTGTGAACACCTGAAAACTGGTTGTGCGGTAGGGTCATCTCAAGCCACAGCTCTAGTCTCACCTACCAATGGAAACAACTTTCCTACTTCTATCTTATCCATCCCTTTCAAAATTTTGTATGTTTCTATAAGATCCGCTCTCATTCTTCTGAATTCCAGAGAGTGTAGTCCCAGGCGACTCAATCTCTCCTAATAGGTTAACCCCTTCAACCCTGGAATCAACCTGGTGAACCTCCTCTGCACTGCCTCCAAAGCCAGTATATCCTTCCTTAAGTATGGAGACCAGAACTGCACACAGTACTCCAGGTGCGGCCTCACCAGTACTCTGTATAGTTGCAGCATGACCTTCCTGCTCTTGAATTCAATCCATATAGCAACGAAGGCCGACATTCCGTTTGCCTTCTTAATAACCTTAATAACCTTAATTCCAAAAAGTATGAGGTGATGTATTTTTGGGAACTTGGGACAAATATGGTAAATGGAATGGCACTAAGGAGTGTTGATGAACACAGAGACGAACAGGTTCAGGTCCATAGTTCTCTGAAGGTAGCAACACAGGTTGATAGATTGGTGAAGATGGCATGTGACATCCCTACCTTCATGAGTTGGACCAAACTTATCTCAATAGGTTTCAATAGGTATATTTAATGTCAGAAAAATGTATACAATATACATCATGAAATTCTTTTTCTTCACAAATGTCCACAAAAACAGAGGAATGGCCCAAAGAATGAATGACAGCTAAATGTTAGAACCCCAAAGCCCCCTCATTTCCACATAGAACCTAAGTCAGTGTGTAACTCCAGGTCAGGATCTTCAAAAGAACCCTGAAAGGGAAAAATAGAGACATTAAAGATGCTTCCGAAGGTGCAAGCAAAGGAGTCGCCATTAGGCGCCATCGTCCTTCTAAGCTCCACCCTTAGAAAATCTTCAGACCTTTCAGCTTCCCAAGCATCTTCTTAGTAATAACAACTACATTCATTTCTACCCCTGACGTTCTCAAATTTCTGGTATAGTGCTTGTGTCTTCTGCAGTAAAGACAGAATATACTTTATTGCATTTCTCTGAAAAACTTCTGGTATCCTCTGATACTATTGACTAGATTACCTTCATATTTCATTTTTTCTCGGCTAATGGCTGTTTTAGTTGCCTTCTGTTGATTTTAAAAGCTTCCCAACCTAACTTCCCACTAATTTTTGATATATTAAATGCTCTCTATTTTGCTTTCCTTCCCTTTTCATTTTTTCTTTGACTTCCCTTGTCAGTGTCAATTGCCTCATCCTCCCTTTAAAATACTTCTTCATCTTTGCAATGTGTTTATCCTGTGTTTTCCAAATTGCCCCAGGAACTCCATCCACTGCTGTCCTGCCATCATCCCTGCCAATTCCCTTCCAATCAACTTTGAGCAGCACTTCTCTCTGTAATTCCCCTTACTCCACTGAACTACCGATACAGTTCTCCACTCTGAACCCCTCTTACTCCATCTTTTCTCACATGCCAAACCCCTTTCTCTTTTCCATACAGTATCTCCCATGGTCCACTCTCCTCTCCTATCGAAAGCCCTTTACCTTTTCCACTTATCACCTCCCAGCTTCTTATTTCATCCCGCCTCCCCCACCCACCTGGCTTCACCTATCACCTTCTAGTTTGTACTCCTTTCCCTCCTTCCTTCTAATACTAGCTTCTTCTCCCTTCTTTTCCAGTCCCGATGAATGATCTCAGCCTGAAACAACGACTATTTATTCATTTCCATTGATGCTGCCTGACCTGCTGAGTCCTCCTGTAGTCTGTACACGTTGCTAAGGCATAGGAGGAGACAGACCTAATGTAGACAAATAGGATTGGTATAGATGGGCAAATGGCCAGCATAGGCATGTGCTGTACAACTCTGACTCCTTGCTTTTAAATGCTGCTCTGGGGGAAATATACTGAATTCCTGGAAAACATATGCCAGAATGCCTATGATTTTGTATCCACTATATGTGAGGATGGACGGTCATGGTTTGCTTTTGTAGGAAAATTCTTGGGGTCAGCAATGCACCTGTCAGAAGGGAGAGGAGAATGAGCCCTCAAAGATGCAGAGAATAACTGGGCTTTGTCCATATGGCAATGCTGACAGGCTTCAGATCTGCAAGAAACAATATGGATCTTGGGCCTGAGTAGGGGAGCTACTGTCAATCTCAGGCTACAACTGATAACTTTTTGTGCAGAGTTCCCGCTGTTACGTACCCCGTTACTGGGTTCCAAACCAGCAGAAATGGACCACTTAGTTGGAGTCTGGATTACTGGAACTAAGAAAGTTTTATTAAAGAAATAAACAACACAGTACTCTAATCATAAGGATATAAATGCAACAGGTTAGCAATGATAAAACACACATGTACACAGAACTAGGGTAATAGGATCAATCAAGTTCTAGCGCAGTCTAGGGGTAAAATGATCAGTCTCAAGTGACACAGAGTTCAGTTCAATTTAGTTCAGTTCGCAGTAATCGCTGTTGTGCCGTTGGGGAGGGAGAGAGAGCGAACGAATATGCAAATCGGATTCCAAACAGACCTTCGATATTCCTCGCAGTTAGCTTTTGGGCGAGCCCTTTGTAATGTCTTCTGAGGTCACCGACTGTGACCCCTCCATTCCAGATACGATCGTTCTTCTGCGGTGAACCCGGCACCCAGGCAAGGGCGGACACACACACCGGGTTCCCGCCGACCGTACCTTTCCACCCTGTGCGTCTATGGCTGGTCCCGCGACCAGACCTCCAAAACTCCCACCAACTTGTAGGGGCACACCGCTTCCAGGGTCTCGTTACCTCGTGGTGTCGTGGTGTGTCTCTTGCCTTGGTGAACCTGTCCCTTTTATCCCCCTGCTGGGGTATCGCCTGTCCATCAAACTTCAAACAGTTCAGGTTCAAAGCAACTGGTCTTGACAATCCTCGGAACTGTGTCTCCCTTTCGTTAATCTCTCTCGTCCCCCATTGTCCTCTTATCGGCATCAATCTTCTGATAATTTGGTCTGTTGTCACACCGCTCCTGATGTCAGTCAGTTTTAAGCTCACACTGAATCAACATCTAGGTGTGTTGCTGTTGGAACCCAAAGGAAAATTGGCTAATTGAAGCTTGCCACATCTTGTGAGTGTAGGGTTCTCAGTAATATTAACTGTAATGGTAACTGTTAACTGCTAATAATAAAATGGCTTCTCTGTAGTGCTATAATGAAATGCAACTGATGAGGTAATGTTCTTTGCAGCTGAAATGTTTGGGTTATAGTTATAGATAACGGGGAACTAACCAATGGAAGTCATGTTATTCTATCTGTATGTGTGGGAACCTGGGTGAGTGCACGGGAGATCGGTGAGGAGAGGCGAAGAGGAAGGACGTGCGGGATGCGCGCCGGTAGACCACCGTGGTTGGTCCCAGCCCGAGGGTCATGGAGTTCGGAGGAAATCGAATGGTGGATTGAGAACATTGCATGAGCACCAACATTGTGCAAGAACTGTATAATCCCTATTTTTGGCGCCTTTTTATTTTTATATGTTTGTTTCTCTACTAACCCCACAGTCACTGTAAAATTTATAAAGTGTAATCATTTAATCGGACATTGTGTACTGTCTGATGTTTTACGTTGTGGGGTTTGTACCGGGGTGCATTACACAGTATCTATGCAAACGTGAGAACAGTTTGGCGGGCAGACGGCAGTTTCCCCTAGACAAACGTGGGTTGATAGAGCGGAGTGTTACATTTGTGGGGCCCTTGTCCAGGATTGAATTCTGTAGAACCTATGTGACCACTCTCTTTAAAGTACAGTTGACAGCTGCCTTTCAGCGATGGTGTGCGGCTGCGGGGGTGCCAGTAAGCAATGCGTGTGTGTTGAAGGGGGTGAGGACTAATGTATCAGATGAAGTGATACTCCGAGGTTTGAGTACGGTTAAAGCTGCTGGCAAAGTGGAAATTGTATCGCGAAACTTTGATTTTGAGACGGGCACGGGCCTAGTGTTGGTGTGGACAAGCGAAGACTTACGAGGGGCGGAGTTGCTGGAGAGGACTGGCATCCTAGGGGAGGTGGGACCATGGTGTCTGCAAATTGTCGGGAAGGGAGGGGCCGGAGCCCAGCGAGCTGAGTCGCCAGCAGAGGAGGGAGGAGATCTTAGGGAACTAATTCTTTTGGTACTGAGGGATGAAGGGAAAGAGTGGTCAGATTTGGAGAATTTGGTTAGTTCCTGCCCCTTAGGGAAAAGAGAGACTTCCGAGTTGGCATCTGCAATTACCTCCCTGGCGAGAAAGGCAGAGGGGCCCCGCCAGAGGATAAGAATTTTCTCTGGGATAACACCCACCCCCGAAGGTGAAGAGGATTATGAGACGTGGATAGAGCAAACAACACAGTTGTTAAGTGAGTGGCAGTGCTCGGATGAGGAGAAGTGACAGCGATTGGTTGAAGGTTTGCGGGGAGTGGCGGCTGGGGTAGTGTGCAGTGTGAAGGATAACCAGCCCGCTGTCGCTCTGACTGACTATCTGGAGGCCTTGGAAACTCCTCAGGGAGTTTCAGAGCATGTGTCTGGAGCAGGGTGAGAAGCTCTCCGCGTACATCTTTCGGCTAGAGAGACGGCTTAGGGGGCTGCGGTGCCGGGGGTGGGGGGTCATTCAGGCTGAACAGGTGTATCAGTTAAGGATGGATCAGGTAACTAGGGGTGCCCAGGCTGAGGACAAGACTGCTTGTGGTCTCCAGCAGTCCTATAAAACATGCTCTCCTCTGACGGTCGTTCACTGATCCGAGACGTGAGGGGGGATGAGAACATGTTGAGGCCGCGGGAGGGCTCTTTCAGTAGGGTGAAAGCCTCAGTTGCAGCCCCTGGTGGGGAAGTGAGCAGAGCCAGCTGCACCCGGAAATTGATAAAGGAGGTGGTGGCCGAGCTGAGAACTGAGGGGGCGGTAGGCAGGGCCCCCCCCCAGGGGACGGACAGCGCAAAGGGCTGTGAGTGGTGGGGGGTCTGCGAGAAGAGGGGTGACCAGTAGCGTGTGCTATAACTGTAGAAAAGAGGGACACTTTCGGAGAGAGTGTGAGTGGCAGGGAGCCCCTCGGAGGGCGAGTCCCTGGGTATCCAAGCAGGGAGAGATGTTGGGAAACTTAGAGGAGACCCAGTGAGGGAACAGCCTGGTGTCTCTGGGGGGGAACATGTTCCCAGAAATGTACCACGGAACCCCCGAAAGCAAAAGACCCGATTCTGGAAGGATTAGTGGGACCCCGATCCAACGTGTCGCTACGGATGGAGGGAACCTATGCTAAAGCCATACTCGACACCGGGTCGCGGGTTACTATACCGTTTGTTTTACAACCAGTATTTAAAGCATTTGCCCCTGACCCCATTCAGTGTGCTGGAGATTTGGGGCGTCAGTGCTGGTGATTATCCGTATGACGGGTATTTGTCAGTGAGACTGGAGTTTCCAGAAGCCGATGTGGGAGTGTCCGAAGTTCTGGAGACGTTCGTGCCGGTTTGTCCGGACCCAGTTGAGAAGGGGGGGTGCTTCAATTTTGATGGGGACCAACACCCCTGTGGTGCGGAGGCTCATGGGGGCCTGCCAGGAGAGGGAGGGTGAGAACCTTTTGGAGACCCAGGCTGTGCACCCAGTGTTTCGAGCTGCTTTTGAGGAAGTGCGGAGCTGCCCTGGGCCAGATACTGAATTTAAACGAGGGACTGTGTGGTGCACCCAGTCAAAGCCTAAGGTAATAAGGCACAGGGAAATAGCGAGAGTGATGGGAACCCCCAGATGCCACACATGAGGCTACTTAACAAGATAAGAGCCCGTGGAATTACGGGAAAGTTACATACGTGAATAGAGCGTTGGCTGGTTGGCAGGAAACAGAGAGTGGAAATAAAGGGATCCTATTCTGGTTGGCTGCCGGTTACCAGTGGTGTTCCACAGGGGTCCGTGTTGGGGCCACTTCTTTTTACCTTGTACATCAACGATTTGGATTATGGAATAGATGACTTTGTGGCTAAGTTTGCTGATGATATGAAGATAGGTGGAGGGGCCAGTAGTGCTGAGGAAACAGAGAGTCTGCAGAGAGACTTGGATAGATTGGAAGAATGGGCAAAGAAGTGGCAAATGAAATACAATGTTGGAAAGTGTGTGGTTATGCACTTTGGCAGAAGTAATAAGTGGGCAGACTATTATTTAAATGGGGAAAGAATTCAAAGTTCTGAGATGCAATGGGACTTGGGAGTCCTCATACAGGATACCCTTAAGGTTAACCTCCAGGTTGAGTCTGTGGTGAAGAAGGCGAATGCAATGTTGGCATTCATTTCTAGAGGAATAGAGTATAGGAGCAGGGATGTGATGTTGAGGTTCTATAAGGCGCTGGTGAGACCTCACTTGGAGCACTGTGGGCAGCTTTGGTCTCCTTATTTAAGAAAGGATGTGCTGACGTTGGAGGGAGTACAGGGAACATTCACTAGAATGATTTTGGGAATGAGAGGGTTAACATATGAGGAACGTTTGTCCATTCTTGGACTGTATTCCTTGGAGTTTAGAAGTATGAGGGGAGACCTCATAGAAACATTTCGAATGATGAAAGGCATGGACAGAGTGGATGTGGCAATGTTGTTTCCCATGATGGGGGAGTCTAGTACAAGAGGGCATGACTTAAGGATTGAAGGGCGCCCATTCAGAACAGAAATACGAAGACATTTTTTTAGTCAGAGGGTGGTGAATCTATGGAATTTATTGCCACGGGCAGCAGTGGAGGCCAAGTCATTGGGTGTATTTAAGGCAGAGATTGATAGGTATCTGAGTAGCCAGGGCATCAAAGGTTATGGAGAGAAGGTGGGGGAGTGGGACTAAATGGGAGAATGGATCAGCTCATGATATAATAGCAGAGCGGACTCGATGGGCTGAATGGCCGACTTCTGCTCCTTTGTCTTATGGTCTTATTTGCCAGAGTGCCTGATGGCGAGGCCCTCTTAGTGGAAGACCTCGAGGGGGAGTCACGATTTCCGGCTGGGGTGCTGGTGAGACCCAAAGTGCAGAGGCTCTCGGTGTTACTGTGATTGTCAGGAACACTACGAAAAGAGAAATCACCTTTAAGAGAGGGATGCTGCTGGCGCATTAGTTCCCAGTGACGGTAATGTCTAGCGCCCCCCCCCCGCTTGAGGCCTACTTGGGGGGACAGATTGGAAAACAGAGGAAAGCTGACTGCTGAGGCCTTTAACTTTGGGGACTCTCCTGTGCTGCCAGGTTGGAAGCAAAGGCTGGTGGAGAAGATGTTTCTTCCTGTGGCGAGTTTGATGTGGGTTGTTCCAAGAGCACTCGCCACACCATCCAGGTGACTGAGGACACCCTGTTTAGAGAGAGGTCACGGCGGCTGGCCCCTGCAGATGTGGAAGATCCCAGCACCTGTGTAAGTTGAAGGAAGCTGGAATCATCTCTGAATCCCAAAGCCCTTATACATCCCCAATAGTAGTGACCCGGAAGAAGAACGGAAAGGTATGCATGTGTGTGGACTATAGGACCCTGAACCGGCGCACTGTCCCTGGCAGTATACAGTCCTGAGGGTCGAAGACGCGCTGGTTTAGTGTGCTGGACTTGAGGAGTGGATATTACCAGATCCTGATGAGTGAGGCCGACAAAGAGAAGACAGAATTTATTTGCCCTCTGGGACTTTTCCAATTCGAAAGGATGTCCCAGGGCATATTGGGAGCCCTGGCCATCTTCCAGGGGTCATGGAGAATATGGTGGGGGATATGAATTTGCTTGAAGTGCTGGATGACTTGATAGCATTTGGATCCACCTTGGAAGAACATGAAACGAAGCTACTGAAGATGCTAAGCCGACTGAAGGAGGAAGGGTTAAGACTCTCCCTGGACAAGTGCCAGTTCTGCAAGATGTCTGTTAGCTATGTTGGGCACATAGTCTTGCGGAATGGAGTAGCTACAGCCGGCTAAGATAGAAGCAGTGACCATGTGGCCAAGGCCCGAGACTGTGAGTGCTCTGCACTCGTTCTTGGGGTTCTGTGGTTATTATTGGATATTCATGAAGGGCTACGCCAAAGTGAGTCACCCCTTGAACCAGCTTCTGCGTGGTTACCCTCCTTTGGGGAAGAAAGGGAAAGGGAAAAGGGGACAGGAGATTGGAGAATATCTCAACCCATCGGAGCCCTTCGGACACAGGTGGGATGCGAAATGTGAGGAAGCTTTTAAATTGCTGAAAGAGTTGCTGACCCAGGTACCAGTGCTGGCTTTTGCGGACCCCCGATTGCCCTATGTACTACACACCGATGCCAGCCAAAAGGGATTAGGGGCAGTCTTGTATCAAGATCAGGGCACCGGATTGAGACCTGTAGCGTTTGTCAGCCAGAGTTTGTCATCCTCCAAGAGAAACTACCCCACCCACAAGTTGGAGTTCCTGGCATTAAAATGGGCGGTGGTGGATAAGCTGAGTGACTATCTCTACGGGGCCAAGTTTGAGGTGAAGACGGACAACAACCCATTTACTTACATCCTGACTTCGGGAAAACTGGATGCTGCAGGCCATCGGTGGTTGGCAGCCTTGTCGTCGTATGATTTCAGCCTGAAGTACCAGCCGGGGAGCCAGAACGTTGATGCAGACGCTTTGTCCCAACAGATGCACGGGGAACTGGAGAGGGATGAGGAGTGGGAGAGCGTTCCTGCCCCTGAGGTGAAAGCCACGTTTCAGTTTGCTATCACTGTGAAGGGCAAGGAAAAGGAGAGGCTGGATTGCGCAGTGGACCCATTGGGGGCTTTTGACGATGCCCTACCCCCAGTTTACTGTGACCTAACTGTTCTGAAGACCGAACAGCTGCCTGAATTGAGTCCAGGGAAAGTGGCAGTTGCTCAGCGAGATGACCTGGGCATTGGCACCATTTGGTACGCGGTGCAAAAGGGGAATATAGCGTGGGCGGAGTAGACGAAACACGCTTCAGTGCCTCCATTACTGAGGGAATGGCCTCGGTTAAAGTTGAGGAAACAAATTTTATACCGGGTAACGTCACCCCCGGACCGACCTCGGTGTTGGCAGTTGGTCCTGCCCGAGAAGTATCGGAAGATTGTGTTGAAGTCACTACACGATGATTCTGGGCATTTGGGGGTGGAGAAGACCTATGGATTGCTCAAGGACAGGTTTTAGTGGCCCAGAATGAAGTTAAAGAATATTGCAAGTCAGGCATTCACTGCATATGCCTGTGCAGGCAGCTCCTTTGTCACACCTGCAGAGTGCAGGCCCCCCTGGATCTGGCGTGTATGGATTTTCTGTCCATAGAACCTGATGCCAGCAACACGGCGAATGTCTTAGTCATCACAGACCACTACACTAGATATGTACTACACTATGTGCAGTAGTGCTTTTCCTACCACTGGACCAGAGGGTGACTACGGTGGCAAAAGTGTTATGGGAGAAGTATTTTGTGCATTATGGCCTTCCCCAGTGGATACATAGTGACCAGGGACGGGATTTTGAGAGTAAGCTCATCTATGAGTTACTGGGCATGCTGGGAGTTGAGAAACCGAGGACCATGCCCCATCACCTGCAGGGCAATCCCCAGCCTGAGAGGTTTAGGCGTTAATATTGAAGTAGTAAGATGGATTCAGCAGTGGCTAGATGGGAGACGCCAGAGAGTAGTGGTGGATAACTGTGTGTCAGATTCGCGGATGGTGTGTAGCGGTGTGCCTCAGGGATCTGTACTGGGTCCAATGTGGTTTGTCATATATATTAATGATCTGGATGATGGGGTGGTAAATTGGATCAGCAAGTATGCAGATGATACTAAGATAGGTGGTGTTGTGGATAAAGAAGTAGGTTTTCAAAGCTTGCAGAGAGATTTAGGCCAGTTAGAAGAGTGGGCTGAAAGATGGCAGATGGAGTTTAATGCTGAAAAATGTGAGCTGCTATGTTTTGGTAGGACTAATCAAAATCGGACATACATGGTAAATGGTAGGGCATTGAAGAATGCTGTAGAACAGAGGGATCTAGGAATAATGGTGCATAGTTCCCTGAAGGTGGAATCTCATGTGGATAGGGTGGTAAAGAAAACTTTTGGTATGCTGGCCTTTATAAATCAGAGCACTGAGTATAGGAGTTGGGATGTAATGTTGAAATTGTATAAGGCATTGGTAAGGCAAACTTGGAGTATTGTGTACAGTTCTGGCCACCGAATTATAGGAAAGATGTCAATAAAATTGAGAGAGTACAGAGGAGGTTTACTAAAATGTTGCCTAGGTTTCATCTCCTAAGTTACAGAGAAAGGTTCATCAAGTTAGGTCTTTATTCTTTGGACCGTAGAAGGTTGAGAGGGGCTTGATAGAGGTATTTAAAATTATGAGGGGGATTGATAGAATTGACGTGGATAGGCTTTTTCCATTGAGAGTGAGGGAGATTCGAACAAGAGGACATGAGTTGAGAATTAAAGGGCAAAAGTTTAGGGGTAACATGAGGGGGAACTTCTTTACTCAGAGAGTGGTAGCTGTGTGGAACGAGCTTCCAGCAGAAGTGGTTGAGGCAGGTTCCATGTTGTCGTTTAAAGTTAAATTGGATAGATATATGGACAGGAAAGGAATGGAGGGTTATGGGCTGAGTGCAGGTCGGTGGGACTAGGTGAGAGTAAGAGTTCGGCACGGACTAGAAGGGCCGAGATGGCCTTTTTCTGTGCTGTAATTGTTATATGGCTATATATGGTTTAATCGGACCTTGCTAGACATGCTCAGTACTTTGGAGATCAGCAAAAACAGCAGATGGAGTCAACATATTGGGCATCTAGTTCACTGTTACAACTGTACCCGCAATGAAGCCACTGGGTATTCACCCTATTATCTGATGTTTGGGTGTGAGGCGAGGTTGCCCATTGACCTCTGTTTTGGGACTGACACGGGTGATGTACCACCGAAGCGTTATCTGAAGTATGTGTCTGATATGAGGAGAGAGCTGAAAAGGGCGTACAAATTGGCTGGGGTGGCGGCCGCCATGCAGAATCGGGGAAATAAGAGGAGGTATAACCAAAAAGTGAAGTTCTCCCAACTCCTGCTGGGAGACTGAGTCCTCATAAGGAATTTGGGATTACCTGGAAAGCACAAGTTGGCTGACCGCTGGGTGGCTACGCCCTATGTGGTGGAGAGTCAGATGCCAAATCTACCGGTTTTCCGGGTGAGACCAGACGAAGGGAAGGGGCCTGTCAAGATTTTCCATTGGAACCAACTGTTGCCCCGGAACAAGAGGTGCAGGTAGACCTAGAGCCCGAGTTGGAGTTTACACCTAGTACGAGGACTCTGTGAAGGTGCGGGGCGATTGAAGGGCCCACCGTGAAAGAGATGGGGCCAGGCCCAACCCCGGAAAGGGATACTGATTCGGAGGATGAGTGGTACATGCTGCTGTTCCAGGCCCTTCTCCCACTGTGTCAGGGGAGGTGAGGGGGGCTGTTGGTGGGCAACAGGGAGTGAAGCAAGACTCGGGAGGAGAGGAAGTGGGGCCTAAACCCGGGACATGGGGCTCCGAGTTGCAGAGGGGTTTGAGTGACAGATCGCAGGAGGTTTCACCAGGTAGCCCCAAAATGTCTCCTGTAGTGTCTGAGATGGACGATCTAGAAGAGGGGGTATGGAGGTCTCAGAGGATTAGGAACCTCCCGGAGAGGTTGGCCTATGTAGCGCCTGGGGAGAGGGTGTGATCTCTACTGCTTTGGGGAGTTATGTCACTGCTTTCTGCACTTGGATTGAGCTCTGTGTTTTGCAGGAAGGGTTGGCGAATTATCTGAACGTCATGAGGGCATGACTAAATTCGGTGGGGGGAGAATGTAGAGTTCTCAGTACTATTAACTGTAATTGTAACTGTTAACTGCTAATAATAAAATGGCTTCTCTGTAGTGCTGTAATGAAATGGCTTCTCTGTAATGTTAACTGATGAGGTAATGTTCTTTGTAGCTGAAATGTTTGGGTTATATTTATAGATAACGGGGAACTAACCAATGGAAGTCATGTTATTCTATTTGTATGTGTGGGAACCTGGGTGAGTGCGCGGGAGATCGGCGAGGAGAGGCGAAGAGGAAGGACATGCGGGACGCGCTCTGGTAGACCACTGTGGTTGGTCCCAGTCCGAGGGTCGTGGAGTTCGGAGGAAATCAAATGGTGGATTGAGGACATTGCGTGAGCTCCAACGTTGTGCAAGAACTGTATAATCCCTATTTTTGGCGCCTTTTTATATTTTTCTTTCTCTACTAACCCCATAGTCACAGTAATACTTATAAAGTGTAGTCGTTTCAACGTACATTGTGTGCTGCCTGATATTTAACGTTGTGGGTTGTACCGGAGTGCATTACACAGCATCTACGCAAACATGAGACACAGTCTGGCGGGCAGACGGCGGTTTCCCCTAGACAAACGTGGGTTGATAGAGCTGAGTGTTACATGAGTTTGGCATATTTTATCACAAGCCTGAATGGCCTCTTTGCATTCTCACATCCTGCCTATTTGTAAATAACCCATTTCTATGACATAAATTCACTTCACTTTGATTCCAGAATCTGTCAGCCAGTGACTGACGTTCGTTGCACCACTGACCTTGTCTTTCTGTTGTCCCTGTCCCACTACCACCCCATCCCACAGATATTAAGAGCATGACCTTTGAGGAGCTTGCACTGAAGTATCCAAAACTTGCAGTTGAGGAGCTGAGCAAGAACTTTCATCGATATTATAAGAAAATGGTTCTACTTGGTATGTACGGAGCTTATATTGTTTTTACCAGTTTGCTGGCTATCTGCCCACCAGCCCCATCTATCACTTTTGATTAGAACTTGTATTGACACCACTGTGTCCCCCACTGAAGGGTAGAATTAGTAGCAGACCTTAAAGAAAACAATATAGTATGTGCCATATGAGACTGTATTGAATCAGCCATGCAATAACCCCAGAGTTCTTACACAATATACTCAAAGATTCAAAGTGCATTTATTATTAAACTACATATGCAGTATGAGATTTGTCTTCCCGCAAACAACCATGAAACAACGAAACACCATGGAACTTATTCAAAGAAAACAATAAACACCCAATGCACGAAAAAAACAACAAATTGTGCAAACTGCAAAACAAAAGAGCAAGTAACACACAGAATATTAAACATAAAACCACTACATTCTTGAAACAGGCTCAGAATGTTCAGTTTAGTTCTGTTCAGTTCAATTTAGCCTTGTGTCATCTGTTGATTGGAGGCTGTAAGTTTGGACACATTTTATCACATGCCAGTCTGCTCTGAACAAACTTGTGCAAAATAGCATTAAAAAAAAGAGTAACTAGAAACCAGAACACATGTGACATGAACTGCAGTCCTCTAAAAATGAGTTCAGTCCACAAACTACGCCAATCAAACCTTGCCCAAGACCCAAGACTCATGCACCTTTCTCTGGCATCAGCAAGTGAGAGGGAGAGGGAGACCAGTCAAATGCAGGCAGGTGGAGATTCAAAGATTTAGACAGCGCTGAACACCCACTTGCCTTACATTCTTGTCCTCATTGATTTCAGTCTTGCCCAACGTTTAAATTGGTGAGTTGGTCAAGAATTGGAGCTGATCATGGGTTCGCACTCTATCATTACTCTGGACCACGGAGAGTCTAATACAAAAATACAACAAGTACTTCCATGGGCTACATCAGAGATGAAAATTAGAGATGCGGCAAAAACCTGGTCCAGCAGCACTTGTAGAAAGAGAACAGTTTCAGGTCTGGAATCTTTCATCAGATCTGAGAGAGAAGCAAGTTAATCTGGGTAGCAGAGAAGACTAGGGCAGGATAATGGATGGAACGGGTAATTTCTCACACAGTGATATAACGTCACTTTTACAAGGCTAAGATTAGGTTTTTCTGCCTCTCTCTCTCTCCTACCTAAGCAACCTGTTTCTCTCTTTCTTTGATCTGAAGAAGTGTCTTGGACTCAAATATTACCTTTTCCTCTTTCAACAGATGCTGACTGATCTGTTGAGTTTTTTCCATCATTTGCAATATATTTACACACAGAACTAAGCAGAATCTGTTTAAACAAAGTAATATGGCAAATAGAGTCTTTTTATCCCTAGATTACACTAATCTACACTCAGTAACAGAGCAAACAATCTATTTACAAGATTACAAAGTGGTCTATTTAAAAACAACCAGTACAGCAAATGTGGGCGCCATGGTAGCATTGCGGTTGTCAGCACTCTGTCGGGGTGTCAGAGTTTAAAATTCATTTCCGGCATCTTCTGTGAGGTGTTTGTACGTCCCACCCTGTGGAACGTCCAAAGACGTACCAGGCAGTAGATTAATTGATGTTGCAAATTGTTCCATGATTTGGCTGGGGTTAAATCGGGGGGGCAGCGTGGCTCGAAGGACCAGAAGGGCTATTCCGTGCTGTATCGCTAAAGAAAGAGCAGGCTGTTGACAAACACTGAACCATGGGGAAATCTCTTAAATTGCTCACTACATGGAGGTCCAGTTAAATGCAGCGGCTACTGGTCTAGTTAAATAGGGCATCACAGGATTATGTAGCTAAAAACACCAACACAGCAAACCCAGTCTACTTATCTCTTACAATATCAGAGAGTCAACTCTACAACTAGCTGATGGAATGTCTATTAAAACAATTGACTGTAGGAATAGAGCAGAGTCTATATTTTAACACTATACATCTTGACTGGTGTAGGAAGTGGGGTTCAGGTCTGCACTATCCAAATGATTGATTTGACCATTCTGAATATCCTGGTACTGACATGCCATTTCCCATTCCATATTAGGATTCCAAACTCTTAGGATCATGGGTTCTGTCCAATGTGAAATGGGAGATTAAGGAACATTTAGTTGAGGAATCAGCTGCTTTTTTCTTCAAAGAGGAAGGACAGAGCAGTGTGGATGTATGGGTGCAGAGACAACAAGGATTCACATGTCAGCGGAGCAATGATGAAAGGGTGGAGTGTGGCACTCTCTCTGAGGATATACAATGGCTGTGTTAGCGGCTGCATTGGTATTGAACCCCACCAGATCCCAGCATAAGAAGCACCCTCAGACTGTGGGGTGAACTCACCCTCAAGCAGCTGAAAACACTTTGAGCTGAGATGAATTCGGATCAGAGAGGATATGGAGAGAGCTGGGGAAGGATCTTAATCACTATCTCAGATCACTCAAACCTGGTCACAAGAGAGATGGCAACATGCAGACCTTTGTGGTAAATAACTCATTAACACCTGGGCTTGGACTGGGCATTTGAAGTTGACAGTGTGAGGTGAGGCCAGGGGCTATGTCAGAGTCAGAATGGAGACTGAGGCTAGAGAGGTCACAACTGCTTAAGAAGGTGAGGGTTTAGGCAAATGCTGCCTAAATTCTGCAGTGGGTGAGAGACACTCCTTCACATAAAAATCCTCACCTTCTCAAGCAGTTGTGACCTCTTTTGGGTGAATAGGTCTTTCAGCCTGTGAGCCTGTCCAGCAGATTAGCATCATCATGCTCACCTCCCTAACATGGTCACAATAGCCTTAAAATAGTTTAAACTCATTGGCCTCTACCTCGCAGGTCTACTAAACAAAGAGATCTTACGAGAGGAGCTGTGGAAAAAGCTGAACATGGGACATCTGAAACTTGGGGACAAGATCCTGACCAGACCTAAAGGAATTCCCAGGTAAGGTGGCCTCATTGCAGATAAGAGTCACTCAGATTCCACTGGCCATAAGGCCAGAAGACATAGGAGCACAATTAGCCCATTTAGCCCTGTTTTGCTATTCCATTATGACTGATATATTATCCCATCCAACCCCCTTCTCTTGCCTCCTCCCCCTAACCTTTGACACCTTGAATAGTCAAGGGCCTATCAAACTCAATGACTTGGCCTTCACAGCCATATGTGGCAATGAATTCAATGGATTCACCACCCTGTGGCTGAAGTCAAGGGTAGGGCTGGGCTACCGAAAATGAGATTCACATATGGTCAATGGTGGAGCTGTGTCATTGCCCTATCCATTGGAATAGTCACATTGCTTATCATAGAAGCTCCATAACCCATAGTCTGTGTCAAACAGGTGATGTAGCCAATGAAGAACTGATGGCTTGCTTTGAGTGTCATGCAGGTACATCCTCCTTCCTCCTACTGATATCCCTGAGGAATCTGTCTGAAAGGTTGGCTTCTGGGGAGTGTGACTCAGTGTTGATGCTGTGAACTGGGGCAGGATATCACAAAAAAAGGAAACTTCTCGAAGGCGTGATGGGACAAACCTGTTTACACTGAACTAAAGTGTTGCAGGGGTGTTTAATTGAGACAGCATAGAGGAAGCTTCGGCCCCTCCCAATTCATCCATACACCATTAGTAGATGTTGCCATTCTACAGTTGGTAAATGCAGGGGACAGCAGGAGTGAATTTTGACCACTGACTTGCTGTGTGTCTTGGCAGGAAACTGGCAGATGTGCTGACAGATCCGATAGGAATACATTTCTTCCAGAGGTTCCTGGAAATCTATGATGCAGAACCTCCACTGCAGTTCTGGCAGGCAGTGGAGAACCTCCAAAACCTCACCACTGCCAACGAGAGAAAATTGTACACCAACTGGGTTATTAACAACTTCTTCAACAAGAACGTCAACCCAGGTGAGTACCACACAAAGTCTCCAATTGGACAAATCCTTTCTAAACTCCTTAGCAAGTCACAATGAACAATTGTGTTTCTCAGACAGAGAGGGAATTGAACACAGGTCACTGGCACTGTAGTAGTGTTAGGGTAACAGCTATGCTGCGATTTGCACCAGGTCCTCTACCCCCGTCATTTCTGCTGCTGCTGATTTACGTCTGTTCCTCATTGAAACAATTCTTGGGTATCTAAGATTCTTACTCTTGCTTTCAAATTTCTCAGAAGCTTCTTCTTTCTTTTAATTCCAACAACTTTTGAATCTCTCCACACACCCCCCCACCCCCAGTTCTGGCTTCCTCAGACTCTTCTTGATGGTCGTCCCTTTAAGCTTTCAAAACCTAAAGTGTGGAAGTCCTTGCCTAACCTCTCCTAATTCTCTGCCTCTCTCTCTTTAAAACACACATCTGATCAAGATCTTGTATAAGAACTTATAGTAGGAGTAGGACCAACTGGATCTCCGGAGACACAAGAACATGAATACTGGAATGTGGAGCAACTCATGGAACACTAGAGGATCTCAGCAGGTTAGGCAGCATCTGCAGAGGAAGAAGGGCAATTGACTTTCTGGACTTTAGATCCTTGCAGGGGCCAAGCTGCAAGGCCTACAAACAAAGATAGAAAGCTGAGATCCTCTCCAATACGTTAATGTATTGATTGATCATTTCCTGCTATAGATGCTGCCTGACCTGCTGAGCCTACAGTTAGACCTCAGGCTTGCTGCAACATTCAATAGACTTATCGGTGATCCTTCAATTTGTTTGCACTGTCACACTTTTTCATCATTTTCGTTGATTCCCTTAGTGTCCAAAGCTTCATCAATCTCAGCCTTGGATACTCCCAGCACTGAATAACCATAGCCCTCTTGTTGGAAGGTTCCAGATTCACATAAGAGGTTTCCTGCTGCCTCATCTCAAACCATGCCTGTGACGAGTAATTCCCCTGACTGTGTCAGGTTTGCTTCCACAGATATTGACATGCTGCTGTGTTTGATCCCGAGTGTGGCATCAGTTCCTGACCCCAGAGGTCTTTGCAGCTGGGTTCTCTGAGCTTTGGTGAGCTGGGCAACCACATACCCTGCAAATAAGCCTGGAAGGAGAGTCACAAGGAGCAAGAATTGGTACAGGTGGACACTTGATAGACAAAAGGACCTGTTTCTCTGCTGCATGACTCTTATTGTTGATGGGGTGAAGATCTCTTCTCTGTCACATGATGGATGAGCTGACTGTCTCTCCATCCAGATCTGTTATTTGGAGAATGAATGACATAGGATTTGCTTTGGAGTGTGTAGACCAGTCTCCACTGGACCTGATTGGGCCTTCAAGAGACCATCAACTGTGCCTTACTTGGTACTTATCATTGGGCATCAGTGTTCACATAGTGGAACTAGTCAAGCAGAAAACATCAGTAAATAGCTTTACGGACCCACATTGTCTTATTGAATTCATCAGATTCAATGAGGCAAAGAGAGTGCTCTGGCTTATTGAGAAGCCAGCACTTGGTACTGTCTAATGGGGAGAGGTTCACTGCCAAGAAACCAGTCACTACCAACATGCCTGCTGAAGGGGATGAAAACAGGGGATATGTTTGCCGAACTAAAATATTCATTCTCATTTCTCTCATGTGTCTCTCGCCATCCCACCACAACCCCCACCCCTCCCCAACCTCTTAGAGGAGCTCCTGCAGTGCAGCTCACAGATCATCAGACAGATTATGGAAGCGATTGAGAATGGCAAGCCGGTCACAATGAGCATGCTGTTACAAGCTCAGTCAGAAGTTCAGAAGTCCCTGCAGAGCTGGTCAGTAGGGCAGGTTTGCTACTTTAGGCTTGTCTGTAGTATTTTATGGTGGTGTGATGAGGGGGATTGGGTAACAGGAGCAATTTACAACACTGAAACAAGTAATTTTGCTCTACTGATTTTTTACATAAAAGCATAAGGAAAGTACAGAGCACAATGTGGGCCCTTCGGCCCAGGATGTTGTCCCAACCTGTAGAAACTTACTCAATGGTCAATCTAACCCCTCTGTCTACACAGCCCATAACCCTGCATTTCTTTTTACATCCATGGGTCTCTTAAATACCCCTATTGATAACTACAAGGGATTCTACAGATACTGGAAATCCAGAGCACCACACACAAAATGCCGGAGGAACTGAGCATCTACAGAGAGGAATAAACAGCTGACATTTCTGTCCAAGAGCTTTCATCAGGAGTAGAAAAGAAGGGGGATCTTGACTCTACCACAGACTCGCTATCACAGCCACGTGGGAAATTCCTGGGAATTTGTCTCCAGCACCATGGTCCACTCTGCTCTCCTATCAGATCCCTCCTTCTTCAGCCCTTCACTGCCTCCATCCATCACCTTCCAGCTATTCACTTCATCCCCCTCCTCCACCCACCTACCTTCCCCCTCACTTGGCTTCACCTATCACCTGCCAGCCTGTACTCTTCCCCTCCCCACCCCTGCATTCTGGATTCTTCCTCTTTCCTTTCCAGTCCTGAAACATTGACTGTTTATTGCTGTCTGACCTGCTGAGTTGCTCTGTGTATGTCCCTGTGGATTCAGCCTTAACCACCACCTCCAGCAATGTTCTTACAAAACCCTGTGTAAAAAATTTGACCCTTGACACCTCCTCACATTCATACACACCTCCATTAAAGCACCTCTCAGCCTCCTTCATTACATGGAGAAAAGCCCTAGCTTGCTCAGCCTTACCACAGAAGGCGTGTTCTCTAATCCAGGCAGCATCCTGAAGTGTGGTTTAACTAGAGGTCTTGAGCTGCTTGTGATGATTGAGTTCAGCTCTTGAACTCAATCATCTGACTAACAAAGACCAACACACCATACACCTTCTTAACCACCTATAAACTTGCACAGCAACCTTGAGGGATCTGTGGATGTGGACCCCTGCATGCTGCTAAGAATCCTGCCATTAACCTTGTACTCTGCCCTCAAGTTCAACCTTCCAAAGAGAATCACTTCTCACTTCACTTTTCCAGATTGAACTCCATCTGCCACTTCTCAGCCCAGCTATGCATCCTGTCCATGTCTCACTGTAATCTACAACAACCTTCTACACCATCTACAACAACCTTCATGTCATCTGCAAGCTTACTAACACACCCTTTCACTTCCTCATCAAAGTCATTAATAAAAATCACAAAGAGCAGGAGTCCCAGGGCAAATCCCTGTGGAACGCCCCTGGCCACTGATCTCCAGACAGAATACTCACCAGCCACTACCATCCTCTGCCTTCTGTGGGCAAACTAATTCCAAATCCAGACTGGCAAGTTTCCATGGATCCTGTTCCTCATGACTTTCTGGATGAGTCTTGTCAAATGCCTTACAAAAGTCCATGTTCTCCACATCCACTGCTCTACCCTCATCAATTTGTTTTGTTTCTTCCTGAAAAAAGTCAAACTAGCTTGTGACTTGCCCCTCACAAAGCCATCCTAATAAGATTATGCTTCTCCAAATGCTCGTAAATCATGTCCTGAAGAATCCTCCATATTAGTTTTCCCACCGCTAATGTAAGATTCACTGATTTATAATTCCCAGAATTATCCCTATTACCTTTTTTGAACAAAGATACAACATTTGCTATCTGTTATTACTCCTGTGGCCACTGAGGATGTAAAGATCGTCAATGCTTCTCATAGTAACCTGAATATATCCCATCTGGACCTGGGGATGGATCTTTCCTAATTTTTTTTTGCAGTTCCAGTACATTCTCTTTCTTAACCTGTGTAACCTGTACAAAAAGGAGGGGTTGCACTTGAATCCTAGGGGGACCAATATCCTGGCTGGGAGATTTGCGAAGGCTACTAAGGTAACTTTAAACAAGAATGGTTGGGGGGGTGGGAATCAAATTGAAGAGACTAGGAGAGAGGAGGTTAGTTCACAAATAGAGAAAGCTAGCAGACAGTGTGTGAGGGAGGATAGGCATGGGACAGAGATCGGGAGCCTCAGACCGAAGATGTGGGGGAGAAGGAAGAAAAAGATAACAAAGTTGTTTGCTCCATTAAGGATAAACAGAGAGTAAGAGGTGGAGAGTTTCTTAAATGCATCTATTTTAATGCTAGGAGCATTGTAAGAAAGGTGGATGAGCTTAGAGCATGGATTGATACCTGGAAATATGATGTTGTAGCTATTAGTGAAACATGGTTGCAGGAGGGGTGTGATTGGCAACTAAATATTTCAGGATTTTGTTACTTCAGGTGTGATAGAATAGGAGGGGCAAGAGGGGGAGGTGTTGCATTGCTTGTCAGAGAAAATATAACAGCGGTGCTCTTGCAGGATAGATTAGTGGACTCCTTCAGGGAGGCTATTTGGGTGGAATTGAGGAATGGGAAAGGTGTTGTGACGCTTATAGGGGTGTTTTATAGACCACCTAATGGGGACTGAGAACTGGAGGAGCAAATTTGTAAGGAGATAGCAGATATTTGTAGTAAGCACAAGGTTGTGATTGTGGGAGATTTTAATTTTCCACACATAGACTGGGAAGCCCCTTCTGTAAAAGGGCTGGATGGTTTGGAGTTTGTCAAATGTGTGCAAGATAGTTTTTTGCACCATACATAGAGGTACCAACTAGAGAAGGGGCAGTGTTGGATCTCTTGTTAGGGAATGAGATAGGGCAGGTGACAGAGGTATGTGTTGGGGAGCACTTCGGGTCCAGTGATCACAATACCATTAGTTTCAATATAATTATGGAGAAGGATAGGACTGGACCCAGGGTTGAGAATTTTGATTGGAGAAAGGCTAACTTGGAGGAGATGCAAAAGGATTTAGAAGGAGTTGATTGGGACAATTTGTTTTATGGGAAGGATGTAATAGAGAAATGGAGGTAATTTAATGGTGAAATTTTGAGGGTACAGGATGTTTATGTTCCTGTTAGGTTGAAAGGAAAGGTCAAAAGTTTGAGAGAGCCATGGTTTTCAAGGGATATCGGAAACTTGGTTTGGAAAGAGAGAGGGATCTACAATAAATATAGGCAGCTTGGAGTTAATGAGGTTCTCGACGGATATAAAGAATGTAAAAAGAATCTTAAGAAAGAAATTAGAAAAGCTAAAAGAAGATACGAGGCTGCTTTGACAAGTAAAGTGAAAATAAATCCAAAGGGTTTCTACAGTTATATTAATAGCAAAAGGATAGTGAGGGATAAAATTGGTCTCTTAGAGAATCAGAATGGACGGCTATGTGCGGAGCCAAACGAGATGGGGGAGATTTTGAACAATTTCTTTTCTTTGGTATTCACTAATGAGAAGGATATTGAATTGTGTAAGGTAAAGGAAACAAGAAGGGTTGTTATGGAAAGTATGACGATTAAAGAAGAGGAAGTACTGGCGCTTTTAACGAACATAAAGGTGGATAAGTCTCCGGGTCCGGACAAGATATTCCCTAGAACCTTGAGGGAAGTTAGTGTGGAAATAGCAGGGGCTCCGACAGAAATATTTCAAATGTAATTAGAAACGGGCATGGTGCCGGAGGATTGGTGTATAGCTCATGTGGTTCCATTGTTTAAAAAGGGTTCTAAGAATAAACCTAGCAATTATTGGCCTGTGAGTCTGACGTCAGTGGTGGGTAAATTGATGGAAAGTATTCTTAGAGATGGTATATATAACTATCTGGATAGACAAGGTCTGATCAGGAACAGTCAACATAGATTTGCGCGTGGAATGTCATGTTTGACAAATCTTATTGAATTTTTTGATGAGGTTACTAGGAAAGTTGACGATGGTAAAGCGATGGATGTTGTCTATATGGACTTCAGGAAGGCCTTTGACAAGGGTTCACACAGAAGGTTAGTTAGGAAGGTTCAATTGTTAGGCATTAATATTGAAGTAGTAAAATGGATTCAGCAGTGGCTAGATGGGAGACGCCAGAGAGTAGTGGTGGATAACTTTGTGTCAGATTGGAGGCTGGTGACTAGTGGAGTGCCTCAGGGATCTGTACTGGGTCCAATGTTGTTTGTCATCTATATTAATGATCTGGATGATGGGGTGGTAAATTGGATTAGTAAGTATGTAGATGATACTAAGATAGGTGGCGTTGTGGATAATGAAGTAGGTTTTCAAAGCTTGCAGAGAGATTTAGGCCAGTTAGAAGAGTGGGCTGAAAGATGGCAGATGGAGTTTAATGCTGAAAAATGTGAGGTGCTACATTTTGGTAGGACTAATCAAAATAGGACATACATGGTAAATGGTAGGGCATTGAAGAATGCTGTAGAACAGAGGGATCTAGGAATAATGGTGCATAGTTCCCTGAAGGTGGAATCTCATGTGGATAGGGTGGTAAAGAAAACTTTTGGTATGCTGGCCTTTATTAATCAGAGCATTGAGTATAGAAGTTGGGATGTAATGTTGAAATTGTATAAGGCATTGGTAAGGCAAACTTGGAGTATTGTGTACAGTTCTGGCCACCGAATTATAGGAAAGATGTCAATAAAATTGAGAGAGTACAGAGGAGGTTTACTAAAGTGTTGCCTAGGTTTCATCTCCTAAGTTACAGAGAAAGGTTCATCAAGTTAGGTCTTTATTCTTTGGACCGTAGAAGGTTGAGAGGGGCTTGATAGAGGTATTTAAAATTATGAGGGGGATTGATAGAATTGACGTGGATAGGCTTTTTCCATTGAGAGTGGGGGAGATTCGAACAAGAGGACATGAGTTGAGAATTAAAGGGCAAAAGTTTAGGGGTAACATGAGGGGGAACTTCTTTACTCAGAGAGTGGTAGCTGTGTGGAACGAGCTTCCAGCAGAAGTGGTTGAAGCAGGTTCGATGTTGTCATTTAAAGTTAAACTGGATAGATATATGGACAGGAAAGGAATGGAGGGTTATGGGCTGAGTGCAGGTCGGTGGAAGCAGGTGAGAGTAAGCGTTCAGCATGGACTAGAAGGGCCGAGATGGCCTGTTTCTGTGCTGTAATTGTTATATGGTTTATATGGTTTAACGTCGACATGTTCTAGCATATCAGCCTGTTTTGTGTTCTTCCTTAGTCCTATTCACCAAAGAAAGTGATACAGTTTTTATGTCTCAAACACTAACCCCAGCGTGAGTTTCACTATCTTATAATCCTGTGGAAGTTGCTGCTTTCTGCTCCATATGGCCTATATTCGTCTGACACCACAGTCCATCATCCTGATCCATCCAGCAGAGAACACTCTTATGCACTCGCCATCTCTGGAGAAAGAAACAGAGACAATATTTCAGTTTGAAGACTCTTCATCAGAACTGTGAAATGTAGAAGACAAAATATTTTTGGCTGGGAGAAAATGGAAGGATGGAAAAAACAGAGGAATGTCTAATAGAGAAGGAAGAAACATTTTTGGTACAATGAAATGCATAATGTATTTTGATAAGGGTGGGGGTGTCAAGTAAGGCTAGGACATAAATAATTAGGGTGCTTTGTAGAGAAAAGGGCCTTTAGCGTACAAATCCAGTGGTCCCTGCACATCTGCAAGGGATAGCTGAGGTTGATAAAATGATAGAGTCATAGAACAATAGTATTAGGGTTAATCCCAACCCTAACCCTAACTCTAATGGCTGAATGAGTCTGTGCCGAGCACAGTTAGGCCCAATTTCCTTTGTCCAGCCCACTGAGAACCACCCCAATACCCACCCAAGTGTTGCTTAAATGCTACTATAGTACCTGCTACAACCACTTCCTCATTCAGATCCCCTTTAGATCTTTCCCGTCTCACCCTAAATGGATGCCCTCTAGTTTTGGACTCCCCAACCTCAGGAAAAAGATTGTTACTATTTATCTGAAACTATGCTTCTTATAATTTTTTTTTTGTAATTTATTTTTTATTGAAGTTCATCATCAAACAAACATTTCCATAAGATGTTAAGATTTCCATAAAATCATGTCTGACGAATCTCATAGAATTTTTTTGAGGATGTAACTAGTAGAGTGGATAGGGGAGAACCAGTGGATGTGGTATATTTGGATTTTCAAAAGGCTTTTGACAAGGTCCCACACAGGAGATTAGTGTGCAAACTTAAAGCACACGGTGTTGGGGGTAAGGTATTGATGTGGATAGAGAATTGGTTAGCAGACAGGAAGCAAAGAGTGGGAATAAATGGGACCTTTTCAGAATGGCAGGCAGTGACTAGTGGGGTACCGCAAGGCTCAGTGCTGGGACCCCAGTTGTTTACAATATATATTAATGACTTGGATGAGGAAATTAAATGCAGCATCTCCAAGTTTGCGGATGACACGAAGCTGGGCGGCAGTGTTGACTGTGAGGAGGATGCTAAGAGGATGCAGGGTGACTTGGATAGGTTGGGTGAGTGGGCAAACTCATGGCAGATGCAATTTAATGTGGATAAATGTGAAGTTATCCACTTTGGTGGCAAAAATAGGAAAACAGATTATTATCTGAATGGTGGCCGATTAGGAAAAGGGGAGGTGCAACGAGACCTGGGTGTCATTACACACCAGTCATTGAAAGTGGGCATGCGGGTACAGCAGGTGGTGAAAAAGGCGAATGGTATGCTGGCATTTATAGCGAGAGGATTCGAGTACAGGAGCAGGGAGGTACTCCTGCAGTTGTACAAGGCCTTGGTGAGACCACATCTGGAGTATTGTGTGCAGTTTTGGTCCCCTAATCTGAGGAAAGACATCCTTGCCATAGAGGGAGTACAAAGAAGGTTCACCAGATTGATTTCTGGGATGGCAGGACTTTCATATGAAGAAAGACTGGATGAACTAGGCTTGTACTTGTTGGAATTTAGAAGATTGAGGGGGGATCTGATTGAAACGTATAAAATCCTAAAGGGATTGGACAGGCTAGATGCAGGGGGATTGTTCCCGATGTTGGGGAAGTCCAGAACAAGGGGTCACAGTTTGAGGATAAAGGGGAAGCCTTTTAGGACTGAGATTAGGAAAAACTTCTTCACACAGAGAGTGGTGAATCTGTGGAATTCTCTGCCACAGGAAACAATTGAGACCAGTTCATTGGCTATATTTAAGAGGGAGTTAGATATGGCCCTTGTGGCTATGGGGATCAGGGGGTATGAAGGGAAGGCTGGTGCAGGGTTCTGAGTTGGATGATCAGCCATGATCATAATAAATGGCGATGCAGGCTCGAAGGGCCGAATGGCCTACTCCTGCACCTATTTTCTATGTTTCTATGTTTCTATGTATTTCAGATACTGTACATATATATTATATAGTCATATTTGTCACAAATTTCCACATAATATTTATCTGAGGTATACAATTATAGAAAGGAGAGGAAAGAAAGAACAATCAAAAGAAGAAAACTACATACAAAGTAGGGAGTGATTTTTTTTTTACAACGTTTTCATTGACTTGTGAGAATAAAATCAGGCCTATGAGGTGTTATGTAGTTAAAACATTTTTTCCCAGTATGAATGAAATTGATCCAACTTATGATTATCAGATGCTGTTATCTTCTCCATTTTGTAAATGTCCATTGTAATTTCCATCCATACATTTAAAGTTGGGCTCTCCTGTGATAACCATTTCCTGGTAAGGGTCTTTTTACCAGCAACTAGCAGTATATTCATCAAATATCTATCTCTTTTCAACCATTCTTGAGGTATATACCCAAAATATTGGTCTTACTCTCTAAGGGTATTTCACATTTAAAGATGTCTTATAGGGCATTATGTATCCCACTCCAATAGTCTTTGATAATGGGGCATTCCCAGAAAATATGATAATGGTTTGCATTTTGAAACCAACGCCATTTTTTAGGTTTAACATTATGTCTCTAAAAAAAACTTTAATTTCAATTATAAGACGCTATAATAAAGCCGAAAAAAATGAATAGCATGTTAAACCATACTAAATTTCCAAAAGTACCAATTAGTAATATAAATAATTAAACCCTCCCCTAAATATATAAAAAACTGAAGTCCATGTAGACAATATCCACTGCCTTCCCTCCATCCACTGTCCTGGTAACCTCCTCGAAAAACTCCAACAGAGTGGTCAAACATGACCTACCACGCACAAAGCCATGTTGACTCTCCCTAATAAGTGCCTGTCTATCCAAATGCTTGTAGATTCTGTCTCTTAGTACTCCCTCCAATAACTTACCTACTACTGACGTTAAACTCATCTGCCTATAATTTCCCGGATTACTTTTCAATCCTTTTTTAAACAACGGAACAACATGAGCCACTCTCCAATCCTCCGGCACTTCACCCGTAGACAGCGACATTTTAAATATTTCTGCCAGGGCCCCCGCAATTTCAACACTAGTCTCCTTCAAGGTCCGAGGGAACACTCTGTCAGGTCCCGGGGATTTATCCACTTTAATTTTCCTCAAGACAGCAAGCACCTCCTCCTTTTCAATCTGTACAGTTTCCATGGTCTTACTACTTGATTCCCTCAATTCCATAGATTTCATGCCAGCTTCCTTAGTAAATACAGACGCAAAAAACCTATTTAAGATCTCCCCCATTTCCTTTGGTTCTGCACAAAGCCGACCACTCTGATCTTCAAGAGGACCAATTTTATCCCTTACAATCCTTTTGCTCTTAATATACTTGTAAAAGCTCTTTGGATTATCCTTCACTTTGACTGCCAAGGCAACCTCATGTCTTCTTTTAGCCCTCCTGATTTCTTTCTTAAGTATTTTCTTGCACTTCTTATACTCCTCAAGCATCTGATTTACCCCCTGTTTCCTATACATTTCATACAACTCCCTCTTCTTCTTTATCAGAGTTGCAATATCCCTTGAGAACCAAGGTTCCTTATTCCTATTCAATTTGCCTTTAATCCTGACAGGAGCATACAAACTCTGCACTCTCAAAATTTCCCCTTTGAAGGCTTCCCATCTACCAATCACATCTTTGCCAGAGAACAACCTGTCCCAATCCACGCTTTTTAGATCCTTTCTCATTTCTTCAAATTTGGCCTTCTTCCAGTTCAGAACCTCAGCCCTAGGACCAGATCTATCCTTGTCCATGATCAAATTGAAACTAACGGTGTTATGATCACTGGAACCAAAGTGCTCCCCTACACAGACTTCTGTCACTTGTCCTCATTCGTTTCCTAACAGGAGATCCAATATTGCATCCCCTCCAGTTGGTCCCTCTATATACTGATTTAGAAAACTTCCCTGAACATATTTTACAAACTCTGAACCATCTAGACCCCTAACAGTATGGGAGTCCCAATCAATGTATGGAAAATTAAAATCCCCTACCACCACAACTTTATGTTTCCTGCAGTTGCCTGCTATCTCTCTGCAGATTTGCTCTTCCAAGTCTCGTTGACTATTGGGTGGTCTGTAATACAATCCCACTAATGTGGCCATACCTTTCCTGTTTCTCAGCTCCACCCATAAGGACTCAGTAGACAAGCCCTCTAATCTGTCCTGCCTGAGCACTGTTGTAATATTTTCCCTAACAAGCAATGCTACTCCCCTACCTTTCATTCCTCTGCCTCGATCACACCTGAAACATCGGAACCCTGGAATATTAAGCTGCCAGTCCTGCCCCTCCTGTAGCCAAGTTTCATTAATTGCTACAACATCATAATTCCACGTGTCAATCCACGCCCTCAACTCATCCGCCTTCCCCGCAATACTCCTAGCATTGAAATATATACACCATAATATTAGTAATTTTCTGGAAGAAACTAATACCACTGCCTGGGGGTGTGTATATATTCAATAAAGTAACGGGATTTCCGCCAATATTCCCCCTTACCAGAATATATCTGCCCTCCTTATCTCCATTTCGAATACTTTTTCAAAATTTAGCTTGCTTGAGATGAGAATAGCAACTCTTCTATGTCCTGATTTATATGAGGAGAAAAACAAATTAGTGAAGCTCATTCTCTTTAATTTTCCATGCTCATTATCACTTAAGTGAGTTTCCTGTAAATATACTACATGGGCTTGTTCTTTTTTCATTTTTGTTAGAATTTTACTTCGTTTGATTGGATTTAACAGCCCATTGACATTAAAAGAAATGAATTTTACTTTGTCCTTAGACATGTGTATTTATCTGTTAGTATATCATTGAGATTTGCAGAATATAACTTAATCGATCTACTACCTGAACAAATAAGAACCAAGAAAAGCGAATAATAAAAAAAAGGTAACGAAGGTGTGATTCCAAGGCTGGGGTCTCTGGATGACCCTGGGTTGAGCTAGAAGAAACATCTAGCCGTGGGGGATAGCCCCTCTTACCTGTGAGTTGAGGGCCCCCGCTGCAGTACCTATAAAAGTAAGTAAAAAAATCTGTGTCCATTATACAGAAAAGATTTCCCTGTGTATTCTCCCATGTATGTATATTCTCATTTAGGTGGGGGAAAAAGGAGTGAATGAAAGAATAAAAAAAATTGAGTAATATAAAATCCACATTATAATACGTATTTCTTGAGATAAGTATATCACCGTCTATTTTCGCTTCCTTTTAGTTTATCAGCACTTTTAAAGTTAGCCAAACCTTATGGCTCTTATGGAGGAGGTGAGGGCTGTCTTCGGAGAAGTCACAGTCTCTTCCTAATATCCTTCTCTTGTCCTCCTCCCATCCCCTGCTTTCTCGGTTCTCTTACTATTTCCCAAGCAGATCGGGATAACTGCTCAGCCAGGCCTTCCCTTGGTTTGGCCACGCTAACGGGCATCCCTCTGTTGTTCATGTCTGCTTCGCCTCTTCCACTGTCTGATATAGCTGTATCTCTCCTTCGTAAAATACTCTCAGTTTAGCAGGGTACGGGGTTTGGAATTTAATCTTTTCTTGCTTTAATATTCGTTTTGCTTCGGAATATTCCTTCCATTTCTGTAGGACCACTGGGGGGTAATCATGATTGAAGTATATTAACTTCCCGTTCCAAAACACCCTCTTCTTACCCCAGGTCCTTCGTAGAATCTCCGCCTTGGTATTGAATCGAAGGAATCTAAGTACTATTGAGCGCGGCTTACTTTCTCTGTCTGCGGGAGGCCTCGGGACGAGTGCACGATGCACACTCTCAATTTCAATCTCCATAGTCGGGGGAATCTCCTGCGCTTCCCGCAGCAACTTTTCAACAAACTGAATCATCGACAATCCTGCCACTCCTTCAGGAACATTATAAACCCTGGTATTTTTCCGTTGCGATCTTCCCTCCTGGTCAAACAATTTACTCTCCTGTTGATTTAGTATTTTTATCATCTTACTTAGTATCTGTTCCACGTATTGCACGCGATCTTCCACCTTCTCAATTTGAGTCTCTGCCACCGCTATTTTCTGATTGACGTTGGTGAGCTCTGACTTTATATCATTTAGTTGCTGTTTTATATCTTTTTGGACTTCCCTTATCTCTTCCAGAATCTTTATCATATTTGCCGCTTCGCCTGAACAAGGTCCCGCGTCAGCTTCGCCACCACGCGCATGTGTAGGAGAGCTGCTCGTTGTACCTCTCTCTTCCATAGGCTCCGCAGTGATGCTTTTTCTATCTCTATTCTTTTTCCCCATTCTTGACCCCATTATCAATTCAGATATTTTTTGAAGATCTTACATTTGATGGATTAATGGGGCAAAAAATATGCGTTTTTCCGGAGGAGCTATTGATTTAAGCTGCTATTCTGGACAATGACGTCACTGGAACCAATGCTTCTCGTAATTTTAAACACATCTGTGAGGTCAAACCTCATTCTCCTGAGTTCCAAGGAATTGAGTTCTATATTCTGGACAACCTCTCCCTGTAACTGAAGCTCTCAAGTCCAGCAACATCCTTGTAAATCTTTTCTGTACTCTTCCATTATCAAGGATGAGCTCTCAGGGTACTTGGATGCACGTGATAAAATAGCCCATAGTCAGCATGGTTTCCTTGAGGGAAAATCTTGCCTGACAAATCTGCTGGAATTCTTTGAAGAAATAACAAGCAGGATAGACAAAGGTTGATGTTCTGTACTTGCATTTTCAGAAGAACAAGGTGAGAAGGTGCCACACATGAGACTGCTTACAAGCCATGGTATTACAGGAAAGAATCTAGCACAGATAAAGTGGTGGCTGATTGGCAGGAGACAAAGAGAGGATATAAAAGGAGCCTTTTCTGGCTGTCTGCCGGTGACGCGTTGACGGTGACGGTGCCGGGGTCTGTGTTGGTACCGATTCCTTTTTACATTACATGTCAATGATTTAGATGATGGAATTGATGACCTTGTTGCATGTAGGTATGAAGGTAGGTGGAGGGGCTGGTAGTTTTGAGGAAGTGGAGAGGCTATAGAAGGACTTAGACAGATTAGGAGAATGGGCAAAGAAATGGCAGATGAAATACAGTGTTGAGAAGTGTATGGTCATGCTGTGGTCAAAGAAATGAAAGGGTGGACTGTTTTCTAAATGAGAGAAAATACAAAAATCTGAGGTGCAAAGGACTTAGAAGTCCTTGTGCGATATTCCCTAAAGGTTAATTTGCAGTTTGAGTCTGTGTTGAGGAAGGCAATTGCAATGTTAGCATTCATTTCAAGAGGACTAGAGTATAAAAGCAAGGATGTAATGTTGAAACTTTATAAAGCACTGGTAAGGCCTCACTTGGAGCACTGTGAGCAGTTTTGGGCCCTTTATCTTAGAAAGGATGTGCTGAAACTGCAGAGGGTTCAAATGAGGTTCACGGAAATGATTCCAGGATTAAATGGCTTGTCATATGAGGAGTGTTTTATGGCTCTGGGCCTCTATTCACTAGAATTTAGAAGAATGAGGGATGACCTAATTAAAACCTATTGAATGGTGAAAATGGGTGTGAAGAGAATAGTTCCTATGGTGGGAGAGTCTAAGACCTGAAGGCACAGCCTCAGAATAGAGGGACATCCTTTTAGAATGGAGATGGGGAGGAATTTCTTTAGCCAGATCGTGGTGAATCTGTGGAATTCTTTGCCACAGGCAGCTGTGGAAGCCAAGTCTTTATGAATATTTAAGGCAGAGGTAGATAGATTCTTTATTGGTCATGACGAGAAGGGAGAAAGCAGGAGATTGGGGCTGAGAAGAAAATTGGATCAGCCATGATGAAAATCCAAGTACACAACATCAACCAATTCTCCTTTGTCTATCCTGCTTGTTATTTCTTCAAAGAATTCCAACAGATTTGTCAAGCAAGGTTTTCCCTTGAGGAAACCATGCTGACTGTGGCCTATTTTATCATGTACCTCCAAGTACCCTGAGATCTCATCCTTAATAATCGACTCCAACATCTTCCCAACCACTAGGGTCAGACTAATTGGCCTATAGTTTCCTTTCTTCTGCCTCTCCCTTCTTGAAGAGTGGGGTGACATTTGCAATTTTTCAGTCTTCTGGAACCATTTCAGAATCTAGTGATTTTTGAAAGATGATTAACTAACCCCTCCATGATCTCTTCACCCATCTCTTTTCAGAACCCTGGGGTGTACACTGGTGACTTATCTACCTTCAGACATTTCAGTTTCCCAAGAACCCTCTCTCTAGTTATGGTAGCTTCAAACACTCCATTCCCCAACACCTGGAACTTCCACCATACTGCTGGTATCTTCCACCGTGAAGACTGACATAAAATATTTATTCAGTTCATCTGCCATTTCCTAGTTCCCCATTACTATCTCTCCAGCATAATTTTCCAGCTGTCCAATATCCACTCTCACCTCTGTTTTACCCTTTATGTATCTGAAGAAACTTTTGGTGTCCTTTTTTAATACTATTGGCTAGCTTACATTCGTATTCCATCTTTACCTTTTTAATGAGCTTTTTAGTTGCCTTCTGTTGCTTTTTGGAAGCTTCCCAATACATTAACTTCCCACCAATTTTTCTTCTATTATATGCCCTCTCTTTGGCTTTTATGTAGGTTTTGACTTCTCTTGTTAGCCACGGTTGTGTCATCTTTCCTTTAGAATACTTCTTCCTTGTGTGTATGTACGTATATATATCCTGTGACTTCCAAATTGCTTCCAGAAATTCCAGCCATTGCTGCTCTGCCATCATCCCTGCCAGTGTTCTTTTCCAATCAATTCTGGCCAACTCTTCTGTCATCCCTCTAATTCCCTTTACTCCACTGTAATATTGATACATCTGACTTTATCATCTCCTCAAAATTCAAGGTGAATTAGATCATATTATGATCACCTGCTCCTAAGGTCTCTAATTAATTTTAGTTCATTGCACATCACCCAGCTATAATCTTTCAGCCATGATTCAATGATGTCTACAACATCATACCTGCCAATCTGCAACTGTGCTGCAAGTTCATCGAACTCATTCCGTATACTACACACATTCAAATACAACACCTTCAGTCCTGTATTCACCCTTTTCAATTTTGTCTCCCTTTTACATTGAAACTCATCCTGTTGACTGCAATTTTGCCCTATCAACAGCCTCTCTTCTCTGTTAGTAAACCAGCTGCCTCATCTTCAGCACTATCATCCCCCTTTCCTACAACACTTCTTGTATTGAAATATAAGCAGCTCAGGGCACTAGTCGCACCATGCTCAGCCTTTTGATTCCTAACTTTGTCTGAGGTCTTACCAACATTTGCCTCCACAACCTCTCCACTAACTGTTTTGGCACTCTGGTTCCCATCTCCTTGCAACTCTAGTTTAAACCCCACCGTGTAGCATTAACAAACCTTTCCGCCTGGGTATTAGTCCCCCTCCAGTTCAGGTGCGAACTGTCCCTTCTGTCCGGGTCCCACCTTCCGTGAAAGAGAGCCCAATGATCCAAAAGTCTGATGCCCTCCCTCCTACACCAATTTCTTAGCCTCATGTTAAACTTTATAATCTTCCCAGTTCTGGCCTCACTAGCACGTGGCATGGGTAGCAATCCTGAAATCACAACCTTGAAGATCCTGCCCTTTAACTTAGCACCTGACTCCCTGAACTCCCTAAGCAGAACCTCATCACTAGTCCTACCCATGTCATTGGTCCCTTTGGCTGTTCACCCTCCTACTTAAGAATGCTGAGGACTCAATCCAAAATATCTCAGACCTTGGCACCTGGGAGGCAACATACCATCTGGAAATCTCGTTCTCACCCACAGAACCTCCTGTCCTTTCCCCTAACTAATAGATCCCCTATCACTACAGCATGCCTCTTCTCCCCCGCCCCCCCCCCACCTTCCCTTCTGAGTCACAGAGGCAGACTCAGTACCAGAGATTTGACCACTGTGACTTTCCTCTGTTAGGTAATACCCCCGACAGTATTCAGGGTGATATACCTGTTGTTGAGGGTGATTGCCACACGAGTATTCTGCACTAGCTCCTTATTCCCTTCCCCTTCCTGTCACCCAATTTCCTGTGTCCTGCATCTTGGGTGTAACTACCTCTCTATATGTCCTATCTATCACCCCCTCAGCCTCCCGAATGATTTGGAGTTCATTCAGTTCCAGCTCCAACTCCTTAATGCAGTTTGTTGGAAGCTGCAGCTGGATGCACTTCTCGCAGTTGTAGTCGTCAGGGACACTGAAGGTCTCCCTTCCTTCCCACATCCAGCAAGAGGAGCATTCAGCTATCCTGCCGGCATCTCAACTGTCCTAGCTGAGCAGATATGAAGAAAGGAAGGAAAAAACCTGAGCTTTTCTTTCCTATCCTTTGCTTTCTCTGACTGAAGCCTCTCTTCACTGAAGAGCTGAAGCCTCAAGATCACCACTCTGACTCTGTCCACTCTGACGAAGTCCACTGTGCTTGCCACTGTCTTCCTTTAATTTGCACCTACTAATCAATCTCAAATGCCAACTGGTCGCTGGTCAAAGCTCTTTTTTGCTGCCGTGACCCGCTGCTGCCTTTTATCCTCAGGCTCCGGACCAGATTGAAGTCCCCTCCTCTCCAAACTTCCGATGCCCGGATTGCTGCTCATCTAAGCCCTTGTTGCAGTTCAGTTAGACAACACCCAGTGCCCTACCTTCATCGACACCTTTGGTTACCTCTTCAAAGAATTCTACGAGATTTGTTAAGCACGATTTTCCATGAAGCTCTGCCGACTCCTCCTAATCAGATTCCATCTGTCCTAATGCTGGTAGATCCTGGCCCTCAGAATTCCCTCCAGTAACTTCCCCACTACTGACTTCAGGCCTGTAGTCCCTTCACTTGTCCTTGCTACCCTTCATAAACAATAGAGCAACATTATCCACCTTCCAGTCTTTGTGAACTTAACCATCTAATAAGGAAGTGAATATTTTCCCAAGGGTCTCCACAGTTTCTTCTCTAGCCTTCCACAAAGTATGAGGATGCACTTGTTGAGGCTCTGGGGAGTTATCCACCTTAGTGTATGATAATGTTGCAGATACCTTCTCCCTGGTAATATAACTATCCTCCAAAACTTCTTCACTTGTGTCCCTTTTCGCTTGAGCAACCATGTTTTTCTGCTAAGTAAACACATAGGAGAAATATTCATAAAATACCCCACCCATCTCCTGTAGCTAGAGACATAGCAACGATCTCTACTCTTTTTATAGATATCCATAAACATAGGAGCAGAATTAGGCCATCAAGTCTACTCCACTATTTCATCATGGCTGATCCATTTTCTCTCTCAGCTTCAATCTTCTGCCTACTTCCCGTATCCCTTCATGCCCTGACCAGTCAAGAATCTATCAACCTCTGCCTTAAATATATATACAGACTTGGCATCCACAGCTGTCTGTGGCAACAAATTCCACAGATTCACCACTCTCTGGCTAAAGAAATACCTTCTCATCACTGTTCTAAAGGATGCCCCTCTATTCTGAGGCTGTGTGCTCTGGTCTTAGACTCTCCCACCATAGGAAACATCCTCTCCAAATCCACTCTGTCAAGGCCTTTCACCATTCAGTAGGTTTCAGTTAGGTCACCCCTTATTCTCCTGAATTCTAGTGAACAGGGGCCCAGAGCCATGAAATGTTCTTCATATGACAAGTGATTCAATCCTGGAATCATTTTTGTGAACCTCCTTTGAATCTCTCCAAATTCAGCATATCTCTTCTAAGGTAAGAGGTGCAAAACTGCTCACAATACTCCAAGTGAGGCCTCAGCATTGCGTTATAAAGTCTCAACATTACATCCTTGCTTTTATATTCTAGTCCTCTTGAAATGAATGCTAACATTGCATTTACCTTCCTCACCACTGACTCAACCTGCAAATTAACCTTTAGGGAATCCTGTGTAAGCACTCCCAAGTTCCTTTTCGCCTCAGTTTTTTGTATTTAAAGGTTCAAAGGTTGAATTTAATGTCAGAGAAATGTATACAATGTACATACTGAAATGTTTTTTCTTCACAAACATCCACAAAAACAGAGACGTGCCCCAAAGAATGAATGACAATTAAACGTGAGACCCCCAAAGTCCCCCCTCCAGCACGTAAGCAGCAGCAAGCAACAATCCCCCTCCCCCCACCAGCAAAAACAGGCGCATCAGTACCATCACTGAACCCAAGCGTGTGCTAAGCAACAGCAAAGACACAGACCAAAGTTACCCCAAAGGCTTCGCATTTCATCCACACTTGACAAACCACAGATTCTCTCTCTCCCTGGCAAGGGAGAGGGAGGTGTCCCCCATTTTCTCTCCATTTTGAAAATAGACAACCCTTTCAATTCTACCAAAGTACATGACCATACACTTCCAGGTGCTATATTCCATCTGCTAACTCTTTGCCCATTCTCCTGATCTGTCTAAGTTCTTCTGTAGCCTCTCTACTTCCTCAAAATGACCTGCCCCTCCGTCTATCTTCATATTGTCTGCAAACTTTGCAACAAAGCCATCAATTCCATCATCCAAATCATTAACATATAACATAAAAAGAATCGGTCCCCATACAGGCCACTGTGAAACACCACTAGCCACTGGCAGTCAACCAAAAAAGGCTCCTTTTATTCCCACTCTTTGCCTCCTGCCAGTCAGCCACTGCTTTATCCATGCTGGAATCTCTCCTGTAATATCATGGGCTTGTTAAGCAGCTTCATGTGTGGCACCTTGTCCAAGGCCCTCTGAATATCCAAATACACAACATTAACTAGTTCTTCTTTGTCTATCCTGCTTGTTATTTTTTCAAAGAATTCCAACAGATTTGTCAGGCAAGATTTTCCCTTGTGGAAACCATGCTGACTATGGCCTATTTTATCACGTGCCTCCAAGTACCATAAAACCACATCCTTAACAATCGACTCCAACATCTTACCAACCACTGAGGTCAGACTAACTGGCCAATAATCTCCTTTTTCTGCCTCTCTCTCCTCTTGAAGAGTAGAGTGACATTTGCAATGTTCCAGTCTTCTGGAACTATTCCAGAATCTGGTGATTCTTAAAAGTTCAACCCGGAGAAGTGTGAGGTGATACACTTTGGAAGGACAAACTCCAAGGCAGAGTACAAAGTAAATGGCAGGATACTTGGTAGTGTGGAAGAGCAGAGGGATCTGGGGGTACATGTCCACAGATCCCTGAAAGTTGCCTCACAGGTAGATAGGGTAGTTAAGAAAGCTTATGGGGTGTTAGCTTTCATAAGTCAAGGGATAGAGTTTAAGAGTCGCAATGTAATGATACAGCTCTATAAAACTCTGGTTAGGCCACACTTGGAGTACTGTGTCCAGTTCTGGTCGCCTCACTATAGGAAGGATGTGGAAGCATTGGAAAGGGTACAGAGGAGATTTACCAGGATGCTGCCTGGTTAGAAAGTATGCATTATGATCAGAGATTAAGGGAGCTAGGGCTTTACTCTTTGGAGAGGAGACATGATATTAAGAGGAATAGATACAGTAGACAGCCAGCGCCTCTTCTTCAGGGCACCACTGCTCAATACAAGAGGACATGGCTTTAAGGTAAGGGGTGGGAAGTTCAAGGGAGATATTAGAGGAAGGCTTTTTACTCAGAGAGTGGTTGGTGCATGGAATGCACTGTCTGAGTCAGTGGTGGAGGCAGATACACTAGTGAAGTTTAAGAGGCTGCTAGACAGGTATATGGAGGAATTTAAGGTGGGGGTTTATATAGGAGGCAGGGTTTGAAGGTCGGCACAATATTGTGGGCTGAAGGGCTTGTACTGTGCAGTACTATTCTATTTCTATTTCTAATACAGCCCCTTCAGCCCACAATGTTGTGCCAACCTTTTATCCTACTCTAAGATCAATCTAACCCTTCCCTTCTACATAGCCCCCCATTTCTCTATCACACATTGCCTATCTATTTTTCTTATATGCCCCAAATGAATCTGCCTCTACCACCATCCCTGGTTCCACACATCTATGACCCTCAAAATAAAAAAAAAACTTACCTCTGACATCCCTCTTATATTTTCCTCCAATCACCTTAAAATTAAGCCCACTTGTATTAGCCATTTGCATCCTGGGAAAAGTCTCCGACTATATATTTGATCTATGCTTCTCATCATCTTGTACACCTTTATGAAGTCTTCTCTCATCGTCCTTTACTCCAAAGAGAAATTCCTAGCCCACTTAACCTACTTTCATAAGAAATGCCCTCTATTCCAGGTAGTATCCCGGCAAATTTCCTCTGCACCCTCTCTAAAGCTTCCACATCCTTCTTACAATGAGGCGACCAGAACTGAACACAATATTCCAAGTGTGGTTTAACTAGGGTGTTACAGGGCTACAACATTACTTCATGGCTCTCGAACACTATTCCAGAACTAATGAAGGTCAACACACCACGTCTTCTTAACAACTCTAACAACTTGCGACGCAATTTTGAGGGAACTATAGACATGACCCCCTAGATCCTTCAGTTCCTCTACACTGCCAAGCATCCTGCCATAACCCTGTATACTGCTTTCAAATTCAACCTTCCAAAATGAATTATTTCACATTTTTCTAGGTTGAACTCCATCTGCCACTTCTCTACCCCGTTTTATAACCTGACAGTCTTGCTGCAACCTACAACTATCCTCCAGACTATTCATAACTCCACCAACCTTCATTTCATCTACAGACTTACTAACTCACCCTTCCACTTCCTCATCCAAGTCAGTTAGGCAGATACACTAGTTAAGTTTAAGGGAGAACTTAATGTCTGTCTGTCTGTCTAGGTACCATATCCGATGCAGACTTTGGTGACCATGGTTTTCCGTATAGATCTATCCTTTGTTTTTTGGATGACTTCCATTTCCTCGATGTGTAGCCACCTGGCTATGCTTCTGATGTACATAAGCCGAGGTCTTCCTCTAGGCTTACTCCCCTCAATCTTTCCAGAGAGTATGAGTTTTTCTAGTTCATCTTTCCACATGATGTGTCCTAGGAATCTGAGATGGCTTTCTCTTATTGTTGGTATGAGTGATCAAACTGCTTGGACTCTTCTGAGAACTTCTTCATTTGATGTGTGTGTGGTCCATGATATTTTTAACATTCTCCTGTAGAACCATAATTCAGCTGCTTCTAGTCTCTTTTCCATTGCTGGAGAAATGGTCCAGCATTCACTTCCATAAGTCAGGATAGAATAAATGTAGCACTGCAGTATTCTGTTTTTAGTGTGCGTGCTCATCTTTCTGTCTGTTAATATGGTCTTTATTTTTTGGAAAGCTTCTTTCGCCATTGCTATTCTGTATTTGATACCTGTGTCACACCTGCCGTTACTTGTTATTAAGCTGCCGAGATATCTGAATTTGTTGACTTGTTTGATGTTTGTATTTCCGATCTTGATCGCACATTGTGGGATGTTTGTCTGTCTGGAGATGACTATGCTTTCCGTCTTCATGGTGTTGATTGAGAGGGCTCTGCGATTACTTTCTGCTGTCACTATAGTGAGTAGTTCTTGAAGTTTTGTTTCTGAGTCAGCTATTAGTACGATGTCATCAGCATATCTGATGTTATTTATATTATGGCCTCCAACTGTTAATCCTTTGATGTCTTTGATACTTCCAAGATATTTTCACTATACAGGTTGAATAAGTCTGGCGAAAAGACACAACCTTGCCTGACTCCTCTCATGATATTCACATACTCACTCACTTCTCCTTCTATTCTGATGGATGCTGTCTGGTCCCAGTATAAGTTTCTTAAGAAACGTATATCTTTCCCATCTATGTCAAGATCTTGAAGCATTTCCAGAAGATCTTGCTGTCTAGACAGGGTAGGGAGGAGATTTACCAGGATGCTGCCTGGTTTAGAGAGTATGGATTATGATCAGAGATTAAGGGAGCTAGGGCTTTACATTTTGAAGAGAAGGAGGATGAGAGGAGACATAATAGAGGTATACAAGATATCAAGAGGAATAGATAGAGTGGACAGCCAGCGCCTCTTCCCCAGGGCACTACTGCTCAATACAAGAGGACATGGCTTTAAGGTAAGTTCAAGGGGGATATTAGAGGATGGTTTTACCTCAGAGAGTGGTTGGTGCATGGAATGCACTGCCTGAGTCAGTGGTGGAGACAGATACACTAGTGAAATTTAAGAGACTACTAGAATTTAAGGTGGGGGGTTATATGGGAAGCAGGGTTTGAGGGTCGGCACAACAATGTGGGCCGTAGGGCCTGTACTGTGCTGTACTATTCTATGTTATCATTACTAATGCCTTCACAATCTCTTCAGCAACCTTCAGCTTGTACGGGAGAGTGAGGAGATAATTGGTTAGGGTTTCAGGGAAGTAGTCACCCTGAAGTTGCGGGAGGCAAATAGCTGGTTGACTGTTTTAGCAGAAATTTCAGGCAGAACGCCCCTGTGGCCATTCCCTTCAATAATAAGTATACCGTTTTGGATACTGTTGTGGGGGGGTGACCTCTCAGGGGAATGCCATGGAGACTGAGCTACTGGCACTGAGCACGGGTCCGTGGTGCAGAAGGGAAAGAGGGAGAAGAGGAGAGCGGTAGTGATAGGGGACTCAGTAGTCAGGGGAACAGGCGGGAGATTCTGCGGAGGTGAGTGGGACACCCGGATGGTATGTTGCTTTCTAGGTGCCAGGGTTAGGGATGCCTCGTATCACGTCCACAACATTTTCGAGTGGGAGGGAGAGCAGCCAGATGTCTTGGTCCATATTGTACCAATGACATAGGAAGTAAAAGCAAAATGGTCCTGAAAAAAGAATTTAGAGAGCTAGGTAGAAAGCTGAGAAGCAGGACTTCCAGGTTAGTAATTGCTGGTTTGCTGCCATGTGCTTGTGAAGGTTTGGAATGGGATGATTTGACAGATCAATTAGTGGCTGAGAAGCTGCTGCAGGGGACAGGTCTGCAGGTTCTTGGATCACTGGATATCTTCTGGGGAGGCATATCCTGTTCAAATATGATGGGTTGTATCTGAACCCGAGGGGAACCAATATTCTCAGGGCAGGTTTGTTACAGCTGTTGGGGAGGGTTTAACATAATTTGACAGAGATGGAACTGGAGTTAAGGGACTCAGGATAGGATGGATGTTAAAGTCTGTCAGGAAGGGCAGGCAGATGATAGGACATAATTGTAGCCAGCAGGGTGAGTATCAGTGCATTAGGGATGCAGAATCAAAAAGGGTAACAAATACAGTACTCAAAGTGTTACATATCAATGCACGGAGTATAAGAAGTAAGGTGGATGATCTTTTTGCTTTTTTGCAGATTGTTGGGTATGATGTTATGGCCATCACTGAATCACGGCTGAAGGATGGTTGTAGTTGGGAGATGAACATCCAAGTTTACACATTGTATTGGAGGGGTAGGAAGGTAGGCAGAGGGGGTGGCGTGGCACTGCTAGTAAAGAATGTCATCATATCAGTAGAAAGGTGTGACATAGGATCGGAAGATGTTGAAACCTTGTGCGCTGAGTTAAGAAGCTGCAAGGGTGAAAGGACCCTGATGGCAGTCATATACCGGCCTTTCAATGGTGGCTGGGATGTGGATCACGGATTACAACAGGAAATAGAAAATGCATGTCAAAAAGTCATGGGAGAATTCAACATGCAGGTCGATTGGGAAAATCAGGTTGGAAATCTCAAGAGAGTGAGTTTGTTGAATGCTTGCAAGATGGCTTTTGGAGCGGTTTGTCATTGAGCCTACTAGGGGATCAGCTATACTGATGTTATGTAATGAACCAAAGGTGATTAGGAAGCTTGAGGTAAAAGAACCCTTAGTGATCACAATATGATTGTGTTCAACTTGAAATTTGATAGGGAGAAAGTGAAGTCTGACATAGCAGTACTTCAGTGGAGTAAAGGAAATTACAGTTGGTATGAGAGAGGAGTTGGCCAAAGTAAATTGGAAGGAGCTGCTGGCAGGGATGTCAACAGAGCAGCAATGGTAGTAATTTCTGGGGAAAATGAGGAAGGTTCAGAATAGATGTATTCCAAAACTGAAGAACTACTCAAATGGCAAAATAATACAACTGTGGCTGACAAGGGAAGTCAAAGATAATGTAAAAGCACAAGAGAGAGCAAAAATTAGTGAGAAGATAGATGATTGGGAAGCTCTTAAAACCCTACAGAGAGCAACTAGAAGAATTATCAGGAGGGAAAAGATGAAATATGAAAGCAAGCTAGCAAACAATATCAAAGTGGATAGTAAAAGCTTCTTCAAGTATGTAAAAAATAAAAGAGAGATGAGGGTGGATATAACACCTCTAGAAAATGAGTCTGGAGAAATAATAACGAGGGCCAAGGGGATGGCAGATGAACTAAATGAACATTTTGCATCTGTCTTCACTGTGGAAGACACTAGCAGTGTGCCAGATGTTGAACGGTGTGAGGGAAGAGAAGTGAGTGTAGTTGCTATTACAAGGGAGAAGTAGCTCAAAAAGCTGAAAGACCTAAGGGTACATAAGTCACCTGGACCTGCTGAACTGCACCATAGAGTTCTGAAAGAGGTAGCGGCAGAGATTGTGGAAACATTAGTAATGATCTTTCAAAAATCATTGGACTCTGGCATGGTGCTAGAGGACTGGAAAATTACAAATGTCACTCTACTCTTTAAGAAAGGAGGAAGGCAGCAGAAAGGAAATTATAGACCAGTTAGCCTGACCTCAGTGGTTGGAGTCAATTGTTAAGGATGGGGTACTTAGTGACCCAGAACAAGATAGGACAAAATTAGCATGGTTTCCTTAAGGGAAAAACTTGACCGACAAACCTGTTGGAATTCTTTGAGGAGATTACACATGAGATAGATAAAGGGGATGCAGTGGATGTTGTATGGTTGGACTTATACTTGTTTGCCAAATTAAGAGCCCATGGTATTACAGGAAAGTTACTAGCATGGTTAGAGCATTGGCTGATTGGTAGGAGGCAGCAAGCAGGAATAAAAGGATCCTTTTCTGGTTGGCTGCAAATGACTATTGGTGTTCTACTGTATATCAATGATTTAGATGATGGCTTTGCTGCCAGGTTTGCAGATGATATGAAGATTAGTGAGGGACAGGTAGTGTTGAGGAAACAGGTAGGCTGCAGAAGGACTTGGATGAGGAGAATGGGCGAGGAAGTGGCAATTGAAATGCAATGTTGGAAAATGCATGGTCATGCACTCTGATAGTAGAAATAAATGTGCAGACTCTTTTCTAAACGAGGAGAAAATCTAAAAATCTGAGATGCAAGGGGACTTGGACGTCCTTGTGCAGAACACCCTAAACTTTAACTTGCAGGTAGAGTCAGTGTGAGGAAGGCAAATGCAATGTTAGCATTCATTTGAAGATGTCTGGCATACAAGAGCAGGGATGTGATGCTGAGGCGTATAAGTCACTGGTGAGGCCTCACCTTGATTATTGTGAACGGTTTTGGCTCCTCATCTAAGAAAAGATACGTTGACATTGGAGAGAGTTCAGAGGAGGTTCACAAGGATGAAATCAATTTATGAAAGGGTTATCATTTGAGGAATGCTTGATGGCTTTAGGTCTGTACTGACTGGAATTTAGAAGGATGAGGGGGGATCTGATTGAAACCTTTCGAATGTTGAAAAGCCCAGATAGAGTAGATGTGGAAAGGATGTTTCCCATGGTGGGGGAGTCTAGGACAAGAGGGCGCAGCCTTAGGATAGAGGGTCATCCATTTAAAACCTAGATGTGGAGAAATTTCTTTAGCCAGAGGATGGTGAATTTGTGGAATTTATTACCACAGGCAGCTGTGGAGGCCAGGTTGTTGGGTGTGTTTAAGGCAAAGCTTGATAGGTTCTTGATTGGACACGGCATCAAAGGTTATGGGGAGGAGGCCAAGGAGTGGAGCTGAGGAGGGGAAAAAAAGATTAGCCATGATTGAATGGTGGAGCAGTCTCGATGAGCCAAATGGCCTAATTCTGCTCCTATGTCTTATGGTCTTATGGTTTTTAAAAGCATCCCAATCCTCTATCTTCCCACTAACTTTTGCTCTGTTATCTGCCCTCTCTTTGGCTTTTATATTGGCTTTGACTTCCCTTGTGAGCCACGGTTGTGTCATCCTGCCTTCTTCCTCTTTGGGATGTATGCATCCTGCACTTTTTGAATTGCTTCCAGAAATTCCAGCCTTTGCTGCTCTGTCATCATCTCTGCATCCCTATCCATCTTACACCCTCTGTTTCTCTCCTCTTAAATTTATTGATAATCTTTTAAAGTCCTCAAGGGATTCACACACCCCGACCTCCAAAACCCAATCCATGCTTCCTTCATTTTCCTGATGAGAGCTTGAAACAGCCAGGGTTCCCTAAACTTCCAGATTAACCCTTCCCCCGGAATCTTGATATCACCATATGAAAAGCCATTCAGTCTTGTCATTCAGTCCTTTCCTTTTAAACAGGCTTTCCCAGTTAATGTCTGCAAGATCTTGCCTAATTCCACCAAAATGAGCCATAGTCCAGTTTAGCCTGTCTATATCTTAGAGCTTGCCCAATTCCACCAAAATGAGCCCTAATCCTGTTTAGGATTCTAACCTGTGGACCTGACCTATCATTTTCCATCACTACCTTAAAACTAATAGGATTATGTTTGCTAGAGCCAGAGTGCTCCCTGACGAAAGAAGACATACTGGTGTTTGTCAGTGGTCTATCCATGCTGTCCATTTTTACTTTGGGAACAGACTTCTTTTTTAGGAAGTGAGTGCTCCAAGAGTGGTTCCATGGAAATTTGGGTGTGGGAATGTGAAGGAAAGCAATTACAACTGAATACTCAAGGCAGCTGAAAATGGAATCTGGAACCAGGTAAAATGCCTTGACAGCAGGAAGGGATGGGTAGAGGCAGAAGGAGGTGCTGTGACAAATATTTGATTAGCTAATAAAATTGAGGCTCTGTTATAATCAGACAGTTCTATTTGTGTTTCAGTCATAGCGGTTGTGGTATCTGTGGAAATGGTGCAGTGGAAGATTAAATTTGGAGATGACAATGAGCTGGAGGAGTACTGCGGTATTCAGCAATGGTGAACTTGCTTGCAGGAACAGATCTCCATCAAGTATGACTATTCAGGAGTAGAGATGACAGGATGACCTGACTGATTGTGGCCCAAAACCTCAGGATGAGGAACATTTACTAGCGCCAGCTAAACATGGTGCAGGAGAGGTGCTGGGCTGTCAGTAGTTTAGCAAGAATATGACCAAGGGAGCAGGTCTCATAGACATGGTTAATATGGAGAGGGCTCCTGGTGGGAAGGATGCAATTTGCAAATTAGGACAGGGAACCCTAGAGAGACTTTGGGAGGTGAAGGAAGTGGACCTTTGAGTGGTAGAGCAATCCAGTTCAGGACGCATGTTTCATTCTGGTGTTCCTGGCATGTCCATGATGAAGGAATTGGGTAGGGAGATTGCACCAACAAAGGGCATCAGGTTGGAATGATGTCCGGACTGGAGAGGAAGGTGAGGAGATCTGGTGCTGTTCAGCTGTGTGAGGTAGTGTGAAAGATAAGTTGTTGCAAGGTTTTCTGTAGGTGCTACCGAAAGCAGCCACCATGCAGGGTAATGGGAGTGACCAGTTGCAGGATGGATTTTTTGGGGTAATAAATGATACCACAGATCCTCCAACAGAGAGAAGGGACCAGATGTACCAGCAATGTCTTGGAAAACTCTAACATGTCACTCACCGGTAGAGATTCAAAATAACTTGCTGCTAGCATGTGTGGAAACTTCGTCTAAACTATGTCGACTGTTGGAGGATGCCTGGGATGGCAGTATGACTTCCTCTTTGTGTTGGCATAGGTTTGAGCTCTACCTGAAAACGTACCCAGCAGAATCCCAACATCGCATGGACTCCTCTGTACATATCTTCAGGTCTATCCACACCCTCAGCAGAACGGTGAGAATTCCCATTACTGCATGTCATGGTTAATTCAGCACTCCTCACAACTTAGACCTTTATGAACACTGAAGCAATATTCTGATGGAACATAGCTGTGAAATAATGGGCAATCTATGCTGAATACTCCGCAGCTCAGCCAGTCTCTAGGGGGAATGGAGAACATAGAATGTAAAACATAGAACAGCTCTTGGGCCCTTTTGAGTGGAAATTTTTAGTTCCTCTTCAGACCTCAGCTGGGCATCCCCTTCAGTTTGTGATGGAGACCTGTAGTGGAAAGTGAGGTAAAGTATTGCCCTTATCTGTTACATTGCAGTGGGTTCTGTGAAGGAATTGTGGGATTGCTCCTTGGCCTGTCAGCATGGATACTCTGGGTGGCGAGGCTGGAGGCTGCAGCCATGTCCTCGGCATTTGGTTGTGGGTTGATATAAGGCTGTGGAAAGGCTGGCTTCAGTGTTAATTCTGTTGTTGCATCTGATATGTTTGAGAAAATGCCAGCCCCCCAGCTCGGTATGCTTGCTTAGCAAGTCCGACCAAGATGCTGAAGGCAGTGCTTAGCCAGACACTCCTGTGCCTGAGCAGAGTGTGCATTCGAACCTATCCTCCATGGAGCTGGGACCCTAGCATCACCCTCCCCCCGCCCCTGACCTTACTACAGTCTGTTTGTGGCTGGCGTCTCGCCAGGCGTAGCACATTCTTCCATCTCAGTTTCATATCAAACCTCCTTTTACTTAGAGATACAGCACGGAACAGGCCCTTTTGGTCCAACGAGCCGAACTGCCCAGCAACCCATTGATCTAACCTTCGCCTATGCCCAGGACGATTTACAGTGACTAAATAACTTACTAACTGATATGTCTTTGGACTGTGGGTGGAAACCCAAGTGATCACGGGGAGAATGTACAAACTCCTTTCAGACAGCTGTGGGAATTGAACCAACGTCACTGGTGCTGTGAAGCGTTGTGCTGACCACTTGGCTACCATGCCGTCCAATGCTCTGATGCCAGAAACTAGGCTGCTGCTTGCTAGTGTCATACAGTGTGCCAGTGTTTCCTCCTTTCCTGTAGAACTGGTACTGCACACCCCTCTCAGTGCCTGTCAGAGTACCTTCCTCGCGAATGTCAGACCATCTCCTTCAGCCTTCAGCACCCAGAAGACTCAGACCTGCAAACATTGGGCCTTCAGATACCCCAGTGTATCCATAGGGAATCACAGACCCGGAACCCCAACCTGGGCTTTCGATTCAACCCTCGAGTCTCGATCCTCAGCATCAGCACCACGATCACCGATCACAGAACACTAGGGCTCAAACTTTGGTCTCAGTGAGTCATGAATCCAGGGGGTCATTGACCCTCATTCCTCTTGCCTCTGACTCTGGAACCCTCCGACAACCTGGTGACCCTGAGATGTCTGAAGGAGTCAACCAACTGGTCTGTTGGCTCGACATCCCAACCTGGTCCATGGGTGTCCCACTTTCGTGTCGCTGGTTTCTCAAACGCAGAGCTGAGACTTCAGACCCTGACCTGTTCTCTAGTTCCTTTCATTTCCCTAAACCCTAACCTGACCTCCAACATCACTCTCTATCCCCAAAATCAACCCCATGATCCCAAGAAAAACCACTAAAAAAAACAACAGAAACTGAGCCACAACTTTAATGGAAGTTGCAACTTGGCGCCATCAATGTCATTTCAAATCCAAGAAAAGCAGCATGGGAAGGAGATTTCCCCAGACTGACAGGAGCATCTGAAAAGTCAGCCTGGCTGTTTGTTCGATTCTTGTTCCTACCCCTCACAGTTCCAGGCTCGGTGACCTGCAGCATCCGTTCCTCCAGGGGTGGAGCAGTCCCCGTTCTTAGACGATCCATGTGCTGACCCTGCCTTCTATTTCCTGTTGGAAAAGGGGAGACATTTCTGAAAATACAGTGGGTTATCTGGAAGTAGCACTACAAATGCACACGTGTCTGTATTGCTGTTCATCATGTTTTGTATGTGTGCACATATTCTTTTGGAAGTTTTCAACTGTGTGCATATGTGCTTGTGCGTAAGATAAGATAAGATGTTCTTGTATTTGTGGCACGTAGTGTGGCGGTGGTGCGATGATATTGCCGTTCGGAGTTTGGAGTTCAGTTCTGACGCTGTCTGTAAGGAGTTTGTACGTCCTCTCCTTGACCATGTGGGTTTCCTTTGGGTGCTCCAGTTTCCTCCCACAGTCCGATTAGTAAATAATTAATCATTCTAAATTGTCCTGTGATTAGGCGAGGGTTAAATAGGTGGGTTGCTGGGCTGGAAGTGCCTGTTCTGTGCTGTATCTCTAACTAAATAAGTAAACTTGTGCATATTGGGTGGGTGTGGATGTGCTTCAGAACTGTATCTGCCCACTGGCTGGAGGGTCACAATACAAACCTTCATTACTCGTTTGGGATTTCTTTGGAAATAGTTCTCTGATGTTGTGCAATTTAGCTTGGAACCCTGATCTCCAAGTGGAGGTCCTTGGATTAGCCTCCAGGCTGGTACACGGGCAGTCACGGGGTACGTATGAACGGAAACTGCCACCTACCCAGCCCAGACTAAACACCCATTCATTTCCCCACACTCAAGTGAGTTGGGCTGTGTGTGTGAGCGAGAGTGAGTTGGACTGCAAGTGTGCCCGAGAGTGAATTGGACTCTGTGTGTGATGGAAGTGAGTTGAACTGCAGTTGTGTGCGATAGTGAGTTGGACGGCGGTTGTGAGCGAGACTGAGATGGACTGCGCATGTATGCGAGAGTGAGTTGGACTGCACAATTGTGCGAGAGTGAGCTGAACTGCGTGTGTGTGGCTGTGAGCAAAAGTGAGTTGGACTCCGTGTGTGCACCAGAGTGAATTGGATTGCGTGTGCATGAGAGTGAGTTGCACTGCGACTGTGAGTGAGAGTGAGTTGGACTGTGGGTACGTGTGAGCGTAGCACCGATCTGTGATGCCCTCTCTGGTGTTTTAGAACCGAGCATGGAAGAAGCTGCAGAAGATGATCAAAATGGTAATTCTATTCCTGCGTATGATGAAGACTCCACACATGCGCCAAATGTTTGAAAGCTTCCTGCGTGATGAAGTGTACAATGATAAGGAAAGTAAGTTCACAAGGAGCTGAACCCTCACAGGGGGTTGGATTGTTTAACTGACAGGGTTCAACATGCTGAGGTCAGTAGGAAGTGATGATTTTCATCCATCACCTTGTGCTAGCCCCTTGACTGTGGCCATTGCCTTTCCCCTTGCAAAATACCATCCTCCGCCTCTTTGATTCCACTGTGATTTCTGTGGCAATTGCAGCCCCAGGTGGAATCCAGTAAACCTCTTCTGTTATAGTCATAGAGTTGTACAACACAGAAACAGGGCCTTCGGCCCAGCCTATTTTATTAACAAATAGAACGGAATAGACCTTTCCGGTCGTCTGATCTGCACTGCCCAGCAGTCCCTGATTTAACCCTGGCCTAATCAGTGGACAATTTACAATGACAAATTAACCTACCAACCAGTGTGTCTTTGGACTGTGGGAACAGACCAGCGCATTTGGAGGAAACCCACACAGTCACAGAAAGAATGGTCAAGTTCCTTAGAGGCAGCAGTGGAAATTGAACCCTGGTCACCTGTACTCTAAAGCGTTGTGCTAACCACTCTGCTACTACATTGCTCCAACTTGTCCATGTTGTTCTCCTAGTATAAACTGCAGGAGACTATTTCCTTGTAATAGGTATGAGGGCAGTTTGTCAGCTTGACATAGTTAGAGCTTTGACCTACTGTCCTGACTTCCTCTCCACGAGCTCAGTCAGGGTGTGACAAGCCATATCCTCCTAGTGTTCTGTCCACTTGTCCTGTGTGAATGAATGAATCACTGGACATAAAACCATTTGCCTGCTGGCTGGGAGAATTTCTCCTAATTCCCTCTTGTCACAACACTTTCCCCTTTGAGTTGCCAGCACTCACTCTTTTGATGTCTGATCAATCACCTTTGACTCCCAGAAGCAAGAAAAATAGAACTAAGCATCTCAGGAAGAGACTGTTTGGCCAACAATGTCTGTGCTGACCATTGTGCCGAATTAGCTAATCCCATCCCTCCACTCCCTGCCTGTTCATGGGCCAGTCTTAAATACCAGGACCATGTCTACTTCCTCCACTTCCCTGGCATTGTGTCCCAGGCACCTTCTGTGCAACAGATCTGTGCAACACACTTCATCGAAACGTTAACCCACTCACTCTAAAATATTCCTGTAAGTATTTGACATTTCTAACCCAGGAAAAAGACAATCTACTCTCATAATTTTATAAACTTCTGTCAGGCTTCCCCACAGCATCTTCTGCTCCAGAGAAAACAACCCAAGTTTGTCCAGCCTTTTAACTAATTCCCTGTAATTCAGGCTGCATCTTGGTGAACCCCTTCTGCACCCTCTCCTAAGCTTCCACATCTTTCCAGTCATGATTCGTTGGAATTTAAAAGAATGAGGTGGGGCGGGGGGGAAGATCTCATTTAAACTTATCAAACGTATAAAGTCTTAGGTAGAGTGGATGTGAAGATTATTTCCTTTGTTGGGGGAGTCTAGGACCAGAATAGAGGGATGCCCATTTAGAATGGAGATGAGAAGGAATCTCTTTAGCCACATGGTAATAAATTTGTGGAATTCATTGCCACAGGCAGCTGTGGAGGTCAGGTCATTGGATGTATTTAAGACAGAGGTTGTTAGGCTCTTGATTAGTCAGGATGCAAAAGGTTACGGGGAGAAGGCAGGAGAATGGGGCTGAGAGGGAAATGGATCAGTTGTGATGAAATGATGGAGCAGACTCGACGGGCCAAATAGCCTAATTCAGCTCGTATATCGTATGGTCTTATGGTCTGTATAACTAGGAAAAGGTCTGTTGAATGGAGTACAAGTGGAAAATATGAAGTTATCTGTGCCGTAAGTCTCTGCTGATTTCCTTGTTAAAGGAGGGATGCTTAAGCATTGGAAGTTGTTTGCTAGTCTAACCTGCTGGAAGTTTACTCAGTTAATTGTCCTGCTGTATGACTGGCAAAAGGCTTGTATGCAGATACTACAAGTATTTACGAAAGCTTACATTATATTAGGGTTTGTTGTTAGGGGAATTGACTACAAAAGTAGGTATTCAAAAGTAAGTAGGTCCTGATTCAGTAATCTAAGGCACTGGTGATGGATCTGGAGCACTGTGTACAACATCCTCCATGAGCCAATGAATCACCAAGGCATTCTGGGCTGTGGACCAAGTGCTGGGAAATGGGATCAATATGGTTAGCAAGATCAATTGGTTTATTATTGTCACATGTACCTAGGTGCAGTGAAACATATCGTTTTCAATATCATCCAGATACTTGCATCACATCAGTACATCAAGGTAGGACAAGGGAAAAGCAATAATGGAGTGTGGAATAAAATGTTACAGTTACAGAGAAAGTAAAGTGCAGGTGGACAGTAAGGTGCAAGGCCATAGGAAAATAGATTGTGAGGTCTAGAGTCCACCTCATCGTACAAGGAGACCATTCAGTAGTCTTATAACAGTGTAATAGAAGCTTGGATATAGTAATCTGAAGGGCCAATTTCTGTGCTGTTGATTTCTATTGATTTCCTTATTTAAGGAAGGATGTTTATGCATTAGAAGCTGTTTGCTAGAAGTTTACTAGGCTAATTGACAGTTTGGCCACTGAGGAATAAATTATTTGGTTATACTTTAATCTGTTAGAGTTTAGAAGTATACTAGAAGACTATGATTGAAACATAAAATTCAGAGAGGTCATGACATGTTGAATATGGAGAAGGTTTTCTCTTGTTGAAGAACCTACTACAAATGTTTGTAAGTTTGACATTTAGGTGTCAAAGTGAAAATTTCCCTGTCTAGTTCGCATGTCTTTGGAATATTTTTCATTAAAGGACAGTGATGGTGAGTCTTTGAAAATTTTAAATTCAAAGGAAAATAGTTTTGATAAGCAAGTGGAGGAAAGATTATCAGAGTGAATGAGAATGTGGAGTTGAGATTACAATCAGATCAGCCCATAATGCTGTCAATATAGCAGCAAAATACCCCTACCCCAAAAAAATTGCATAAAAGAGTTTTATGGTCATTTCTTGTACTTCAGACATACTGAACAACATATCAAAAGTTGGACAGAAACAGAGCATGGGAAAGTAAAAAAATCTGACGTTAAAAAATGGCCACCAATGAAAAGAATTGGACCCATACCTGTCTTATTTTGCTATATTTCAACGTTTCTAACAATGGTAGTGCAATAATTGTGGTATAAAATGTGAATGGGCTCGTCTTTATCTCCAGAAGATGCATGCATTGGAGGATGACAACCCTGAGGTTCATCAGAAGTTCCAGTCTGGGTTCCATGTAATCAGATGCAGCAGCCAATACTGGGTTGGCCTTGGCTCTGATCTTGTGATAGAACAGACACTAATATGCTCACTAAAAAGCCAAGGGGGCCTAATGCGAAGAAGTGGGATCTTAGAGCACCAGAGAGCAGCTTGGACTATGTCTTCCACTGTGCCATCATCTTACAATCTTGCCATGCAAGAACTGACCGCGAATAGTTACACAACAGGTGAACAACATAAGGAGTTGTCCACCTCCAGAGTGAGTAGAGATGAGGGTGACCTTGAAAAAGTCGCAACAAAACTGGACTGTTTCATGCCATTTTCGGATGATAAATCATTGCGCAACATCATCACAGGGGTTTATGCAAATGAAGATGTCAATGTACATGACCTGTTCGCAATAGGAAATGACACAGTTAGGAAGATAGACGGACACTCTGTTTTCTTGTATTCACACAAAAGGAGTTCGAAGGTCAAGACACTGGCATCCAGCAGGGCAGTCAGAGTTGCTAAAGACCGTACCATAGATCCAGTGTTGTTATTCCAGAGGTTCATAGAAACATAGAAACATAGAAAATAGGTGCAGGAGTAGGCCATTCGGCCCTTCGAGCTTGGACCGCCATTCAGTGTGATCATGGCTGATCATCCAACTCAGAACCCTGTACCTGCCTTCCCTCCATACCCCCTGATCCCTTTAGCCACAAGGGCCATATCTAACTCCCTCTTAAATATAGCCAATGAACTGGACTCAACCGTTTCCTGTGACAGAGAATTCCACAGATTCACCACTCTCTGTGTGAAGAAGTTTCTCCTCATCTCGGTCCTAAAAGGCTTCCCCTTTATCCTCAAACTGTGACTCCTCATTCTGGACTTCCCCAACATCAGGAACAATCTTCCTGCATCTAGCCTGTCCAATCCCTTTAGAATTTTATACATTTCAATCAGATCCCCCCTCAATCTTCTAAATTCCAAAGAGTATAAGTCTAGTTGATCCAGTCTTTCACAAGACTCCAGGTGTGGTCTCACCAAGGCCTTGTACAACTGCAGGAGTACCTCCCTGCTCCTGTACTCGAATCCTCTTGCTATGAATGCTAGTATACCATTCGCCTTTTTCACTGCCTGCTGTACCTGCATGCCCGCTTTCACTGACTGGTGTACAATGACACCCAGGTCTCATTGCACCTCCCCTTTTCCTAATCGGCCACCATTCAGATAATAATCTATTTTCCTGTTCTTGCCACCAAAGTGGATAACCTCACATTTATCCACATTAAATTGCATCTGCCATGAATTTGCCCACTCACCTAACCTATCCAATCACCCTGCATCCTCTTAGCATCCTCCTCACAGCTAACACTGCTGCCCAGCTTCGTGTCATCTGCAAACTGGGAGATGCTGCATTTAATTCCCTCGTCTAAGTCATTAATATATATTGTAAACAACTGGGGTCCCAGCACTGAGCCTTGCGGTACCCCACTAGTCACTGCCTGCTATTCTGAAAAGGTCCCATTTATTCCCACTCTTTGCTTCCTGTCTGCCAACCAATTCTCTATCCACATCAATACCATACCCCCAATACTGTGTGCTTTAAGTTTGCACACTAATCTCCTGTGTGGGACCTTGTCAAAAGCCTTTTGAAAATCCAAAATATACCACATCCACTGGTTCTCCCCTATCCACTCTACTAGTTACATCCTCAAAAAAATTCTATGAGGTTCGTCAGATATGATTTTCCTTTCACAAATCCATGCTGACTTTGTCCGATGATTTCACCACTTTCGTAATGTGCTGTTATCACATCTTTGATAACTGACTCCAGCAGTTTCCCCACCACCGATGTTAGGTTCCTAGCTGTGTCACAGACAGGTGATCTCTGGCTAGACAAAGTGATGAACTATGAACTCTGTCCATATCCAATGTCTTTGTTTGAAGCAAAGAACACCTTGTGCCAGTCGGATAAGCCACAACTGGCAGAAGCGATAAAGAACTATGTCACCTCCAAATTGGACAATGCTATCACACAGATGGTCCCAGTGACAGATCACTGTGTTCTAGATGGGGGATCACTTCTGCACCGCTTAAAATGGACGGAGGGGTGCACCTACAGTTCAATTGAAGAGGACTACGCCTCATTCATTGTCAAACACTATGCCAGAGCCACTGTAGTGTTTGATAGTTATGGGGTTGGGCCAAGCATAAAGGACTGTACTCATCAGCGTCAATGTAGAAATTTGAATGTGAACAAGGTGAACATCACAGAGTTGACAAAATGTTGGAAAAAAGGAGGGCTTCTTGTCGAATGAGGCAAACAAGCAGGTAATTATCCAGCTCATCATGGAACATTTGCGACAGAGAGGCTAGCAAGTGATTCAAGCTGAAGGAGATGCCGACGTTGAGATCGCAAAAGCAGCCATCACAATGTCTGCTTTCAAATCTACCACCCTCGTTGGAGAAGACACAGATCTCCTCGTACTCTTGCTCTACCATGTAATGGTAACAAACTGCACTGAACTCTATTTCGGACAAGGCAAAAACAAAAAATGCCTGTAATATCAAGGTCCTTAAGCAGATACTCGGAGAAGCAGCTTGTAATGATCTATTGTTTCTCCCTGCCTTTACCGGATACAACTCAACGTCCAGAGTACTTGGGATTGGAAAGAAGTCAAGGTTTCAAAGAATCGTCAAGAAAGAAAAGGGAATTAGAGACTGTTCGAAAGCATTCTGCTCACCAAAGTAAAGTCAGGTTGTTGTGGAAACCAATGGCTGTAGGGCAATGGTGGCGTTGTTCAATGGAAATCAGAACGACTCCCTGGCTGTCACAATGGCGGGGGCTTTGGGAGCAAGGGTGGACCCAAATGCAAGACACATCTTGTGAGGTTACTTAGGTTTAATTTATTGTACGATACCAGGAGAGCAAGACAGAAGCAGGAATAGTGAACAGGATAAGGATTCAGGACTACGACTAGGCTGGGACCAAGGGTCTGGGCTTGGACTTGGAATCGGCTCCCAGAACTAGAGGAGACATGAAGAGGCTAGGGTATGGACTCTGGGCTCGAGACTGGGCAAGGACCCAGTACCTGGGCCTTGCCTCGGGCTCGGACCCCAGAACCAGGCATGGACATGACATGGGCTAGGGAGAGGAGGAACATGGGAACACAGAGCCTTGGTCTCGGGAGAGCAGGTACATGGAACCATGGACACATAAACAGAACACAGAGTCGGGACCCCTCCTTGGGTACAGGACATAGGGCCAGGACTCACACACAGAACAGAGAGCCGGGACCCCTCCTTGGGTACAGGATATAGGGCCGAGACTCATGACACTCCGCGGGGCAACGGCAAGACGGTCTGACTTACCCCACGAAGGCAAGGACAAGTCAGGACAAGACATGACTCCCTGCAGGGCAACGGCAAGATGACCTGACTTACCCCATGGAGGCGAGGACAAGACACGACAAGACAGAACTCCCCGTGGGGCAACAGTAAGATGGCCTGACTTACCCCCACGGAGGCAAGGACCAGACTAGACAAGACATGACCCCCCGTGGAGCAACAGCAAGATGGCCTGACTTACCCCATGGAGGCGAGGACAAGACAAGACCAACACGAATGGACACCAGACAGTACCTATCTAGCTCCGGTGATGGAACTAGACCAAAGTGCAGGTGGGGGCTGCAGACGAGGGCTAGAGGCGAGAGGGGCAGAGAAGGGTTTCAGACAAGGGGGTAGGACAGGAATCACAGACCGCCAGGGCCAGGACATGACTCAGAACTGGGAAGCGGGCAGGGCCAGGACTTGACATGGTACTTGAATGCCACCAGGGTCAGGATTTGACATGGTACTTGAATGCCACCAGGGTCAGGACTTGACATGGTACTTGAATGCCACCAGGGCTAGGACTTGACTTGGAACCTCCGGATAGTGGCGAGCTCTCGACTCGGCCTGGGAACAGAAGACAGCGGTTCTTGATTCCCTTCGGCGGGTTAACTGACGGACCCATCTTGATGAGGAAACTTTGCAGGCTCACTTCGGCGAGGTAACTGGACAGGGTTGCTCCGGTGAGGAAGGGCAAATTACCGGCACTCGCTTCAGCAGAGACTAGGCTTGCTCCGGCCAGATGACATTGGCACACCGTGACTTTGCAGACGCTCCCGCACCGAACGGCTGAAAGCCGGAGACTATAAACTACCGGTTCAGCCGAGTGTTAATTGCCTCTAATCACCAAAGTCAAGGGACACGGGAAAACCGGGATCAATGGTCCAGATCGTAACATAAACAAGCTAAATTTAAAGGGACTCCAATCCAGACCATGACACTGGCATCTATCAGATACAATATGCTCTGCAAGAAAGTTGCGAGAGCTACGACTTTCGTCACGCCTGAGAGACTGCCACCAACCACCTCAGCCTGTAAATTTCACTCCTTGTGGACTTACTACCAGGTTATGGAGTGGATGGGCTGTAGTGATGAAATGGAGCCATCTAAGTGGGGATGGAGGGTAGAAGGAGAAAAACTCATTCCAGTGATGACAGATAAAAGGCCTGCTCCAGAGGTACTTATTCAGATGATTCACTGCAACTGTTCGGGAGGGTGCAATATGCTAAAGTGTACCTGCAGAAAGCATGGGCTGGAATGCACCAGTGCATGTGGGCATTGCCAAGATGGCAACTGTGACAATATGATAAATGAGCCAGTGATAGAAGAGGATGATGAACAAGACTGCATCTGAGAAGCCATAAGGTAGCATATTATGTGTCATGACGTCAGTACTTAATACCAGAGTTGTCCCTTGATTACGTCATTGATAACGTCATGACATCAGTACAAACGCAACTTTCATTCCAGGAACTGCTGTTATTTGAAAAACATTGATGAAAAGAGCATTCATCAAAACATCAGGTTTAAAAAACTTGCTATTTGATGGTTATCAGTCAGATTTTTGACATTTTTCTGCTGGCGGCCGTCTTGTTTTCTTATGTCATTTTTGGAGACTTTTCTGTGTGTCAAAATTGTCCAACTTTTGATATGTTGTTGTCCACATCGAATAGTACAATAAATAATCATAAAACATTTTTTTGCAATTTTTTTGGGGTTAGGTGATATATTGACCCGCCTACCTGGTCGCCTTCAAAGCTGGAGTGAGTTTGAGGGTGTATACCTCCTACTCCTCCTGGCTCCTTTGTAACTGCCTCCTTTACTGCCTTTGATCTGATGAGAAAAGGCATAACTTTCATGTTTCTTGAATGTTTGAATTCTGCTCTGTGGCCCATTCCATTGAATCCGTACTATATCCTGTCTAAAGCCTTGAGATTAATTGGTTAAGGAAAGCCTGCACTCTTGGAAAGCTGTAACCTGCAGGGCCATCGTAGATACAGATAGGGTTAGCCTGGGTGCACAAGCACACACAATATCAGACACGATGGGTGTAAATATTTTATGATTCTATGGTCAAGCAAAATCTGGGGTGTTAGATAGAAGTGACAGTGCTCGGGCTGGAAGAGTTTGGAGTCCCTACAGTTGTAGATCGAATATCTCTCACTGAATAATCTTTCCCCTCATTAAATGGGTTTTTTTTTCCTTTTGCTTCCAGATATGACCACATCTCACAATCAGTTCACAATACCTTCCATGGCTAACTCCTTGATACTCCGAGTGTCTGATTATGGAGAGGATGCTGAGGTGCCCCAGATAAGAAAGCGAGTGGTATGCGGCCGACCTGTCATCATTAACTACTTAGTGAACGACCTGCACTTCTGCATGGAAATCCAGCAGTAAGTTGGGATAGGACTGGCTACCCAGTCTCTGCATTGTCAATGACCATGTGATGTAAGTTGGGATAGGACTGGCTACCCAGTCTCTGCATTGTCAATGACCATGTGATGTAAGTTGGGATAGGACTGGCTACCCAGTCTCTGCATTGTCAATGACCATGTGATGTAAGTTGGGATAGGACTGGCTACCCAGTCTCTGCATTGTCAATGACCATGTGATGTAAGTTGGGATAGGACTGGCTACCCAGTCTCTGCATTGTCAATGACCATGTGATGTAAGTTGGGATAGGACTGGCTACCCAGTCTCTGCATTGTCAATGACCATGTGATGTAAGTTGGGATAGGACTGGCTACCCAGTCTCTTCATTGTCAATGACCATGTGATGTAAGTTGGGATAGGACTGGCTACCCAGTCTCTGCATTGTCAATGATCATGTGATGTAAGTTGGGATAGGACTGGCTACCCAGTCTCTGCATTGTCAATGACCATGTGATGTAAGTTGGGATAGGACTGGCTACCCAGTCTCTGCATTGTCAATGACCATGTGATGTAAGTTGGGATAGGACTGGCTACCCAGTCTCTTCATTGTCAGTGACCATGTGATGTAAGTTGGGATAGGACTGGCTACCCAGTCTCTGCATTGTCAATGACCATGTGATGTAAGTTGGGATAGGACTGGCTACCCAGTCTCTTCATTGTCAATGACCATGTGATGTAAGTTGGGATAGGACTGGCTACCCAGTCTCTGCATTGTCAATGACCATGTGATGTAAGTTGGGATAGGACTGGCTACCCAGTCTCTGCATTGTCAATGATCATGTGATGTAAGTTGGGATAGGACTGGCTACCCAGTCTCTGCATTGTCAATGACCATGTGATGTAAGTTGGGATAGGACTGGCTACCCAGTCTCTGCATTGTCAATGACCATGTGATGTAAGTTGGGATAGGACTGGCTACCCAGTCTCTTCATTGTCAGTGACCATGTGATGTAAGTTGGGATAGGACTGGCTACCCAGTCTCTGCATTGTCAATGACCATGTGATGTAAGTTGGGATAGGACTGGCTACCCAGTCTCTTCATTGTCAATGACCATGTGATGTAAGTTGGGATAGGACTGGCTACCCAGTCTCTGCATTGTCAATGACCATGTGATGTAAGTTGGGATAGGACTGGCTACCCAGTCTCTGCATTGTCAATGATCATGTGATACATAGATGAGTGAGGTGGAACCAATGATCAGACTGAAGTGCATGGTTACCCACTGAGTGTAGCAGTTACCATCTGTGTGTGTGTGTTGGTGCAAATTTCATTTTATGCAGATGTGTCTTGAGCCAGTCCATTAGAGCTTAGTGTGTTGAAATGAACATAGATAAGTACAACACATTTGGCTCACAATGTTGTGCTGATGTTGATGCCAATTTACACTAAATGTCCTTCTGTGTATTGTCCATAATCCTCCATTCCCTTCATATTTATGTGCCTATCTAAAAGCCTCTCAAATTCCATCAAAGCTACCTGCTTCCCCTACACCTAATAATCTATCCAAGCATGTACAGGTCTTTGCATAAAGAGATTGACCTTAATATTGCCTTTAAACTTCTCTCCTCTGCCCCCAACCATAAAAACAGGTCCTCTAGTGTTTAAAATTTCTATCCTGGGAAAAAAGATTCTGACTATCCACCCTACCTATGCCTCTCATACTCAGGTCTCCCCTCAGCCTCTGCCACTCCAAGGAGAACAGCTCAACTTTGTCCAACCTGCCCTCATTGCTGATACTCTGTAATCAAGATCATCCTCGTGTGAACCTCCTCTGCACCCTTTCCACATCCTTCTGACCAGAACTGCATGCAATACTCTGTGTGCTCTGACTAAAGTTTTAGATAGCTGCAACTTGACTTCCTTACTCTTATACCCAACACCCCAAGCAGTGAAGGCAAGCATCTCATATGCCATATTTACCACCTTATCTACTTGTATAGCTAACTATGGACCTGGACCCCAAGATCCCTCTGTGCCTTAATGCTATTAAGGATCTACTATTAACTGTATACTTTCTCCTTTCATTTGACCTATCAAAGTGCAACACCTCACACTTGCCTGGATTTAACTCCATCTGCCACTTCTCTGCCTGTATCCGTAATTGATCTACATATATCTCACTGTATTCTTTGATAGTCTATGCTGTTCACAACTCCACCAACCTCGCTGGTATCTACAAACTTGCTAGTCCACCCACCTACATCTTCATTCTAATCATGAATTTATATCACAAATAACACAGGTACCAGCACTGATCCTTGCAGATCATCACTGGTCACAGACCTCCCTCTACTCTCTGTCTTCTATGGCAAGCCAGTTCTAAATCTAAACTTGCAGTTCACCCTGGATTTACCTTTGTCTTTTGAACCAATCTGCCATGAAGGTCCTTATCAAATTCATGAACTGAAGTTAATGTAGATAACATCCATTGCTCAATCAAAAACTCAATATACATAAATTCTGTCCCTCAGTATCCTCTCCAATAGCTTCCCTACCACTGACATGAGCTCACTAGGATCATTACCTGGATTATCCCTATTTCTTTTCTTGAACAAAAGCACATTTGCTACTTCCCAGTCCTCTGGGACCTCTCCTGTCACTAGTGAAGACACAAAGATCCTTGTCAAAGCCACAGCAATCTCATTTGCTTCTTTCAGTAATCTGGGATATGTACCATCAGGCCCTGTGAATTTATCCATCTTAATGCTTTTCAGAAGACCCAGCACCACATCCTCCTTATTTTTCAAATGTTCCAGCACATTAGTATGTCCCACTCTCTTGTCACTATCCTCAAATTCCTTCTGTTCAGTAAGTACTGGTGCAAAGTACTCATTTAGTATCTCAGTCACTTGCTCTGACTCCAGGCACAAATTGTCTCCTTTATACTGGAGCAGACCTACACAATCCATAGATATCCTCATTTTCTTAATATCAATATAAAATGCTTTGGGATTTCGCTTGTTCCTGCTCGCTGAGGACATTTCAATGCCCCCTTCGGTCTTTCTAACTGCCAGCTTGAGCACTTTCCTGCTTTTTCTGTATTCCAAAAGACCCCAGTCTAATTTTAGTTTCCTAAAACTAATGTATTCTTTCCTTTTTTCCCCCGGCTAAATTTAGAACTTCTTAGGTCACCCAAAGTTCCTTTACTTTGCCATAAGCACAAGAGATTCTGCAGATGCTGGAGATCCAAAGCAACACACACAAAATGCTGCTGGAATTCAGCAGGTCAGGCAGCATTCATGGAAATGAGCAAACAGTCAATGTTTCAGGCCAAGACTCTTCTTTGGGATTGTGTCATTTCTGTCCCTGTTTCTTACGGGAACATGCTGATTCTGAGCTCTGCTCAGCTGGTCTTTAAACAATTCCCACATGACAGCCGCGGTTTTGTCTGACAACAGCTGTTCCCAATCAATGCCCTTTAGCTCCTGTCCTATCCTGTCATAATTTGCCCTCCCCAATTTAGTACCTTCCCGCAAGATCCAACCTTTCCTTCTTTATGACTATCTTAAAACAATGAAAGTTTTTCCCAACATGTGTACCCATTGACAAGTATGTCACCTGTTCAGGCTTATTTCCGAAAACTAAGTCCAGTATGTTTTCTTCTCTTGTTGGACTCTCCACGTAACTGTTTCAAGAGCATCTCTTGGATGCACTGAATAAGTCCTGCCCCTCTAAACTTCCTGTATTAAGTTGCAACATTACTGGGGAAGTTAAAGTCCCTCACTATGACAACCCTATCATTTCTGTACCTTTCCATAACCTATCTAGATGTCTATTTGTCCACCACTCAGTGGCTATCTGGGGGGTGGTGGGGAGGAGAGGAATCCTAATATATAGAATGTGTGGGTGATTATAGAACATAGAACATAGAACAGTACAGCACAGGAATAGGCCATTCGGCCCACAATGTTGTGCCGAAACAAATCAAAAACACCCAGACACTAATCCCTCTTACCTACCCGATGTCTATATCCCTTCATCTTCCTTGCATCCATGTGCCTATCTAAATGTCTCTTAAAAGTATTTGCCTCTGCCAGCTTACCAGGCAGTGCATGCCGGAAATCCACGACTTTCTGTGTAAAAAAGTTTACCCCTCACTTTCCCTTTGAACCTACCCCTGCCCCACCCCTTCAATGTGTGTCCTCTGGTGTCAGACATTTCTACCCTGGGAAAAAGATACTCGCTGTCTACTCTGTCTATGCATCTCATAAGCTTGTAAACCTCTAACAGATCTCCCCTCATCCTCCGGCACTCCAAGTTTATCCAGCCTCTCATGACAGCACATGACCTTTAAACCAGGCGGCATCCTGGTAAACCTCTTCTGCACCCTCTCCAAAGCCTCAATATCTTTCCTATAGTGGGATGACTAGAAATGTATGCAATACTCCAGATGTGGCCGAACCAGAGTTTTATAAAGTTGACTTCCTGACTTTCGAACTTATTGCCTCGACTAATAAAAGCAAGCATTCCTTAAGCCTTCGTAACCACCTTATCGATTTATGTAGCCACTTTCAAGCAGCTATGAACTTGAACCCCAAATCTCTCTGCTCAGCAACACTGTTAAAGGTCTTGCCCCTAACAGTATATTGCCTCCTTGCATTTTCCCCACCAAGGTGCAACACCTCACATTTATCTGGGTTAATCTCCATCTGCCATTTCTCAGCCCATGTCTGCAGCTGGTCAATATCGTGCTGTATTCTTTACCAGTCTTCTACACTATCCACAACTCCACCAATCTTGATATCATCCACAAATATACTAACCCACCCATCTAAATTTTCATCCAGGTCATTTATATACATCACAAATAGCTGAGGTCCCAGCACAGATCCCCACGGAATACCACTAATGACAGACCTCCAGCTTGAATAAGTCTCCTCAACCTCCACACTCTGTTTATATGCACAAGCCAGTTCTGAACCCAAACAGTCAACTTGCTGCAGATCCCATGCATCTTAATCTTCTGGATTCGCCTCCATGTGAAGATCTTTGTCAAATGCCTTACCTAAATCCACATAGTCAACATCCACTACCCTACTCTCTTCAATCCCTCTCATCACCTTGTTAAAAAGTTCAATCAAGTTGGTAAGACACGACTTGTCCCGCACAAAGCCATGTTGGCTCTCCATAATCAGACCAAGGTTTTCAAATGCTCATATATCCTTTTCCTAAAAAATTTCTCTAGCTATCTCCCTACAACTGAAGTGAGACTCACCAGTCTATTGTTCCCTTTTTAAATAGAAGTACAATATTAGCCACAGCTAGTCCTCCGGGACCTCACCTGGTCTAGAGAAGACACAAAGTTACCAGTCAAGGCCCCAACAATCTTTTTTCTTGCCTCCTCCAATAACCTGGGGTAAATCCCATCAGGCCCTGGGGACTCATCCACCTTAATACACTTTAGGAAGCCCAACACTTCCTCCTCCTTGACCTCTAAATGTTCTAATGTTTTCCTGGTCCTCCATATCCTTTTCCTCAATAAATACTGAAGCAAAGTACTCATTAAGTAATCACTCAAATTCTCTACATTCAAGTAAATGTTCCCTCCTTTATCCTTGAGTGGTCCCACCCTCTCCCCAGTTATCCTCTTGCTCTTGATGTGTGTATAGAATGCCTTAGTTAACACCTTAATCCTACTTGCCAAGGACTTCTTATGGCCCCTCCTGGCTTTCCCAATTCCCTTCTTTAGTTCTTTTCTGGCTTCTCTATGCTCCTCATGTGTTTCATTTGATCCTAACTTCCAAAGCTTTGCGTACTTTTCCTTTTTCTTCTTGACTAAATTCATCACCTCTCTGGACATCCAAGGTTCTCTTTTCCTTCCACTCTCTCCTTCCTTCTAACAGGAACATACCCCTCCTGTATTCGGTGCAATTGATCTTTAAGCACCCTCCATGTGACTGATGTGGACTTGCCAAAGGAGAGGTGTTCCCAATTAGCACTCCTTAGTTCCAGCCTAATGCCCTCGTATTTTGCCCAACTACAATTTAAGAGTCTCCTATAATGACCATACCTATCTATAGCCGTCCTGAACGTTGTCACTGTTCCCTAACTGTTAGCCCACAGAAAAGTCAGTCACCTGGCCAGGCTCATTACTCAACATTAGGTCCAGTACCTCTTATTGGACTGTCCACATATTGATTTAAGGAACCTTCCTGGATACACTTAACAAATTCTGCCCCATCTAAACCACTTGCAATAAAAAGGTCCCAGTTTATATTAGGGAAGTTGAAATCCCCCCATGACAACAACCCTATGATTTTACACATATCCTTAATCTATCTGTTCCTCAATGTTCCAGTGGCTATTAGGGGTCTATAGTACAATCCCATCAGTGTGATTGCACCCTTCCTATTCCTGAGTTCAAACCAATGGACTCAGAGTTTGGCCTCTACGTTATGTCTCCCTTGAGTGCAGCTGTGATATCGTCCTTGATTAATAGTACATCTCCCCCCACCCCCTTTTACCTCCTCCTCTATCTTCTCTAAAACTTCAAAGACCTGGTATAATAATCACCCATTCCTGCCCCTTTCTCAGCCAAGTTTCATTAATGGGTACAACATTGTAGTTCCATGTACTAATTCATGCTCTAAGTTCATCACCCTTACCCATAATACTCCCAGCAGCAAAACATACACATTTCAAACTGTCCGACCCATCATACCTGTTAATTCAATTTTGCCTTTCAGTATTTTTCCTGACATCTACCTTCTGGTCCAATCCTTCCCTTACTGACCTGGGGTTCTGGTTCCCAGCCCTCTGCTAAAGTAGTTTAAACTCTCCCGAGTAGCATCAGCAAACCTTCCGGCCAGGTATAGGTTTCACTCAAGTTCAGGTGCTACCCGTCCCTCTTGTACACCCTTTCCCCAGAAGATGTTCCAATGATCCAAGAACTTGAAATCCTGCCCTACACCGTCTCCATAACCACTCATTCATCCATGCTATCACCCCATTCCTACCTGCACTAGCCCATGGCACAGAGAGTAATCCAGAGATTACAACCTTGGAAGTCTTTCTCTTCAGCCTCTTTCTTAACTCTATATATCACTGCCAAGGACCTCTTCCCCTTTTCTGCCTATGTCATTGGTGCCAATATGCAACATGACTTCTGGCTGTTCCCCCTCCCATAAGAATAGGAGCAGAATTCAGCCATTTGGCTTATCAAATCTGCTCCGCCATTTCATCATGGCTGATCCAATTTTCCTCTCAGCAACAATCTCCTGCCTTCTCCCCATATCCCTTCATGCACTGACCAATCAAGAATCTATCAGCCTCTGCCTTAGTTCCTGCCCCTCTATCTTGAGGCTGTGTCCTCTGGTCTTAGAAACATAGAAACATAGAAAACCTACAGCACAATACAGGCCCTTTGGCCCACAAAGTTGTGCCAAACATGTCCCTACCTTAGAAATTACTAGACTTACCCATAGCCCTCTATTTTTCTAAGCTCCATGTACCTATCCAAAAGTCTCTTAAAAGACCCTATCGTATCTGCCTCCTTCACCATTGCTGGCAGCCCATTCCACGCACTCACTACTCTCTGATTAAAAAACTTACCCCTGACACCTCCTCTGTACCTACTTCCCAGCACCTTAAACCTGTGTCCTCTTGTGGCAACCATATCAGACCTGGGAAAAAGCCTCTGACTATCCACACAATCAATGCCTCTCATCATCTTATACACCTCTATCAGGTCACCTCTCATCCTCCGTCGCTCCAAGGAGAAAAGGCCAAGTTCATTCAACCTGTTCATTCATAAGGCATGCTCCCCAATCCAGGCAACATCCTTGTAACTCTTCTCCACACCCTTTCTATGGCTTCCACATCCTTCCTGCAGTAAGGCGACTAGAAATAAGCACAGTCGTCGTCATGGTATCCCTCGAGGTCGAGGATGATGGTCTTTGTTCTGAAGAAGTGGCCCACAGAGTGAAGATGCCTGTGTGTGTATTTGTTTAACATGTATTTGATGTTGCACTCCAAGAAGCACACAATACTTCACAAATCAATCAACTGATTCCAATGGCATGGAAACCATGACGATTGGAGCTGATGGATTTGTTGCAGCCTTCATCCGCTTTCACAGCCGTTGAGTTCGAAGTAACTTCATCCACCTGTTCCACCATTGAGGTCTTGGATGGATTGTTCTTTGTCAGGGACCTCACCTCGACCTTACCGCCATGGGTGACCCTACCAGGAGCATAGCTCCAGACAGCATCGCTCTCGGGATCTCAGGACCACACGAGCTTCTCCACCACGACAAGGTGACAATCCACGGAGAAGTGAGCACAGTATTCCAAGTGGGGTCTGACCAGGGTCCTGGATAGCTGCAACATTACCTCTCGGCTCCTAAATTCAGTTCCACGATTGATAAAGCCCAATATACCGTATGCCTTCTTAACCACAGAGTCAACCTGCGCAGCTGCTTTGAGTATCCTATGGACTCGGACCCCAAGATCCCTCTGATCCTCCACACTGCCAGGAGTCTTACCATTAATACTATATTCTGCCATTATATTTGACCTACCAAAATGAACCGCTTCACACTTATCTAGGTTGAACTCCATCTGCCACTTCTCAGCCCAGTTTTGCATCCTATCAATGTCCTGCAGTAACCTCTGACAGCCCTCCACACTATCCACAACACCACCAACCTTTATGTCATCAGCAAACTTACTAACCCATCCCTCCACTTCCTCATCCAGGTCAATTATAAAAAATCACGAAGAGTAAGGGTCCCAGAACAGATCCCTGAGGCACTCCACTGATTCTCCCTGAATCAGACCTGATTGAGGTCCCCTTCTCTCAAACCTTCCGCTGTCCAGATTGGCCACTGGTCCCGCAGCCGCTCCAGTATAATCATGAGCCCTGGCACCTGAAAGGCAACACGCCGTCCTGGTGTCTCTTTTGTAGCCACAGGATCTCCTATCTGTTCCCCTAACTATTGAGTCCTCTATAACTGCCTGACTTTGCCCCTTCCTATCAAGCCTCAGAGCTGGCCACAGTGCCACCAGACTGGTTGCTGCTGTTGTACCCCGATGGGTCATCCCGGCAGCAGTATTCAAAAGAGGTATGGTATACTTGTTGCTGAGGGGAATGGCCAAAGGGGAACCCAGCACTGACTTCCTAATCCCCTTACCTTCTCTGGTAGTCCAAAACCTGTACTCTGGGTGTGACCACTTCTTCAGAAGTCTCACCTATAATATCTTAGGCCTCCCAAATGATCCTGAGTACATCCAACTTCAGCTCCAAAACCTTGACCCAGTCAGTCAGGAGCTGGAAGTTGGGTGCAATGCTCTCAGGGAAACCGTCAGGTAACCCAAACTCCCAGATCTGACAGGAGGAGCATTCCATCCTGATTACGTCATATAAAAAAGAAAAAAGGCTTACCTCTTCTTAACTGTGCCTATGACTGTTCACACCGAAGCCTTTTAAGCCAAAGCCTCCCCACTCTATCACTGGCACATTCCAACAACGGCCGCTCCAAACAATAGCTGCTCCGCTTGCGCCCACCCTCCTTTAATTTGCAGCTGAGGTTAAGCCTTTGACGCTGACATTTTCCTCACCTGCACAGTCCAGAAAGACCAGCCTTGTGGGAATAGACTCCTTTTATCCTCTCTCCCAACTTCTGTAGGGCTCTGACGCAGATACATGCTTCTTGCCTGAGCTGCCGAAAAAAGACTGGCTTTTTATATTCGCATTCCTAGCTTCGGTAGGCCTGACGCCGACCCTCTCTGCACTTGCATGTGAGCATGGTGTTACGCATAGGTATCGCCCCCCCCCCCAGGTTAAACACCGGCTCATGTACAGCCCATAAATGCCGATATCATTTGGGAAACTGGTAGGGATTTTCCAGCTGCGGGGGGCTGAATGAATCATTTCCAGGTGGGAACTCGATTTGCGGCTGCATTTCTGTTTTGCAAACTGTCCAGATTACAAGCAGTCCAGAAGGACAGAACCCTGCTATAACATTGGGGACCTGGTTACACTGTGGTATCCAAATGACTACACCACATGTGTCCGTGTGGCTCTAGTATGAGTATGCATTTTGTTGCGTTGTGTATGAATGCACCTTTGTGGCTCTAATGTGCACGTCCACGTGATTGTGGTGAGTCCCTGGGTGAATTTTTGCAGTGATAAGGTGCGCCTGTGAGTGACTATGGTGAGACCTGAGTGATTGTAGTTAGAGTGTGCACTTATATGAGTGGGTTGTAGTGACAGTGGTGGTGTGTGTGTGTGAGATTAAAATTTCAGTATGTAGTTATAATGAGAGCATTGTTACCTGTGAGTGGTTGTACAAAAAGCATCTATGTTGGGGGGGGAGGGTACAGGTGGTTGTAATGGGAATGTGTGTACTTGTGAGTGGTTATAGTGGGAATGTGCACACGTGTGAATGGTTGTAGTGAGAGTGTATGTGTGTGTGATAGCACACTCACTGTATATTTGTGTGAGTGGTTGTAATGAATCAAATCAATCAAATCAAATCAAGTTTAATTGTCACTTAAACCATACTGAACTAGACAGCTTTCTTCTGGGGTCAAGGTGTAAAACATTCAAAATATCAAGCAAATACTAAAAAAGAGTGTACGGGGTCTTTTTTTTGTATGTTAATTTTAAAATGGCTTCTTTGTTATGTTCAACGCTGAGCAAGTCTCTAACTCGACATTTGCTTGGGTTAATACAGACAGCAGGGTGCTATTAGCCAATGGGTGTTCATGTTATCGTTTCTTCGGGTGATAATGCTGACTCATATGACTGGGAACGGGGTTTTTGGCAGGGAGTCAGAGGAGAGACGGGGAGTCGGAGGAGAGACGGGGAGGACGGCGGACGGGGTTTTGGCGGGGAGTCGGAGGAGAGATGGGGAGGACGGTGGAGAGACGGGGAGTCGGAGGAGAGATGGGGAGGATGGCGGACAGGGTTTTGGCGGGGAGTCAGAGGAGAGACGGGGAGTCGGAGGAGAGACGGGGAGGACGGTGGACGTGCGGAAAGGCTCCGGTCGATTACTCCGGGTGGTCCCGAGCTGTGAGTCAACAGGATCCGGGTGGTTGTCAGGAAGTTATTGAGCTCCAACGGTTGTGCATGAAGAACTTGGACTTTGATAAGTCTGGCACCTTTTTTTTCCATTACTTCCTTTTCTGTATCGAATTTATATTAATTTCATAGACTTAGTAATATCTATAAAGTGTACTTGGTAAAGTGTACTGTGTGTGCTGGCTGATGATTGATGTTGTGATTGATTCGGGTGGCGACCGACCCTGTGGGGAGCGTTGAGGCGGGTGCTGGGCGTGATTTCCCTTAGACATACATGAGCCAATATAACGGAACGTTACAAGTGGGGGCTACCGTCCTGGATTTGAACTTTCGGTAAAGCCGTGATAGTCGTTGCGTTAAGTGGTGTGAAGATGGATCGAGATAAGATTGTAAGTTGGTGTGAATTAGAGGAGGTACTGGTGAATCATGCGTGCGTGCTAAGTGGGGTGGATTTCCGCATTTCGGCAGATGTACTAGCGCGAGGGTTGAGTTTGATTAAAGGTATCGGGCAGGTAGAACTTATAGCTAGAAGGTGTGGGAAAGAACTGGAGTCCAGCTGGATATTGGTTCAGGTGAGTGCCGACGTCATGACATTGGAACTACCAGCGACAGTCTACGTCCGGGGGAGGTGTGGCCGTGGGGTCTCCACACCCTCCCGGAGGACGAAAGTGAGGAGGTGCTGGAGGAGGAGCTAGATGAGGCCCCAGGGGAGGTGCCAGTAGCCAGGGGTGGAGGTGTGGAGTGGGAAGGCTTGGCCAGGCCCCATCCCCCAGTTAGGGGTGAGACCTCCGAGTTAGCAGCTGCCATTATCTCCCTGGTGAGAAGGGTTGAGGGTCCTGGCCAGAAGCTGAGAATTTTCTCAGGAGCCATGCCCACCCAGGAAGGGGAGGATGACTATGAGGTATGGATTGAGAATACGTCCCAGTTGTTAGAGGCGTGGTCAGTTTCGGATGAGGAAAAGAGACAGCGATTGGTGGAAAGTTTGAGGGGTGGGGCAGCCAGTGTAGTCCGCGAGTTGAGAGTGGAACAGCCTTCGGCTTCCCTGTCGGAGTGTTTGGACTGTCAGGAGACCCCTGGCGACTTTTAGCGGAGTTTCAAAAAATGGGGCAGGGAAGAGGGGTAAAGCTCTCAGAATACATTTTCCAGCTGGAAGGAAAGCTTACTAGGCTGCGGCGCCAAGGGATAGTGAAGGTTGGACAAAGTGGGGAAGTTGAGGATGAGCCAGATACGTAGAGGTTCCCGGGAGGATGACAGGGTGGCTTGGAGTATCCGGCAGTCATATAAGAGGAGCCCCCCTCCATCATTCAGGCAGCTGATTAGAGAGGTGCGGGAGGAGGAGAGTGCTTTGGGCCGAACGGGGGTGGGGGGCTCGGACCCCTGGGGACGGTCTTCAGCGGTTCAGGAGGCGGTAGCTGGGTTGAGAACGGAGAAATCCAAGGGGTCCCGGGGGAGGGACCCCCCCCCCCGCTTGAGGGGATGGACAGGGGGGTACCCCCTTCGGCGGGGGGGGGGCGTCCCGGGAGGAGAGAAGCAGCGGATAGCATGTGTATAACTGTGGGAGGGAGGGGCATTTCCGGTTGGAATGTGAGTGGCCGGGGGTGTGCTACAGCTGTGGGGAAGTGGGTCACTTGCGGAGGGATTGTGAGAGACAAGATGCTCCGAGGGGAGAGGGCCACCGGGCCACTAAGAAGGGAGAGGTGTCGGGAAACTTAGGAGAGGCTCAGTGAGGGAACGGACTGGAGTCTCAGGAGGAACGCGTTCCCAGAAAGCAGCATGGAACCCCGGAAAGTACAAGCTCTTATTCCGGAGGGACCCCGTTCCAGCGTGTCCCTACGGATAGAGGGAAACTTTGCAAGAGCCATCCTTGACACAGGATCGCAGGTTACCTTACTGTACCGGTTGTTCTACAACAAATATCTGAAGTAACCCCGTTTAATGTGCTGGAGATTTGGGGCATAAGTGACAGTGATTACCCGTACGATGGGTACCTGTCAGTGAGATTGGAATTCTCGGAGGGCGATGTGGGAGTGTCGGAAGCCCTTGAGACGCTGGTGTTGGTCTGTCCGGACCCGGTGGAAACCGGTGGCGCTCCTCTCTGGTGCGACGGCTCTTGGGTGCCTGTAAGAAGAAGGCGGGGGAAAACTTTCTGGAGACCCTCTCGGTACACCCAGTGTTTTGAACGGTGTACGAAGGAGTGGGTGACTCCCAAGGGCTGGATCCTGAGTGCAAACGAGGGACGGTGTGGTGCACTCAGGCGAGGCCTTAGGTGATACGGCCAGGGGAGGAGGCATTAGTGATGGGGACCCCCAGATTCCCCGGAGTACCGGCGGGCGAGGCCCTGCTAGTAGACGTCCCCGACGACCTGAAAGGGGAGTCCCGGTTCCCGGCTGGGGCGCTGGTGAGACCTGAATTGCAGAGGCCCTCAGCTGTACAGGCACGGCGGATGGGGGTGATGGTGAGGAACATAACGGAGCGGGAGATCACCTTTAAGCGCGGGATGCTCCTTGCGCACTTGTTCCCGGTAACGATGATGCCCAGCGCCCCCGTGAGACCCATGGGAGGAAAACTATTGGAGAACGGGGGGGGGGGGGGCTGGCTGAGGCGGTCTTTAATTTTAAAGACTCCCCTGTACCGCTGGAGTATAAGAGCAGGCTGGTGGAGAAGATGCTGAAGTTAGGGGGTGTCTTTTCTCAGGACGAGTTTGATGTGGGATGTTCCAAGAGCACTCGGCACACCATTCGGGTAACAAATGACACCCCGTTTAGGGAGAGGTCGCGGCGGTTGGCCCCAGCAGATGTGGAAGATGTGCGGCAGTTGAAAGACGCAGGGATTATCGCGGAGTCCCGAAGCCCCTATACATCCCCCATAGTGGTGGCAAGGAAGAAAAATGGGAAGGTACGCATGTGCGTGGACTATAGGACCCTGACCCGCCGCACTGTTCCCGACCAATATACGGTCTCGAGGGTGGAAGACGCATTGGCCTGTTTGAGTGGGGCGCAGTGGTTTAGTGTATTGGATTTGCGGAGTGGGTATTACCAGATTCCGATGAGTGAGGCTGATAAAGAGAAGACGGCCTTTATCTGCCCCCTGGGATTTTTCCAGTTCGAACGAATGCCCCAAGGCATATCGGGGGCCTCAGCCACCTTCCAGCGGCTCATGGAGCGGACAGTGGGGGACATGAACCTGCTGGAGGTATTGGTGTACCTGGACGACCTGATAGTGTTTGGATCTACATTGGAGGAACATGAGGAGCGGCTGCTGAAGGTGCTGAGTCGGCTAAAGGAAGAAGGGTTGAAGCTTTCCCTGGATAAGTGTCAGTTCTGTAAGTCATTGGTCAGCTATGTTGGGCACATATACTGATCCCGCTAAGATAGCCGCAGTAACCACCTGGCCGAGACCCCAGAAGGTGAGCGTCTTATGCTCGTTTTTGGGGTTTTGTGGGTATTACCGGCGATTCGTGAAAGGATATGCGAAAAATAATCACCCATTGAACCAGCTGTTGTGTGGTTATCCACCTGTGGGGAAGAAAAGGAAGGTAGACCCAGAGCGCGAATGGGAGTTTATGGCTAGTACGAGGACTCTGCGAGGGCGCGGGGCGAGGGAAGAGCCCACTGCGAAGGAGACGGGGCCGGTCCCCACCTCGAAAAGGGTTACCTCATTGGAAGACGATGATTGGAACGTGTGGTACCTGTTTCCGTTCGCTGATTCCCCAGTGCCGGGAGAAGAGGCTCCTGGCCCTTCCCTCGCTGAGTTAGGGGAGGGAAGGGAGGGTGTTGCAGAGCCACCTGTATTACAGCCAGGATTGGGGGAGGAGAGGGTGGAGCAAGAACCTGAGGCAGAGGGCTCACAGGTGCCAAGGGGTCCCCGTGAGGGTGAGGGTCCGACAGGTAGGCCCGGGGTGTCGCCTGGGGTGTCTGAACAGGAAGAGTCAGCAGAGGAAGTACAGAGGTCTCAGAGGAGTAGACACCCCCCCCCCAGAGAGACTAACTTATACAGCGCCGGGAGAACAGGGTGTGATCTCTAGTGCCCTGGGAAGTTATGTCACTGCTTTACACACCTGGGTTGGGTTTTGTGTTTTGCAAGGAGCAATGGTGAACCCTGTTAACGTCATGAGGGCATGACTTTCATTTGGTGGGGGAGAGTGTACGGGGTCTTTTATTTGTATGTTAAATTTAAAATGGTTAGTCCTGACGAAGGGTCTCGACCTGAAATGTCGACTGTACCTCTTCCTAGAGATGCTGCCTGGCCTGCTGCATTCACCAGCAACTTTGATGTGTGTTGTCTTTGTTATGTTATACTTGGGAATGCTTCTTTGTTATGTTCAATGCTGAGAAAGTTTCTATCTAGATATTTGCTTGGGTTAATACAGACAGCAGGGTGCTATTAGCCAATGGGTATTCATGTTATCGTCTTTTCGGGTGATAATGCTGTCTCATTTGACTGGGAACGAGGTTTTTGGTGGGGAGTCGGGGGAGAGACGGGAAGGATGGTGGATGGGGGTTTTGGCAGGGAGTCGGAGGAGAGATGGGGAGAACGGAGGACGGGGTTTTTGGCGGGGAGTCGAAGGAGAGACAGGGAGGACGGTGGACGTGCAAAAGGCTCCGGGTGGTCCCGAGCCGTGAGTCGACAGGATCCGGGTGGTCGTCAGGAATTTATTGAGCTCCAACGGTTGTGCACGAAGAACTTGGACTTTGATAAGTCTGGTGCCTTTTTTTCCATTACTTCCTTTTCTGTATCGAATATATATTAATTTCATAGACTTAGTAATATCTATAAAGTGTACTTGGTAAAGTGTACTGTGTGTGCTGGCTGATGATTGATGTTTGGGATTGATTCGTGCGGCAGTGGACCGCAACCGACTCAGTGGGAAGCGTTCAGGCAGGTGCTGGGTGGGATTTCCCTTAGACATATACGAGCCAATATAACTGAGCATTACAAAAGTTACACAATTCAAAATATTGAACAAAGAAGCATATTAAAAAAAACACAAATATATAGTCCGAGACCCTGAGCGACAATGTCCAGCAATTGATGGTGCAACCTTTCGGCAGTATACAGAGACATACTCAATTCAGCCTGTTATTCCACCACACAAACACGGGAGGGCGGCACCGACAGAAGAGGCCAGGCCCCAGCTGAGCTCACCATGCTTTTGCATCGCTCATCTGGTCTGCAGCAGTAAGCAAGTCTGAGGTTTGAGTCCTAGTTCTCACTACAACTGAGACCACACATCTCTGTACACTGTCCCTCCACCAGACAACGGCAACAGTCCTTTGGTAACTTACATTGTCACTGTCCAATAGAGACTTGCGATCACAAGTGAAATATCCAAGACAACGAGAGTGAGCATTCCTCTGAATGGTTACAGTAAATGTGGGCTGATGAGAATGCATATGAGTGACTGTAGTCAGAACGTGCATGAGCAGTTATAGCAACAGAGGATGTGAATTATAGTGAGGGTGCATGCCTGTGAGTATTGGTAGTGAGAGTTGTGTGGGTTGTGAATGAATTTCAGGAGGCTGGGATGTAAGCTAGTTCAAGGACTCACAGATAACTCTATAATTCACTTCAGTATATAGACAGCTGATATGAAGTGCTTGAGATTGCAGCCTATTTCAGTACTTAAGCAGGGTGCTTCCCAAATCCAACTCCACATCTCTCATCTTCAGGCAGAGGGCCGTACTACTTGGTCTGCTCCTGGGCTTGGTCACTCACAGATCCAGGTAGTGTAAGTGAGCCATCAGAGAGGCTTCTCTGCTGAGATTACACACCTGACTGGGTAGCTCCAAGAAGGAAGCATACAACGTCTGCTTAGGCCTCGTATGAATGGTGAGAGTTCCTGGGGAACGGTGCATCCCAAGACATCAAGGACAAGATATTAATACAAATTTTGTTTCTTTGTTGTTTTATTAAAGTTATTTTAAAGCAAACCACACCCCCAAAATATTCGCCACATAAAATGTGTTTTGGTCATAAAAACCAAAACAAAGAGAAGATAGAAAAGAGTAACACTGTCACGTTCCAGTCAGAAGCTGGTAGGCAGATAGAGACCGGGAGTGGAACAAACTGCACGTGGTTGGGCAAAATCTTTTGCATACCAAAATACAACATTGCCAAGACATGTATGCAATGGTAGATGAGAGAAAAAAAATCCATCCAAAAGGTTCAGATTCAGTCCAGTTTAGGACAGTAGAAATAGAAAATTAATCCTCCCCCAAAACAGTGTCATTAACCACTCCAAAAGTTGGTAAACCAAACTTTAAGTACAAAGTTCCAACTATATACGTAGTTTCCCCAGCAATCCCAGGAATGAGAGTATATTAGGACCTTGAGTGATTGAGATTTTAAGTTCTTGGGTATGCCTGCTGATAATTTCTGTTCCGTTCCAGTTATATAAGGCGATCAGAAGCGGCAATCATTATGGCCCGAATGGGGATGCATGATGACATTTATGAGGGATTGCTTCGGGCCAGAGTGGCAATGATCTTCAAGTTGTTCCTGCAGGCAGACAATCCTCCACGTCTCCGGGTGAGCAATAGCCTCTGTTCCTCTTACTTTCCTTCCTCCTAAAAAATACCCTGGACAGGGATCACCTTAGAGTAGGAGTTCCCAAAGTGGGGTCCACGAACCCCTAGTTAATGGTAAGGCTCACTGGCATAAAAAGCGTTGACAAGTCCTGCCTTAGAGTGTGTTACACAGTTCAGGGAATCCAGACTAACCGGGGGTCATTCTGTGCTTGGCATTGCCCAGCTTTATAAGTCTGAGTAAAGATCCAGCCCACAGAAACATTTTGGATTCGTAACTTCAGTGCAGTGAGTTTTGTGCTTTATCTTTGTCCCCATGTAGAAAGGTCACGCTGCTTCACAGGCTATAAAAGCTGTGATTATGATGAGATGCCCGAAGTTCCAGGAAAGGTGTTTAGCACAAACGCTGAACGTCAAAGTTGAGTGCCCAGGGCGCTCTTAATGATAGTACATCCCTCATCATAGACTGGAAACCCTCTGTCATCAGGAGGGACATAGCCTAGTCAGAGTTTACACCAGGAGGGAGGGGAAGAGTGGCACTGTGTAGGCAGAAATAATTTACATCAAGTCCAGGGCTTACCTCCAGAACAGTCTTTCTCTTTAGGGTTTCTGCCCTGGAGTTTTATGAAACCGTTGCCAAGCTAGTATCGAGGCACAAGTTCACTTTAACCTACCATTTGTGTTTAAGGTAGTTTGAGCCAGTACAAAATTTTACTGCCTGGTGCCAACCCCATTGGGCTCCCCTCCTACAGCTCATTCGCACATCTGTCTGTGCTGTGCTACACCGCCAAGAATTCACTGTTCCCTGCTATACTTACAGACTGTATCCCAGTGAGAGGATACCAGGAGTATCAAAAATCATGAAAAATAGAACATTTTAGATAAACTTTTGCTTCATACCACTTGTTGCTTTAAGCCGACAAAAATCAGCAGTTGTGGTTTTGAGGTTGTTCTCAACCTCCTGGTACAAGACATTTCAGGAGTGCCCATGCTGGCAGATTTGGATTTCAGGAAATCATTTATCATGTTCCACTTGATTAAAAGAAAGTGAAATATTTGGCATGGGATTGACCATAAAAAATAGGAACAGAATTAGGCCATTTTACCCATCGATTCTGTTCTATCTTTCAATCATGTCTGATCCTTATTTTTCCGTCTCAGCCCCACTTCCCGGCCTTCTCCCCATAACCTTTGATGCCATGGCCAATCAAGAATCTATCAATCTCTGCCTAAAATACACCCAATGACCTGGCCTCCACTGTAGCCTGTAGTAACAAATTCCTAATTTACCACCCTCTGGCCAAAGAAATTTCACCACATCTCTATTTTAAATCGATGCTCCTCTATCCTGAGGCTGTACCCTCTTGTCCTAGACTCCCCTTCCATGGGAAACATCCTTTCCACATCTGCTCTGTCTAGGCCTCTTGACATAGAAAATGTTTTAATGAGACCTCCCCCAACCCATCCTTCTAAATTCCAGTCAGTACAGGCCCAGAGCCATCAAGTGTTCCTCATACGATAACCCTTTCATTCCTGGAATCATCCTTGTGAACCTCCTCTGGACCCTCTCCAATGCCAACTCATCTTTTCTCAGATGAGGAGCCCAAAACTGTTCACAATACTCCAAGTGAGACCTCACTAGTGCCTTATAAAGTCTCAATATCACATCCCTCCTCTCGTTTTCTAGTTCTGTTAAAATGAATGCTAACATTGTACTTGCCTTCCTCACCACCGACTCTACCTGCAAGTTAACCTTTACGGTATTCTACACAAGGACTTCCAATTCTCTTTGCATCTCAGAGTTTTGAACTCCCAATCCTCCGTCTTCCCACTAATTTTTGCTTTGTTGTATGTCTTCTCTTTTGTGTAAAACATTAATGTAAATACATTAGCTTTGACTTCCCTTGTCAGCCACAGTTGTAATATCTTAACATTTGAGTATTTCTTCATTTTTGGAATACATCTATCCTGCACCTTCCTCATTTTTCCCAGAAACGCACACCATTGCTGTTCTGCTGACATCCCTGCCAGCAGCTCCTTCCAATTTACTTTGGCCAACTCCTCTCTCATACCACTGTAATTTCCTTTACTCCACTGAAATACCACTACGTCAGACTTTACTTTCTCCCTATCAAATTTCAAGTTGAATTCAATCATATTGTGATCACTGCCTCCTAAGGATTATTTTACCTCAAGCTCCCTAATCACCTCTGGTTCCTTACATAACACCCAATCCAGTATAGTTGATCCCCAAGAAGGCTCAATAACATACTACTCTAAAAAGCCATCTTCTAGGCTTTCAACAAACTCACTCTCTTGAGATCCACTACGAACCTGCCCCCTGAACCAGCTTTTCAGCCACACATTAATCCTGTTTCTATCTTCACCGGTGCGTGGCACAGGCAGCAATCCAGCAAGTACTGCCCTAGAGGTTCTTCTTCTGCTTCTCCGCTTTCTGCCTAGCCCTCTAAGTTCTTCCTTCAGGATCTCTTTGCTTTTTCTTCTTATGTCCAAAATGTTGTGGACATGATCTGAGATCCTGACCCTGGCACTTAGGAGGCAACAACCATCTGGGTGTCCAGTTCACATCCACAGAATGTCTTGTTTGTTCCTCTGACTATTGAGTCCCATATCACTACTCTTCTCCCTCTTTCCCAGACCCATGCTCAGTGTCAGTAACCTGGTCTCCATGGCATTCCCCTGGGAGGTCATCCCCCACAACAGTTTCCAAAATGGTATATTTATTATTGAGGAGAATGGCCACGGGGTGCTCTGCACTAACTGCCTATTCACATCTTCATTTCTCCTGACAGTCACCCAGCTACTCGCCTCCTGCAACTTACGGGTGACTACATCCCTGTAACTCTGATGGATTATCTCCTCACTCTCCCACACAAGCCTAAGGTCCTCCAGCTGCTTTTCTTAGAATGTATGCGGGATGGTTTTTTGAACCAACATGTCGAGGAACCAACTAGAGAGCAGGCTATTCTAGACTGGGTTTTGAGCAATGAGGAAGGGTTAATTAGCAATCTTGTCGTGAGAGGCCCCTTGGGTAAGAGTGACCATAATATGCTGGAATTCTTCATTAAGATGGAGAGTGACATAGTTAATTCAGAAACAAAGGTTCTGAACTTAAAGGGGGGTAACTTTGAAGGTATGAGACGTGAATTAGCTAAGATAGACTGGCAAATGACACTTAAAGGATTGACGGTGGATATGCAATGGCAAGCATTTAAAGATTGCATGGATGAACTCCAACAATTGTTCGTCCCAGTTTGGCAAAAGAATAAATCAGGGAAGGTAGTGCACCCGTGGCTGACAAGGGAAATTAGGGATAGTATCAATTCCAAAGAAGAAGCATACAAATTAGCCAGAAAAAGTGGCTCACCTGAGGACTGGGAGAAATTCAGAGTTCAGCAGAGGAGGACAAAGGGCTTAATTAGGAAGGAGAAAAAAGATTATGAGAGAAAACTGGCAGGGAACATAAAAACTGACTGTAAAAGCTTTTATAGATATGTAAAAAGGAAAAGACTGGTAAAGACAAATGTAGGTCCCCTACAGACAGAAACAGGTGAATAGATTATGGGGAGCAAGGACGTGGCAGACCAATTGAATAATTACTTTGGTTCTGTCTTCACTAAGGAGGACATAAATAATCTTCCAGAAATAGTAGGGGACAGAGGGTCCAGTGAGATGGAGGAACTGAGCGAAATACATGTTAGTAGGGAAGTGGTGTCAGGTAAATTGAAGGGATTAAAGGCAGATAAATCCCAGGGCCAGATGGTCTGCATCCCAGAGTGCTTAAGGAAGTAGCCCAAGAAATAGTGGATGCATTAGTGATAATTTTTCAAAACTCGTTAGATTCTGGACAAGTTCCTGAGGATTGGAGGGTGGCTAATGTAACCCCACTTTTTAAAAAAGGAGGGAGAGAGAAACCGGGGAATTATAGACCGATTAGCCTAACATCGGTGGTGGGGAAACTGCTGGAGCCAGTTATCAAAGATGTGATAACAGCACATTACGAAAGTGGTGAAATCATCGGACAAAGTCAGTTTGGATTTGTGAAAGGAAAATCATGTCTGACGAATCTCAGAATTTTTTGAGGATGTAACTAGTAGAGTGGATAGGGGAGAACCAGTGGATGTGGTATATTTGGATTTTCAAAAGGCTTTTGACAAGGTCCCACACAGGAGATTAGTGTGTAAACTTAAAGCACACGGTATTGGGGGTAAGGTATTGATGTGGATAGAGAATTGGTTAGCAGACAGGAAGCAAAGAGTGGGAATAAACGGGACCTTTTCAGAATGGCAGGCAGTGACTAGTGGGGTACCGCAAGGCTCAGTGCTGGGACCCCAGTTGTTTACAATATATATTAATGATTTAGACCAGGGAATTAAATGCAGCATCTCCAAGTTTGCGGATGACACGAAGCTGGGCGGCAGTGTTAGCTGTGAGGAGGATGCTAAGAGGATGCAGGGTGACTTGGATAGGTTGGGTGAGTGGGCAAATTCATGGCAGATGCAATTTAATGTGGATAAATGTGAAGTTATCCACTTTGGTGGCAAAAATAGGAAAACAGATTATTATCTGAATGGTAGCCGATTAGGAAAAGGGGAGGTGCAACGAGACCTGGGTGTCATTATACACCAGTCATTGAAAGTGGGCATGCAGGTATAGCAGGCGGTGAAAAAGGCGAATGGTATGCTGGCATTTATAGCAAGAGGATTCGAGTACAGGAGCAGGGAGGTACTACTGCAGTTGTACAAGGCCTTGGTGAGACCACACCTGGAGTATTGTGTGCAGTTTTGGTCCCCTAATCTGAGGAAAGACATCCTTGCCATAGAGGGAGTACAAAGAAGGTTCACCAGATTGATTCCTGGGATGGCAGGACTTTCATATGAAGAAAGACTGGATGAACTAGGCTTGTACTCGTTGGAATTTAGAAGATTGAGGGGGGATCTGATTGAAACGTATAAAATTCTAAAGGGATTGGACAGGCTAGATGCAGGAAGATTGTTCCCGATGTTGGGGAAGTCCAGAACAAGGGGTCACAGTTTGAGAATAAAGGGGAAGCCTTTTAGGACCGAGATTAGGAGAAACTTCTTCACACAGAGAGTGGTGAATCTGTGGAATTCTCTGCCACAGGAAACAGTTGAGGCCAGTTCATTGGCTATGTTTAAGAGGGAGTTAGATATGGCCCTTGTGGCTAGGGGGATCAGAGGGTATGGAGGGAAGGCTGGTGCAGGGTTCTGAGTTGGATGATCAGCCATGATCATAATAAATGGCGGTGCAGGCTCGAAGGGCTGAATGGCCTACTCCTGCACCTATTTTCTATGTTTTCTATGCTGCTCCAGATCCCTAACACAGTCTCCAAGGAGCTGCTGCTGGATGCACTTTACGCACTTCACTTTGGCCCATCAAATCTGCTCTGCCATTCCATCATGGCTGAGTTATTATCCCTAACAACTCTGTACGGGCCCAGAACTATCAAACGTTTCTCATACATTCACCCTTTCGTTTCCCGGATTATTCTCATGAACCTCCTCTGGACCCTCTCCCATGCCAGCACATCTTTTCTATGATAAGGGGCCAAGACAGCTGTCAATACTCCAGAGGCGGACTGTTCAATATTTTATAAGGCCTCAGCATGATTTTTTTGTTTTTATATTCTAGCTCTCTCAAAATGAATGCTAACATTATATTTGTCTTCTTTACCACCGACTCAACCTGTATAATTAACCTTTAGGGAATTGATGGATTCTGATGTTTAAATCCAAGGTTCTTTTAGAAGACAGGAATGAAATACAAAACTTGTTGCTTCTTGTTGTCTTATTAAGAGTTGATAGAACAAAGGAAACAGGAGTAGAAGCTACTAGCAGAAGGCTTCCAGACAAGAGACTAAGAAAATTAAGCTGATGCGCCTTGTGTTTAACTATTTTATACCCAGAGAAAAAGGAAAAAGCAGGATAGACAAAGGTTGATATTGTGCACTTGCATTTTCAGAGGCCTTGGACGGGGTGCCACACATGAGACTGCTTAACAAGCTGTGAGCCCATGGTATTACGGAAAGATTCCAGTATGGATAAAGCTGATTGGCAGAGGCAAAGATTGAGAATAAAGGGAGCCTCTTCTGGTTGGCTGCCGGTGACTAGTGGTGTTCCATAGGGGTCTGTGTTGGGATTGATTCATTTTACGTAACATGTCAATGATTTGGATGATGGAATTGAAGGCTTTGTTGCAAAGTTTGCAGATGATACGAAGATAGGTGGAGGGGCAGGTAGTATTGAGGAAACAGGAAGGTTGCAGAAGGACTTAGACAATTAGGAGAGTAGGAAAGGATACGGCAGATGGAATACAGTGTCTGGAAAGTGTATGGTCATGGACTTTGGTAGAAGAAATAAAAGGGTTGACTTATTTTCTAAGTGGAAAGAAAATACAAAAATCTGAAGTGCAAAGGACTTGGGAGTCCTTGTGCCCTAATTTGCAGGTTGAGTCTGTGATGAGGAAAGCAAATGCAATGGTAGCATTCATTTCAAGAGGACTAGAATATAAAAGCAAAGGTGTAATGTTCAAAGCACTGGTGAGGCCTCACTTGGAGTATTGTGAGCAGTTTTAGGCCTCTTATCTTTGAAAAGATGTGCTGAAACTGGAGAGAATTCAGAGGAGGTTCACAAAAATGATACCAGGATTAAACAGCTTGTCATATGAAGAACGTTTGATGGCTCTGGGCCTGTATTCACTAGATCTCAGAAGAATGAGGGGCGACCTAATTGAAACCCATTGAATGGTGAAAGGCCTTGATAGAGTGGACATGGAGAAGATGTTTCCTCTGGTGGGTGAGTCTAAGACTAGATTAGCCATTGAATGGTGAATCTGTGGAATTGTTTGCCATGGGTAGCTGTGGAGGCCAAGTCTTTATGTATATTTAAGGCAGAAGTTGATGGGTTCTTGATTGGTCAGGGCATGAAGGGATACAGGGAGAAGGTAGAAGATTGGGGCTGAGAGGAAAATTGGATCAGCCATAATGAAATGGCACAACAGACTTGATGGGCCAAATGTTCTAATTCTTATGGTCTAGATTTCCATTCTAATCTACATATAAAAATTAACCAGTGAGAAAACACTTATTCAATTAATGCAGAACAAAGAAGCTATCTGGTAGACAATACAGCAGCAGCTTCACCATCCTGGGTGAAGAAATTGCTCCTAAACTCACCCTGTATCCTGAGATTGTGATTCCTGATTCTAAAAGGGATATAACCTCCGTTCAAAATGCCTTAGTGATTTCCTTTCAGTCTTCTAAACTCTAATAGACAGTCTAATCTCTCCTATTGAACAGTCCCAGCATTCCCAGAATCAATCTGATGAACCTTTCCTGCCCTCTCATGACTTTTTTAAGTCAATGGACGAAAAATGCACACAATATTCAAGGCATAGTCTTACCGAGGCCCTAGGTATTTGTAGGAAAGTATCCTTGAAATCGAAACCTTTTGCAATAAAGGTCAGCAAACTTCGTGTTCATCTGTATGTTTGTTTTGTGGCTGGTGTACAAGAGCACCCACTTTATATCATCATTCCCCATTGCTGTTTTTCTCTCTAAATGCAAAAAATATATGAGTCTGTTCCTATAATCTCACTAAACACATTATTGTTTAGAGTGTCTTGTAACATTCTTCCTGAATTCCAGACATCCCAAAATGCTTCACAATGTGCTTCTAGAAATGTCACACTTGCAATACAGTAAATGCGTCACCAAATTGTGTACAAGATCCCACAGACCCCAATAACATAAATGTCAGCATTATTCGATGGCATTGGTTGAATGATAAATACTTGGGCCAGCGTCCTGGGAAAACTCCCATATTCCTTTTAGAAATCATGCTATGATGGTATGGTGGCACAGCAGGCAGTGCTATGGTCTCACAACCCTAGGGACCCGGGAATAGTCGTGACATTGGTTGCTAATTGTCTAGAGGTTGCTTACGCTCCCTTGACTGCATGTGCATGTTCTTACATTAGATGCTCTGGTCTCCTCCCATATCCCAGGACAAGAAAATGAATTGGCCATTGGTGTAAGCAAAGAAAAATCAAAGGAGAGTTAATGGAAATGCATCGGAGAGATTAAGAAATGGACAGAGATGGAAATTGGCTAATGGGATTGTTTTCCCAGAGCTAGCATGAAAGTGATGAGCCAAATGGCCTACATCCGTGACATATTGCAGATAGAGCTTTAATGGTATGGAGGGGCTACTGCACAGGACCAAAAGAAGCTGCAGAGAGTTGTAAATCTAGTCAGCTCCATCTTGGGTATTAGCCTACAAAGTATCCAGGACATCTTTGGGGAGCGGTGTCTAAGAAAGGCAATGTCCATTATTAAGGTCCTCCAGCACCCAGGACATGCCCTTTTCTCACTGTTACCATCAGGTAGGAGCTACAGAAGCCTGAAGGCACACACTCAGTGATTCAGGAAAAGCTTCTTCTCCTCTGCCATCTGATTCCTAAATGGACATTGAATCTTTGGACACTACCTCACTTTTTTTTTGATATACAGTATTTCTGTTTTTGCTCATTTTTTAATCTATTCGATATATATAATTGATTTACTTGCTTATTTATTATTATTATTATTATTTTTCTCTGCTATATTATGTATTGCTTTGAACTGCTGCCGCTAAGTTAACAAATTTCAGGTCATCTGCCGGTGATAATAAACCTGATTCTGATTCTGAATATAATGACTCATCTGAAGAAACACTTCAGTCTCAGTGAGGTGACAGGAATGGGACCTGAAACTCATGATTAACGGGAACCCCTTGTAGTAGAAAGCAGCAGAAGTCTAATTCTCTGACACACTCATTCTCACTTCTCCCCCTGGACAGGTGAATATTTCGGAGTATGAGAAAGACCGGATCCTTATGGCAACACGGCACGGAGTACTGGAACCGTACTTGTTTCACAGTGCACGCATGGCTGTGATCTTCCCTCTCTTACACTTCTGGAAAAGGTCAGTCTCCAGGTTGCACAGGGCATCATTCTGCCTAGTCAGACTGATGCCTTCTAAGTCTCAGGATAATTGGCACCTGACCTGAATAGCCAGCAGTGTAGTAGTGGGGTCTGTGGGCCCAGAAGTAAATAGCATGCTGCTGCCCTGAATTTGATGGAGTTCAGTGTTGGGCTGGTGGTTTGTTGCTGGCCAACATCTGTTTAATGCAATGGTTCACAACCCTTTTTGTGCCATGGACCATGGACCAATAGTCTTAAGTAAGGGGTATGTGGTCCCCAGGTTGTGAATCCCTGGTTTAATGTCTTCTGCTGCAGGTCACTGCTCTGTGTTGTACATTTCGAGTCAACACCAGTATGCAGAAGAATGCGACAACACTGGAGTGGAATGGGTGCAGAAGATACTTATGAGAATGGCAGCACTAGAGAATTATCATTAAGAGGAAAGGCTGTCTAGACAGAGTGACTGATAAGAGATTAGGTTGAAGTGTATAAAACTGAGAGAGGCCAAGATATGATAAATAATATGATTTTTTCCTATAGCAGAGGGTTCAAGTGCCAAAGGTTTAATTTATAGGGCTGAGGAGAGATGAGAATGTATAATTTCACTCACGAGTGGTGGAATAGTGCTGGAATTCTGCCTGGAAGAGTAGTGGAAGTGGAGGCTTTCCCCAGGTGTAAATAGTACCCAAATAAGTAATTGCAGGGCTGTGACCTTCAACACTAGAGACTAAGAGCTAGAAGGTGGGATTAATTTTGTCCACCTTTGGTTGATATGAGCTCTGTGGGATGAATGGCCTTCTATGTTGTAAATATCACAAATACTGCAGTACTTTTTTTTAGATTATGAGAACACTCAGTCCTCTTTTATTGTCATTTAGAAATGCATACATGCATTAAGAAATGATACAATGTTTCTCCGGAGTGGTATCACAGAGAACAGGACAGACCAAAGACTAACACTGACAGAACCACATAATTATAACATACAGTTACAGCAGTGCAAAGCAATACCATAATTTGATAAAGAACAGACCATGGGCACAGTAAAAAAAAAAAAATCTCAAAGTCCCAAGTCGATCGACTCCCAAGTCCCCGATAGCAGGCGGCAAAAGGGAGGAACTCCCTGCCATAAACCTCCAGGCACCGTCAACTTGCCGATACCTTGGAAGCAGCCGACCACAGCCGACACCGAGTCCATCCATCCGAAAACATCGAGCTTCTGACCAGCCTCCCGAGCGCCTTCGACCTCTCCCCGGCCGCTGAAACACACAAAGCCGAGGATTTTGGGGCCTTCAGCTCCGGAGATTCCGGTTACCACACAGTAGCAGTGGCAGTGAAATGGGCATTTCAGAAGTTTTCCAGATGTTTCGCTGTGCTCTCATGTCTGTCTCCATCAAATCAGAATTGTGCACGGTCCCCTACTTGACAGATAATAGATATTCATCACCAAAGTGGCCACGCGCGCTGCTGTCACCCCGCCATCTTCTTCCCCCTCCCAGGTAGTGGGGTGGAGTTAAGTCTCTACCAAAGGGACTCTTTCCTTCCACTAATCTGCAGGTCACCGTTCGACAATGTGTAGCATTCCCTTAGCCCCCCCAATCAGGGTCAGGCGAGCCATGAGAGCGGGTGGTGGATGGTTATATGAGCAGCTGGTGTATATCACAAGTCTTAGTATATCGCAATTATTGATGTCAGGAAGACAATCTCTGAAGAGTATTGATAATGGCTGGGGTCACAATAATTCATATATGTTGACTATGTAGTGTCATCCAGATCTCAAAAAGGGAGGAATGGACAAAGCTGGGAGCTCTGCTTCCGTTGTTCAGACATCTGCCATTTCCGTTCATTTCCTATACGATCCCCAGTCCACCTGTCACTGTACGAGGTGTCACACCAGAATCTTGGTAGTGCTGATGTCAGGTTTCCATACGGCTGACGACGCACACCAAGGTTGCAGTCTACAGGGCCTGCGTCCTCAGCGCACTGCTTTACGGCAGCGAGATCTGGAGCCTCTACTCCAGACAAGAGCAGCGTCTCAACGCCTTCCACCTTCGCAGTCTGAGACACATCCTGGACATCAAGTGAATTGACCGAGTCACCAACAATGAGGTCCTGGCCCACACGCAGATAACCAGCCTCTTCACCCTACTCCAACAACACTGTCTCCGCTGGCTGGATCTGTCCACAGACAGTCTATACATGGCAAGAGAGCACAAGGGTGGCCCCATCTTCATTTCAAAGATGTCTGCAAGAGAGACATGAAGTCACTGAACATGAATATCGAGAGGTGGGAGGACATCGCAAGTGATCACTCTCGCTGGAGGCTGGAACTACATAGAGGTCTAAAAAGAGAAGAGAAGCTGAGGCTTGTTGCTGAAGAAAACTGCACTCGTCGGAAAAACAGCACCAAGACAACACTGGAGGACAGCGCCTTCAAGTGCAGTCGCTGCAGCCGAGACTGTCACTCCCATGTGGGCCTCTACAGCCACAACAGACGCTGCTCCACCAGCACAGACTGAAGCAAGACGTTCCAGGCCAGATCCATGGTCTCACGAGACTAAAGGATGCCACCATGACCATTACTTCTCCTTGGGCAGTCTCTTGGGGGTGAGGGTGCCTTGCTTCCACTCTAGATTTATGGGTTCCGAGGCTGATGAGGCTGTGGGTCCCCACAGATTGCCACAGAAGCTGATGAAGCAGGTGTGTGGTCAGGGAGAAGCTGATGAAGCTACTGGGGTCAAGGAGAAGCTGATGAAGCAGGTGTGTGGTCGGGGAGAAGCTGATGAAGCAGGTGTGAGGTCAGGGAGAACCTGATGAAGCGGGTGTGGTCGGGGAGAAGCTGATGAAGCGGGTGTGAGGTCAGGGAGAAGCTGATGAAGCAGGTGTGGGGTCACGGAGAAGCTGATGAAGCAGGTGTGGGGTCAGGGAGAAGCTGATGAAGCAGGTGTGAGGTCAGGGAGAAGCTGATGAAGCAGGTGTGAGGTCAGGGAGAAGCTGATGAAGCAGGTGTGGTCAGGGAGAAGCTGATGAAGCAGGTGTGAGGTCAGGGAGAAGCTGATGAAGCAGGTGTGGGGTCAGGGAGAAGCTGATGAAGCAGGTGTGAGGTCAGGGAGAAGCTGATGAAGCAGGTGTGAGGTCAGGGAGAAGCTGATGAAGCAGGTGTGGGGTCAGGGAGAAGCTGATGAAGCAGGTGTGAGGTCAGGGAGAAGCTGATGAAGCAGGTGTGGGGTCAGGGAGAAGCTGATGAAGCAGGTATGGGGACAGGGAGAAGCTGATGAAGCAGGTGTGAGGTCAGGGAGAAGCTGATGAAGCAGGTATGGGGACAGGGAGAAGCTGATGAAGCAGGTGTGAGGTCAGGGAGAAGCTGATGAAGCAGGTATGGGGACAGGGAGAAGCTGATGAAGCAGGTGTGGGGTCAGGGAGAAGCTGATGAAGCAGGTGTGGGGTCAGGGAGAAGCTGATGAAGCAGGTGTGGAGTCACGGAGAAGCGAAGCTGATGAAGCAGGTGTGGGGTCAGGGAGAAGCTGATGAAGCAGGTGTGGGGTCAGGGAGAAGCTGATGAAGCAGGTGTGAGGTCAGGGAGAAGCTGATGAAGCAGGTGTGGGGTCAGGGAGAAGCTGATGAAGCAGGTGTGGGGTCAGGGAGAAGCTGATGAAGCAGGTGTGGGGTCAGGGAGAAGCTGATGAAGCAGGTGTGGAGTCACGGAGAAGCTGATGAAGCAGGTGTGAGGTCGGAGAAGCTGATGAAGCAGGTGTGTGGTCAGGGAGAAGCTGTTGAAGCAGGTGTGGGGTCAGGGAGAAGCTGATGAAGCTGGTGGGGTCAGGGAGAAGCTGATGAAGCAGGTGTGGGGTCAGGGAGAAGCTGATGAAGCTGGTGGGGTCAGGGAAAAGCTGATGAAGCAGGTGTGGGGTCAGGGAGAAGCTGATGAAGCGGGTGTGGGGTCAGGGAGAAGCTGATGAAGCAGGTGTGGTCAGGGAGAAGCTGATGAAGCAGGTGTGGGGTCAGGGAGAAGCTGATGAAGCAGGTGTGGGGTCAGGGAGAAGCTGATGAAGCAGGTGTGGGGTCAGGGAGAAGCTGATGAAGCAGGTGTGGTCAGGGAGAAGCTGATGAAGCAGGTGTGGTCAGGGAGAAGCTGATGAAGCAGGTGTGGGGTCAGGGAGAAGCTGATGAAGCAGGTGTGGTCAGGGAGAAGCTGATGAAGCAGGTGTGGTCAGGGAGAAGCTGATGAAGCAGGTGTGGGGTCAGGGAGAAGCTGATGAAGCGGGTGTGGGGTCAGGGAGAAGCTGATGAAGCAGGTATGGGGACAGGGAGAAGCTGATGAAGCAGGTGTGTGGTCAGGGAGAAGCTGTTGAAGCAGGTGTGGGGTCAGGGAGAAGCTGATGAAGCAGGTGTGGGGTCAGGGAGAAGCTGATGAAGCAAGTGTGGGGTCAGGGAGAAGCTGATGAAGCTGGTGGGGTCAGGGAGAAGCTGATGAAGCAGGTGTGGGGTCAGGGAGAAGCTGATGAAGCTGGTGGGGTCAGGGAAAAGCTGATGAAGCAGGTGTGTGGTCAGGGAGAAGCTGATGAAGCAGGTGTGAGGTCAGGGAGAAGCTGATGAAGCAGGTGTGGGGTCAGGGAGAAGCTGATGAAGCAGGTATGGGGACAGGGAGAAGCTGATGAAGCAGGTGTGAGGTCAGGGAGAAGCTGATGAAGCAGGTATGGGGACAGGGAGAAGCTGATGAAGCAGGTGTGAGGTCAGGGAGAAGCTGATGAAGCAGGTATGGGGACAGGGAGAAGCTGATGAAGCAGGTGTGGGGTCAGGGAGAAGCTGATGAAGCAGGTGTGGGGTCAGGGAGAAGCTGATGAAGCAGGTGTGGAGTCACGGAGAAGCTGATGAAGCAGGTGTGAGGTCGGAGAAGCTGATGAAGCAGGTGTGTGGTCAGGGAGAAGCTGTTGAAGCAGGTGTGGGGTCAGGGAGAAGCTGATGAAGCTGGTGGGGTCAGGGAGAAGCTGATGAAGCAGGTGTGGGGTCAGGGAGAAGCTGATGAAGCTGGTGGGGTCAGGGAAAAGCTGATGAAGCAGGTGTGGGGTCAGGGAGAAGCTGATGAAGCGGGTGTGGGGTCAGGGAGAAGCTGATGAAGCAGGTGTGGTCAGGGAGAAGCTGATGAAGCAGGTGTGGGGTCAGGGAGAAGCTGATGAAGCAGGTGTGGGGTCAGGGAGAAGCTGATGAAGCAGGTGTGGGGTCAGGGAGAAGCTGATGAAGCAGGTGTGGTCAGGGAGAAGCTGATGAAGCAGGTGTGGTCAGGGAGAAGCTGATGAAGCAGGTGTGGGGTCAGGGAGAAGCTGATGAAGCAGGTGTGGTCAGGGAGAAGCTGATGAAGCAGGTGTGGTCAGGGAGAAGCTGATGAAGCAGGTGTGGGGTCAGGGAGAAGCTGATGAAGCGGGTGTGGGGTCAGGGAGAAGCTGATGAAGCAGGTATGGGGACAGGGAGAAGCTGATGAAGCAGGTGTGTGGTCAGGGAGAAGCTGTTGAAGCAGGTGTGGGGTCAGGGAGAAGCTGATGAAGCAGGTGTGGGGTCAGGGAGAAGCTGATGAAGCAAGTGTGGGGTCAGGGAGAAGCTGATGAAGCTGGTGGGGTCAGGGAGAAGCTGATGAAGCAGGTGTGGGGTCAGGGAGAAGCTGATGAAGCTGGTGGGGTCAGGGAAAAGCTGATGAAGCAGGTGTGTGGTCAGGGAGAAGCTGATGAAGCAGGTGTGTGGTCAGGGAGAAGCTGATGAAGCAGGTGTGGTCAGGGAGAAGCTGATGAAGCAGATGTGTGGTCAGGGAGAAGCTGATGAAGCAGGTGTGGGGTCAGGGAGAAGCTGATGAAGCAGGTGTGGTCAGGGAGAAGCTGATGAAGCAGGTGTGTGGTCAGGGAGAAGCTGATGAAGCAGGTGTGGGGTCAGGGAGAAGCTGATGAAGCAGGTATGGGGACAGGGAGAAGCTGATGAAGCAGGTGTGGGGTCAGGGAGAAGCTGATGAAGCAGGTGTGGGGTCAGGGAGAAGCTGATGAAGCAGGTGTGAGGTCAGGGAGAAGCTGATGAAGCAGGTGTGGGGTCAGGAAGAAGCTGATGAAGCAGGTGTGGGATCAGGGAGAAGCTGATGAAGCAGGTGTGGGATCAGGGAGAAGCTGATGAAGCAGGTGTGGTCAGGGAGAAGCTGATGAAGCGGGTGTGGGGTCAGGGAGAAGCTGATGAAGCAGGTGTGGTCAGGGAGAAGCTGATGAAGCAGGTGTGGTGTCAGGGAGAAGCTGATGAAGCAGATGTGGGGTCAGGGAGAAGCTGATGAAGCAGGTGTGAGGTCAGGAGGAAGCTGATGAAGCAGGTGTGAGGTCAGGGAGAAGCTGATGAAGCGGGTGTGGTCAGGGAGAAGCTGATGAAGCAGGTGTGGTCAGGGAGAAGCTGATGAAGCAGGTGTGGTCAGGGAGAAGCTGATGAAGCGGGTGTGGTCAGGGAGAAGCTGATGAAGCAGGTGTGTGGTCAGGGAGAAGCTGATGAAGCAGGTGTGGGGTGACGGAGAAGCTGATGAAGCAGGTATGGGGACAGGGAGAAGCTGATGAAGCAGGTGTGGGGTCAGGGAGAAGCTGATGAAGCAGGTGTGGGGTCAGGGAGAAGCTGATGAAGCAGGTGTGAGGTCAGGGAGAAGCTGATGAAGCAGGTGTGGTCAGGGAGAAGCTGATGAAGCAGGTATGGGGACAGGGAGAAGCTGATGAGGCAGGTGTGGGGTCAGGGAGAAGCTGATGAAGCAGGTGTGGGGTGAGGGAGAAGCTGATGAAGCTGGTGTGGTCAGGGAGAAGCTGATGAAGCAGGTGTGAGGTCAGGGAGAAGCTGATGAAGCAGGTGTGGTCAGGGAGAAGCTGATGAAGCGGGTGTGGTCAGGGAGAAGCTGATGAAGCAGGTGTGGGGTCAGGGAGAAGCTGATGAAGCAGGTGTGGGGTCAGGGAGAAGCTGATGAAGCAGATGGTTGTGTAGTTGGGAATCATGTGTACTGCTTCCACCATTTGTATGAGACTTCCATGTGGTTTGTCAGAATCTTCCAGATAACTCAGTAGTACTTTAACTTAAGTTATATCTCTTTTGAGAAAAGAATGATTTTTTACTGATGGTTTTAATGAGTGTGGAGAATAAAGCTGGGGAAGGGTAGGGTTGAACGAACACATTTCTGACGAGTGGCTAAGCAAAGCTGTCTGTAATCCATCGGTGTAAGGCACTGGGATGGTACACATGGTGACATTCCTTTACAACCCAATCAGCACTTTTTGAAGGTTAGTCACCCTGACACTCCCCCAGTGCAGCCCCTTCTAGTGTGTGACACTCCCTCAGTTCTGAGCCTCCCACAGTGCTGTCCCTTCCCAAAGTGCAGTACCTCTCCTCTCACAGTGTGACATTCTCTAAGTACCATCCCTGCCACAGTGTGACAAGTTTTGTACTCCCTCAGTTTTGCGACTAGTAATGCAGCACTCTGTCAGCACTGGCCCTCCATGTAACAAAATGTGTTGAATCTTACACTGAATGATCAGCTTGTATTACGTGCTGGTCTCGAGTGGGACTGTACTGTGCCCTGACTCAGAATAAGGTTGCTGATGATCAGTGTTTTGTTTAGTGGGAGATCACATAATAATGAAAATCGAAGTTGAAACTTTTAAATAAAAGAACTGTTGAAGCTGGAAATCTGAATCAAAAATTGGAAGTTGTGGAAGTGCTCATCAGACAACATGTGTGGTGATAGTTACTGGTTCAGGTCAATGACCTGAAGATGCTTGAAGTAACCTGCAGTGTTACCAATACTTTTGGTTTTTATTATAAAAGAGAATGGGTGGTCCTTTTAAAAAGTATCAGATTCCAATCACAATGAGATCTTTCTCTTTCCATGTCTTTCACACAGATTCTGTTTCCTGAATGCCCTAACAATATTGGGCCAACCCATAGGTCATTGGAGAAGGGAGTATGTTCCACCAGATTATCTGAAGCCCTCTCTTGAATTTAATTTTTATGAAATTATCCCTGCACTCCCAGGAGGTAAGTAATGGGTGAAGTGCTACTGGAGAAAGGATCAAAGTATTTCTCCAAGTTAAGCTTTAGTTACTCTACAAAGGGATTTCCTTCCAAAATAATTGTCTATTGTCACAGGGAGGGAGTCAAGATAACTTTCAAGATTAATGCATGCAGTTCTGCTGAGAGAATGATTAATGGAACGGGATAGTCATTCCTTTACTCTGTCATTATAAATGGTATAGTTAGTCTAAGAATATTGATGGAAGAGTGGGGAAGGGGGCTTGTTTTGACCCTAACAAGTGCTGTACTTGCTCTGTTAATGTCTAATACGAAAGTTTCATTTTGTAGAAGCTTTATATCCATGTTGAAGGTATTGGTTGGAACTCAGAAAGTGTAGAATGTTTTACTTCGTACTTCTGACAGGGAATGCTTGATCGGGAAAGGAGGAAGCTTAGTGCCATGGTGACCCAGCCTTTATCAGCTTTGAGGTTTGCTGAGAATGGGCATTTCTAACATGGCTGTGGGAGTGTTTTTTGAGACAGTTTATGGAAAGCTTTACTCTGGAAATTATTTGTGCTGTACTTGTCCTGGACATTTTGGTTAGAGAGTAATGAGCCCCAAACAATCCTTCCAGGTGAGGCAACACTTCACCTGTGAATCTGCTGGGATTGTTTATTGTGTCTGATGCTCCCGAGGTGGCCTTCTCTACATTGGTGAGACCCATCGTAAATTGGGGGATGGCTTTGTTGAGCACCTCTGCTCCATCCGCCAAAAGTGGAACTTCCTGGTGGCCAAACATCTTAATTCTGGTTCTCATTCTAATTCTGACATGTCGGTCCACGGTCTCCTCTTGTGCCAAGATGAGGCCACCATCAAGGTAGAGGAACAACACCTTATATTTCATCTGTGCGGCCTCAAACCTGATGGCATGAATATCAATTTCTCTTTCCGCTTAAAAAAAAAATCCCTTCCCATTCCCTCTTCTATTCCACACTCTGGGCTCATACCTCTTCTCACCTGTCTATCAGCTCCCCCGGGTCCCCTCCTCCTTCCCTTTCACCTCTGATCTGCTTGCCTCTCCTATCAGATTCCTTTCTCTCCAGCCCCTTGCCTTTCCCATCTGTCTGGCTTCACCTCTTACCTTCTAGTGATCTGCCTTCGTCTTCCCCCACCTTTTCACTTTGGCATTTCCCCCCTTCCTTTCCAGTCCTGAAGAAGGGGCTCAGCCTGAAAAGTCAACTGTTTATTCATTTCGACTGATGCTGCCTAACCTGCTGAGATCTTCCAGTCTCTTGTGAGTGTTGCTTTGGTTAGAGAGTGCAGGTGGTGCTTAGCAGCGCATTTCACCTGAATTTGATGTAATTTGCTGAGACAATGTTGTGGGAGTTTGACTCTGTCAAAGATTTAAAGTGCATTTATTATCAAATATTATTATGGTCACTGATCGGTACAAACTTTTCCTAGGAATATTTGAAAGGGACAATGTGGAATGAGCTTTCTTCTGCATTTAACAACTATTACAGTGCCTTGGAAGATTCTGATGAGACAAGGCAAAGCAAGTATTTATTGTGCTACACAGCCCTTCTGTATCAGCCTGATAATTGATGGGCCCCAGAGCAGGAGCTTTGCTATGCACCTTTTGTGCTTTAATTCACCTGGACTTTTTGATTAGATAGAGGAGAGAAGCCTTAAACCTTCATGTAAGAATGCTATAGCCATTTCATGATACAGTGCTCTTTACAGTGTTGAAAGGCAAAAATCCATGTTGCGGTTTTTGGTGCAAAGAACTTTTTGCAGTCCTCAATGCTGTGCTATCGGTATGATACCCTGTGCACTGATACTGTCTGATCTGCTGATGGTTCTAAGTGTCTGATTTTATATCACAGTTCCAGCATCAACTGAATTTTGTTTTGGAAAGCTTATGCAATGACTCTCATTGGAATGATTCCTGGGACAGCAGAGAGGGATTTTATAATTTGTCTGCCATACTTATTATTACCAGAGAGAAGGTGCTTGGGAAGCTGAAAGTAGATCAGTCACCTGGACCCTGCATACTGAAAGAGGTAGCTGATGAGATTGTGGAGGCATTTGTAGTGATCTTTCAATGGCTAAGAATCTGGAGGACTGGAAAATTGCAAATGTCACTCCACTCTTTAAGAAGGGGAAGAAACAGAAGAAAGGAAATTATAGGCCATTTAGCCTGACCTCAGTGGTTAGGAAGATATCGGAATCCATTATTAAGGATGAGGTTTGGGGTACTTGGAAACGCGTGATAAAATAAGCCAAAGTCATCATGGTTTCCTTGGGGGAAAATCTTGCTTGACAATTCCATTGGATATCTTTGAGGGAATAACAGGCAGGATAGACAAATGACAGTCAGTGGATGCTATTTACTTGGATTTTCAGAAGGCCTTTGACAAGGTGCTACACGCGAGGCTGCTAAGCAGGGAAAGAGCCCATAATATTACAGGAAACATACTAGCACGGTAGCAGGAGGCGAGGAGTGGGAGTAAAGGGTTTTTTCTGGTTGGCTGCCAGAGTCAGTGCTGCAACCACTTTTCAATTATTTGGATGACAAATTGACGTCTTTGTGGCCTAATTTGCAGATGATACGAAGATAAGTGTGAGGGCATGTAGTGTTGATGAAGCAGCGAGTCTGCAGAAACATAGAAACATAGAAAATAGGTGCAGGAGTAGGCCATTCGGCCCTTCGAGCCTGCACCGCCATTTATGATGATCATGGCTGATCATCCAACTCAGAACCCTGCACCTGCCTTCTCTCCATACCCCCTGATCCCTTTAGCCACAAGGGCCATATCTCACTCCCTCTTAAATATAGCCAATGAACTGGCCTCAACTGTTTCCTGTGGCAGAGAATTCCACAGATTCACCACTCTCTGTGTGAAGAAGTTTTTCCTCATCTCGGTCCTAAAAGGCTTCGCCTTTATCCTCAAACTGTGGCCCCTTGTTCTGGACTTCCCCAACATCGGGAACAATGCCCCTGCATCTAGCCTGTCCAATCCCTTTAGGATTTTATACGTTTCAATCAGATCCCCCCTCAATCTTCTAAATTCCAACGAGTACAAGCCTAGTTCATCCAGTCTTTCTTCATATGAAAGTCCTGCCATCCCAGGAATCAATCTGGTGAACCTTCTTTATACTCCCTCTATGGCAAGGATGTCTTTCCTCAGATTAGGGGACCAAAACTGCACACAATACTCCAGGTGTGGTCTCACCAAGGCCTTGTACAACTGCAGTAGTACCTCCCTACTCCTGTACTTGAATCCTCTTGCTATAAATGCCAGCATACCATTCGCCTTTTTCACCGCCTGCTGTACCTGCATGCCCACTTTCAATGACTGGTGTATAATGACACCCAGGTCTCGTTGCATCTCCCCTTTTCCTAATTGGCCACCATTCAGATAATAATCTGTTTTCCTGTTCTTGCCACCAAAGTGGATAACCTCACATTTATCCACATTAAATTGCATCTGCCGTGAATGGGCAAAGAAGTGGCAGGTGGAATGTAGTGTAGGGAAGTGTACGGCCATACACATTGGTAAAAGTAATAAAGGCGTAGACTATTTTCTAAATGGGGCAAATTCAGAAATTCAAGGTACAAAGGGACTTGGGAGTCCTTGTGCAGGATTTCCTAAAGGTCAACTTGCAGACTGAGCTGGCAGTAAGTCAGGCAAATGTAATGTCAGCATTCATTTCAAGAAGACTAGATTACATAAAAGCAAGGGTGTAATGTTGAGGCTTTAGAAGGCATTGGTCAGACTGCATATAGAGTATTGTGAGTAGATTTGGGCCTCCTTTTGAAGAAAGGATGTTCTGGCATTGGTAAGGGTCTAGAGGAGGTTCACAAGAATGATCTCTGGAATGAAAGGGTTAACAGATTTACTGAGAGTCCTTCTGGCCGTTCGAGCTGTGCTGTCCAGCAATTGCTTGATTTAATCCTGGGCTAATCACGGGACAATTTACAATGGCCAACTAATCTACCAACTGGACTGCGTGAGGAAACCAAAGCACCAGGAGGAAAGGTATGGACATGGGAAGAACGTACAAACTGCTTACAAGCAGTGGTGGGAATTGAACCCAGGTCACCCGTACTGTAAAGCATTGTGTTAACCACTATGCTACCATACTCTATGGGGAGAGTTAACCTGTACTCACTGGAGTTTAGAAGAATGAGGGGGGTATCTCATTTAAACCAATTGAATATTGAAAGGCCTAGATGGAGTGGATATAGAGAGAATATTTTCTATAGTGGGTGAGTCTCGGAACAGAGGGCACAGCCTCAGGATAGAGGAACGTCAATTTAGAACAAAGGTGAGGGGGAATTTCTTTAGCTAGAGAGTGGTGAATCTGTGGAGTTCATTGCCATGGACTGCTATGGAGGCTGAGTCTTTAACGCAGAAGTTCATAGGTTCTTGATTAGTAAGGGTGTCAAAGGTTACAGGGTGGAGGCAGGAGAATGGTGTTGAGAGGGATAAAAAGCAGCCATGTTGGAATGACAGAGCAGACTCAATGAACCAAATGGCCTAATTCTGCTCCTGTGTTTTATACTGCATCTATGTTCAAGATGCTGTGGGGCAGTGTAAAGTGAGCAGACTGATGCTGTGCTGGTCGGGGAATGTTGATAGGGAGGAATGTGAGGGGAGCTGTTCTGTGCATCTTGTTAGATGCCTCAGTAATTAATAACTACAGGTCAATAGAAAACTTACCATGTTTAAGTAAAATCATTGAAAAAATTGTTTATCAGCAACTTAACAGCTTTTTGGCACTAGGTAACTGTTTTCCTGTCTGGATTTTGACAACACTATACTGAGACTGCTATGGTCAAGGTTTTAAATCACATGATGGTAAAATTTAAATTTTGGTTTTACTGGATCTTAGAGTTGACACTGTTGACCATGGTATATTACTGGACAGACTGGAAAACTGGGTGACACTTTCCAGTACAGTCCTAATGTGATTTAAATCGTATTATAGGACAGGGACTATTTTGTATCCATTGGTAGCTGCATATCTGACCGAACAAGAATAACATGAGTGCCTCAAGAGTTTATTCTTGGGCCTCTTCTGTTTAACATGTACATGCTCTCTCTAGCTCAAATTAAAATATCTCACCTTAATTATACAGATGACACTCAGATTTATATAACAGTATCATCAGGAGATTATGGTCCCATACAATCACTAAGAAACTGTATTAAACAAACCACTGTTTGGACGAGCCAAAATTTCCTCCAGTTAAACAAAGAGAAAACTGAAATAATTGTTGTTGGTGCCAGAAAAGAATGATTAAAAGTCAGTGCTCACTTAGAATCCCTGTCATTACAAACCACAAACCAAGCTAGAAAGCTTGGTGTTGTGATGGATGCCAACTTAAATTCTAACTGCCACATTAAGACAATTACAAAGTCAGCCTACTGCTATTTTATAAACATAGCAAGTTAAAGGGCATATGTCTCAGTAAGATCTAGAAAAACCCATCCATGCATTTATTTTTAGTAGACTTGACTACTGTAATCGTATTTTCACTGGTGTCTGTAAAAAATCCCTCAGACAGCTGCAGCTCATTCAGAACGCTGTTGCTAGAGTCCTCACTAAGACCAAGAAAGGAGGGAGAGAGAAACCGGGGAATTATAGACCGGTTAGCCTAACGTCGGTGGTGGGGAAAATGCTAGAGTCAGTTATCAAAGATGTGAAAACAGCACATTTGGAAAGCGGTGAAATCATCGGACAAAGTCAGCATGGATTTGTGAAAGGAAAATCATATCTGACGAATCACATATAATTTTTTGAGGATGTAACTAGTAGAGTGGATAGAGGAGAACCAGTGGATGTGGTATATCTGGATTTTCAAAAGGCTTTTGACAAGTTCCCACACAGGAGATTAGTGTGCAAACTTAAAGCACACGGTATTGGGGGTAAGGCATTGATGTGGATAGAGAATTGGTTGGCAGACAAGAAGCAAAGAGTGGGAATAAACAAGACCTCTTCAGAATGGCAGGCAGTGACTAGTGGGGTACCGCAAGGCTCAGTGCTGGGACCCCAGTTGTTTACAATATATATTAATGACTTAGATGAGGGAATTAAATGCAGCATCTCCAAGTTTGCGGATGACACGAAGCTGGGCGACAGTGTTAGCTGTGAGGAGAATGCTAAGAGGATGCAGGGTGACTTGGATAAGTTAGGTGAGTGGGCAAATTCATGGCAGATGCAATTTAATGTGAATAAATGTGAGGTTATCCACTTTGGTGGCAAGAACAGGAAAATAGATTATTATCTGAATGGTGGACGATTAAGAAAAGGGGAGGTGCAACGAGACCTGGGTGTCATTATACACCAGTCATTGAAAGTGGGTATGCAGATACAGCAGGCGGTGAAAAAGGCAAATGGTATGCTGGCATTCATAGCAAGAGGATTCGAGTACAGGAGCAGGGAGGTACTACTGCAGTTGTACAAGGCCTTGGTGAGACCACACCTGGAGTATTGTGTGCAGTTTTGGTCCCCTAATCTGAGGAAAGACAGTCTTGCCATAGAGGGAGTACAAAGAAGGTTCACCAGATTGATTCCTGGGATGGCAGGACTTTCGTATGATGAAAGACAGGATCGACTAGGCTTATACTCGCTGGAATTTAGAAGATTGAGGGGGGATCTTATTGAAACGTATAAAATCCTAAAGGAATTGGACAGGCTATATGCAGGAAGACTGCTCCCGATGTTGGGGAAGTCCAGAGCGAGGGGTCACAGTTTGAGGATAAAGGGGAAGCCTTTTAGGATCGAGATGAGAAAAAACTTCTTCACACAGAGAGTGGTGAATCTGTGGAATTCTCTGCCACAGGAAACAGTTGAGGCCAGTTCACTGGCTATATTTAAGAGGGAGTTAGATATGGCCCTTGTGGCTAAAGGGATCAGGGAGTATGGAGGGAAGGCTGGTTACAGGGTTCTGAGTTGGATGATCAGCCATGATCATACTGAATGGCGGTGCAGGCTCGAAGTGCCAAATGGCCTACTCCTGCACCTATTTTCTATGTTTCTATGAAAGTGGAACACATGTTGCGGAAAATAAATCTCAGGAGCAGCAGACAGAATAGATCAGGCCGACTCAGAGAATTATTTCAGACTAAACGGTTATATTACATGATATCATTTAGAGCCCAGACTCCTAAAGCGGAGCACTGCAGCTCTGCTCAGCAATGGATTACACTCTTATTTATACCCCAGGTGTATGTGACAAGAAGCACTTGAATCTGAAAAAGGAAGGAACTTGAACTACAACTCGATAGAATAGCGAAGTTGCGCTATATGTCCTCGAGCAGTTATACATTTTCTTAAGTGTTAGTTCTCAGGACAGTATATCAGGCTTTCCCAAGCGCAGACATGTGATGATTCTTAGAACAAGGAAACACAGACATAGTTATTTTCTCATCCCGTCTACAAAGCACATTTACACAGTGTACAGACTTTGAATTCACATACTAGAAGAAGGTCATTAACCCCTTAACGTTTGTCACAATGTCTTACTATGTTTCCTCCACAGTTCCCTCCTTGTTAATCCTCTAGATTAACATTTCTTACTGTGGTATTTCCTGCTTCTCCTCATAAGGGGGCTCATATCCATAGGGGAAGGGTTTTGCTTTCTTGGGGTACACCTCTTCACCCCACCAGTGCTCCTTGCTTCTTTTACCATCTGGGATATCACTGGGACACCCTCGCGGCCGGACAAAGTCCTCTTTATCAACTGATAATAGCACAACCTCAGTGCTCCATACACAACACCCTAAAACAGGGGTCCCCAACCTCTTTTGCACCGCGGCCCGGTTTAATATTGACAATATTCTTGCGGACCGGCCGACCGGGGGAGGGGGTGATCAAGTATGGTTAAACTCACCTCAATATGTCTTTTACAAGTTAGGGTTGCCAACTTTCTCACTCCCAAATAAGGGACAAAAGTAGCAGTCAAATCCTGGGGACACTTTACCCCAAAAAGACTACCATGACCTATCATTTCCCAATGTGATGTGCGCATGCGCGTAGATGCCAATTTTTTTTCCCCACAATTCGGTTTTGCCTTCATCTTCCCAGCTATACTGTATATACATTATTTCTACTTTATATAGGCTGTGTATTTATCATATCATTCCTGCTTTTACTAAATATTTGTGTTATTTATTTTCGGTTTTATGTGTTATTTGGTATGATTTGTTGGGTTTTTTTTTGGGTCTGGGAATGCTAAAAAATTTTTCCCATATAAATTAATGGTAATTGCTTCTTCGCTTCACGCCATTTCGGCACAAAAGGTTTCATAGGAACGCTCTACCTTGGCGGGGGAATATGGGACAAACCAACTTAGCCCAATATTTGGGATGTCCCGGCAAATACGGGACAGTTGACAACCCTATATTCAAGTTCAACAGTGTGTGACAGGGAATGAGGAAAGGTGCAGCTGACTCGTATCGTTTCCTCGCAGCCCGGTAGCACATGCTTTGTGTGTGGTTGGGGACCGCTGCCCTAAAACACATATAATTACCACTGTAATTATTCCATGCGTTATGCAGCTTCACCAGCCAGAAAACCATCCCCATATTCCTTCCCACCAAGATCCTCCACTGTTAAAGTTTTCGAGCTGTTCTCCCACCTTCTTAATCTCCTTAACCTTCTCCATAACGTGCTGGCCTAAGTCAGTTATGTTTTCTGTGGCACCGGGAATATAAGTACAACATTCCTCTTCATCGTAACTATCCTCTTTTTTGCCATCTCCCGTGATGTGTGATTGCGCATAGCATAATGCTACTGTCTCCCCTGACTTTGACTTTGGAGGGGTGCAGACCCAGCGAATGCATAGTTGTATGACACAATGAACTACCTCTGCTAAGCAGATCAGGGCAATGAGGCTGTGAAAGAGGGGCTGTAGCCAGGAAAATATTCCTTCAATCCCACCCCAATATGATTATTACCACTACTTCCTTCATGTTAGTCCTCTATTGAGTATATATTTTGTTAATAATCAGTCACTATGTATATAACATGAGGTGCAGGTTAAAATAGATTTATGTTCCAGTCTCTCAATAACTTGTTTACATGTTTACTAGTTGTTTACAATATATATTAATGACTTAGACGAGGGAATTAAATACAGCATCTCCAAGTTTGCGGATGACATGAAGCTGGGCGGCAGGGTTAGCTGTGAGGAGGATGCTAAGAGGACGCAGGATGACTTGGATAGGTTGGGTGAGTGGGCAAATTCATGGCAGATGCAATTTAATGTGGATAAATGTGAGGTTATCCACTTTGGTGGCAAGAACAGGAAAACAGATTATTATCTGAATGGTGGCCGATTAGGAAAAGGGGAGGTGCAACGAGACCTGGGTGTCATTATACACCAGTCATTGAAAGTGGGCATGCAGGTACAGCAGGCGGTGAAAAAGGTGAATGGTATGCTGGCATTCATAGCAAGAGGATTCGAGTACAGGAGCAAGGAGGTACTACTGCAGTTGTACAAGGCGTTGGTGAGACCACGCCTAGAGTATTGTGTGCAGTTTTGGTCCCCTAATCTGAGGAAAGACATTCTTGCCATAGAGGGAGTACAAAGAAGGTTCACCAGATTGATTCCTGGGATGGCAGGACTTTCATATGATGAACGACTGGATCGGCTAGGGTTATACTCTCTGGAATTTAGAAGATTGAGGGGGGATCTTATTGAAACATATAAAATTTTAAAGGGATTGGACAGGCTAGATGCAGGAAGATTGTTCCTGATGTTGGGGAAGTCCAGAATGAGGGGTCACAGTTTGAGGATAAAGGGGAAGCCTTTTACGACCGAGATGAGGAGAGTGGTGAATCTGTGGACTCTGCCACAGGAAACAGTTGAGGCCAGTTCATTGGCTATATTTAAGAGGGAGTTAGATATGGCCCTTGTGGCTAAAGGGATCAGGGGGTATGGAGAGAAGGCAGGTACAGGGTTCTGAGTTGGATGATAAACCATGATCATACTGAATGGCGGTCAGTCTCAAAGGGCCGAATGGCCTACTCCTGCGCCTATTTTCTATGTTTCTAATAACAGTTTGTTCTTGGTTCTGAGCTCCATTCCTCTCTCTCTCGGGGAAGATGTCACTTGTTCAGTGTTTTATGTCTTCCTCGTTGTGGTGCAACTTGCACCTACTGGTGTGTATCCAATCAGTTTTCTCCTTCACCTTAACGGCTGTATGGGTTCTCAGCAGCCTGGGAGAGAAAGAATCTTTATTCATTGATCTCACATATGTTCTATCTCCTGGCTTAAATGGATGCATGTTAGCTTCAGTTAAAGGTACCTGGGCTTTCCGGACCCTCTCATACAATTTTCCCGCCTCCTGACACAACGCTTGTGCGTATTTCAGTGTCTTCTCATCATTCCACATTAGCACTACCTTTTCTGGGGTCATGGGAGGCTTAGTTACCGTTGTTATAGGCCGCCCCTTCAACATTTCATGAGGGGTAAGTCCTGTATTTCTATTCTTCTGATTCCGCAGAGTGTACATTACTAAGGGCAGTGCATCTGGCCGTCTGAGACTGTCTTGCTGACAAACTTTTGCCAAAGCCGCTTTTATTTCCCCCTTTGTGCTTTCCACCATACTTGAGGACTGAGGCTGTTAGGGGATATGCAATTTCCACTGGAACCCTAAGGCTTCCTTCAGTCCCTGCACTAATTTATTTGTAAAATAGGTTCCCCTGTCGCTATTTATCCCTCGGGGAATTCCAAACCTAGGTATGGCTCTTGTGGCTACGGGGATCAGGGGGTATGGAGGGAAGGCTGGGGCGGGGTTCTGAGTTGGATGATCAGCCATGATCATAATAAATGGCGGTGCAGGCTCGAAGGGCCGAATGGCCTACTCCTGCACCTATTTTCTATGTTTCTATGTTTCTATAATTTATTTCGTCAATATGTTCACCACAGTTCTTACATCATCCCTCCTATTTGGGTAGGCCTCCACCCATCTGAAAAACATGTCTACTATTACCAATATATACCTAAACCTCCTTTCAGCAGGCATATGTACAAAATCAATTTGCAGGTTTTCAGAAGGCATTTCCGGTTGGGGCAGGTGATCAAATTTAGTGGGCACCTTTCCTCTATTGTTGATGGCATGCACATTGATCAAACTTCTGGTAATTGCCCTCCCCACCTTCATCATTCCTATCCCGTTTCCTTCTCTCACCTCATCGCCTTGACTGCCCATCTCTGCCCTCTGATGCTCCTCCCCCTTCCCTTTCTTCCATGGTCTTCTACCCTCTCCTATCAGATACCCCCATCTCCAGCCCTTTATCTCTTTCACCCATTAGCTTCCCAGCTCTTTACTTCACCTCTCCCCCTCTCCGGGTTTCACCTATCATCTCCCACCTTGTACTTTTCCATCCCCTCGCTCCACCTTTTTGCTGTAACCTCATCTATTTCTCCAGTCCTGGTGAAGAAACTCGGCCTGAAACATTGCCTGTTTATTCTTTTCCATCGATGCTGCCTGGCCTGCTGAGTTCCTCCAGCATTTTGTGAGAGTTGCTTGGATTTCCAGCATCTGCAGATCTTCTCGTCACATAATAAAGAATTTGAGGACTGACCATTAGCAAGGCATTTTATAGAAACGAAATGAGAAAGGGACATGAGCACAATGATGACTTACTATTGTCATGTGTACCAAGGTACCGTGAAAATCTTTGTGTTGCATGCCATCCACACAGATCACATCACATGGGAAATGACAAGAGAGAAATTCGCTTGAAGCTGGAAAACTTAGTGTTCATCCCAGAAGTGTGCATGGTGCCAAGACAGAAGGGCCTCACTATGGTAGTGGAGACGGCCAAAATAGGAGTGGCATTAATAACTAAAGGGCATGCAACAGTAACTGAGAGTAACCCCTGCAGATTGAGAACACATGCACTGAAAAGTGATCACCACCTATCACCTGCTCTCTGCTGCTGACGAGTCAGTGTCCTCTGAAGCTCATAGTTATCTTCGTGGATCTCCAATATGAAATGTAAACATACCAGATCTCATTCTTACCAATCCACCTGTAGCAGATGCATCTATTCATGATAGCATTGGTGATGATGACCATGTCTTCAGAATCAGAATCAGAATCCTTTATTATTGCCAAGTATGTGGACACATACAGGGAATTTGATGCCGGTTTCCCTGAGCTTTCGCTGTACAGAATAAAAAAAAACAAACAAAACAATGGTGCAAATAATCGTGAACTATATACAATGAGGTATACCTGTGTATGTACAGGTGGATTTGGTTTATAATAGACTAAAATTCAAGTGTTCGTAAGACTGATGGCATACGGAAAGAAACTGTTCTTGTACCTATTTTGTCCTGACATACAGTGATCTAAAGCGCCTACCAGAAGGAAGGAGTTGGAACAGGTAATGTCTAGGCTGTGATGGGTCTACAATGATGCTGCTTGCTCGCTTCCTGACTCTAGATGCATATAGGTCCTGGATCGAGGGCAGCTTCACACCAATAATCCTTTCCGTAGCCCTGACGGTTCTTTGGAGTCTATTCTTGTCTTGTTTGGTAGCTGATCCAAACCAGACAGTGATGGACGAACAGAGAACAGACTTAGGGAACGCAGTGGGAACAGTAGCAGAAATGTACAAAGCTACAGTCTGAAACCTCACTAATGCCCCTGCTGAACCTCACCAACTTTTATTGATGCATTGTAGAAAGAATCCTTCGTGCTTGGTATGGTAACTGCTCTGCCAAAGAGGGGAATGTGTTGTGAAACAGTGTGATACTTATCTATCATCCTATTTAAGATAGCAAACGTTATCAAACTGCAGAGAATTCTGATACAGCGTAGCACATCACAAAAACCATACTCCCCTCCGTGGACTCTGTCTACATTTCTCACTGCCTCGGTAAAGCAGCCAGCATGATCAAAGAACTCTACTGCCCCAGATATACTCTCTTCTCCCCCTTCCATTGGGGAGGAGATTCAAAAACTTGAGAAAAAGTACTACCTGTATCAGACTAGACATTTTTTATCCTGCATAATAAAACTATTGAACACACTTTTTTGTACAATAAGTAGGATGCTTGACCTCACAATCAACCTTGTTATGGCCTTACAACTTATTGTCTGCTTGTACTGCACTATATTCTCCATTCTCTTACTGCTTTACCCATTTTCTACAGTCTGCTGAAGTGATGAAATGATTTGGTTGACCATGGATGTTGTGTCCCAGCTGTCGATGTGATAGGCAAGCCAGGGCAGTACGATATGGAGAGCAATTGTTGCCCATGTAGCAAGTTCTCCCTCTCCATGCATTTTATGAATCCAAAGGAATGGCAGAGATTGATATAGGTTACCAATCAGCATTGAATTCAATGTAGGACTGCCTTAGGGACTCCAGCTGTGGACTTTTCCTCAGGATTTACTCCCGAAGCCTTCCCCATGAGTGAGTATAGCCACAAGACAGCGGCGGCTTAAGATCAGAGTTTTCCTTCTAGATGAGTTGCCAACCATGGCTGACGAGCCCCATCTGCCCAAAGTGACTGGTTTTAAGGTGCCTGTATCTTGCCTTTGCCCCTTCTCTTGCCAGTAGGAACTTTTCCGCTGGAGTTAGTAGCTAAGCCATATATGAAGGCTCATGGCTGGACTTGGTTGTCAGAGGCTATTTGACATGCACACCATTGGGAGCATTTAATGAGTAATGGGAGCTTATCCCCATTACCATCCATGGTTATAATAATCTTGATCATGAAAGACAAGTTCATTCTACTATACTTTGGACTTGTGACAATAATAAACCTATTTACAGTTTGCTTTCTGTTACGTACCCCGTAACTGGGTTGCCAAACCAGCAGAAATGGATCACTCAGTTGGAGTTTGAATTACTGGAACTAAGAAAGTTTTATTAAAGAAATAAGCAACACAGTACTCTAATTGTAAGGATATAAATGCAACAGGTTAGCACTGAATAAACACACATGTACACAGAACTAGGATAATAGGATCAATCAAGCTCTATCACAGTCTAGGGGTAAAATGTTCAATCACAAGTGACAGAGTTCAGTTCGCAGCAAGAGAGAGAGAGAGAGAGAATGAATATGAATGAGAATGCTGATATTGAAAATCACAGACCGTTGATATTTCTTGCAGTTAGCTTTCGGGCGAGCCCTTTGTAATGTCTTCTGAGGTCACCGACTGTGACCCCTCCGTTTTCAGATATGATTGTTCCTCTGTGGTGAACCCGGCACCCAGGCAAGGGTGGACATACACACCAGGTTCTCGCCGACCGAATCTTTCCACCCTGTGTGTCTATGGCTGGTCCCGTGACCGGCGCTCAAAAACTCCCACCGACTTGTGGGGGCGCACCGCTTCCAGGGTCTCGATACCTGGTGGTGTCGTGAGTGGTGTCTCATGTGGTGTCTCTTGCCTTAGCGAACCCGTCCCTTTTTATCCCCCTGTTGGGGTATCGCCTGTCCATCACTTCAAACAGTTCAGGTTCAAAGCAAACCAGTCTTGACAATACCCAGACCAGTGTCTCCTTCTGTTAATCTCTCTCGTCTCTTCATTAACATTTCCAAATGCTGCTCCATTGTCTTACTTATCTCTCTCTTGAAGACAGGTGGCAGATCAACTGTTGATCCCACTGGTGATAGCACAGGACAGTCAACATCTTAGTCTATGTGTACTTTCGTCACACCCCTCTCCTTTAAGGATTTTTACCGGGGTAAAAATTATAAGCATGAATACATTATTAGATACACACAAATATACATCTTCATCAGCTATTTGGCTAATACAGAGAATTTTAAGTTGTCAACACCTTGACAGGTTGTCAGCAATCACATTTTCCGTTCCTTTTATATGTGTAATTTTAATAATCCTTTAAACCAGGCTCCATCTTAGCAAACTTCATAGTGGCCGAAAACACTGATGAATGGTGATCAGTGTAACCTCTCATTGGGTTTCGTCCTGGACCACGATAACAAGGGTCGTCCCATCCCGACTTAGTTTTCTTTCGCAAGGGCTTAGTAGGAGGGGGAGGGGTAGTACCCGCAAAGTTATTGCAAAACTTCCTACAGTACCCCACCATCTCCAAGAGCCTTCTGAGGGCCCTCTTGTCTGTTGGGGTTGGGATGTCAGAGATAGCCCGCACCTTAGCTTGCATCGCTGCCAGCTGCCCCTGTGTTACCACAATTCCCAGATAAGTGACCTTCGCGTGGCCGAACTCATTTTTTTCAAGGTTCACTATCAAGCTGGCTTCAGACAGCCATATTACATCGCCAATATACACTTTTGTGTTCTTTAGCCCTTTCGTCACTGAATTACTCATTCTATAGGGGTGTTGCTCACTAGGCTAACCTAGCGTAACAAACACCACCCAACGTCCCAGTTTTTTGCATCGCCTCGGGACAATCAAACACACGTGTGCGAGCTGTTTAATTAACTCTCCTAAAGGGTCGCTTTGTTCAGGGATTCAGGGAGAGACCTTATCAGCAGAGTTGGCCAAAACAATAGCCTTCTCCCATCTGGTCGGTACCATACTCATCTTTTCAAAATGGTTTTTCCCCTTATCAGGTGGCACCCTAGTTTCATTGATTTCCGCGCTGACACCGCCTAGGTTTGTTAGCATATCAAAAGCCTGTGACCGTCTCAGTTCGCGTCTGCAATAATCAATAACATCCTTCCTCCTGTGCAGCCAGAAAAACTCTCTCATGGCTTCGCCGATTGTTTCCTTCAGCACCTCAAAATGTCCACCAAGGGGTACTTTGTGGGCCAGGTTAAAAATCTCATCCCCATAACTCTTTTGCACCACCCTCCATTCCTCATCTGCGGTATTTGGTCTCCCTTTCTTCCTTAGCACACCCTCCTCCACACAATAGCCTACTGGCTCTCTTTTTAATCCTGCTTCAGAGAGAGCTGTTTCCTCATCTTGCTCCTGTACCTGTATAAAGTCCTTCTTTACTGATAAATCTACCTTAATTTCCCCACTTCCTCCTGTTTCATTACGCTCCTTCTTTTCACTTTCTACCCCCTCCTTGTACAAGGCTGGTAGAAACGTCTCAGCAGTCTCTCTGGACATACAGCGAGTCACTGCGCAAACAGGATGAACCTGTGAGTCCATGGGCGGGGCCTCAATGCTGGCAGGCTGACCTGTCAACCTCACTGCCGAGAACACAATTCCCCCGGCGAGGTCATTACCGAGCAAGACTTCCACGCCTTTCATCGGTAATTCGGGCCTCACCCCGATCGTGACTAGTCCAGAGACCAAGTTGCTTTGTAGGTGTATCTGGTGCAAAGGGACTGCTTTTGTCCCTTTCCCAATACCCTTGACCCTGACCTCCCCAGTCTGGGTCTCTGAACTAAACTCTAACACACTCTTCAATATCAATGACTGACACGCTCCCGTATCTCTCCAGATCCGCACTGGAACTGGGTTTAACCCCTCCTTCACCGACACCAATCCGGCCGAGATAAACCTCTCGCGCCCTTCCTGAACTTTGGCAGACCTTTCCTCTCCTAGCGGTTCGTTTACCTGCTCGATACAGCCAGTCGAAATCGCCGTTTTTCCTTTCCCCGTCTCCTTCTTTGGGGCAAAGCACTTGGACGCAAAGTGTCCGACTTTCCCACAATTATAACAGACGACCCCAGGAGACTTCCTACCAGACTGCTCCTGGTCTACCTTATCCTTTTCACTAGTCCCCGGCTTACTTACTGACTTTTCTGGCGGACTCTCCCCGCCGTCCTGACTACCCTTCTGGTAGCCTTTACTCGGGGCAAACTTCACTTTATGCGTCAACGCGTACTCATCCGCTAACTTAGCAGTTGCGGCTAACGTGGCTGCCTCTTTCTCATCTAGGTAGGGTCTCATACCATTAGGGACACAACCTTTAAACTGCTCAATCAGGATCAGCTGTAGCAGTCTGTCATAATCCCCATTTACCCCCTTCGAGGCGCACCAACGCTCACAATATGTCTGCATCTCACGGGCAAACTCTAAATACGTGCAGTCCCACTGCTTCCTCGCATTCCGGAACCTCTGCCGGTATGCCTCCGGGACCAACTCATAAATCCTGAGGATGGCCTCTTTCACCACCTCATACCTCTGGGCATCTTCCGCGGACAAAGCTGAGTAAGCTTGTTGGGCTTTTCCTTTAAGTACACTCTGAAGCAAAACAGCCCACTTATCCCTCGGCCAGTCCTGACTTGCAGCAACTTCTTCGAAATGGAGAAAGTACCGATCCACATCGGTATCGTCAGATGGGGGAACCAGCCTAACCTCCTGGGTCACCCTGAACCCTCCACCTTGGTTCAGCATGGGTCCCTGTTCTGCCCTTATCTTTAACCTTTCCAGCTCGAATTCCCTTTCCCTCTGTTTCTCCTCTCGCTCCAACTGCCTCTCTTTCTCTCTCTCCTGCCATTCTAACTGTGTTCTAGCTGCCGTACCCGGAACTCGTGCTCGAGTCTGTTTTTCAAGCTGCACCTGTACTGCGTCTCCACTAGGTTTTCCAATAGATATTACCTCCAGCTCCCCTTGGGGAAACACACCTGTAGATACATAGTGCTGTATGATGGCTCTGTGCATCTCCTCTCTTTTCATTGTCGACCTCCCCTTAACAAGATTCAACCGTTTGGCCACAGCTGCCAATTCCGCTTTCCTGGCATCCTCTAATGCCTCCAAGGTCGGCGCCTTTAGAAATTCCTCAATCTCCATTTCTGCTGTTTGCCTTTTCTTTCTTTCGGGAATTTTAACCCAATCAATTTACCCCATCCCAAATTTAGCGTTCAAAATCGCGGACGAGAACCCCACTTATGTTACGTACCCCGTAGCTGGGTTGCCAAACCAGCAGAAATGGACCACTCAGTTGGAGTCTGGATTACTGGAACTAAGGAAGTTTTATTAAAGAAATAAGCAACACAGTACTCTAATAGTAAGGATATAAATGCAACAGGTTAGCACTGAATAAACACACATGTACACAGAACTAGGATAATAGGATCAATCAAGCTCTATCGCAGTCTAGGAGTAAAATGTTCAATCACAAGTGACAGAGTTCAGTTTAGTTCAGTTGGCAGCAATCGTTGTTGTGCCGTTGAAGAGAGAGAGAGAGAGAGAGCGAATGCTGATATTCAAAATCGGATTCAACAGACCTTTGATATTTCTCGCAGTTAGCTTTCGGGCGAGCCCTTTGTAATGTCTTCTGAGGTCACCGACTGTGACCCCTCCGTTTTCAGATACGATCGTTCCTCTGCGGTGAACCCGGCACCCAGGCAAGGGTGGACACACACACCAGGTTCCCGCCGACCGAATCTTTCCACCCTGTGTGTCTATGGCTGGTCCCGTGACCAGCGCTCAAAAACTCCCACCGACTTGTGGGGGCGCACTGCTTCCAGGGTCTCGATACCTGGTGGTGTCGTGAGTGGTGTCTCGTGTGGTGTCTCTTGCCTTAGCGAACCCGTCCCTTTTTATCCCCCTGTTGGGGTATCGCCTGTCCATCACTTCAAACAGTTCAGGTTCAAAGCAAACCAGTCTTGACAATACCCAGACCGGTGTCTCCTTCTGTTAATCTCTCTCGTCTCTTCATTAACATTTCCAAATGCTGCTCCATTGTCTTACTTATCTCTCTCCTGAAGACAGGTGGCAGATCAACTGTTGATCCCACTGGTGATATGACAGGACAGTCAACATCTTAGTCTATGTGTACTTTCGTCACATTTCATAAACTCAAAAATGAGGATGTTCACTAACGATTGGTGCACATTATCTAATTTCATCTGAAAATCTTATGTAAATGAACCAGTTCACACCTGCATGCAACATTCAGACATGGGATGGTAAGTATTCATATAGGAATATACGGGGTGTCCAGCGAGGAGCAGCACCTCTGGGGAATGGTCTTGTCATGTCAATTCTGGGGCAGCTCACTTACCTTTGGTCCCCGGTGAACACTCAGCTCTCACCTGTGGCTCCAAGTAGCTGTTTGCATGCGACAGCAGCCACACCCCAATGCACTGCTTCAGCAGGTGGACTAAATCAGGTGAGGATCGCCAGCAGCCTCGTACCCCAGGGAGACAGGGACATGCCTGTCCTAGCATGCGAAGTCAGCTCCGGCAGACCAGGTGGATGAGATGTACAGTGAGATCCAATGACCAGGAAGGCGGCTCTGTAATGCTCCGTGGAGAGCAAAGGGCATGACAAGGCACAGAAAACATGGACTCATCCACTGCCGCTAGGGAAGACTCCAGTTTGTGACATTTGTTTATGCCACTGGACCGGACTTCTGAGGTTGAGAGAGTGGAACTTCCCCAGTACAACAGCTTTTCCACTTTAAAAACTCCTGCACAGGTTTCATGTCATCATCGGACACGATGGACAAACATTTTATGTCTCTAAGGTATGATGAAGGTGATTGAAGAGTGGACAGAATTGGTATGTTGATCACAAAATGCTGACCATCATTGGGGAGGGTGTCTGCTGGTGACATTCCTTTGATGTACTGGAAATTGTGATGGTTGATCCACTCAGTACGGGCTTTGGGAGGGATTCTGTTGTACTTGCCCTGTCTTCTCCATGAAGCCAGGCACCTCATTACCATGTGAGGTAAAATCCTGAAGCCATAAAATGCAGATAGCTGCAAATAATACTGGAAAAAGATCAAAACAGGGACAGCTGCAATGTGAGTGTGGGGATGTGTCTGCTCCTAGCAATCAACAGATAAGAAATGGTTTGCAACACAATGGGGTAACTGCAGAAAGCACTGTAACCTTATAAGGCAGATAAAAATAATAGTTTTTCCAAATACATGGAAACATTGTCAGATTTGTCTGATCAATTTAAGAGAAAAAAACATGATTTATACTTATCGGTTTAATTTCAAGCTAAACTTTTTGCATATTTTTGGTGAAAACATTGCTGTTTTGAAATTGGAAATGAAATATCGCTCTGGGACCTTAGAAAGGAATTTTAGAGCTGATGACTTCAAATAATGGAGAAATTCAAAGTCAATGTAGAATTTATTATCAGAGTACATACTTGTGATCACATACAACCCTGAGATTCTTTTTCTGCAGGCATGTTTGTTGGCGATTAACCTCTCTCTACATTCACTACTTGTAGGATTAAATCCTGCTAAAGATCACTAGCAAGTTTACAGTCCACCCACCACCACATCATAAACACGAGGAAGTCTGCAGATGCTGGAAATCCAAAGCAACACACACAAAATGTTGGAGGAACTCAATTGTTCAGGCAGCATCCAAGGAAACATGTAAACAGTTCACGTTTCACACCCAGGCCCTTCTTCAGGACTGGCAAGGAAGGGGGTAGATGCCAAAATAAAAAGTTAGGGGAGGGGAAGGAGGCTGGTTGGAAGGTGATAGGTGAAGCCAGAGAAAGGTAAAGGGCTGGGGAAGTGTGACCTGTACAAAAAGGACGGGTTGCACTTGAATCACAGGGGGTCCAATATCCTGGCGGGGAGGGTTGCTAAGACTACTGAGGAGAGTTTAAACTAGAATTGTTGGGGGGTGGGAACTGAACTGAAGAGACTGGGGAAGAGGAGGTTGGCTCACAAATAGAGAAAGCTTGTAGACAGTGCGAGAAGGAGGATAGAGAAGGGACACGCTCAGACCGAAGGTTTGAGATGTGATTATTTTAACGCAAGGAATGTTGTGAACAAAGCGGATGAGCTTAGAGCGTGGATCAGTACTTGGAGATATGATGTGGTGGCCATTACAGAGACTTGGATGGCTCAGGGACGGGAATTGTTATTTCAAGTGCCAGGTTTTAGATGTTTCAGAAAGGACAGGGAGGGAGGCAAAAGAGGTGGGGGTGTGGCACTGTTGATTAGAGATAGTGTCACGGCTGCAGAAAAGGTGGACACCATGGAGGGATTGTCTACGGAGTCTCTGTGGGTGGAGGTTAGGAACAAGAAGGGGTCAATAACTGTACTGGGTGTTTTTTATAGGCCACCCGATAGTAACAGGGCTATCAAGGAGCAGACAGGGAAACAGATCCTGAAAAGGTGTAATAATAACAAAGTTGTCGTGATGAGAGATTTTAGTTTCCCAAATATCGATTGGCATCTCCCTAGAGCAAGGAGTTTAGATGGGGTGGAGTTTGTTAGGTGTGTTCAGGAAGGTTTCTTGACACAGTATGTAGATAAGCCTACAAGCGGAGAGGCTGTACTTGATCTGGTATTGGGAAATGAAACTGATCAGGTGTCAGATCTCTTAGTGGGAGAGCATTTTGGAGATAGTGATCATAATTCCATCTCCTTTACAATAGCATTGGAGAGAGATAGGAACAGTCAAGTTAGAAAAGTGTTTAATTGGAGTAAGGGGAATTATGAGGCTATCAGGCAGGAAATTGGAAGCTTAAATTGGAAACAGATTGGAAACATGGAAAAGTACGGAAGAAATGTGGCAAATGTTCAGGGGATATTTGTGTGGAGTTCTGCATAGGTTCATTCCAATGAGACAGAAGTTATGGTAGGGTACAGGAACTGTGGTGTACAAAAGCTGTAATAAATCTAGTCAAGAAGAAAAGAAAAGCTTACAAAAGGTTCAGGGAGCTGGGTAATGTTAGATATCTGGAAGATTATAAGGCTAATTAGGAAGGAGACTAAGAAGGAAATTAGGAGAGCCAGAAGGGACCATGAGAAGGCCTTGGCGGGTAGGATTAAGGAAAACCCTAAGGCATTTTACAAGTATGTGAAGAGCAAGAGGATAAGACACGAAAGAATAGAACCTATCAAGTGTGACAGTGGGAAAGTACGTATGGAACCAGAGGAAATAGCAGAGGTACTTAATGAATACTTTACTTCAGTATTCACTATACTCAACAGTATTGTGCTTGCTGTGGAGACCTTCAGGTTTCTGGGTGTCACAATCTCCCAGGACCTGAAGTGGACACCCAACATGGACACACTTATCAAAAAGGCTCAGCAGAGGTTGTATTTCCTACGTCAACTCAGGAAGTACAACCTGCCTCAGGAGCTGCTGAATCAATTCTATTCAGGAATAATCCATTCTGTTCTCGGTTCGTCCATCACTGTCTGGTTTGGATCAGCTACCAAACAAGACAAGAATGGACTCCAAAGAACTGTCAGGGCTGCGGAAAGGATTATTGGTGTGAAGCTGCCCTCGATCCAGGACTTATATGCATTTAGAGTCAGGAAGTGAGCAAGCAGCATCATTGTAGACCCATCACACCCTGGACATCACCTGTTTCAACTCCTTCCTTCTGGTAGGCGCTTTAGATCACTGTATGCCAGAACAGTGACAGTGCCAGAACAAGAACAGTTTCTTTCCGTATGCCATCAGTCTTATGAACACTTGAATTTTAGTCTATTATAAACCAAGTCCACCTGTACATACACAGGTATACCTCATTGTATATAGTTCACGGTTATTTGCACTATCGTTTTGTTTGCTTTTTGGTTCTGTACAGCGAGAGCTCAGGGAAATCGACATCAAATTCCCTGTATGTGTCCACATACTTGGCAATAATAAAGGATTCTGATTCCAATTCTGATACACTATGGAAAAGGATCTTGGTGATTGCAGCAGACTGAAAAGCTTGAGCATATAGATATTAAGAAAGAGGATGTGCTGGAACTTTTGGAAAGCATCAAGTTGGATAAGTCGCCGGGACCGGATGAGATGTACCCCAGGCTACTGTGGGAGGCGAGGGAGGAGATTGCTGATCTTTGCATCATCAGTGGGGACAGGAGAGGTTCCGGAGGATTGGAGGGTTGCGGATGTTGTTCCTTTATTCAAGAAAGAGAGTAGAGCTAGCCTAGGACATTATAGACCAGTGAGTCTTACCTCAGTGGCTGGTAAGTTGATGGAGAAGATCCTGAGAGGCAGGATTTATGAACATTTGGAGAGGTATAATATGATTAGGAATAGTCAGCATGGCTTTGTCAAGGGAAGGTTGTGCCTTACGAGCCTGATTGAATTTTTTGAGGATGTGACTAAACACATTGATAAAGGAAGAGCAGTAGATGTAGTGTATATGGATTTCAGCAAGGCATTTGATAAGGTACCCCATGCAAGGCTTATTGAAAAAGTAAGGAGGCATGGGATCCAAGGGTACATTGCTTTGTGGATCCAGAACTGGCTCGCCCACAGAAGGCAAAGAGTGGTTGTAGACAGGTCATATTCTGCGTGGAGGTCGGTCACCAGTGGAGTGCCTCAGGGATCTGTTCTGGGACCCTTAGTCTTCATGATTTTTATAAATGACCTGGATGAGGAAGTGGAGGGATGGGTTAGTAAGTTTTCTGATGACACAAAGGTTGGAGGTATTGTGGATATTGTGGAGGGCTGTCAGAGGTTACAGCAGGACATTGATAGGATGCAAAACTGGGCTGAGAAGTGGCAGATAAGTGTGAAGTGGTTCATTTTGGTAGGTCAAATATGATGGCAGAATATAGTATTAATGGTTAAGACTCTTGGCAGTGTGGAGGATCAGAGTGATCTTGGGGTCTAAGTCCAAAGGACGCTCAAAGCAGCTGCGCAGGTTGACTCTGTGGTTAAGAAGGTGTATGGTGCATTGGCCTTCATCAATCATGGAATTGAATTTAGGAGCCAAGAGGTAATGTTACAGCTATGTAGGACTCTGGTCAGACCCCACCTGGACTACTGTGCTCAGTTCTGGTCGCCTCACTACAGGAAGGATGTGGAAGCCATAGAAAGGGTGCAGAGGAAATTTACAAGAATGTTGCCTGGGTTGGGGAACATGCCTTATGAGAATAGGTTGAGTGAACTCGACCTTTTCTCCTTGGAGTGACGGCGGATGAGAGGTGACCTGATGGAGGTGTATAAGATGATGAGAGGCATTGATCATGTGGATAGTCAGAGGCTTTTTCCCAGGGCTGAGATGGTTGCCAGAAGAGGACACAGGTTTAAGGTGCTGGGGAGTAGGTACAGAGGAGATGTTAGGGTTATGCTTTTTACTCAGAGAGTGGTGAGTGCGTGGAATGGGCTGCTGGTGGAGGTGGATACGATAGGTGGATTCTTTTAAGAGACTTTTGGATAGGTACATAGAGCTTAGAAAAATAGAGGGCTATGGGTAAGCCTAGTAATTTCTAAGGTAGGGACATGTTCGGCACAACTTTGTGGGCCGAAGGGCCTGTATTGTGCTGTAGGTTTTCTATGTTTCTATGAATCTGATAGGAGAAAGGGAAGGAGGTGGCGAATGATAAGCAGGTGAAAAGGTGTAAAAGGCCAGAGTGGGAAGAGAGGAAGGGGAGGGAAAAAATCCTTTTACCGATAGGAGAAATCGATATTCATGCCTTTGGGTTGGAGGCTACCCAGACGGAATATAAGGTGTTGCTTCTCCAGCCTGAGGGTGGCCTCATCTTTGGCACAAGAGGGCTCCATGGCCCAACAATTTGGAATGAGAATGGGAATAAAAATGTTTGGCCGCCGGCAAGTTCCACTTTTAGCGGAGATGCTCAATGAAGCGGTCCTCCAATTTATGACCGGTCTCACCTATGCAGAGGAGGCCACATCAGGAGCACCGGACTCAATAGGTGACCCCAGTAGACTCACAGGTTAAGTGTTGCCTCACCTGGAAGGATTGTTTGGGACACTGAATGAAGGGAGGAGATGAATGGGCAAATGTAGAAGTTAGGCCACTTGCAGGGATAAGTGCTGGGAGGGACGCATGGAGAAGGGAATCGTGGTGATCCCTGCAGAATGTGGAGGGAGGAAGGGAGGTGGGATCCCTTTGGAGATGGCAGAAATTGCAGAGGATGATATGTTGGATGTGAAGGCTCGTAGGGTAAGGAAAGAGGAGATGAGGGTGAGGACAGCATCAATAGTGGAGGAAGGGAAGCCCTATTCTGAAGGAAGATATCTCTGATGCCCTGGAAAGGAAAGCTGCAGCTTGGAACAGATGTGGTGGAGGTGAAGGAGATGAGAAAAGGGAATAGCAGTTTTATGGGAATAGGGTAGGAAGAGATAAACATGGGAATTGTGGCTTATAAAATGTCGGTTGACAGTTTGTCTCCAGAGGTGGAGACGGAGATTGAGAAAGGGGAGGGAGGTGTCAAAATGGACTGAGTGAATTTAAGGGCAGGGTGGAAGCTAGAGGCAAATACAAAAACATATGCTTGTATGTCACCTTCAGAGTAGGTAACACTGTATGTTAATTTTGCATGCGCAGGTAATTTTAATTGATGTTAAGCATTTTTTTGTTATACTGTATTAATGTCACTTAAAATAAATTCTTACAACAGGGAATCAAAATTTCAAAATTTTATGTGAAATATTATTCTCAAATGCGATGTATTTCTTGATTTATTGCTTGAAGTCAGTAAAGTAATTGTCCTTTCACATGTTTTTTAGAGGAGTTCCCGATTCTCAGATTCACACTAGCCAAAGGAATACAGATACTGATCCCTCAACAGCAGGAGACAGGTGTGATACACTGCAAAACTGGCCCATTTGATTGATCTAATTCTGTCGCACTTCGAACTCTCAGAATACGCCTCATTCATCTGAATGTGCTGAATGCTGTTGTACTGAGGTCACTGTTGATGTATATTCTTGTACAAGCTCCTTCCTCAACAGTTTCTTCAGCACAGAGCAGACCCATCGCGACTGCAAACATTATGCCCCGGTGTCCCCTTTAGAATCTGGACCTCTGAAATTCAGGGGATGCCACTCCCTCATCTCCTGATCAATCAGAGGAACTTTCCCATGGTTAGTGTTAGGTATGCAGAAGCTCACATGATTCTGTTCATTGATAGTTTCTCATTGATCATGTTACCTGATGGAAGCACGTTGGGGATTAAGGGCCATCTTTATTCAAAGGGTCTTCTGCACAGTTTTCAGCCACTGAGGCCTGCTATATGATGAAAGCCCCCCCCAGTCTTCCTGGTAACAAAATTTGTGTGAATTGCACCCAGCTGTAACTCCGTACAGGTTGTGTTAGGAAACTGGAGCTGCAACTGGATGACCTGTAGCTCATTCAGGAGAATAAGAAAGTAATAGATGAGAGTGACAGGGAGGTAGTCAGGAGACAGAAGACAGGAGCTAGATGACTGTCAGGAGAGAGAAAGGGAATAGGTAGGTAGTGCAGAATGGCCCGTAGCCATTCCCCTGACTAACACTTAGGATGGCATCTAGACTAGTTCAGTGGCTCAGAAGGGAAGAAGGGAGAAGGGGAGGGCAGTAGTGATGGGGGAGGGGAGGAGTTCAATAGAGGATGAGACAAGAGATTTGGTGGTTGCGAAAGAGATACCCAGATGGTATATTATCTGCCAGGTTCCAGAGTCAGGGGTGTCTCATGATGATGATAACGATGATGATGATAGGGCAGGTGACGGAGGTATGTGTTGGGGAGCACTTCAGGTCCAGTGATCACAATACCATTAGTTTCAATATAATTATGGAGAAGGATAGGACTGGACCCAAGGTTGAGATTTTTGATTGGAGAAAGGCTAACTTTCAGGAGATGCGAAAGGAATTAGAAGGAATGGATTGGGACAATTTGTTTTATGGAAAGGATGTAATAGAGAAATGGAGGTCTAATGGTGAAATTTTGAGGGTACAGGATCTTTATGTTCCTGTTAGGTTGAAAGGAAGGTTAAAAGTTTGAGAGAGCCATGGTTTTCAAGGGATATTGAAAACTTGGTTCGGAAAAAGAGAGGGATCTTCAATAAATATAGGCAGCTTGGAGTAAATGAGGTGCTCAAGGAATATAAAGAATGTAAAAAGAATCTTAAGAAAGAAATTAGAAAAGCTAAAAAAAGATATGAGGCTACTTTGGCAAGTAAGGTGAAAATAAATCCAAAGGATTTCTACAGTTATATTAATAGCAAAAAGGATAGTGAAGGATTAAATTGGTCCCTTAGAGAATCAGAGTGGACGGCTGTGTGAGGAGCCAAAAGAGATGGGGGGAGATTTTGAATAAATTCTTTTCTTCGGTATTCACTAAGGAGAAGGATACTAAATTGTGTAAGGTAAAGGAAACCAGAAGGGTAGTTATGGAAAGTATGATGATTAAAGAAGAGGAAGTACTGGCACTTTTAAGGAATATAAAAGTGGATAAGTCTCTGGGTCTGGACAGGATATTCCCTAGGACCTTGAGGGAAGTTACTGTGGAAATAGCAGGGGCTCTGACAGAAATATTTCAAATGTCATTAGAAACGGGAATGGTGCCGGAGGATTGATGTATTGCTCATGTGGTTCCATTGTTTAAAAAGGGTTCTAAGAGTAAACCTAGCAATTATCGGCCTGTGAGTTTGATGTCAGTGGTGGGTAAATTGATAGAAAGTATTCTTAAAGATGGTATATGTAATATCTGGATAGACAAGGTCTGATTAGGAACAGTCAACATAGATTTGTGCGTGAAAGGTCATGTTTGACAAATCTTATTGAATTTTTTGATGAGGTTACTAGGAAAGTTGACGAGGGTAAAGCGGTGGATGTTGTTTATATGGACTTCAGTAAAGCCTTTGACAAGGATCCACATGGAAGGTTAGTTAGGAAGGTTCAATTGTTAGGCATTAATATCGTGGTAGTAAAATGGATTTAGCAGTGGCTGGATGGGAGATGCCAGAGAGTAGTGGTCGATAACTGTGTGTCAGATTGGAGGACGGTGTCTAGTGGTGTGCCTCAGGGATCTGTACTGGGTCCAACACTGTTTGTCATATATTTTAATGATCTGGATGATGGGGTGGTAAATTGGATTAGTAAGTATGCAGATGATATTAAGATAGGTGGCGTTGTGGATAATGAAGTAGGTTTTCAAAGCTTGCAGATAGATTCAGACCACTTAGAAGAATGGGCTGAAAGGTGGCAGATGGAGTTTAATGCTGATAAATGTGAGGTGCTACATCTTGGTAGGACTAATCAAAATAGGATATACATGGTAAATGGTAGGGCATTGAAGAATGCAGTCGAACAGAAGGATCTAGGAATAATGGTGCATAGTTCCCTGAAGGTGGAATCTCATATGGATAGGGTGGTGAAGAAAGCTTTTGGTATGCTGGCCTTTATAAATTAGAGCATTGAGTACAGTAGTTGAGATGTAATGTTGAAATTGTATAAGGCATTGGTAAGGCCAAATTTGGAGTATTGTGTACAGTTCTGGTCACCGAATTATAGGAACTATGTCAATAAAATTGAGTGAGTACAGAGGATATTTACTAAAATGTTGCCTGGGTTTCATCTCCTAAGTTACAGAGAAAGGTTCAACAAGTTAGGTCTTTATTCTTTGGAGCGTAGAAGGTTGAGGGCGGACTTGATAGAGGTATTTAAAATTATGAGGGGGATAGATAGAGTTGATGTGGATAGGCTTTTTCCATTGAGACTGGGGGAGATTCAAACAAGAGGACATGAGTTGAGAGTTAAAGGGCAAAAGTTTAGGGGTAACATGAGGGGGAACTTCTTTACTCAGAGAGTGGTAACTGTGTGGAACGAGCTTCCAGTAGAAGTGGTTGAGGCAGGTTCGATGTTGTCATTTGAAGTTAAATTGGATAGATATATGGACAGGAAAGGAATGGAGGGTTATGGGCTGAGTGCAGGTCGGTGGGACTAGGTGAGAGTATGAGTAAGAGACTAGAAGGGCCAAGATGGCCTGTTTCCGTGCTGTAATTGTTATATGGTTATGGTTATCATCATCATCATCATCGTGTCTCAGATCGAGTCCATAGTGTTCTAAATGGGCAGGGTGAATAGCTGGATGTAGGGAAGTAACATTGGTAGGGTAAGGGCTGAGGTCTTGAAAAGAGAATATAGAGAGTTAGGGTAGTAAACAAAAATGAAGGACACCAGGAGTGTGTGATGTTTGGATTACTGCCTGTGTCACACGCCAGTGAAGGTAGGAATAGGATGATTTGGCAGATGAATGAGGAATTGGTGCAGGTTTTCAAAATTGTGGATCATTGGCCTCTCTTCTGGGGAAGGTATGACCTGTACAAAAAGGACAGGTTACACCTGAACTTGTGGAGGACCAAGGGTCTCGGCCTGAAGCATCCACTGAACTCTTTTCCATAGATTCTGCCTGGCCTGCTGAGTTCCTCCAGCATTTTGTGTATGTTGCTTGGATTTCCAGCATCTGCAGGTTTTCCCTTTTGTGTGATTGGACTTTTTCCTTGAGCTGGATTTGCCTGATCTGTTGGGGAGGGTTTAACCTAGTTTCACAGGAGGATCGGATCCAGAGTCATAGGTCAGAGGTTGGGGCAATTGGTATACAGGTAGATGCAGCATGTAGAGAGACTGAGAAAGGATAGGCAGTTGATAGGGCAGAATTGCAGTCAGTGGGATGGGTTGAAGTGTGTCTATTTTAATGCATGAAGTATCAGGGACAAGGGTGATGAACTTAAGAGCATGGGTCAGTCCATGGAACTACAGTGTTGTGACCATAACAGAGACTTGGCTGTCACAAGAGCAGGAATGGCTGCTGGATGTTTCAGGTTTAGATGTTTCAGTAGGAACGGAGAAGGAAGTAAAACAAGTGGAAGAGTGGCATTGCTAATCAGGGACAGTATCACAGATGCAGAAAAAGAGAACGTCATGCAGGGATTGTCTACTGAGTTAGTTTGCGTAGAAATCACTCTATTAGGTCAACTCTATTGACCTCAACCTGCAATAGCGACAGAGGTACTGAGGAACAGATCAGGATTCTGGAAAGGTGTAAAATTAACAGGGTTGTTGTCATGAGGGAGTTTACCTTCCCTAACATTCATTGACACCTCCTTAGTGCAAATAGTTTAGATGGGGTGGAATTTGTTAGGTGTGTTCAGGAAAGATTACTAACATAATATGTGGATAGGCTGACTAGAGCATAGGCCATACTGGGTCTGTTACTGGGCAATGAACCACATCAGGTGTTGGTGGGTGAGCATTTCGGAAACAGTGACCCTGACCTTTATCATAGGCTTAGAGTAGATGGTATGGGGAAGTATTTAATTGTGGGAGGGTGAAATATAATGCAGGAACTTGGGAGCGTAATTGGGAACAGATGTACTCATGGAAATGCACATTGGCAATGTAGATATTGTTTAGGGAGCACTTGCATGGGGTTCTGGATTGGTTTGCAACAATGAGGGAGAGGATGGTAGGATGAAGGAACCATGGTTGACAAGAGATGTGGAACATCTAGTCAAGAGAAAGAAAGAAGCTTACTTAAGGTTTAGGAAGCAAGGATCAGACGGGAGAGTTAGAAGGTAGCCAGGAAAGAGCTGACTTAGGAGTGCTAGAAGAGGATTAAGGAAAACTTCAAGGCTTTCTATACGTATGTGAAGAACAGGAGGGTGACTAGAGTGAGGGTAGGACCGATCAAGGCTAGAAGAGGAAGCATGCGCCTGATGTTAGACAGGCAGAGAAGGTCCTTAATGAATACTGCTTCAGTATTCATCTTGATGTTTGTGAGGACAGCATAAATCAGACTATTATGCTAGAACATGTCAATGTTAAGAAAGCGGGTGTATTGGAACTTTTGAAAAACTTTAGGATAGATAAGTCTCCAGGCCAGGGCAATATATTCTAAGTTGCTATAGGATGTGAGGGAAGAGGTTACTGCAGCTTTCGCAATGATCTTTGCATTCTCACTGCCACAGCAGTAGTACTTGGTGATTATAGGCTGGCAAATGGTATTCCTTTGTGAGGGGCAGGTCATGCCTCATGAGCCTGTTTGAATTCTTAAGAGGATGTGACGAAGTATATTGATGACGTTAGAGCAGTGATATGATATATATGGATTTTAGTAAGGTGTTTGATAAGATTCCCTCTGGTAGACTCATTCAGAAAGTCAGGAGGCAAGAAATCCAGGGAGATGCAGCTGTGTGGATACAGAATTGGCTTGCCCATAGAAGACAAGGAGTGGTAGTAGATGAAGTGTATTTTTCCTGGAGGTCAGTGACGAGTAGTGTTCCTCAGGGATGTATTCTGAGACCCCGGCTGTTGGTGATTTTTAAAAATGATTTGGATGAGGAAATGGATTGCTAAGTTTGCGGATGTCATGAAGGTTGGTGGAGTTGTCAGTAGTGTAGAAGGTTGTCGTAGGTTACAACAGGACATTGTCAGGATGCAGAGCTGGAATGAGAAGTGGCAGATGTGATTCACTTTGGAAGATCAAATTTGAAGGCAGAATACAGGGTAAATAGCAGAATTCTGGGGCAATGTGGAAGTAGAAGGATCTTGGGGTCCACATCCATAGATACTTCAAAGTTACCAACCAAGTTGATAGGGTTGTTAAGAAGGCGTGTGGTGTGTTTGGCTTTATTAGTCGGGGGATTGAGTTCAAGAGCCGTGATGTAATGTTGCAGCTCTATAAAATCCTGGTTAGACCACATTTGGAATATTGTGTTCAGTTCTGGTCACCTCATTATAGGAAGGATGTGGAAGCTTTCGAGTGGGTACAGAGGAGATTTACCAGGATGCTCCCTGGATTGGAGAGCATGTCCAATGAGGAGAGGGTGAGCAAGCTGGGACATTTCTCTTTGGGGCCAAGGAGGATGAGAGGTGACTTGATAGAGGTATACAAGTGGATAAGAGGCATAGAAAAAGTGGATAGCCAGAGACAATTTTTTTCCACAGGACAGAAACGGGAAATATAAGGGAGCATAATTTTAAGGTGATTGGAGGAAAGTATGGGGGGATGTCAGAAGTAAGCTTTATTACACAGAGATTGGTTGTTGCATAGAATAACCTTCCAGGGGTGGTAGTAGAAACAGATACATTAGGCACATGTAAGAAACACTTAGATAGGCATATAGATAAAGAACATAGAACAGTACAGCACAGTAAAGAACATAGAATAGTACAGCACAGTACAGGCCCTTCGGCCCACATTGTTGTGCCGACCCTCAAACCTTGCCTCCCATATAACCCGCCACCTTAAATTCCTCCATATATCTGTATAGTAGTCTCTTAAATTTCACTAGTGTATCTGCCTCCACCACTGACTCAGGCAGTGTATTCCACGCACCAACCACTCTCTGAGTAAAAAACCTTCCTCTAATATCCCCCTTGAACTTCCCACCCCTTACCTTAAAGCCATGTCCCCTTGTATTGAGCAGTGGTGCCCTGGGGAAGAGGTGCTGGCTATACACTATATCTATTCCTCTTAATATCTTGTATACCTCTATCATGTCTCCTCTCATCCTTCTTCTCTCCAGAGAGTAAAGCCCTAGCTTCCTTAATCTCTGATCATAATCCATACTCTCTAAACCAGGCAGCATCCTGGTAAATCTCCTCTATACCCTTTCCAAAGCTTCCACATCCTTCCTATAGTGGGGCAACCAGAACTGGACACGGTACTCCAAGTGTGGCCTAACCAGAGTTTTATACAGCTGCATCATTACCTCGTGACTCTTAAACTCTATCCCTTGACTGATGAAAGCTAACACCCCATAAGCTTTCTTAACTACCCTATCTACCTGTGAGGCAACTTTCAGGGATCTGTGGACATGTACCCCCAGATCCCTCTGCTCCTCCACACTACCAAGTATCCTGCCATTTACTTTGTACTCTGCCTTGGAGTTTGTACTTCCAAAGTGTACCACCTCACACTTCTCTGGGTTGAACTCCATCTGCCACTTCTCAGCCCACTTCTGCATCCTATCAATGTCTCTCTGCAATATTTGACAATCCTCAACACTATCTACAACACCACAACCTTTGTGTTGTCTGCAAACTTGCCAACCCACCCTTCTACTCCAACATCCAGGTCGTTAATAAAAATCACGAAAAGTAGAGGTCCCAGAACCGATCCTTGTGGGACACCACTAGTCACAACCCTCAAATCCGAATATACTCCCTCCACCACGACCCTCTGCCTTCTGCAGGCAAGCCAATTCTGAATCCACCTGGCCAAACTTCCTTGGATCCCATTTCTTCTGACTTTCTGAATAAGCCTACCGTGTGGGCCATTTAATAGAGAAGGGTTAGACTGAAAGTAGTAGGTTAAAAGGTCGACACAACATTGCGAGCTGAAGGGCCTGTACTGTTCTGTATTTTCTATGTTCTCTGTTCTAACACGTGGTGTCAAGGCCCAAGCAATGGCTCACTGAATCTAAAGTCACATATAGAACACCATTTCTTGCCTATGAATTGAGAGTTCCCTGCAAGTCTCATATACTTTGCACCTTTTATCCATTACCTTCCAGCTCCACTAGACTTAAATAGCAGCAGAACTGATCACTGACTGATTGATCTTTATTTTGTCCAGTTTGCTGCCATTTGTTCAGCTGTCTGAGATTAGGAAAGGTGTCCATCTGACCATGAGTGGCAAAACCTCTGTCCAGCCGGGAAGGGAGTCTTATTTCACTGTTCAACTGTGAGAGGCACCTCTCCTACCATCTGCATTCCCAGGCAGGTGGTGAAATGAGGGGCTTGCTGTTTCTCCGTTAGCTTTCCCTTTCAGCCATCATGTCTGTAACTACCACCTGTAGCAATGAAGTGGCTACCAGTTACTTTTAATGATGCAATCCTCTGGTCTCTGCTCTTTATTCAAAAACAGTATAAGAGCTGTGTGTAGCCTATATTAATGCTCCTACTTGAGTAGGATGACTTTGCAGACTAATGTGTCATGGTAAAACTCTGTTAACCATAATATTCTGCTCTTTGAATATGTAGTGGAAAATGATACTTCAAGTCACAGAAACAGCACCTCAGATCTGAATCCTGTCAATCAGTGAGTGGGCTTTTCAATATTTCATTGGCTAGAACTGTGCAAAGGATTATGTATATGACTGCTAAAGCAAAATAGTAACACCATAAAATAAATGTTAAACATAAAAATCATACAGATGCTGGAAATCCAGAGCAACACACACAAAATGCTGGCAGAACTCAGCAGGTCAGGCAGCATCTATGGAAATGAATAAACAGTCAACATTTCGGGCTAAGACCCTTCATAGGGTAAGATTATCTACGAAGAGAGAAAGTTAGGTTTGTGATCCTTTCATTTGCTGAAAAGCCTTGAATGTGAAGACCTTTTTCTTTCCACAGATGCTGAATGACCTGCATTTTTAGTATTTTCTCTTCTTATTTCAAAATTCAAACATCTCTAGGGTTTTTAAGAATGCAAAATATATCTACTGTCCAAGTCCCTGTCCACACAAACACTCACACTGTCTCCACAGGCCCTCTCCATTTTCCCCACAGACTCTCCCTCCTGTATCCAGCCCTCTCCCCTCCCGTCTGTCCTGTATCCATAGCCCCTCTTCCCCTTTCCCCAAAGACCCTCCATTCTGTTCTCAAAAACCCTCATAATGCCCCACCGGGCTTTCACCCTTTTTCCCTTAGGCCCAATACCCTTGTCCCACAGACTCTCATTTTGCCTCCTGGACCCTTATCTCTCTTCCACCTGGCACATCTCTGTCCCAAAAGCAACCTACCAGCAACGTGCGGTTTTGCCCTTTTCCCCCATGACCGTCCTTTCGTCCATGACCCTTTCCTTTGCCCTCACTCTGATCTCCTGTGGGTAAGTTCCTTCGTGTGGCCCAAGTACATCTCCCATAGATGTACCTTTCCTATCACTACCTTCTACCATGTTCACACCATCCTTCCTTGGACTACATTCATACCTATTTGACCTTGTCCCTTACAGCTTAGACAAAATCCTTATCTTTAATTAAAACTCTTTTGGCTGTAGTTCTTGGTCAATTTTCCGATACTTTGAGCCAGACCTCTCATGGCTGTTTATTTTTGGATCTTTTTACTCAATAACTTATTGCTGGCTATCAGATAGTTACATGCAATGTTCTCTATGATATTTCACTAATAATGTTTGTGTTTGGAATAAGTCCTTTGGGTAAAAAAGCAGTCAGAAGTTCAGAGAGAAGGGAAGAAAAGAAAAGTCATTCTCGTTCAACATAAAAAAAATTAAGAACTAAGATGCTACGTGAAAGGCACAAGAGAAGCACAGCTGGAGAGGGAGAGAGAACTGGGAACGTTGTGAAGGAGGGGAGAGATTAAGCTGTTTCTGTTACAATAAAGACATTTTCACATTCTTTTGGTGTTTTGTATTTTAGGAACTTTCTATTCTGGAAGCAGGTTAAAAAGTAACTTCCAAGAGAAAGAAAAGATTAAGAACTGAATGGTGTCCTTGGAAATTTTTACTCTTCCCCCACTCCATCACAAATTATTTTCGGAAGCATTACTACTCGTTTTTGCATTTTTAATATATTTTCAAGGTTTCCAAAGTGGGTGATATCGCACCCGTGGGGGTAGTTGGTATTTCTAAGGGGGAGATAAAGGAAGTGGTTGGTGGTGGGGAGGTGTTGGCTCTTGGTAGGAAGGGCAGACAGCTGGAGGATTACAGGCTTAATTTAAGAAATGAATTGCTTATTACAAGCATTTGATCTTCAGTGCCTCAAAATTAATTAAAATAATCATGTAATCACCGCATCCCTTGCTAACCCATCGTTCTCGTAGACTTTGCTCGAAGTATGTTATAGTTATTGAAAAGCAATGTGACACTTCTGTACTTGACATATCCTAAGAAATATGGACTGAAGAAATTGTGATATTTCTGGGCCTGGCCTATGCATTACTGCTGTTCACTTCTGTAGTACAGTGTTAGAAACATAGAAAATAGGTGCAGGAGTAGGCCATTCGGCCCTTCGAGCCTGCACCGCCATTTATTATGATCATGGCTGATCATCCAACTCAGAACCCTGCACCAGCCATCCCTCCATACCCCCTGATCCCCGTAGCCACAAGGGCCATATCTAACTCCCTCTTAAATATAGCCAATGAACTGGCCTCAACTGTTTCCTGTGGGAGAGAATTCCACAGATTCACCACTCTCTGTGTGAAGAAGTTTTTCCTAATCTCAGTCCTAAAAGGCTTCCCCTTTATCCTCAAACTGTGACCCCTCGTTCTGGACTTCCCCAACATCGGGAACAATCTTCCTGCATCTAGCCTGTCCAATCCTTTTAGGATTTTATACGTTTTATACGGTTCCCATACGCTAATCATGCAGTGATGCAATTCCTGTGAATTAGGGTTTGCTGTTCAATGGGGTAAAGTTCAGAATCTGCCCTTTTGAATGGTCTTGACCACATTTCTTTAGATCTAAGACCCAACCGACATATCACTGCCCCACTATATGTACCTTCAGGCAGAAATCAGGTTTTGCCTGAGCTATGATAACATCATAACTTTCCCCTTTATTGATTGTAGCACTTGAGGTTGGACTTAAACAATAGGTGATTAATTCCGGTCATTAATCCATAATGAAAATGGCAGAAGTGGGCCAAACAAAAAAGAAGTCTCAATAGTACGGTGTGAAGTATCTGAAAATTGGATTTATACCAGCACCAAGCAACCAACAGCAGCAATGTGTTTGGTGTGTGAAAGGGTTTTGTTTTTCAAATGAGACAGTGAAACCATCCAGTCTCCCTGAACATTTGAAGAGATTACACTCTGATGAAGCAAACAAGAACTTGTCTTATTTTCAGTCACCTTCAGAAAAGGAAAACACTTCATAACATGTTTGCCAGCATTTCACAACAAAACAGTGATTGTTTGTGTGCTTCATACATTTCATTGTTTATTGCTAAATCTGGAAAGCCCCATACAATTGGAGAAGAACTGAATCTGACAGCAGTAAGGGAGGTTCTGAGTACAGTGTTGCAAAAGTCACATGATCAAGTAACTAAAGCAATTCTGCTTGGCATCAACACTGTCTAAAAGACAAATAGATGAAATGTTTGAGAATGTGGAAGACACATTGTGCAACATATTTAGGATAACCGAATTTGTTCTGCAGCTGGATGAGTCAACTTTATCAGGCAACAAATCTTTGCTTTGTGGTTATGTTTGATTCATAAAGGATGAAAGCATGGTTCAAGATTTGTTATTTGCAAGAGAACTAGAAGTGGATACAAAGGGGGAGTCAATATTTTGGACTGAATGAACTTTTAGAGATAAATACATTCCACTCACCAACATTCTTGCTTGTGTAACAGATAGGACACCATTAATAACACGACACATGTAGAGTTAGTACTTGAAAAAAGCTGTTTCACAGACATCTTGTTGCAAAAAAAAATCTAAGTGATCACCTGCATAAATCATTAAATACTGTTACCACAGTGGTAATTAAAATCATATACTTGCTTTCAATTCTCAACTGTTTTGAGAGCTGTGTATTGAGAATGAGGAACAATTTGAACACTAGATGTTGTACACAAAAGTCAGATGGCTCTCAAAAGAAAACTGCAAAGATGCTTTTATGTCCTTTTTGAAACTGATAAAATTCTTTGAAGACTTAAATGTTTCATTCAGTAACAACTCAAGAATTTTAGGCATGACATTGCTTATTTGCTAGAATTATTTGCAGTTTAATGAAATCAATCTTCAATTACAAGGAAATTATGTGAATCTTACCTTAGTCAAATCGGTTGTCTCCACATTTCTGTCCAAGTTAACTCTATTTAACTGCAATATTGGCCGTCGTGACCTTTTCCAATCTCAGAGCCTCTCTGATCTCTGAGATCTTCAACTACACTGTGCACATCTGGATGAGGTGCATAAAGTCATGACAGAGATATTTCAGGATCTTCTCTTGATCCAAGTTCCAGATTGGGTAAAATAAATACATTCCTGAACACTTATAATGAGAAATTAACAAGAAGGATGGAGGAGGAAATGATTTTACCACAAAATGATTTTGAACTGAAGCCAAGGTTCAACAAAATCATATGAAGACAATTGATTGCAGAAAGAAATCTCTGAACGCTATCCTGCAGTGTGGGAAAAAAGTCATGGTGGTCTTTATTGCCCTTCTAACATCATATTTAGTGGAGCAGTTCCAGTACAATAGCCCAACTTCTTTCAAAGCAACAAAGCAGTTTGGAAATGACTGAATGTGGGGATCTGAGACTTCTTCTGAATGACATTCAGCCTGATGTTGAGAAGCTGGTATCACTGCACCAAACCCATCCATCTCATTGAAAGAAACATACATCAAAGTTGCTGGTGAACGCAGCAGGCCAAGCAGCATCTATAGGAAGACCCTTCATCTCGGCCTGAAACGTCGACTGCGCCTCTTCCTATAGATGCTGCTTGGCCTGCTGCGTTCACCAGCAACTTTGATGTATGTTGCTTGAATTTCCAGCATCTGCAGAATTCCTGTTGTTTGCATCTCATTGAAAGGTTGGACTACTAACATACGCTCTAAAATTGTTCAGAAAAATATGGTACATAGAGCTATGGCTAACCCGAGGTAATTTCTAAAGTAAGTAGGCGTTCAGCACAGCATTGTGTGCTGAAGAGCCTGTATTGTGCTGTAGGTTTTCTATGTTTCTAAAATTTAATTTACTGTAATTAAATAAATAATTTATTTGTAGCTTTACATAGACTTGAATATTTTTGCAATTATTTGCCACTGCATTGAATTTGCAGTTCCTATTTTCTTTCACTGTGCATCGTAAATCAAAATTCTTGGAAGTTTTTATGTAATGGCCAGAATGGGGGGAGCGGGGGGGAGAGGTGCTGGGGTTGTGGTCTGGGACCCGAGTGGACAGTGAGCCAAAGAAGGTTGGGAACCACTGTACTGAATGATCATACGTTAGATTTTGCCAAGTTTAATGTTGATGCTGAACTTGAGTTAATTTTCCATGATTCTCAAGTAAAGAGGAGCTCATTGTCATATGCATAAATAAGGTGAGGTACAATTGCAGTGCAAAACTTGTTTGCAGTAGAATGACACACCTACAGCCAATTCAGTTAACATACAAACCTTAGAGTAAATTGTACAAGACCATGAAGAGAAAAAGTTTGCAAATCAAAATATTAGTGCAAAGAAACAATAACAAGTGCAAAATGTGGTCATAGAGTTGCTGAGTTAGGGTTATGCTGGTCATTTCAAGAACTGTTGGTTGTAGGAAAATACCTGTTCCTGAGTTCCCCTTATGAAGTCAGGGATGATTCTTTGTTTTGTTGACACTGAGCACAAGGTTGTTGCTGCAGTATCACTCAATCACATGATCGATCTCACTTTTACATGGTGACTCATCACCACCATCACAACTCATGATAATTGTCACCAATTCATCCCATAGTATTACAGGAAAGATACCAGCATTGCTAGAAAATTGGCTGACTGGTATAAGTAATACATAGGATTAAAGGGATTTTCTGGGTGGATACCAGTGATTAGTGATGTTCTGCAGGGGTAAATGTTGGGACTGCTTCTTATGTATCATTGATTTGGATGACAGAATTGATGGCTTTGTGGGTGATTGGCGAAGGGGCAATTTGATTATCACGGTAAATCCTATTTCTTCATGCATCGATAAGTCCCTCCAATACTAAACCATTCGATTATTTTTTGAGAAAGGCCAAAATCTATGCACTTCAGATCATTAATGCACTTTTGACCTGCAAGATTTGGGTTCATCCTAATACAATGATGTCCCAGATAAAGTGAGAGCAGTTTCAACAAGGGCTGTGTCTTGACATTGATAATGATGATTCACCTACATGTAGATTGGTGAAAATGAATTAGGGATATTATACTATTATATTATTCATTTACTTAGCTGCCAAAGATCCTGACAATTATCTTCAGAACATAGCCAGTGGTGATAGACATTAAAATTCCCAAATACTAGCTGCAAGTGTCATTTAACAATGATAAATAATGTTATGAGCTGGGAAACAGTGATGTGACATGTTATCAGATTAATTTTTAAATACTTAATTAAGAGAGGACAGAGAAGACCCAAAGTATAAACTGCAACTTCAACAGGATCACCCAAGCCAGGGTAAAATGGAACTAGCATTGCTTGGTACAACTAAAAGTCATAGGGTTTAGAATCAGATCCTTTTTCTCCCACATGTGCCTCTGCAACATCATCTCTAATGTGACAAGACCTGCCCAAGATTAGTGATGGAATCTGGCACACTGCTTCGCAGGAACGATTCTGTGTGCATAACTGTTAGGCCATTGCTCTACACAATAATGGGACTCTGTTTAGGTACTAGCAGTTTGTGAAACAGCAAAATTGACTGAGCCAGCAGTGTCTTTACCTTGCCTAAATAAGATCCCCAAATCAAATGCTAGATAGTTTAGCTGCTTTTTACTTTTACTCAGTGACTTTGATGCAACCACTTGGCTTGCTCAGGCAACTCGAAGGATAGACAAGAGATAACTACAGTAGTGCAGATTTGGAGTCACTCATGTCATATTGAGCAAATGCAGATTTTATTTTCTTTAAGAAATGAATAACCATTAATTTGGCGACATTACAGGCTTCCTGGTGGCGCAAGCTTTGCTTGCTAGTTCTACAAGATTCCCTTCAGAGCTCAGACCTCTTCATGGGCTTTGATTCAATCAAGGGCAACCAAGGGAACCCATACTTGTCAGTTCTCCATATACTATAGCTGCTGTAATGAAAGCCAAGGCAGCACAAGGAGCTGAGTGAACAAAATCTTATTTTGAGCTTGCACTTTAGTACACACCAGAAAGATGTTCCTAATTTGATTACTGCTCATCATAAAACTCAGATCCACAGAAGGAAGGTAATGGGTTTCAGCAGGGCTGTCAACAACGCAAAGTAGATATTGATAGGCAATAAAAGCAAATCATGAAGTTTGGAGCCCATCGATGGCAATGAGTGCCACTGCCTTAGTGCCTCAGTGATTTGTCATCACCCTCCAACATTCAACAGCCGATTCTGGTGTCTTAGATTACACTGGTCCAAGACAATTTCATTTTACAGAAAACTACTTATTCAGCAGCAAAAAATAAATACCACTTACAAAGATCAGCATAGTGTTCAACAGATAATGTTAAAATTGATAAATGAGGGGGGGTAAAGAGGATCCACAGTAGATTGTTTATTTATTTAAAATAGCAGGAAGGATAACTTAAATAGTATCATTCTGAGTCAGGGTAAAATCGAACCATCGTTGCTTGACATCTCGACAGGACAGCAATTCCTGAGAAGACACTTCACTTGCAGGCAATGTATATTTCTACCTAGGGAAAAAGAAATTGATAGGATGTACAAAGTAAAGACCAAAATTCAGGAAGCATTTGGCACATCAGGCAACAACTATTGCAAAGAAACACAGATAATATGTTGTCGGTCAAAGCCTTTGTCAGAACTCGTAGGAAGTCATGTGAATAACTCCAGTAAGAGCCAGACTGAATATAGTAAGACTAAAGGGAGAAGTGATAGGGAAATAAGATGAGGAAAAATAATGTTTGGAACAGTAAGGTTGATTTGGAGAAAGTATGGGAAAAACAAACTATATTTAAAGTAAGCAAACTACCTCATGCTGGATGGGTGCATCTGATGGAGCTGGAGTGGAGAATTGTGGGATTCTCCCCCCCCCGCCAAACTTTTTAACTCTTCAGATACAGATACAAATGAGACAATATAGATTAAATTTTCAAAAGCTGTGCCAAAACTTTACGCACATAAGTTTTGTAACTTAGATATTTCTGCCCACAAATCCTGGATGGTGTTGTTTATAAAAAATGTAGCATATTGGAATTAATAAACATTCATAAACTGCCCAGACCACAGGTGAATGAAAATGTGGATTCTACCTTCAATGTGACCCAACACAAGACCACAAGACGTAGTAGAATCAGACCATTCAGCCCATCAACTCTGCTCCACCATTTCCCCCTCAACCCCATTCTCCTGCCAACTCCCTCTAACCTTTCATGCCCAGGCTAATCAAGAACCTATCAACCTCTTTAAATATACCCAGTGACTTGGCCTCCACAGCCACCTGTGGCAATGAATTTCACACAATCATAGCCTCTGGCTAGAAATTCCTCATCTAAATGGACATCCTTCTATATTGAGGGTGAGCCCTGATTCTAGACTCCCTCACCGCAGGAAACATCTCTCCACATCCACTATCTCGGCCTTTCAAAATTCTATAGGTTTCAATGAGATCCATCATTCTTCTTATTTCCTCAAATTCCAACAGATTTATCAGTGAAGATTTTCCCTTAAGGAAACCATGCTGACTTGGCCTGTTTTATCATGTGACTCCAAGTACCCTGAAATCACATCCTTAACACTAGACTCCAAACCACTGAAGTCGGGCTAACTGGCCTTTAATTTCTTTTCTTCTGCCTCCCTCAATTCTTGAAGAGTGGAGTGAAATTTTAAATTTTCCAGTTCTATGGAACTATGCCAGAATCAATTCTTGAAAGGTCATTGTTAATGCCTCCACAATCTCTGCAACTACCTGTTTCAGAACTCCGGGGCGTAGTCCATTTGGTTCAGCTGACTTATCAATATTCAGAATTTTCAGTTTCCCAAGCACCTTCTTCCTTGTAATAACTGCACTCACTTCTGCCCTGATATTCTTGAACTTCTGGCATCTGCTAGTGTCATCCATAGTGAAGACTGATGCAAAATTCTTTTAGTTTGTCTACAATTTCTACCTCTCCAGTTTCATTTTCCAGTAGTCCAATATTTATTCTCAGCCCTTTTACTCTTTATATATCTGGAAAATATGTTAGCATTTTCTTTGATATTATTAGCTAGCTTATCTTCACATTTCATTTTCTTACCCATGGCTTTTATTTGGTTGCCTTCTGCTGGCTTTAGATTCCCAAACCTCTAACTTCTGAGTAATTTTTGCTCTATTTTAGGCCTCCTCTTTTGCTTTTGTGTTGGCTTTGACTTCCCTTGTCAGCCACAGTAACTTCATCCTGCCTTTAGAATACCACTACTTGTTTGGGATGTATCTATACTGTGCCTTCCAAAATGCTCTCAGAAACTCCAGCCACTGCTGCTCTGCTGTCATCCCTGCAAGTGGCCTCTTCTAATCAACTTTGGCCTCTCTCTCTCTCTCTCCTGCCCCTGTAATTTCCTTTACTCCACTGTAATATTGATACATCTGACTTTTACATCCCTCCCAAATTGCAGGGTGAATTCTATCATTACGATCACTGCCTCCTAAGGGTTCCTTTCCTTTAATCAAATTTGGTTTATTACATAACATGCACTTCAGAATAGCTGATCCCCAAGTGGTCTCAACTGCAAGCTGTTCTAAAAAGCCATCTCATAGGTATTCTACAAATTCTCCCTCTTGGGATCCAACACCAACCCGATTTTCCCCAATCTACCTGCATACTGAATCTCACCCCGCCCCCCCAAATGACTATCATAACATTATCTTTTTGACATGCCTTTTCTAACTCCTGTTGTAATTTGTAGCCCACATCCTGGCTACTGTTTGAAGACATGTATACAACTCCCACCAGGGTCTTTTTACCCTTGCAGTTTCTCGGCTCTACCCACAAGGATTCTACATCTTCCAAACCTACATCACCTTCTAATGATTTGATTTCGTATTTTACCAACAGAGCCACGCCACCCCCTCTGCCTACCTGCCTGTCCTTTTGATATCCTTGGAGGTTAAGCTCCCAACTGTGATCTGCTTTCAGCCACAACTTAATGATGTGCACAACATCAAACTTATCAATCTTTAACTGTACAAGATCATCTACACTATTCTGGATATTGTGTGCATTGAAACACAACACTTTCAATCATGTATCCATCACTCCTTTCGATTTTGTTCCCCTTTTAAACTGCAGCTCATCCCACTGACTGAAATTTTGCCCTATTAACTGCCTGTCCTTCCTGACATGTTCACTACCACTGCCTCTGCTTGTAAACCCAGCCCTATTCTCCAGTTACCATCTCCTAGGCCAAATTAGTTTAAAACCCTCTCCAACACAGCTTGAAACCCTGCCCCCTACAGTCACGCATTCATCTGCCAAATCATCATATTCTTACCCTCACTGTTAATGATATTACTACCCTAGAGATCCTGCTTTTCAGCTTTCCACCTAGCTCTCCACAATCTCTCTTCAAGAATATCTCACCTTTCCTACCCATGACATTCGTGCCAATATATAGCAAGACTTCTAGCTGTTCCCTCTCCCCCTTTAGAATGTCGTGGGCTCGATCCAAGACATCCCTTACCCTGGCACCCGGCAGGCAACTTATTATCTGGGTGACACAATCTCACGCCTACTCCTCAAACAATGGAATCCCCTTTTACTACTGCCGTCCTCTTCTAAACCACCCCCCCACCTCCCCCACTTCCATTCTGAGCCATAGCACCTGGCTCAGTGTCAGAGACCGTCTCCCTCACAGATATCCAGAATGGTATACTTGTTATTTATGGAGTGGCCAGAGGAGTACTCTGTACTGGCTGCCCACTTCCCTTCCATCTCCTGACAGTGCATCTGTGGTTATCCAGGGGACCAGAGGTCACTCAGAATTCCCACATCTCACACAAAGAACATAACTGAATCATTCTCAGTGTTCTAAGTATACATTAACAGATGACAAAAGACAGAAGAAACTTACCAGATCCCACAAAAGCTCTTTCATTAAATCTCGCACTTCAGGACCTGCAAGAGGCCTCCACCATCAATTAGACCGCACTGCTGAAAAAAAAATCAGCAATCAGGTCTTCAGTTGTCTCTGAACATAAGAAAATAAGAGTAGCTTTAAGCCTGCCTATTCATAAAGATAAGCGCTGATTCAAGCTGACTTCCATTCCTCTCCTGTGACAGTTTGTCATACCCTCAATTCAAATATTTATCTATCGCCACCTTCAACTGATCAAATTATCCAGTAACTGGATTTCGTCCTGAATATCGCTGCTGTATGGAAACTGCATTTTTCTTGTTCCTTGTGACTATAGGTCTGGAAACCTCCGCACTGAAGGATCCACTGACAAAGCCCATTGATCCAGCCCCTTCTCACATCACAGCCTCTGTCTGAAAGAAATAGCTTACCTATGCATTAGTCTCACTATATGCACAGTGAACTCGGGGGTACAAACAAACTGCATGGTTAAATCACCATGAAAAGAGCTGCCCAAGATTAGTGATGATATTCATCAGAAAATTAGTGTTTAGATCTTCACAGATATTAAGGGCATGTACACACAATAAAACAGAATGCATCAGAGCGTTTACTTTGAGCCTCACCAAAATCAGCAAAAAAGTATGTCATCACTTGCATCCTGTTATTCATTACTAGCAATTCTGCCCATGGTAATCACCTCAAACATAATAGCCAGCAAGCTAATATACACTTCCTTCTGGTGATAAGTCTCAACACAATACCTCATGAAAATCGTTGCCAATGGTTAAAATTAACAAAATTTTATTGTAGGACTGCAAAATCATTTTTCATGACATCAACCTGTAGTTTTAGAAAACTAAAACACTCATGTATTACAGCCAGCCTGAGGTGTACAGTGAGATCCAACTGCCAGGAACACAAAACTGTAACACTGCAGAAATAAGGGTGTGACAAAGCACAAAAGATGCCATGGTCATCCACTGCAACCAAAACCTGTCTGTGACATCTGCCTGACTTCTGAGGGCGAGAGAAAGCTCTCCTGGACAGACATCACATACAAACACCACCACTGATAAGTAGATCCACTGAACAGATAGCTGCAGGATCAACTGTTGCTTAATTGAGTTTTGAGCTTTAAGGTTTTGTAGAAGATCCTGAGAGGCAGGATTTATGAACATTCGGAGAGGCATAATATGATTAGAAATAGTCAGCATGGCTTTGTCAAAGGCAGGTCATGCCTTACGAGCCTGATTGAATTTTTTTTTTCAGGATGTGACTAAACACATTGATGAAGGTAGAGCAGAAGATGTGGTGTATATGGATTTCAGCAAGGCATTTGATAAGATACCCCATGCAAGGATTATTGAGAAAGTAAGGAGGCATGGGATCCAAGGGGACCTTGCTTTGTGGATCCAGAATTGGCTTGCCCACAGAAGGCAATGAGTGGTTGTAGACAGGTGACCAGTGGCGTGCCTCAGGGATCTGTTCTGGGACCCCTTCTCTTTGTGATTTTTATTAATGACCTGGATGAAGAAGTGGAGGGATGTCAAGAGGTTACAGCGGGACATCAATAAGATGCAAATCCATGCTGAGAAATGGCAGGTGGGAGTTCAACCCAGAAAGTGTGAGGTGGTTCATATTGGTAGGTCAAATATGATGGAAGAATATAATATTAATGGTAAGACTCTTGGCAGTGTGGAGGATCAGAGGGATCTTTGGGTCCGAGTCCATAGGACACTCGGCTGCTGCGCAGGTTGACTGTGTGCTTAAGAAGGCATACGGAGTACGTTGGCCTTCATCAATCGTGGAATTGAGTTTAAGAGCTGAGAGGTAACATTACAGCTTTATAGGACCCTGGTCAGACCCCACTTGGAGTATTGTGCTTATTTCTGGCCACCTCACTACAGGAAGGATGTGCAAACCATAGAAAGGGCGCAGAGGAGGTTTACAAGGATGTTGCCTGGATTGAGGAGCATGCCTTATGGGAATAGGTTGAGTGAACTCGGCCTCTTTTTCTTGGAGCAACAGAGGATGAGAGGTGATCTGATAGAGGTGTACAAGATGATGAGAGGCATTGATCATGTGGATAGTCAGAGGCTTTTTCCCAGGGCTGAAATGGCTAGCATGAAAGGGCACAGTTTTTAGGTGCTTGGAAGTAGGTACAGAGGAGATGTCAGGGTTAAGCTGTTGTTATTTGTTTGCTTTTTCTTTTTTACACACACACACACAGAATGGACTGCCGGTGATGGTGGTGGAGGTGGATACGATAGTCTTTTAAGAGACTCATGGATAGGTACATGGAGCTTAGGAAAATAGAGCTATGGGTAACCCTAGGTAATTCCTAAAATAATTACATGCTCCGCACAGCATCTTGGGCCGAAGGGCCTGTATTGGGTTGTAGGTTTTCTATGTTTCTATGAAATGGCTGATCAAGCTCACTTTCAAGTTTGCAGGTATTGGAGAATTGAATGGGAGTTAAATCAATCAGGATTCATAGCAAGCCTCTCACAATCACTACCTATAGACCAGTACACGCTTTCTGTCCCATTGTGAGATAATGGGGAATGTCAAAGTCTGCACGTATTACCCATACCAGAGTGACCTGGAATTAATGGCACTTGTTTCAGCTCAACCTCAACCATCCATGTGTTGAATGGGCCAGTCTAGAACAATAACGTTGGTGCCTCAGAAAATAAACTGAATTCTTTTGCATCACAGCAAAAGATATCAATCTCCTCCCAGACTCTCTGCTTATGCTACAAGAAATAACTCTCCCTTTTTGGTCATTAAACAAACACCTGTCTTAAAAACTTGGTATGCCAAAACTCCACCATGGAGGAAAGCCATTTTAAAACAAAATAACACTAAATTAAGCACTCACGTACATATTGAAAAGGCGAGAGGTTTAAAGCCTTTGACCTGTCAACAAAAAAAAATTATTAGTGACAATAGTAGCAATTTATCATATACTGCATGCATATCTATCAGAGCCAAGACAAACATGATATGCCAAAATCACCGCCATGTAATCAGATTCCAAACCATAAACAGGATGCATCAGAGTGTTTACTTTGAAGATCACCTGCCTTGAAGACAATTGACATCACATTTCCCAATACTCATCATTTGCATCACTCCGCTCAAATTTACAGCAAGGCGTACACAGATTTTGGAACAGTACAGCACAGTACACGGCCCTAGCTCACCAGGTCGTGCCGACTCTTTAACCTACTCTATCAATCTATTTGTCACAGCCATTTTTCCATCACCCATGTGCCTATCTAAGAGCTTTTTTTTTTAAAAAAAAGGCCTCTTATGTATCTAGTAGTGCTTTACTTTCTAGAAAAATATTTTGCTTCCAGATTTATTGGTGCACTTTAAATGCAAAGCTATAGAACATAGGACATTACAGCAAGTACAGGCCTTTGGTCCACAATGTTGTGCCAACCTTTTAACTTACTCCAAGATCAATCTAACCCTTCCCTCCTACAAGGCCCCCCATTTTCCTATCATCCACGTGTCTAAGTTTCTTATATGCCCCTAATGTAGATTAGATTAGATTCCATTCGATTCAACTTTATTGTCATTGTGCCGAGTACAGATACAAAGCCAATGAAATGCAGTTAGCATCTGACCGGAAATGCAAAGAATAGTGTTATTTACAAAATAACTGCGAATAAAAAGTAAGTGCTACAGCACACAAATATAGAAGTAATGAGACGGTACAGTATGGATGCAATACTGCTTAGTGCTGTGATGTGAGGTTCAGCAGTGTCACAGCCTCAGGGAAGAATCTCTTCTTGTGCCTGCCGGTGCGGGAGCGGAGGCTCCTGTAGCACCTACCGGATGGGAGGAGAGTAAAAAGTCCATGGTTAGGGTGAGATGCGTCCTTGATAATGCTTTTCACCCTGCCCAGGCAGCATTTATGGTAGATGTTCTCAATGGTTTGCAATTGGGTGCGGATAATCCACTGGGCAGTTTTCACCACACGCTGGAGTGCTTAGCGGTCCGATACCGGACAACTGCCAAACCACTGTATTTGCCTCGACCACCATTTCACCTGACATCCCTCCTCTACTTTCCTGCAATCACCTTCAAGTTATGTCCCCATGTATTAGTCATTTCTGACTAGGGGAAAATGTCTGTCTATCCACTCCAATCTATGCCTTTTTATCATTTTGTACACTTCTGATCCTTCCACTCCAAAAGAGAAGAGCCCTAGCTCTCTCAACCTCTTTTATTCCTAAGACAGGTTCAGACAGCATCCTGGTAAAATCTCCTCTGCACCCTCTCTAAAACTTCCACATCCTTTGTATAATGAGACGACCAGAACTGAGCAATATTCCAAGTGCAGTTTAACCAGCTATACAGCAGCAAAATTATCTCATGGGACTGGAACGCAAGCCCCCGACTAATGAAAACCAACACATCATACGCCTTGTTAACAACCCTATCACCTTCACATCAACCGAGGGATGTGGACCCCAAGATCCTTCTGTTCCTCTATACTGCCAGGAATCTTGACATTAACCCTGTATTCTGCCTTAAAACTCAACCTTCCAAAATGGATCACTTCACTTTTTACTGGGTTGAACCCCATCTGTCACTTCTCAGGCCAACTCTGAATCTTGTTGCTATCCTGCTGCAACCTACGACGACTCTCCACACTATCCACAACAACGTTCATGTCATCTGCAGAATTACTAACACACCCTCCCACATCGTCATCCAAGGCAATTATGAAAATCACAGGGGCCCCAAAAGAGAGAGATACTACAGGGGCCTGAGGGGCACATTTTTCACTCTGAGGGTGGAGGATAATTGGAATGAGCTGCTAAAACTAGTAGTGGTGCATACAATCTAAAAATCAGTACATGGATAGGGAAGATTTAGGGGATTATGAGCCAAAGGCAGACAACTCAGTCAACATGGATGGATTGGGCTAAAGGGCCTGTTTCCGTGCTACTTATCCTTATGATTGAGACAGAAGTATAAAAAAAATTGAGGTATAGATAGGGTAGATAATCAGTCCTTCTTTCAGGGTGGAAATGTCAAAAAGTTTTTTTACCGACACTCTATTAATCGGAATGATTATTAGGTTTATTATCACTGACATGTCATGAAATACATTGTTTTGCAGTACAATGTAAATAAATATACAGCAAGTTACTATAAAAATCCCTACATCTCAACCTAGTTCCATTTAGCAGTTATGGCTCTGTAACCCCTGGCATCAGTTAAAAGGGCTTCTCAAAATCAGCAACAAGATTTCCAGCTGACCCATGAGAAGTAGATTAGATTAGATTCTGGACTAGTTCCTGAGGATTGGAGGGTGGCTAATGTAACCCCACTTTTTAAAAAAGGAGGGAGAGAGAAACCGGGGAATTATAGGCCGGTTAGCCTAACGTCAGTGGTGGGGAAACTGCTGGAGTCAGTTATCAAGGATGTGATAACAGCACATTTGGAAAGCGGTGAAATGATCGGACAAAGTCAGCATGGATTTGTGAAAGGAAAATCATGTCTGACGAATCTCATAGAATTTTTTGAGGATGTAACTAGTAGAGTGGATAGGGGAGAACCAGTGGATGTGGTATATTTGGATTTTCAAAAGGCTTTTGACAAGGTCCCACATAGGAGATTAGTGTGCAAACTTAAAGCACACGGTATTGGGGGTAAGGTATTGGTGTGGGTGGAGAATTGGTTAGCAGACAGGAAGCAAAGAGTGGGAATAAACGGGACCTTTTCAGAATGGCAGGCGGTGACTAGTGGGGTACCGCAAGGCTCAGTGCTGGGACCCCAGTTGTTTACAATATATATTAATGACTTGGATGAGGGAATTAAATGCAGCATCTCCAAGTTTGCGGATGACACAAAGCTGGGTGGCAGTGTTAGCAGTGAGGAGGATGCTAAGAGGATGCAGGGTGACTTGGATAGGTTGGGTGAGTGGGCAAACTCATGGCAGATGCAATTTAATGTGGATAAATGTGAAGTTATCCACTTTGGTGGCAAAAATAGGAAAACAGATTATTATCTGAATGGTGGCCGATTAGGAAAAGGGGAGGTGCAACGAGACCTGGGTGTCATTATACACCAGTCATTGAAAGTGGGCATGCAGGTACAGCAGGCGGTGAAAAAGGCGAACGGTATGCTGGCATTTATAGCGAGAGGATTCGAGTACAGGAGCAGGGAGGTACTACTGCAGTTGTACAAGGCCTTGGTGAGACCACACCTGGAGTATTGTGTGCAGTTTTGGTCCCCTAATCTGAGGAAAGACATCTTTGCCATAGAGGGAGTACAAAGAAGGTTCACCAGATTGATTCCTGGGATGGCAGGTCTTTCATATGAAGAAAGACTGGATGAACTGGGCTTGTACTCGTTGGAATTTAGAAGATTGAGGGGGGATCTGATTGAAACGTATAAGATCCTAAAGGGATTGGACAGGCTAGATGCGGGAAGATTGTTCCCGATGTTGGGGAGGTCTAGAACGAGGGGTCACAGTTTGAGGATAGAGGGGAAGCCTTTTAGGACCGAGGTTAGGAAAAACTTCTTCACACAGAGAGTGGTGAATCTGTGGAATTCTCTGCCACAGCAAACTGTTGAGGCCAGTTCATTAGCTATGTTTAAAAGGAAGTTAGATATGGCCCTTGTGGCTACAGGGGTCAGGGGGTATGGAGGGAAGGCTGGGTTCTGAGTTGGATGATCAGCCATGATCATAATAAATGGCGGTGCAGGCTCGAAGGGCCGAATGGCCTACTCCTGCACCTATTTTCTATGTTTCTATGTTTCTAAGTAAAGTATGCAGAGATGTGCAACCTAATCGTAGTGATTCTTCCTCACACCTAATATTCTTTTAAAAACAAATTGCGCGAAATACAGTCTCAGTATCCTGAAGGCTCTCACTACAAAAAAAAACCTACTGTTTTTGAAGTCACTTCCATGGTCTTCTACAAGCCATCCCTCCAAGCAAATGCAAAAACCTTGTCCAAACTTCAGAATTCATGAGTGTCTGGAACATACAAAGAGCCCATAATCAACATATACTGATAGACTTCATTTCACACGACAGGCCTTAATAACAATAAATAATTAAAAACCAGTCACACCTGAGTTTGGACAGTTATTTTTAAACATTCATTGAACTTTGCATATATAGAATAAACTAACCATTATGTGGAAAATAAACTTTTTAAGCACAGCTTGCCCCCCAGAGTAATAGAATATAAAGAAAAACTATGCTTCACTGATGTTTCTATGTCCATCACAAATGACCCCAGTTGTGACAACAGAAATATGCAAGCTGATAATTTGGCTATAACTCCAAGAGCAATATAATAAAAAATCTAAGAAGTTCAGAAAATATTCAATGAATAATTATTGTGCACAGAAAACAAGTTGCACCCGATAGTATAAAGCCCCATTTGTTTTATCAAAAACAAAACACACGTTGATCTGTTGGACACATCAGAGCGTTTACTTTGAGCCTCACGGTAGAATCTGCAAACAAAAATCATCATTTGTGTCCTTTCCCCTCTTCACAAGAGGGCCACCCCACAAGATTAAGAGCTCATGATAAAGTACTGATGACAAATGCATTCAGTCTGTCTTGTGAAGATGTCCTTCTACTAACCACAACAGAAATCATTACCTAATGCAGAAGGCTGACTTGCAATTTACAGCTAACTGCAAAACTTCCACAATATTTAGACTTAAAAAAAATCACACAAATCTGTTTTATGCCTCCTCCTGGTTTGTGAGTAAACTGAGCAACCCAGGCTCAGCAGTTTTATTAAAAATTGGCATTTGTTCCTCATTTCAAGGACTAAATAAATTAGTCAGAGCTCTACACTGATTTCCATTGTGCAGAACAGTATGTTTCTTCCTTAATAAGACGCAATCCTGCAAAAACTCAACATTTATAACAACTGGTTGGAGCAAAAATCTTAATCCTTTAATGAGATCTGAAAAACAAAAATCAAAGATTAAAAGACAATGCTGCAGAATTTAAAAAATGGGGGGAAAAGCAAAAAAGGTAAGTTCTATGGTGGGTTGGAAGTCAGGTAAATTAAATATTAATTTAAAGGTATGGTCAGAAGCCAAGAAATGGACAAGTGCATAAACAACAGACCAGTCACCAGATGTAGATGGGAAACGAGCATCACAATATGGTGCTGGAGTGAGAGTGGAGCAGTCAGGAGTGCTGGCAACTAAAGAGGGGAAACCTGAGTTGAAGAAAAATGCCAAACCTGATGCATATCAGAGCTGCTGACTCACACTTACAGTAACCCAGGCTTAAACCTGACCTCTCATTCCATCTATGGTATGTATTCTCCCAGGTGCTCTGGTTTATTGCCACATCCCAAAATAGTTTGTTAGATTAATTGGCCCACTGTAAATTTATCCTTGGCAAGTGCCAGGAGAATCAGGACGGAATCAATGGGTACAAAAAAATAAGGGAACATATTACAGCGAAGCAAGTCGGAATAGACTCCAAGCAGTATGGGCCTTTCTACTTTAAGAGAGTAAAAATGACAAAAGTGACATTATAAGAGCTAACAAGACAAAGGCATAAAAACTGGAAGCATAAAATGAGTACAGCGATGGGAAGTGGAGAGTACATGGTCAATGCTGCTCACTTGTCCATAACGGAAATAAGATAAACAAGAGTTCAAGATGGAGCACATGATGAAACCAGAATTATATATAGATGCAAGCTCAAAGCAAAGAACGGGAAGGCGCTTCCACTGTTATTAATTGACTGGACAAAGACAGTGTATGGGACAAGGAAATAATGTTCCATAAGCCCAACAATAATAGGCATTCCTGAACCCAAAAGGCTTCCATAGCATTTAGAGAAAGTGAGTGGAGTTAAAGCAAACACCGTTCAATGTACAGTAACAGTCAGAAGACAGTAGTGGTGGAGGGATAGTGGCTAAAACTCCAGCGGAGAATAGAAGGGATCTTGGGCTCTCCTTGGATTAAACTATTAACAGTGAGGCCAGGACACTGTCTTCAACTAACCGGCCTCCACTACCAGTGGATCATCGCTCAAATTTTCATTTATTTTCAAAGTAATGCCACCATCAAAATACCTCTTTCTTCTTTTGCTATATGAAGGGATCACTTCCCCGGGTGCTGTTGCATTTACCTTCCAAATTTCATTCTCATGACCTCTTTGTAACCAACTGCAAGAGATGCAATGTTTGTCCCTTTACACTACTCCCAAGCACTTAACCAGGAAAAACTATATTGCTTTCATTTTAGAAAACTGCTGTTCACAATGCAGTTTCCAATTAACAGTCCCTCAGTGCAAAGTTGATGGGTCTTATAAAAGTAACCATGGTGGATGTGTTCCCACCATGCTGACATAAAAGAATTCTGGTGTAACTGAGTGCTTGTGCCATAGTAAAACAGTCAATAGCTTACACAAGCTATGATTTCAATAGTTTGAAGTATTCAGAGCAGAAAGACCTGGTGCTCATTGAGCTAACTCATTGTCCTGAGACAGCCTGCATTTAATCAGAGCATTTTCTTTCGAAAAATACATCTCAAGATGCTCTGAACACATAATCAATGATGTAACCTGGGGTCATTGGGTGACCCAGCCGTGGTTGATCAAGCCACAACTTGTGCTCAGGTAGCATGTGCTGCAGATCCCCATGGACTTGCTTCATCCAGAGCCACCTTGAGTCCTTCTCTGCTGGCTCAATGATATTGCAAATGGCTCTCTGCCTCCTTGTACCAGAGATGCCCAATGTGCTGCAGACTCTGAAGAGACTGTCAAGCGAAGCTCCAGCAGTATAAAACACCACAGTTAAAGTAGTGGTGCTTCTTTTAACAACTTCCCATTCTTTGAGCCCAAAGTCTATTATAATCTATCTAGTCAAATGAGAAAGAAATTAAATTGATTTGCATCCAGGAGACACAGAAAGGGGATAATCCAAGAGCCCCAAACTGTATTTTATGAAAATGAATCAAATGTGGGTCGTGAGCATCACTATGGCCAGATATTTAGCAAAACAAATTTCTAGGCTTCGAAAGGAATCTTTTTACATATTGTTAATGAAGTAATCTGAAACTGATTTTGAACATAATCCCAAATTAACTTCAGGAATTCTATTTGGAACCTCAATGAGCAAAGGAACAAGGAGAAAGGCATGCATCGGCTTATATAGGCCCACTGCACTTAGTTATTGTGAGCACATGTTAGAATGGGCTCCAGGATACACCAGAGCATTTACTTTGAGCCCTTGGCTGAAATCAGAAAAATACTAAATGATCACCTGCATCCTGCTGTTGTATAATAACATTGCTGGCTTTGATACTTATCCCAAACATATCAGCCAAACAACTAAACAGAATGCAAAAACGTGCCCTTGGACAGCAGGCATGGCCTGCAGATATGATCGTGGCTAATCTGCCTTGAGCCTCATCTCTGTTGCATTAGTTCCCCATGGCACTTACTTCCCTGACCTTTCAAAAAAAATGTTTCCAATTGCTTTTTAAATATTCCCAATGATATTGCCTCCATAGCCCTCCCAAATAAAAAACTCCAGAGATTCATTACCTGCAAGAAGCTCCTACACCTCAGTTTTAAATGACCACTGCCAAATCTTGTAACTGGTTTCTCTGCCAGTGACACACCCTGAGGCAGGTTATTAAAGATTTCTGATGAAACAGTCACAGGCTGAGAGGGTGATGAAGACAACTTTTGACGTGCAGGCTCTCACCAGAGAATTGAGTCCTGAGTATGGAAAATGGGATGTTGCAGTCATACAAGACATTTGGTCACCACGCTACAGAAACAATGCCATTAAACTGGGAAGAGTGTAGATTTACAAAGATGATGTCAGGACTTGAGGAATGGGTAGTGCAACAATTTGAGATGCCGGCCAAGCTAAGACTTTATTTTGTGAAGCGAAGTAGACTGAGAGGTGATCTTATACGAGGTATATAAGCCAAGAATGGCAAGGTTTATCAGCAGCTCAAGGGGCAAACTTTTCAAACAGAAGGTGGGAGGTAGAGGGAATGAGCTGCTAGGGCAAGTGGCTGTGGAAGGTAAAACAACACTTCAAAGACATTTGGACAGGTATACATTTAGGAAAGATTTGAGGGATAATTGCCAAATGCAGGTAAACAGGACTAGCTCAGATGGACAACTTGAATTGCATGGCCCAGAATGCCAAAGAGCCTGATTCTGCACTGTATGTCTAATGCCATATGCCATAAACTGATGACATCTTGCACTGGCAGAGGAACAGAAATTCATTCAGGTCTGTTCTGCTCCTGTTCCTACAGCCAAGTTTATAAGGAGTAACTTCAAAGCAATGATCCCCACTCTCAAATATTCAGACAGGTTTTACTTCTCAGCAATGGCACAGCCTTCCAGAGTGGGTAAAATAGATTAGCCAAAACTCCTATAATCACTCCTGCTGCAAAGTACATACAGGATTATCAGTTTCACTAAAGAATGTGTAAATCCTCATCATTTAAAGCAACTGTGATGAGAAATCATCTTGTGACTCTTTGAGATGAAAATGAAGATTCTAGAAATCTGGTACAGTATAATAAAATTCTGGAAAACACAGCAGAAAGTAACTGTGGAAAGAGAAAAAGTATTTCAGATTGAAGGTCTTCTTGGTAAAGTTAGAATGTTTAACGATAAAAAGGAGGGGCATTGAATTGAGGAAAAAGCAGGATATTCAGCCTCAAACTATCATGCAACTCAATCAATATCAACCCTTAAATTTAAATAAATTTAAACTTACACCTGGGTGCAATTAAATGCCTATATGCATAAAGTATGCAAAGTAAACAGCAATAATTGATTGATAGATTCTTGACTGGTCAGGGCATGAAGGAATTTGGGGTGAAGGCAGAAGATTTGGGTTGAGAGTAAAATTGTATCAGCAATGATGAAATGGCAGAGCAGACAGGATGGCCTAATTCTGCTCCTATATCTTATGGTCTATTAGGTAGGATCAAACAGCAAAAAGCTGCAAGGATTGAACAGTATAGTCTCACATCAACTCTGCATCGCTCAACATCCCAAAATCTATCTTTGCATTGAATATATCAGTATATTAAAGCCTATTGAACACAAAGCTTTTCAGTACCTGAGACTGGGGTTCAATTCCTACCATTCCTGTAAGTTTGTACGTTCTCCCCATGACTTTGTGGGTTTCCTCACACAATCCAAATGCGTACGGATTGATCATAAGACTGTAAGACAAAGGAGCAGAAGTCGGCCATTCGGCCCATCGAGTCTGCTCCGCCATTTTATCATGAGCTGATCCATTCTCCCATTTAGTCCCACTCCTCCGCCTTCTCACCATAACCTTTGATGCCCTGACCACTCAGCTGCCTATCAATCTCTGCCTTAAATACACCCAATGACAGCCTCCACTGCTGCCCATGGCAACAAATTCCATAGATTCACCACCCTCTGACTAAAAATATTTCTTCGCATTTCTGTTCTGAATGGGCGCCCTTCAATCCTTAAGTCATCCCCTCTCGTACTAGACTCCCCCATCATGGGAAACAACTTTACCACATCCACTCTGTCCATGCCTTTCAACTTTCAAAATGTTTCTATGAGGTCCCCCCTCATTCTTCTAAACTCCAAGGAATACAGTCCAAGAGCGGACAAACGTTCCTCATGTTAACCCTCTCATTCCCGGAATCATTCTAGTGAATCTTCTCTGTACCCTCTCCAACATCAGCACATCCTTTCTTAAATAAGGAGATCAAAACTGCCCACAGTACTCCAAGTGAGGTCTTACCAGCGCCTTATAGAGCCTCAACATCACATCCATGCTCCTATACGCTATTCCTCTAGAAATAAATGCCAACATTGCATTGTAAATCGTCCTGTGACTAGTCTGGAGTTAAAACGAGGGTTGCTGGGCGGCGTGGCTCAAAGTGCCTATTCCGCACGGCATCTAAATAAATAAATAAATTAACTACTCACTCGGTCAGTCATAGAAACAGGCTCAGTCTGCACAGCCTTCTCTGGGTGATGGGGTCCTTAATGATGGAGGACACCAGTGGATACCCAACAATCACAGGGAATACATACACATTCTCGAGATAGCTAGCACTAGCAGGAAGGATTGACCCTGGCTTGATGGAGCTGTGAGACAGCAGCGCCAGTGCACGGTGAACATGAATGTGTTCTCCGATTTTACACAGTCGGGGAAACTCATCGGTCCCGACGCATAATAACGTGTTTCAATTACTGTCCCCTCTTCTTACCTTTCGGCGGTCCACGGCGGCCTCTTCGTAATCACTGCAGCGCACCATAAATCGCAAACATCAGCAAACTCCCTAAACTTTCTTCATGTTTTGCAACCAATCATCGATTCGTTGGGACATGCGATTTCAAATTACTAAGCTATCTTTCAGCATATCAAATGCCAAGCTGGACCAAAACACCCACAATGGATTTTGCCCATTCTCAATTTTCCCCATTTTTGGGGAGTGGGGATTTCAAAAGTTCTGGGGCAACAAGGCTCCAGGAGAGAAATGAGGGCATCCCACCATCTCTAGATCCGACTCCCTCTAAATTCTATACTCGCAGTCGGTTGGTGGCAGAATGGCAGCTACAACCCCAGGATAGCGAGAGGTGGGAACCCTGCCAATTGTGTGCCGTCTTTTGAGAAGGAAAACCTGCTCCATCTTAGGCGTATCGCAGCAGCTCCAGCGCAGCCCGCCGCCGCCATTTTACGGCGAGGTCACCAAAGGCCGGAAGTTGCCCACGTGACCGTTCATGGCGCGATCGAGTTGCCCCGGCCTTGTGCCTGGTTCGCCTCCCGACACACGCCAGCAGCTACCAGCTTCGACCGCTGCTCGTAACCACCCGTAAGTAGATTCGCGCCGCCCGTGCAGCAGCCATTTAGTGGCGGGAACCATAGTCCCACCCACCGACTTCCTTGATGGCCTTCTGACAGCAGCCACGTCATCCTCTTTTGTGCCGATGGCGTCTCAAGAAGGTGCTTTGCGGCGGTAATGCACTATTAAGCTGGATGCCAACCGCCGTCAAAAAAGATACAGAAGAAGGTGCTTTACCGCCACCTACTGTAATGGGGTATGAAAGGAGGCATTACACGTCTTAACCGCCCATGTCTCACGTTCCAGTATATTCTGCAAACTAAGCATCCAGGTTCTACCCAATAATTGCCTAAATAGCTTTTCACGTTTTAATGAATATTTGCCGCACACCATGATCACATGTTCCACTGTCTCTGGGACCTTAAAAAATCACACCGCCTATTCCCATGATTACCAACAAGAACCAAAATGGAGTGCAAACCTGCATGTCCATACCTCAGTCACTCCGACCACACATCTTCCCTCCTATTCCTTCTCAAAAGGTGCCTCCTACAGAGGATGGGGAGGAGATATGGCCCCTGCACACATAGCACGCAGGCCCACTGGTGTGTGGACATGCCCTGCTGCTTGTCAAGTAGATCCCCAGCTATGGATAAATAGCCTCACTGCCTTGTGGGCAGCTTTGGGAGAGAAGAAGGCTACGGGAGTAAACCCAGACAAAAAATCCAGAGTGGAGTGGAGCCCTTAAGGTGGCTGAGCATCGCTGAACATCATTGAACATCCTTCCGGCAGCTCCTGTGGCCAAGCTGGTGCCAGACGTATTGCTTCATGAGCTTTCCTTTGGACTACACTGGTGAGGCCGAGAGGGGGATCTCCATACCATAGAAACCATAGAAACTACAGCACAGAAACAGAACCATTTTCTGCCTAGTCCCACTGACCTGCACAGGGACCATATCCCAAGAACCCGCATTTTCCACCTCGTCTGGCAGCTCATTCCATACTCCCAACACTCTCTGTGTGAAGAAGCCCCCCCTAATGTTCCCTTTAAACTGTTCCCCCCTCACCCTTAACCCATGTCCTCTGGTCTTTTTCTCCCCTTGCCTCAGTGGAAAAAGCCTGCTTGCATTCACTCTATCAATACCCATCATAATTTTATATATCTCTATCAAATCTCCCCTCATTCTTCCGCCCAGGCTTGTGATGGTGATCATCATTGCCCATCGTCCTTCCAGACAGATGGATGCCAACCACCACCACCAATTTATTTATTTATTTTATAGTCATAGTCATACTTTACTGATCCCGGGGGAAATTGGTTTTCGTTACAGTTGCACCATAAGTAATAAATAGTAATAGAACCATAAATAGTTAAATAGTAATATGTAAATTATGCCAGTAAATTATGAAATAAGTCCAGGACCAGCCTATTGGCTCAGGGTGTCTGACCCTCCAAGGGAGGAGTTGTAAAGTTTGATGGCCACAGGCAGGAATAACTTCCTATGACGCTCTGTGTTGCATCTCGGTGGAATGAGTCTCTGGCTGAATGTACTCCTGTGCCCACCCTGTACATTATGTAGTGGATGGGAGACATTGACCAAGATGGCATGCAACTTAGACAGCTTCCTCTTTTCAGAGATATATATTTTCAGAGGTACATGGTATATTTATCATGTATTGCATTGTATTACTGCCACAAAATTAACAAATTTCACAACATATGCCAGTGATATTAAACCTGATTCTGATTATCCATCCAAAACACTCATCAACTCTTCAAGTATATTCGCAACAACCCAGCAGGCAGGTCATTGTGCTCAACCCCTTGTCATTAAACATGCAAATCTATTTATACACGTTTGAAATAATTAAGTTATTTTTAAAAGTAAGTGCAGAAATTTAATTTTAAAAAGTAATCAGAGCCATAAATTAAATAAACTTCTTCAGAGGGTGGTGGGAGTGCAGAATGAGCTGCCAGCACAAGTGGAGTCTGTGAACGTGAATTCAACTTTTAAGAGAAGTTTGAATAGGTACATGGATGGCAGGGGTATGGAGGGATATGGTCTGGATGCAGATAGGTGGGACTAGGCAGCTTAAATAGTTTGGCGCAGACTAGATGGGCTGAAGGACATGTTTCTGTACTGTAGTTCTGTATGACTCTGACCTTGGAGGTAAGAAAGAGTAGCAAGAATGGGCCTATCATTGCCTCAAATTGGGTCATGGTTGGTGCAATCTTAATCTCAGGACATTTTCTTGAGCTCTCCCCATACTTCCAGACTTCAACTTGAATATATTTAGTGATAAGCCCTTCACAGTTCATCCTACTGAGTTCAGGCTGACCATCAATCACCCATGTAGAGTTATCTCTCTTCCCTTCTTGTATCCCTCTCCCCACGTTCCAACCTTTGGGATGTAGAAGGAAACTAGAGCACCCAGGGGAAACTTAATACAGTCACAAGGAGAATGTGCAAACTCCATACAGTCAGCACCTGAGATCAGGTTCTAAAGCTGTGAACACCTTGTTCCTCTAGAGCCATCCTCTCAGCATCACACTTACTGCTCCCCTAAAAACGTATGTTTCAATAAATTCATGTTTTATTGCTCTAAATTCAAATATATATAGATATATAGATCAATCTTTCTTCATGTCCATTGAACTCATTAATAAATCTTCTGAAGCTTCTAACACTGCCTCCAATAATTTCTCAAAGGTAGAGTCGAAAACTAGACTAATTATTAAATGTGTAATGAGTTCATAGAACTATCAGGACCATGTTAGGTCTTAGCCGAACAATCCATTACCCCTCTCCTACAAATTATTTTCTTTTGCATTCCTACCAACTCCCCTTTCATTCTCTTGCCATCCTGAAACGTTAAGTAGTGGAGCTGTATTCACTAAACAATGGTCTGATGTGGGTGTCTTTACTGTCCAGCTGCTCCAGAGTGTAGAACCAGGGAGATAGTATCTGCCGTAGGCCTGTTTTGGCAGTAGGCAAACTGCAGTAAGTTGAGGTTGTCCGGAATGCTGGAATTGGTGCTGCCATGACCAGCCTCTTGAAGCACTTCATCAGTAGTCATTAAGCCACGTTATCTTAGCACCAGGATGATCATGGTCTTCTTAAAGCAGGAGGGTACCACAGTCTGAAGCAGGCTGAGGTTTAAAAAAAAATGTCTGCAAATGTGCCTGCCAGGTGATCTACAGAGGATCTAAGAGGCATGGCCTTGGACACCATCTGGCCCAAAGCTTTCTGTGGATTCACGCTCTATATGGCTGATCTTACTTCTGTGAAGGTGACAGTAGATTCAGCTGCAGTGTTGGAGGCGTGGCAGGTGATAGGTAAAACTGGGAGGGGGTGGGGTAAAGTAAAAAGCTGAGAAGTTGACTGGTGAAAGAGATAAAGAGCTGGAGGAGGAGGAATCTGATAAGGAGAGGACAGAAGACCGTGGAAGAAAGGGAAGGGGAGGAGCACCAGAGGGAGATGATGGGCAGGAAAGAAGTGATTACGAAATAGAACTGCCGCCTTTCCTTTCAGTGTGATGCAGTTGTAGCCGAGACATATTTGGTTAAATGTCACCCCACCTACAACTATCAAATCTATCGTAGAGCAGGAAGTAGATGTGTGTTCTTAGTTTTGAAGAAAACAATAAGGAACTTTTGACAAGCAGCTTGTAAGTCAGTAAAATTCTGATCATTTGTAAAGCTTTGCCTATTGGTGTTTCATATAATTTAAAAATTAGCTCGTTTTTTTTACATTTTTGCTTAACATGTTTTTAATTTCTTTGTAATTTGCCCAGTGTAAGACTTGATTCGTTTTATTTCTTAACTGTTTGGCTTGCTTTTGTGTGATTTAGCTGGTTTTAAACTGAAGCAGGAAAGGGTGATTGTTTCCTTCTGAAATTCCAGTTGTTTAAACATCTGCCCAAAGAGGGGTTTAAACTTGATTGATTGCAGAATGTAGGAAATGAACATTCCAAGTCCATGGCTTGTAACTGTGTATTGCTCTCAGTTTGCTGTAGTTTTCAAACAATTTGATGCTTTGAACTGCCAAATATAGTCACAAAGATATTATTGTGACTTTCAAGCAGCGACTTGGAAAGTGTTGAGAAGAGTCAATAAAGTTCATAGACAATTGCACAGTCAATCAAATATTTTTACTTTTACAGAAGCCGTCAGCATAAAAGGACCAATTTTGCATAGCTATCAACTCCTAGTACCTCCAAACTCTTTCTCTGTTATCCTCATGATATTTCTAAAGTATTTATCCATTTTTTAAAGCTGTGAGAGCTGCCGGTCATTCCACATAAAATACCACTAATTCTCAGATGCCTTGAGTTCTTTTATAAATAACTTTTATTTTTTGTCTAATAACAAACAAGAGAAAATTTCAGATGCTGGAAATCCAAGCCACATACGCAGAATGCTGGAGGAACTCAGCATGCCATGCAGCAACTATGGAAAAGAGTATAGTCAACGTTTTGGACTGAGACCCTTCAGCAGGGCTGGAGAAAAAAAAGTCGAGGAGTCAGAGTAAGAAAGTGGGGTGAGGGGAGGAAGAAACACAAGGTGATAGGTGAAACCGGGAGGGTGGAAGGGGTGAGGTAAAGAGCTGGCGGGGCGGGGGGGGGAGTGATTGGTGGAAATACAGGGCCGGAGAAGGGAGTATCTGATAGGAGAATTCGGAAGGCCGTGGAAGAAAGAAAAGGGGGAGGAGCACTATGGGGAGGTGATAAGTAGGTAAGGTGATAATGTGAGAAAGGGAAATGGGAATGGGGAATGGTGAGGGGGGTGTGTATACCAGAAGTTTGAGATGTTCATGCCATCAGTTTGGAGGCTACCCAGATGGTTCTCCCAACCCGAGAGGGGCCTCGTCACGACAGTCGAGGAGGCCATGGACTGACATGTTGGAATGGGACTGGGAAGTGGAATTAAAATGGGTGGCCATTGGGAGATCCTGCTTTTTCTGACAGATGGAGCGTAAGTGCTCAGCAAAGCGGTCTCCCAACCTATGTCGACTCTCACCAATATACAGGAGGCCACACCGGGAGCACCGGATACAGTATATGACCCCAACAGCCTCACAGGTGAAGAGTCACCTCACCTGGAAGGACTGTTTGGGGCCCTGATGGTAGTGAGGGAGGAGGTGTAGGGGCAGGTGTAGCACTTGATCCGCTTGCGAGGAGAAGAGCCATGAGGGAGATCAGTGGGGAGGGATGAATGGACAAGGGAGTCATGAAGGGAATGATCCCCATGGAAAGCAGAAAGTTTTGTCTGCTTACTAATTCATGAGATGTGGCTATTGCTAGCTTCATGTTTATTTTTGTTTTACCTTTAATTCAGAGTCAAAGTCAAATTGATGTTCATTTATTTATCATACATACATCAAAACATGCCCCATTTGTGTTGTTACGTAACCCGTGAAGAACCAGCAGAAACAGAGAACACCTTGGAGTCCAGTATTGCTATTAACTAATAATATTTATTCGTAACTACACAATACAGAAATATAAATGTAGATAAATCAAACAGGTTAGCAATGATATATAAATAAATAAATAAATAAATGTGTGTGTGTGTGTGTGTGTGTGTGTGTGTGTGTGTGTGTGTGTGTGTGTGTGTGTAAGTATATCAGTAAGTGTGGAAATATATATGAAAAACAAAGCTGCTTCAAGTCTAGGGGTAAAAAGATACAGTCTTACGATGATGAGTAAAGTTCAGTTCAGTTCAGTTCATGGTATTGAGTTGAGTAGTGATGGAGAGAGAGGGAGAGATTTGAGTCTTCAGTTGAGCTGACCCCGTCGATCTTCTCGTTGTCCTCCGAAATCCTTTAAAAGTCACCGTCTATGACCACAACAAAGGGGACTGGTTTCCTGTGGTGGAGCTATCAACCCAGGCAAAGGGTGGACACATGGGCAACTCCCCACCGATCAATCCCTTTTCTCACTGTAAGAGCCAACTGATCGATCCGCCTGATCAATCCTCCAAAAACCCACTTTTTCTGCGGGCACAACAAAGCTCATTCAGTGTCCAAAACATGTGCCTGAGGTCTATCATCTGACCTTCTATTTTATCTTCCCATGCTGAACATCCACTGTCACTTAAATAACTCCTCCTTCCTCTCTCTGTGTAAGAAATGCACAAGCAGGCGAATATCCTTGAGAAGTATCAACACGCTGCCGGAAAATCATAACATTGAGTGCCTATCAAATAACGCCGCCTTCGGTCACCATAGCAACTTACAAGTTGCTCAGCGCTGTCTCCAACTCAGCAGAAATCCGAAAGTTAGCCAGTTCTTTCTCGTGTCCTAAAATGACAGTCCAACAGTTAGTCTTCATCTCTCAAGCAGAATTCCTGTTGTTTGAGTCTTCATCTCTCTCTCTCTTTCTTTCTCTCTCTCTTTTCAAAACAAGATATCGGTGGTAAATATCTCTCTTTCTGTCTTTTCAAAAGCACAGTTCATAGGGGTAATTCAGGACCCCGTCACAGTGTCAACAACCTACAAACCTGAGGGTCTGCTGGGAGCAGCCCACAACCATCGCTCCACATTCAAGTGCCAATATAGCATGCCCACAATGTTCAACAGAGCAACACAGAACACAGCAAGCAATAGGGCAACAAAAAAATACCCTTTTCTCTCTCCCACACCAACCCACCCACATGGATGACATCTTATCTCCAGTGTTGAGGCTTCGGTCTTCGACCTCCAGCTTCCAATAGACCTTCAGGCTTCGATCTTTGGTAATGACCCCCAGAGTAGCCAATAACAGGACCCTGAACTCCAACCTTGAACATTGGGCTGGCCAACTCACTGACCCTGGGATCCACTGAACTGGGACAGACTGACACCCTTATATGTCCTTTGTCACCGGTCTGTGTCACTGGCCTTTGAGCGTTGAGTGAAAGCCTGAATTCCAGATGCCCCACATCCCATATCCATGTTGTTGGCCTTTGAGCCCAGAGGCCAAGACCCTGAATGTCCTTTGTCACTGACCCACATTGTGCTCCGGGAAGGGACCACTTGATTAGGTAGTCAAAAGCTAACTACATTGATGGGTCTGAAACCATCAATATAAACTAGACTGCTTAAGAATGACCAGTTTCCTTCGACAAGGACATTTGTGAAACAGAGGGTATTTATGACATTCTCGTAGTTATGTAATTATCATTACTAGTACTGGCTTTCTATTCCACATTTACTTAATAATTCATTTTAAGTTCCCCAGTTCTGGTGAGTGGTTTTCAAAATTGCTTATGCTGATCAATAATACAGGACTCTGTATACTGATTTCCTGATAAAGCCACGAGGTCTCTGAACCTACTATCCTCTCGTTATCTTTGTCTTTGCATAGCAACCATCCTGCTGCTGTAAATTATTTCCCTTAAATAATTTTATAACTCTTATTTTTGGACAACTCCATTAAATCTTTACTGAAGCACATCTCTGATGTCTCTATTGATGTATCAATAGTCTCTGTGAATACGAAGGTTGATCTCTAGGTTCCACCCGGAGAACCACTGGAGAATGGCTGACATATGACCCAACTCCATTGATCCATTAACATATTGAGTAACAAAACCTGTTAGTGTCAGTTTTAAAATTAGCAACTAACTTAGCATTAATTGCTGTTTCAATTCAGCAATATTATTGTGGTGCTAGGATGTTTTCTAACCATTTACTGAAAGGTTTAGTTTCAGTTTTACAGTCTGCTTCCTCATTCTGAACTCTCCTTTCAGCAGAAATAGAGTTTCTCTCACCAGTCAGTTCCCTTGTTCCTCCCTAGCGTCACACAGCACAGAAACAGGTACTTTGGCCCAGATGGTCCAAGATACCATTCCACTTAGACCATAAGACACAGGAGCAGAGTTAGGCTATCTGGTTCATCAAGTCTGCTCCGCCATTCAATCATGGGTGATCTTTTTTTCCCTTTCCTCCTCAACCCTAGTTCCCAGCCTTCTCCCCATAACCTTTGATGCCATGTCCAATCAAGAACCTATCAATCTCTGCCTTAAATACACCCAATGATCTGGCCTCCACAGATGCATGTGGCAACAAATTCCACAAATTCACCACCCTTTGGCTAAAGAAATTTCTCTGCATCTCTGTTTTGAAAGGGTGCCCCTCTATTCTGAAGCTGCGCCCTCTTGTCCTAGACTCTCCCACCATGGGAAACATCCTTTCTACATCTACTCTGTCTAGGCCTTTCAAAATTCGAAAGGTTTCCGTGAGATCCACCTTCATCCTTCTGAATTCCAGCGAATACAGATCCAGAGCCATCAAACATTCGTCGTATGATAACCCTTTTATTCGTGGAATCATTCTTGTGAATCTCTTCTGGACCTTCTCCAATAGGAGAACATCTTTTCTAAGATGAGGGGCCCAAAACTGTTCACAATACTCAATGTGAGGCCTCACCAGTGCCTTATAGTCATAGTCATACTTTATTGATCTGGGAGGAAATTGGTTAAAGCCCCAGCATCACATCCTTGCTCTTGTATTCTAAACTCTTGAAATGAATACTAACATGACATTTGCCTTCCTCACCACTGACTCAACCTACAAATGAACCTTTAGGGTGTTCTGCACAAGGACACTCAAGTCCCTTTGCATCTCAGATTCCTGGATTTTCTCCCCATTTAGAAAATAGTCCGCACATTTATTTCTACTACCAAAGTGCATGACCATGCATTTTTCACTTGTTTACATTTGATCTATATCCCTCTGAATCTTTTCCATCCATGTACCTACCTAAGTGTCTTTTAGATCAGTGGTCCCCAACCTCCGGGCCGCGAAGCATGCAGGGGTGCAGCGGTAGCCGGAACGCACCCAGCACATCTTTATGAAAAAAGCCGAAATAAACAAGCTAATAATAATAATAATAATAATAATAAAATAAATAATAAATGGCTCATGTAAAATTGGTAAATTGGTTATTCAAGTCAAGTCAAGTCACTTTTTATTGTCATTTCGACCATAACTGCTGGTACAGTACACAGTAAAAACGAGACAATGTTTTTCTGGACCATGGTGCTACATGAAACAATACAAACACTACACTGAGCTATGTAAAACAACACAAAAACTACACTAGACTACAGACTTACCCAAGACTGCATAAAGTGCACAAAACAGTGCAGGCATTACAATAAATAATAAACAAGACAATAGGCACAGTAGAGGGCAGTAGGTTGGTGTCAGTCCAGGCTCTGGGTATTGAGGAGTCTGATGGCTTAGGGGAAGAAACTGTTACATAGTCTGGTCGTGAGAGCCCAAATGCTTTCGTGCCTTTTGCCAGATGGCAGGAGGGAGAAGAGTTTGTATGAGGGGTGCGTGGGGTCCTTCATAATGCTGTTCGCTTTGCGGATGCAGCGTATGATGTAAATGTCTATAATGGTGGGAAGAGAGACCCCGATAATCTTCTCAGCTGACCTCACTATCCGCTGCAGGGTCTTGCGATCCGAGATGGTGCAATTTCCAAACCAGGCAGTGATGCAGCTGCTCAGGATGCTCTCAATACAACCTCTGTAGAATGTGGTGAGGATGAGGGATGGGAGATGGAATTTTCTCAGACTTCGCAGAAAGTAGAGACGCTGCTGGGCTTTCTTTGCTATGGAGCTGGTGTTGAGGGACCAGGTGAGATTCTCCACCAGGTGAACACCAAGAAGATTATTATCATGTGTACAGAGATACAATGTAAAAATTAACTTCTATACTGATCAACATTGCACTGAGGTCATACAAGATAAATAGTCATAAGATGCAGAATTAAAGTGTTACTGTACAGAAAGTTGATAATGAGATGCAAGATCACAACAAGGTAGGTTGTAAGGTCAAGAGTCCATCTTATAGCACTAGGGAACCATTCAAGGGTTTCATAACAGCAGAGTAGAAGCTGTCCTTGAATCTGGGTGGAATTTGCTTTCAGGCTTCTGTATCTTCTGCCTGAAGGTGGGTGGGGTAGGTGGAACAAGAGAGAATCTTTGGTTGCTGGCCAGCAAGAAGTGTAGACAGAGTCCATGGAGAGGAGGTTGTTTTGTATAACGTACTGAGCTGTGTCCAGTACAGTTTCTTGCATCATGAAGAGAACAGTTGCCATACCAAGGTCAAAATGTGTCCTGATAGGATTCCTTCTATGGTGCATCAATGAAAATTGGTGAGGGTCGAGAAGGACATGGCAAATTTCTATAGCCTCCTGGGGAAGTAGGGGTACTGGTGAGCCTTCTTGGTTGTGGTGTTAAGCGATTGTACAGGAGAAATTTTTGGTGATGTTCAATCCAAGGAACTCTCAACTCTTAACTCTCTCAACTTCAGCATTGTTGCTGTAAACAAACAGTGAGCACCACCCCACTTCCTGAAATCAATGCCAGCTCTTTCATTTTGCTGACATTGAGGGAAAGTTTTTGTTATAGTATCATGGCACGAGGTTCCTTATCTCCTTCTTGTACTCCGATGTGGCCAAGTGGTTAAGGCATTGGACTAGCAACCTGAAGGTCGTGAGTTCGAGCCCCAGCCGAGGCAATGTGTTGTGTCCTTGACCAAGGCACTCAATCACACATTGCTCTGCGACGACACTGGTGACAAGCTGTATGGGTCCTAATTCCCTTCCCTTGGACAACATTGGTGTCCTGGAGAGGGGAGATTTGTAGCATGGGCAACTGCTGGTCTTCCATACAACCTTGCCCAGGCCTGCACCCTGGAGAGTGAAGACTTTCCAGGCGCAGATCCATGGTCTCGCAAGACTAACAGATGCCTTTATTACTCCGACTTAGCTTTATTTGAGATATGGCTCACTACAGTAGCATTGTCTGCAAACTCTCAGATGAAGTTACAGCAGGTTCGAGCCAGTCAGTCATGAGTGTAAAAGGGATAGAGTAGGGGGCTGAGAACACAGCCTTGTGGGGAGCTAGTGTTGAGAACAATCACAGCAGAGGTATTGTTCTCTATCCTTACCGATTGAAGTGTGTTGGTCACTAAATCCATAAGACATAGACTTAGGAGCAGAATTAGGCCACTTGGCACATTGAGTCTTCTCCGCCATTCCATTGTGGCTGATTTATTAGCCCTCTCAACCCAATTTTTCTATTTTCTCCACGTAACCTTTGATGCCCCGACTAACTAAAAACCTATTAACCTCCGCTTTAAGTGTACTCAATGACTGGGCCTCCATAACAGTTCCTGACAATGAATTCCACAGATTCACCACCCTCTGGCTAAAAAAATTCCTGCTAAATGGACATCCCTCTATTCTGAGGCTGTGCCCTCTGGTCCTAGACTTAACCACCATAGAAAACATCCTCTCCACATCCACTTTATTTACACTTTCAATATTCAATATGTTTCAATGCGATTCCCCCTCATTCTTCTAAATTCCAGTGAGTACAGGCCCAGAAACATCAAATTCTCCTCACACAGTAACCTTTTCATTCATGGAATCATTCTCGTGAACCTCCTCTGGACCCTCTCCAGTGCTGACACATCTTTTCTTAGACAGGGTGCCCACAACTGCTCACAATCCTCCAAGTGTGGTCTGACCAAAGCCTTATAAAGCCTCAACATTACATCCTTGCTTTTATATAATCTAGTCCTCTCGAAATGAATGCTGACATTGCATTTGCTTTTCAACCACTAGGCTCTTGAACCAGAGGGGATAACTTCACTCAGCTTCACTCACACCATCACTGAACAGTTCCCACAACCTATGGACTCTCTTTCAAGGACTCTTCACATCATGTTCTCGATATTTATTGCCTATTTATTTATTTATTCATTTGTTTGTTTATTTGTGTTATTAATTTGTTCATTCATTCATTTATTTTTGTATTTGCCCAGTTTGTTGTCTTTTGCACATTGGTTCTTTGTCTGTCCCGTTAGCTGTGGTCTTTCATTGATCCTGCTGTGTTTCTTAGATTCGCTGTGTATGCCCACATGAAAATGAATCTCAGGGTTGTATATGGAGACATATATGTAGTTTGATAATAAGTTTACTTTGACTTCGAACCTTCTTCTTAGTCATGGCAACCTTTCTCGCTTCTGTCCTCTGACACTCTTGCATTTCAGGCATGCTGCTAGCGTCTTCCACAGTGAAGACTGACAAAAAATACTTATTAAGTTCATCCACCATTTATTTGTCCCCCATTACTACCTCTCCAGCATCATTTTCCAGTGGTCTAATATCCATTCTCGCTTCTCTTTTACTCTTTATATTATTGAAAAAAACTTTTGTTATCTTCTTTTCTATTTCATATTTCATCGTTTAACACTTTATAGTTCATTTTAGTTATAGAGTCATAGTCACAGAGTACAGACAAAAACAGGCCATTTGGCCCATGCCAAAACCATTTAACTGCCTACTCCCATTGACCCGTACCAGGACCATAGCCCTCCATATCCCTACTATCCAAACTTCTCTTAAACATAGAAATCAAGCTCCCACGGACCACTAGTGCTGGCAGATCATTTCGCACTCTCACAACCCTCTGAGTGAAGAAGTTTCCCTTCATGTTCCCCTTAAGCTTCTCATCTTTCACCATTAACGCATGACCTCTGGCTGTAGTCCCACCTAACCTCAGTGGAAAAAGTCTGCTTGCATTTACCAAATTTATACCCCTCATAATTTTGTATACCTTTATCAAATCTTCTCTCAATCTTCTGTGTTCCAAAGAATACAGTCCTAAGCTATTCAGTCTTTCCTTATAACTCAGGTCCTCTAGACCCGGCAACATCCTTTCAACCTTGTTTGCATCTTTTCTGTAGGTAGGTGACTAAAAGTGCACACAATACACCAAATTAGGCCTCACCAATGTCTCATACAACTTCAACCTAACATCCCAGCTTCTGTACTCAAAATATTGACTTATGAAGGCCAATGTGCCAAAAGCTTTCTTTACGACTCTATCTACCTGTGTTGCCACTTTCAATGCATTATGCATCTGTATTCCCAGATCCCTTTGTTCTTCCACAATCTTCAGTCTTTAACATTCTAACATTCATTTAAGACCTACACTGGTTGGTCCTACCGAAGTGGAAACCTCACAAACAAGAGAAAATCTGCAGATGCTGGAGATCCAAGCAACATGCACATAATTCTGGAGGAACTCAGCAGGTCAGGTAGAATCTATGGAAAAGAGTACAGTGGACGTTTCAGGCTGAAACCCTTTGTCAGGACTGGGGGAAAAAGCTGATGAGTAGATTTAATAGGTGGGGGGGGAGGGGAGAGAGAAACACAAGACGATAGGTGAAACCTGGAGGGGGAGGGATGAAGTAAAGAGCTGGGAAGTTGATTGGTGAAAGAGACAGAAGGCTATGGAAGAAGAAAAAGGGGGAGGAGCACCATAGGAAGGTGATAGCAAAGAGATATGGTGAGAGAGGAAAATGGGGATGGGAAATGGTGAAGGGTGTGGGGGGCATTACCAGAAGTTCGAGAAATCGATCTTCATGCTGTCAGGTTGAAGAATATCCAAATGAAATATAAAGTGTTGTTCCTCCAATCTAAGTGTGGCCTCATCATGACAGTGGAGGAGGCCATGGATGGACATATCGGAATGGGAATGGGAAGTGGAATTAAAATGGATAGCCACTGGGAGATCCCGCTTTTTCTGTTAGATGCTTGGCGAAGCGGTCTCCCAATCTATGTTGGGTCTTACTGATACACAGGAGACCACAGGAACACTGAATACAGTAGATGACCCCAACAGACTCACAGGTGAAGTGTTGCCTCACTGGAAGAACTGTTTAGGCTCTGGATGGTAGTGAGGTGGGAGGTATAGGGGCAGGTGTAGCACTCATTCCACTTGCCAGGAGGGAGTTCAGTGGGAAGGGTAGAATGAACAAGGGAGTCACGTAGATGCCTGCGGAAAGCAGAAAGTGAAGAGGGAGGGAAAGATGTGTTTGGAGGTGGGATCCGGTTTGAGATGGTGGAAGTTTTGGAGAATTATGTGCTGGACCTGGAGACTGGTGGGGTGATAGGTGAGGCTCTAACCTATCCCTGTTAGAGTGGCGGGAGGATGGGGTAACAGCAGTTGTACATGAAATGGAAAAGATGCGGTTGAGGGCAGCATTGATGGTGGAGGGAAGCCCCTTTCTTTGAAAAAGGAGGACATGGAACCATAGAACCATAGAAACTACAGCACAGAACAGGCCTTTTGGCCCTTCTTGGCTGTGCCGAACCATTTTCTGCCTAGTCCCACTGACCTGCACACGGACCATATCCCTCCATACACCTCCCATCCATGTATCTGTCCAATTTATTCTTAAATGTTAAAAAAGAAGCCGCATTTACCACCTCGTCTGGCAGCTCATTCCATACTCCCACCACTCTCTGTGTGAAAAAGCCCCCCCCAATGTTCCCTTTAAACTTTTCCCCCCTCACCCCTAACTCATGTCCTCTGGTTTTTTTCTCCCCTTGCCTCAGTGGAAAAAGCCTGCTTGCATTCACTCTATCTATACCCATCATAATTTTATATACCTCTATCAAATCTCCCCTCATTCTTCTACGCTCCAGGGAATAAAGTCCTAACCTATTCAACCTTTCTCTGTGACTGAGTTTCTCAAGTCCCGGCAATATCCTTGAAAACCTTCTCTGCACTCTTTCAACCTTATTTATATCCTTCCTGTAATTTGGTGACCAAAACTGAACACAATACTCCGGATTCGGCCTCACCAATGCCTTATACAACCTCATCATAACATTCCAGCTCTTATACTCAATACTTCGATTAATAAAGGCCAATGTACCAAAAGCTCTCTTTACGACCCTATCTACCTGTGACGCCACTTTTAGGGAATTTTGTATCTGTATTCCCAGATCCCTCTGTTCCACGGCACTCCTCAGTGCCTTACCATTAACCCTGTATGTTCTACGTTGGTTTGTCCTTCCAACGTGTAATACCTCACACGTCTGTATTAAACTCCATCTGCCATTTTTCAGCCCATTTTTCCAGCTGGTCCAAGTCCCTCTGCAGGCTCTGAAAACCTTCCTCACTGTCTACTACACCTCCAATCTTTGTATCATCAGCAAATTTGCTGATCCAATTTACCACATCATCATCCAGATCATTGATATAGATGACAAATAACATCTCCTTCATTCTAGAATGAAAAGCCACATCCTGAGAGTAGATGCGGTGGAGACGGAAGAATTGAAAAATGGGGATAGCGTTTTTACAAGTAGTAGGGTGGGACGAGATGTAGTCTAGGCAGCTGTGAGAGTCTGTGGGTTTGCAATAGACATCAATGGATAAGCTGTCTCCAGAGATAGAGACAGTGAGATTGAGAAAGGGAAGGGAGGTGTCAGAAATGGACCAGATAAATTTGAGGGCAGGGTGGAAGTTGGAGGCAAAGTGAATGAAGTCAAGAAGTTCAGCATGGGTGCAGGAAACAGCACGAAAGCAGTTGTCAATGTAGCGCAGGAAAAGTACAGCACGGTCACCAGTGTAGGCTTGGAACATAGACTGTTCCACATAGCCAACAAATAGACGGGCATAGCAGGGACCCATGCGAGTGCTTATGGCTACAGTTTTTGTTTGAAGGAAGTGGGAGGAGCCAAAGGAGAAAGTATTTAGAGTGAAGTCAAGTTCTATTAGGTGGAGGATAGTGGTAGTGGAAGGGAGCTGGTTAGGTCTAGTGTCCAGAAAGAAACGGAGAGCTTTGGCCCTTCCTGGTGGTGGATGGAGGTGTATAGGGACTGCACATCAGAGTAAAAGTAAGATGAGGGCCAGGGAACCTGAAATAATTGAAAACCTCACACTTGTCTACATTAAATTCCTTCTGGCACAGTTGCCTCATTCTCCCTTAAGAATACTTCTTCATCTTTGTGATGCTCTGTATCTATCCTGCACCTTCCAAATTGCCCACAGAAACTGCATCCATTGTTCTGTCATCATCTCTGATACATCCCATTCCAATCAACTTTGGCCACCTGCTCTCTCATGCCTCAATAATTCACTTTACTCCACTGTGATTCTTATACATCTGACTTTATCTTCTCCCTCTCAAACTGCAGGGTGAATTCTATCATATTATGATATTTGCCTCTGAAGGGTTCCTTTATCTTAAATCCCCTAATCAAATCTGGTTCATTATATAACACACAATCCAGAATTGTTTTTTTCCTAGTGGGCTCAACCGCAGACTGCTCTGCAATGCCATCTCATAGACATTCTACAAATTCCCTCTCTTGGGATCCAGCACCAACCTAATTTTCTGAATTATTTGCATATTATAGTCCAAGAACAGCATTCTCACATAAGCATCCTTCTTCTCCAGGTGTGTAAGGACGGTAGGCGAATTGTACGGGGTTCAGTGTGGGTGGTAATATGTTGCAGGTGTAGTCCTTGACCAGCCTCTCAAAGCATTTGCTTATTATTGAGACGAGTACAACAGGACACCAGTCATTCAGACATGTTACCTTGGTCTTTTTCGGTACAGGAATAATGGTGGATGTTTTGAAGTGGGAGGGCACTCTACACTGGGAGAGGAAGAGGAAGAGATTAAAAATGTCGGTAAACACACCTGCCAGTTGTGCTGCGCACACTCTGAGTACCTGCCCCGGGATTCTATCTGGTCCCAAAGTCTTGCGACTGTCCACTCGTTGGAAACACCTGCGTACTTCAGCTTCAGAGATGACCAAGCTGCAGGTCGCATCAACGGCTCTCCTCAGTGGCTCAGTGTTGGCAACATCAAGTCGAGCGTAAAAAATATTTAGCTCATCTGGGAGAGAGGAGGCAATGTTGGAAACTCCACTGTGTTTAGCTTTGAAGTCTGTGATGGTGTGCAGACCTTGCCATAATCTGCGTGTGTTGTTGGTGGAGAGTTGAGTGTGGATCTTGTCCCTGTATTGTTGTTTCACTGCCTTGATGACTTTGTGCAGATCGTAGCTGCATTTATTGAGATTCTGTTGGTCACCGGCAATGTAAGCTCTGTGTCGTGCGTTAAGTGTTGTTTGCATGGAACTGTTGACCCAAGGTTTCTGGTTTGGATGGACCCTGACTGATTTCTGGGGGACAACATTCTCGATGCACTTCTGGACGAAACTCGTGACCCTCTTCCGTGAACTCGGAGACATCCTCATCATGGAAAACATTCCAGTCAATGTCACCAATGCAGTGTAGCATGGAGGCTGATTGGTCAGACCACCGGTGGACAATTTTAACTATGGCCGCCTCTTATTTCAGCTTCTGCCTGTACCTCGGCAGCAGCAAGATGGAGGAGTGATCCGATATTCCAAATGGCAGCTGAAGGAGCACTTTGTAAGCATTGTGGAAGGGACAGTAGCAGTGGTCGAGTATTCTATCTCCCCATATGCACACCTGGATGTGTTGGCAAAACTTCAGAGAGCCTTTAGTCAGCGACGCACTATTAAAGTCCTTGGCGACAGTGAAGGCAGCCTCCAGATGTGCAGTCTCCAGGGTGCTGATGGCCTCATACAGTTCCTTGAGAGCCGGGTCAGTATCAGCTTGCGTCGGACTATACACAGGTATGATAATAACAGCCGTGAACTTCCTAGACAGCCAGAAAGGCCTACACAGCAGCCCAAGGTATTCCAGATCTGGGGAATAAAAGGATTTGAGGGCATGCACATTCCCGGGGTTGCACCAAGTATTATTGACCATGAAGCATACTCCACCTCCTTTACTCTTCCCAGTTCCCAGAACAGGGAACTACAGTTCAGTATTCAACACCATAATTCCCTCCAGGCTCCAAAAGAAGCTCGGTGACCTTAGCCTTCACCCTGCCTCACCCCTCTGATCCTCAACACAGGAGCACCCCCCCCACCCCAGGGCTGTGTCCTAAGCCCCCTCCTTTACTCTCTGTATAGCCGTGCATGTGTCACCACCCACAACTTTAATCTGCTAATTAAATTTGCTGATGACACTACACTAATCTCAAATGACAGCCTACAGAAAAGAAATCAATGGTGTCAGGAAAACAACCTTTCCTTCAATGTCGCAAAAACAAAGGAGCTGGTTGTGGACTACAGAAGGAATGGAGACAGGCTAACTCCTATAGACATCAATGGATCTGGGGTTGAGAGGGTGGACAGCTTTAAATTCCTTGGCATTAACATTACTGAGGATCTCACGTGGTCCGTACATACCAGCTGTGTGGTGAAAAAGGCATAATAGTGCCTCCTACACCTCAGACGGTTGAAGAAATTTGGTATAGGCCCCCAAATCCTAAGACCTTTCTATAGGAGCACAATTAAAAGCATCCTGACTGGCTGCATCACTGCCTGCTAGGGAACTGTACTTCCCTCAATCATAGGGCTCTACAGAGAGTGGTGCAGATAGCCCAGCGTATCTGTAGATGTGAACTTCCCACTATTCAGGACATTTACAAAGACAGGTGTGTAAAAAGAGCCCAAAGGATCATTGAGGACCCAAGTCACCCCAACCACAAACTGTTTCAGCTGCTGCCATCCAGGAAATGGTACTGTAGCATAAAAGCCAGGACCAACAGTCTCCGGGACAGCTTCTTCCATCAGGCCATCAGACTGATACAATTGTATTTCTACGTTATATTGACTGTCCTGTTGTACATACTATTTGTCATAAATTACTCTACTATAATTTGCACATTGCACATTTAGACGGAGACGTAATGTAAAGATTTTTACCCCTCATGTATATGAAAGATGTAAGAAATAAAGTCAAATCAATTCAATTTAACTCATGACTATCGTGACATTGCCCATTTTACAAGCATTTTCTATCTCCCACTGTAATTTGTATCCCACATCCTAGCTGCCGTGGGGGGACCTGTATCTAATTCCTCTCAGAGTCTATTTACCCTTGCAGTTGTTAACTCTACCCACAAGGATTCTATATCTTCTCATCCTATGTCACCTCTTTAGTAGGATTGATTTCATTTTTTACCAACAGAGCCACGCCGCCCCCTCTGCCCACCTGCGTGTGCTTCCAATACAATGTGTATCCTTGGATGTTAAGCTCACAACTATGATCTTCTTCAGCCAGGACTCAGTGATACCCACAATGTCATACCTGCCAATCTGTAACTGTGCTACAAGATCATCTACATTATTCCGTATACTGCGTGCATTCAAATGTAACACCTTCAGTCCTGTATCCGTCACCCTTTTCGATTTACCTCCAAGTTACACTTCAACTCATCTCACTAACTACAATTTTGCCCTATCATCTGCCAGTTCTTCCTCACAGTCTCACTACACAATGCATGGAATCGACTTCTGTAGCAATTGTCCTATCCTCAGCCCTATTGCTCTAGTTCTCATTAACCTGCCAAATTAGTTTAATTAACTCCAGCCTCCCTTGTGGGTTTAGGTGCATTGGAGTCCTGTGTTTAGTGCTTTGGAGATGAGTTTGCTTGGGATTATAGTACAGAAGAAAGATCTGTAGTTAATAAACTATAGTCTAACATACATCTTTACTGTGCATGTGCTTCAGGGATGAGTAGGGCCAGGGAGATAATATGCACCGCAGACCCATTTCCGTGATAGGTGAATTGCACTGGGTCGATGTTGTCTGTGAGGCTAGAGTTAATGCATGGCATATCCAGTATCTTGAAGCATTTCATGATGACAATTTAAAATGCCTCTTTCCCAATGCACATTAATAAAACACTCATCCTCTCCTGCACCCATAACACCTGATGACATCATGGGTCCTTCTGTTAAGGAGACTGGGCCAGCATGTCAAGTGTATATCAGTATACAGTATACGTTTAGTTAATTTTACATTTTTTAGGTGAAGTATGAAACTATGTTAACGCTATTGTTAACACTCTTGTAACCTTGAATCTGAGTCAGGAATACTGGTTATGTGACTCAAATTGTTTTTTCTTGACTATTATGTCACTGAAAAAGCTTCCAGTCCATAACTCAAAGCATCACTCACATTTTTATATACTTGTATTATTTTAAACTAACAAAGACTCATTTTGTTTTGTTTGTTTAGAGTAGAGAGAATGCCAGGCAGGATGTTGGTATGCTCCTCTTGCAGGATGTGGGAAGTCAGGGAGACCGGAGGTCTCTGCAGGACACCTGCAGGAAGTGCATCCAGCTGCAGCTCCCAACAAACCACGTTAGGGAACTGGAGCAGGAGCTGGATGACCTCCGGATCATTCGGGAGAATGAGGAGTTTATAGATAGTAGCTTCAGGGAGGCAGGTACGCCAAAGGAGCAACACACAGGTAATTGGGTTACCGTCAGGCGGGGGAAGGGGAAAGGGCAGGCAGAGCAGGGTTCCCCTGTGGCCATTCCCCTCAACAACAAGTATACCGATTTGGATACTGTTGCAGGGGATGACTTATCTCGAACAAGCTGCGGCAGCCGGATCTCTGGCACTGAGTCTGGTTCTGCAGTGCAGAAGGGAGGATGGAAGAAGAGGAGAGCGGTAGTGATAGGGGACTTGATAGAGGTACAGATAGGAGGTTCTGTGGTCATGACAGAGACTCCCGGGTGGTTTGTTGCCTCCTGGGTGCCAGGGTCAGGGATGTCTCTGATCGCGTGCACAGCATTCTGAAGTGGGAGGGTGATCAGCCAGATGTCATGGTACACATTGGTACCAATGACTAGGAAGAAAGAGTGAGGAGGTCCTGAAGAGTGAGTATAGAGAGCTTGGTAGGAAGTTAAAACGCAGGACCTCGAGGGTGGTAATCTCAGGATTGCTACCTGTGCCACGTGCCAGTGAGGGTAAGAATAGGATGCTGTGGCGGATGAACACGTGGCTGAGGAACTGGTGTAGGGGGCAGGGTTTCAGATTTCAAGATCATTGAGACCTCTTCTGGAGCAGGTGGGACCTGTACAAGAGAGATGCGTTGCACCTGAACTGCAAGGGGACCAATATCCTTGCAGGGAGGTTCGTTAGTGCTGTTGGGGAGGGTTTAAACTTGATTTGCAGGGGTATGGGAACCAGAGTGCCAGAGCAGATAGTGGAGCGGGGTGAAAATAAATGATGTTAAAAGTTCACGCAAAGTCACAAATAGAAGGGTTGTGTGTGGTGGTAATAATCTTCTGAGGTGTGTCTATTTCAATGCAAGGAGTATTGTGGGGAAGGCTGACGAGCTGAGGGTGTGGATTGACACATGGAATTACGACATTATAGCCATTAGTCAGGAGGAGCAGGACTTGGCTACAGGAGGGGCAGGACTGGCAGCTTAATGTTCCAGGGTTCCGATGTTTCAGACGTGATAGAGGCAGAGGAATGAAGGGTGGGGGGGGGGTGGCATTGCTAGTCAGGGAAAATGTTACAGCAGTGCTCAGGCAGGACAGATTAGAGGGCTTGTCTACCAAGGCCATATGTGTGGAGCTGAGAAACAGGAAAGGTATGACCACATTAGTGGGCTTGTATTATAGACCACCCAATAGTCAGCAAGAATTGGAGGAGCAAATCTGCAGAGAGATAGCAGACAACTGCAGGAAAACATAAAGTTGTGATAGTAGGAGATTTTAATTTTCCACGTATTGATTGGGACTCCCATACTGTTAAAGATCTAGATGGGTTAGAGTTTGTAAAATATGTTCAGGAAAGTTTTCTAAGTCAGTATATAGAGGTACCAACTAGAGAGGATGCAATATTAGATCTCCTATTAGGAAACAAGTTAGGTGACGGAAGTGTGTATAGGGGAACACTTTGGTTCCAGTGATCATAACGCCATTAGTTTCAACTTGATCATGGATAAAGATAGATCTGGTCCTTGGGTTGAGGTTCTAAACTGGAAAACGGCCAAATTTGAAGAAATGAGAAAGGATCTAAAAAGCGTGGATTAGGACAGGTTGTTCTCTGGCAAGGATGTGATTGGTAAGTGGGAAGCCTTCAAAGGAGAAATTTTGAGAGTGCAGAATTTGTATGTTCCTGTCAGGATTAAAGGCAAAGTGAATAAGAATAAGGAACCTTGGTTCTCAAGGGATATTGGAACTCTGATAAAGAAGGAGAGATGTATGACATGTATAGGAAACAGGGAGCAAATAAGGTGCTTGAGGAGTATAAAAAGTGCAAATAAATACTTAAGAAAGAAATCAGGAGGGCTAAAAGAAGACATGAGGTTGCTTTGGCAGTCATAGTGAAGGATAATCCAAAGAGTTTGTACAGATATATTAAGAGCAAAAGAATAAAATCGGTCCTCTTGAAGATCAGAGTGGTCGGCTATGTATGGAACCGAAAGAAATGGGGGAGATCTTAAATAGGTTTTTTGCATCTGTATTTACTAAGGAAACTGGCATGGAGTCAATGGAAATAAGGCAAACAAGTCGTCGTTGTCGTGGCTATCCCTCAAGGTCGAGGATGATGGTCTTCGTTCCGAAGAAGTGGCCCACAGAGCGAGGATGCCTGTGCATGTATTTGTTTGATGTGAACTTGATGTTGCATTCCAAGAAGCACACGATACTTCACAAATCAATCAACTGATTCCAATGGCATGGAAACCACGACGATTGGAGCTGATGGATTTGTTGCAGCCTTCATCCGCCTTCACAGCCGTTGAGTTCAAAGTAACTTCGTCCGCCTGTTCCACCGTTGAGGTCTTGGTTGGATTGTTCTTTGTCAGGGACTTCACCCTCGACCTTACCACCATGGGTGACCCTACCAGGAGCATAGCTCCAGACAGCATTGCTCTCGGGATCACAGGACCACACAAGCTTCGCCACCGTGACAAGGTGACAATCCATGGCAAACAAGTAGTGAGGTCATGGAACCTATACAGATTGAAGATGAGGAGGTGCTTGCTATCTTGAGGCAAATCAGAAAAGATAAATCCCCAGGACCTGACAGGGTATTCTCTCGGACCTTGAAGGAGACTATTGTTGAAATTGCAGGGGCCCTAGCAGATTTATTTAAAATGTCAGTATCTACTGGTGAGGTGCCGGAGGATTGGAGGATAGCTCATGTTGTTCTGTTGTTTAAAAAAGGCTCTAAAAGTAATCTGGGAAATTATAGGCCGGTAAGTTGACGTCAATGGTAGGTAAATTATTGGAAGGAGTACTAAGAGATAGGATCTACAAGTATTTGGATAGACAGGGACTTATTAGGGAGAGTCAACATGGCTTTGTGCTTGGTAGGTCATGTTTAACAAATCTATTAGAGTTTTTCGAGGAGGTTACCAGGAAAGTGGATGAAGGGAAAGCAGTGGATGTTGTCTACATGGACTTTAGTAAGGCCTTTGACAAGGTCCCACATGGGAGGTTAGTTAGAAAGATTCAGTCGCCAGGTAAACATGGAGAGGTAGTAAATTGGATTAGACATTGGCTCAATGGAAGAAGCCAGAGAGTGGTAGTGGAGGATTGCTTCTCTAAGTGGAGGCCTGTGACTAGTGGTGTGCCACAGGGTCCATTGTTATTTATCATTAATATCAATGATCTGGATGATAATGTGGTAAATTGGATCAGCAAATTTGCTGATGATACAAAGATTGGAGGTGTAGTGGAGAGTGAGGAAGGTTTTAAAGCTTGCAGAGGGATTTGGACTAGCTGGGAAAATGGGCTGAAAAATGGTAGATGGAGTTTAATACAGACAAGTGTGAGGTATTGCACTTTGGAAGGACAAACCAAGGTAGAACATACAAGGTAAATGGTAGGGCACTGAGGAGAGCAGCAGAACAGAGGGATCTGGAAATACAGATACAAAATTCCCTAAAAGTGGCGTCACAGGTAGATATGGTTGTAAAGAGAGCTTTTGGTACATTGGCCTTTATTAATCAAAGTATTCTTTCTTTTTCCAATATTTTATTAAATTTCATATACACAAATACAGAATTCATAAGGATACTTATTATAAACCAAAATAAGGTAGCACAAAATGCACTATATATAAATCACACTGATACAATCACGGTATCCCATATTCATGATCAATCAAATAAAATAAATTGAATTATGAAATACAATAATATGGTTAATTATATTTTTAAAAAATCAACACCCACTACCAAGACAAAGCTGGTTAGTAAAAAAAAACAAAAGAAAAAAAAGATCATATAGTGTCCCCCGCTTTTCAAACATTCACTTTATGAAACCTCACTGTTACGAAAGACCTACATTAGTTACCTGTTTTCGCTAACAGAAGGTGTTTTCACTGTTACAAAGAAAGGCAGCGTGCGATAAAAAAGTAGTGTCCGATAATAATCAGCGCACGCCCCAAGCAGCCACTCTCCCCCGGATTCGGAGCGGCATTCTCGCCAGCATTGCTTAAACACGTGCCTGTGAGTGTTGTGGTTTCACAAATGACAAGGAAGCGCCGAAGATTCTTCAAGAAATGTTTAAACTTTAATTTGCAAACTAAAGCTGAGACAGACAGTGGACCAGGCTGTGTAGTCTGTCACTGACTGCCCATTTGTCGTTTTCATACAGCATGCTTTATAGCCCCTCTGGGTTAGCATACCTCTATAAGTTTTTTTACTCTAACTAATAAATCAATCACTCTTATCTCTCTTACTTAGCTACATTTGTTTTTCTCGAGGGGTTAAAAGTACACAGGTTTCATTCAATGGTTACATCCCAAATACCATAGTAATCCCACGCACTCAGTAACAGACACTTAATGCATAGTAAAGGCATGGTCAACATCTGAATAAACACCTAATACGCAATGAAAGCACACTTTAAAATAAACACTTAGAAAACAGAGTTAAAATGTTTTCCAATACTCCGAGTACACACACAAAAGCTCAAATAAACTCCAGAATTTACTCCCAAATCTGGGTCAAACTATAATTTCTTGTGCTTAGAACTCGAAATGTTCTCTCCCTACCTTCCTAGGCCACTGAGACAAAAACCTGTCCCTTCGTGTCTGAGACAGGAAAAAAAGACTCAGGAGCCTTTACAGTCTACTGCCACATTATCATTTCCCTCCTGTACATCTTGCTTGTCGTGTAAGCTGTAACAGTACATCATTGGTGTTTCTCTTTCCACCGGGCTTGATTCAGCAATTTCCGGGAGTATCGGAAAGCGTTTTGTTGCGGCCCGCACTATAAGAGACTTGAGACACGGAAGAAAACAGCACAAAACAATTGCACAGCTTACCAATACAATACCTACAGTTATCGCTATCTTGGTTAGCCATGCTCCCCATTATCTGAAAAAGTACTACCACCTATAACTCCATCCTTAGGGTCTTCGGGCCTGTCCTCAGGACCAAAAATTCCCCTTATGGTCTGATCATACTCCTGTGGTACAGTGACAACTTCTTGTTTTTCTTGTCTGTCCCCTGCTATCCGTTCCTCTTCACCACTTACCTCAGGCTCCACACCTCACTGTACCTGCGGGACTGCTCTGGTGCAGTGATTGAGATGGTACCAGGTGGAACGTCCCTCTACTTGAACTGCGGTGGGTGACGCCTTGGTTACTGTAAAAGGCCCTTCCCTTCTTGGTTCGTTCCACTTTCTTCGAAAAGCTCGCACATAGACCTGATCTCCTGGCTTGATTGGTCCTTCCCTTTGCACGATCTCCGGCTCTTTCCGTTTTTCCTGTGCATAGATAGACTTATGTATCATGGTTAGTTGCTGCATGTATTGTTTTAGTTCTACTTCCAATTGTTCCAAGCTAGGCCCTTTGTATGGTCCTCTCCACTGGGGCACTGGCATGGGCCTTCCGGTTAGCATTTCATGCGGTGTTAGACACCTCACTCGATTAGTTTGCAGGCGGTAACCCATTAACGCTAACGGCAGCGCGTCAATCCAGTTAGTACCCACACAAATTTTATTCAGTTTGGTTTTTGGAGTCCCGTTAATTCTTTTCACCATGCCCTGCGACTGAGGGTGATACACGCATCCAAACCTCTGCTTTATTCTTAGTGCTTGCAATACTAATTTGACCACTTTTTGGATAAATGCTGAACCATTGTCTGAGCTGACTTCTGTAGGTATTCCGAATCTTGGGATCACTTCGTTTGTGAGGAATTTTACCACTGTTCCTGCCCCCTGATCTTTCGAGGGTACCGCTTCTACCCATCTACTGAATCTGTCAGTTACTACTAACATGTATCCTTTCCCTCTTACTGTCCTTATCATGTCTACGTAGTCAAACACTAAACGTTTAAATGGCCCTTCGGGCACGGGTATATGACCTATTGGGGCCGTAATTCCTTTCCGAACATTATTCTGTGCACATACCTTGCACTGCGACAGCACATGGACTACTGAAGCCTGTAAATAAGGCAACCAAAAACCGTCCTTTTTTATTTTCCTTATTACATCCCCCCTTGCACAATGATCCATCCCATGCGCTTCTGAAATCAGGATAGTCAAAACCGTCCTCCGTGCTCCACAGGCCGTCTGGGCTCTGCTTGGCCCCCCTTCGTCTCCACATTGTCTGCTCTGCCAAAGTTGCCTTACCTTGTATTTCAACCAGGTCCTCTACCATAGGTTCCGGCTCCAAACTTACCTGGGGCGCAATGAAGGCCGACATACATCCAGATGCTTTCCGGGCTGCTTCGTCTGCAGCTTGATTTCCCTTAGTTATTACATTGTTTCCTTTTTTATGTGCCTGTCTCTTGTGTTAGAACCGCTGCGACATAGCCTTCCTGCCAGTTGGATACATACAAATGAAAGTCCTTCTCATAGTCAGGCAAAGCTAACGCTGGGGCTGACTGCAATTCCTGTTTAATAGTATTAAACGCTATTTCTGCCTCCTTCATTATTTTCCTTAATGGCATTACAATTTCAGCATATTCCCCAATCCAATCTGAACTGTATCCTGTTAATCCTAAAAACGTCATCATCTGCTTTACTGTCTGGGGTTTAGGAACTTTAGCTATTGCCTCAATTTGACTCGGCGCTATCGCCTTCATTCCCTTGGAGATTACCCTGCCTAGGTATTCTACCTGTTGCTTACAGAATTGCAACTTCTTTTTGGATACCTTATGTCCTTCATACGCCAGTCTTTCTAAAAGTGTTACGGTCTCCTGTTCACACTGCTCCTCACTTTCGGAGCAAATTAACAATACTTTCCAATTGTATACCCTCTAAGTCTGCGTTTAATACTTGATTAAAAATGTGCGGCGAGTGCTTAAATCCTTGCGGCATTCTTGTATAGGTATATTTGTTACCTCTGTATGTAAATGCAAATAAATACTGACACTGATCGGCCAGGGGAATGCTGAAGAAAGCTGAACACAAATCAATCACTGAAAAATAGCTTGATTCTGGAGGAACGTTAGTCAAAGCCGTGTGTGGGTTGGGGACTACAGCTGGCCAGTCCTCCACTACCTCATTTACTGCTCGTAAATCATGTACCAGTCTCCATTTGGATTCGTCCGCTTTTAAGACGGGCAACAGCGGAGTATTACACGGACTATCTATCATCTTAAGTACACCTGCTTCGAGCAACCCCTGTATCGTGGGCACTATTCCCTCCTCTGCTTCTGGTCTTAGAGGGTATTGTGGTCTCCAAGGTGGAACTGCTCCCTTTTTCAGTTTTATTTCTACCGGACTTGCCGTTTTTATTCTCCCTACGTCCGTGTCATGTTGCGACCACAGAATAGATGGTAACCTATCCAGCCTGTTATCTTTTCCCTGACCTTTCTCCTTTTCCAATAGTGACATGTGCAGCTGAGGAATTACTTCGACTTCCTTTATAGTTCCTGTCATATCTATATCTACCAATATTTTAATGTAGTTGTTGTCTCCCGATGCCCATACCTCCTGCATAATTTTCCTCCAAACCATTACGGTTCCAGCGCGTTTTACTAAGGGTCCTAGGTCTCTAGACTGGTATCCTTCATTCACCAGCAACGTTATGTGGGGCACAGCCTCTGGTATTCTATACCATTTCTCCAAAAAGGTATTCAACCTGACTTGTAGGGCTGCCCCTTGCTTTCCAATTATTATAGCTTCTCCTCTTAGGTGCTGCTGGGTACATGGCCCCTCGTGTCATCTCTCCTCTAACTCCTTACTCTGAGTCTCGTCATAAATTACTGTGCAATGTAACTCAGACTTAGGCGCTTCCGCCTTGGGCAATATGGCCTGCATGCCCTTTTTCCATTTTTCCCAGGTTTCCCAGATCTGATCTTCTATGTCTCCTATCCAGAAAACATTAGCTTTCTTGATTTCCAGCACTAGTAACTGAGTATTCGCTCTTTCCACACTCAACCCATTTCTAGTGCATTCTAATATTAATTCTAGTTTTAATAGTGCATCTCTGCCTAGCAAATTAATCGGGGTTCCTTTGGACACTAATACTGGCAGAACTACTCTTTTACTGCCCATCCCCAACCATACTGGAGCTGTATATTGTGTTAACTGTGTTTTCCCCGAGAACCCTACAGTCTAAATAAATTTTCCTGACATGGGAAAGTGAAGAGCATACTATGGCTGTACACAGGTATACATGGCTCCAGTGTCTATCATCATGGGTCTCAATTGCCCTTCTTACATAATCTGAACAATGGGTTCCTTTTCTGCCTCCCTTGTTATCACTGGGTAATGTCCCTTCCCACCTGGGTTCTCTGGGCACCCCTAGCATCTTGCGTAGGGGTTCATGGGTCCACCTGAGCCTGTGGGGGCTGGTTCTTGGCTAACCTGTGGTTCCCTTCTCATCGGTCCCTGTTGGTACGTGACGAGCCATAACCTGAGTGGACAGTCTCTTCTCATATGTCCTGGCTGGTTACACTCGCAGCACAGTCTCTCTGTCTGTCTCTCTCCTTGTCTCCTCACTGGCCCTCTTTGTCCATAACCTCTCTGGCCCCCTCCTTGGGGTTTCCAGTCCTGTCTGGGCTGCTGTTTAAATTTACTCTGTTCATGATAGGGCATTTGTGGGAATGCCCCTCCAAAGGCGTTTATTATTGGTATGGGGTTTCTGGCCCCTGTTTGACAGTGCGACCGGTTCCTCCATACAGTGGTGTTTCATTCATTTCAACGGTTGCACTCAAATCGGGTGCTACTGGCAGCATCTTTTTTCTCGCAAACAACATCTTTTTTTCTTTTTTCCCTTCTCTTTTTCCTTTTTAAGTTCTTCAAGCTGCATTTGCGTTAGCTTTCTTTGCACCTCTTCCTGCTGCTCAATCAGCTTCCGTTTGTCTTTCCGATATTTCTCAACTGCATGAATTACGTGGTCTCTAAATTCTTGTGAGTTCATTGACATCAGTCCAACTACTTCCTCCAATTTAGATTTAACTTGCGGAGGCATTGCTTCCAAAACGGCAGTTCGGAACAGTATGGTCATAAACGAGTTGTCTTCCACTTCTTGCTCAGTCTCCAGTCTCCACCTTTTTAACTGATTTTCTACATAGGCTGCTGGATTCTCAGTGTCCCCCAGCGGATCCCCTTTCAAATCTTTGGGGTCCACTTTAGGTGGGTAAAACTTCCTGAGGGCCTGCCATACCCTCTGCCTCACTTGGTCAAAGCTGGTCCTGTCAGTCATTGGGCTGAACGCATTTAGTAGTCCAGCCGTTTCCATCAACTCTTTTAATTTGGAGGTTCCCATCAACCTTATCAGCAGTGCCTTCAAATCTCCCATATCCAATAACCGTCCCGTAGTTTCTTCTTCAAAGGCTCTAATCCACTTCCCTGCTCCTTCATGTAAGCTAGGCAGGGTGCCTTTCAGCCCTTCCAGGTCCTGGGAGCCCCAAGGAACATACTGTACTTGTCCCGACCCTTTTACTAACAACGGCATCACTTTTTTCCCTTTTCTCCCCATATTCTGATTTTCCTCCTCATCCGACTCCTTATCCCCTTCTGACCTCGTTCTTACTGGCTGCCACACAAATCTCTCCAGGGTTTGCTCTCTCCCTTGTTTTCCTATTTTCTCTTGACTTCTCCTTAGAGTCCTCTCTTTCTGATTCAGGCTAGCATTTGCTTGGGTCCTCGCAAATTCCTCAAACTGTTGTTGGAAACCCAGTGGGAAACCCAGTTTCCGCTGTAATCTCCTATACTCTTTCTCCGCTTCTCTTATCTCCCTTTCCACTCTCTCTTTTTCCCCTTCAAGGAACTCCTCTTCTATCCCCTTTCTACACTCTCTTATACCCTCATACTCATTACTTGACTCTTGCTCTTCTGATAAATCATCTTCTTTTTCAGCCTGTTCAGTGTCGTGTTCCTGTAACAGGAATTCCTCCTGATTTTTCCTCAGCCTCAATTCCTGCAACTCTTTGATACGTTCTCTTATTATCTTACTTTCTCGTTCTACTTTTTTCTTATCTTCCTGCATCTCCTTCCACAGTGCCCCTCTCTCCTCCTCATATTTCCTTCTTTACTTGCTACTGATATTCGTCCTTTCTTTCTCAGTCTTTCCCCTTCCATCCTAAAGAGTTTTAACACTTCTATCTCCTATTTTCTTTTTTCTCCCTTTTTTAGATTTATCTCTTGTTTTATAATTTTTAATCAGCGCCTCCATTTCCTCACATAAACTTACATCAAATGTTCCTTCTTTCGACCACTTCGTGACCAGAATTTTGGTTCTTTTTTCCCATTTTTCTGAAATTTCCGCGTTCTTACCTTGACACACCAGGAATATTCTACTCAATATTTTTACTGCTTATATTTTCCTTTCCCTGTCATATAGTTCTGCCCCTTTTTAAGGTATTCTTGGCGTCTCACACCAAAGTAATACTATTTTCTGTAACCTATTTTCTATCTAGCCTTATGGTTTCTTCTCACCCGCGTCTAAATTATCTACTTAAGCTATCCTTATCTTTTATTCTGTTCTGCCCGTGCAGACCCCTTTCTCAGGCGGTATCCGCAGAACCTTCTTTTTGCACCTCGCCTATTCAGACCCTTAACTTTTCTTAAGGCGGTATTCACGAGGATTTTCTCTTTTCTTTCTTTCCCTGTCTGTTCAGCCCTTCGTCTCGTACGAAGCAGTATCCACAGGGACTTACCAACACCACGTGGAATTTTTCTCACTTAACTTCTTATTACTTTATTCATACTCACCCACCTCACTGCAGTGTTCTTGATTAATCCTCCGAGCCTCCTTTTAACCCTCAATTCTGCCAGATTCTTTGAATCGGAGAGACCCTTCGGCAGTTGTTTCACACTTCTGAGTCCCCGAGGTCTTCCCAAAAACCAACAGAATTTTTAGTCCAAATTGTCGCTAAAAAGCACTTACGTTTGTTTGGGTGCACCCTGAATTCTGTTAGCTCTGTGGAGGTCCCCCAGGGACCAGGAAGCACCCTCAATTTGCCATTTCCTTCTTCCATGGGTCTCTTCCCGATCCTGCCGAATACGCCAGTTTTGTCGTGGTTTCACAAATGACAAGGAAGTGCCGAAGATTCTTCAAGAAATGTTTAAACTTTAATTTGCAAACTAAAGCTGAGACAGACAGTGGACCAGGCTGTGTAGTCTGTCACTGACTGCCCATTTGTCGTTTTCACACAGCATTCTTTATAGCCCCTCTGGGTTACCATACCTCTGTAAGTTTTTTTACTCTAACTAATAAATCAATCACTCTTATCTCTCTTACTTGGCTACATTTGTTTTTCTCGAGGGGTTAAAAGTACACAGGTTTCATTCAATGGTTACATCCCAAATACCATAGTAATCCCACGCACTCAGTAACAGACACTTAATGCATAGTAAAGCCATGGTCAACATCTGAATAAACACCTAATGCGCAATGAAAGCACACTTTAAAATAAACACTTAGAAAACAGAGTTAAAATGTTTTCCAATATGAGCAGCCATTAGCAAGATGAGTTCTAAGGTATCGGAAAAGCCTGAAAGAGCTCGTAAGGGTGTTACACTTAGTGTAAAACTAGACATAATTAAGCGTTTCGATCATGGTGAACCAAGTAAGGACAAAGTGAGTTTGACTTGTGGAAGCTGACGAAGATGATGTTGAAGAGGTTTTGGCATCCCATGCCCAAGAACTGATAGATGAAGAGCTGATGCAATTGGAAGAGGAAAGGATAATCATCGAAACCAAATTCAGTAGCGAAAGTGAAGTCATCCAGGATCTGAACATGAAGCAACTGCGTGAGATTTTCGCTGCAATGATAAAGTACGACTTTAATTTTGAAAGGGTATGTCAGTTTAGGGCATATTTGCAAGATGGTTTGAGTGCTTACAAAGAACTGTGTGATAGAAAAATGCACAAGGCTCAGCAGTCAAGCAAGCCTTCCACATCAGCCACAGCAGATGATGAACCTTGACCTTCGACATCTAGGCAGGCAGACATAGGAGAAGATGAGCTGCCTGCCCTAATGGAAACAGGCGACGACTAGATGACACCCCAGTGTCCCACCACCCCAACCCCCAGGCTGCAGACAGATACCAATTCGCGGAGAATGCAGCGGTAGCCAGGATGCACCCAGCACATCTTTAAGAAAAAAGCCGAAATAAACAAGCTAATTAATTAGGTGCCGCCCGGCACGTAAATGTCGACCCAGATCAGAGGCAATTGCCGATTGTGTCACCTCTGGTCTGGGCCAACAATTACATGCTGGGCGGCACCTAATTAATTAGCATATTTATTTCGGGTTTTTTCTTAAAGATGTGCTGAGTGCGTTCCAGCTACTGCTGGACCCCTGCATTCTTCGCGGATCGGTATTGGTCGGCGGCCCGAAGGGTGGGGTCCCTGCACCACCCAAAATCCGACGACTCAGCCTAACACACCATCATCAGTGTGCTTGGCAAGCTGTCTTCCCCGATTCCGGTAAGTGATACTACACTGTACATACATTATTTCTACTTTATATAGTCTGTGTATTTTTACGTGTTATTTGGTATGATTTGGCAGCTTCATAGCTTAAAGATTACTGGAGAGAGTGTTTTTGCTAACAGCGCTTGCGTGAGATTTTCTGCCGCGAGCACTTGCGTGAGATTTTCACTACGGAGAACAGTACCGGCAATGATTGTGGAGAAGTATTTCTACTTTATATAGGCTGTGTATTTATCATATCATTCCTACTTTTACTTTCTTTTCTTTTCAAATCTTTTTATTGTATATATATATATGTATATATATATATATATATATATATATAGGAAAAATAATGAGTACATCGAAGTAACAACACTTACAATGCCTCAAAAAAAAACCATCATGTTAAAAATTGAAAACAAAATTTTGTAATAACAAAAAAAACCCTACTAAGCAGAAAAGTGAGAAAAAAAAAGAGAACCCATTAGGTGTACAACCCCGGAGCCATGCGTCATACAAAAATAAACATCAAACTGCCAGCAAGAAAAGAAAATATACTAAAAGAATTTACAATTAGATCGTGGAAAAATTATATCAATTAACTCAAATGGTAATAACGAGCAAATGAGCCCCATCTTTTTTCAAAATCAAATAAAGGTTCAAAGGTTCGACCTCTAATTTTCTCCAAACTAAGGCATAGCATCACTTGAGAGAACCATTGTGACAAAGTGGGAGCTGATGCATCCTTCCACTTCAACAAAATGGCCCTCCTAGCTATCAATGTAACAAATGCAATAACATGTTGGTCAGACACAGAAATACCATGAATATTTTGAGGAACTATTCCAAAAAGCACAGTTAATTTATTAGGTTGTAAATTAATTTTAAGTGCTTTAGAAATTGTTGAGAAAACCGACTTCCAGAACTGTTCCAATATAGAACAAGACCAAAACTTATGTGTCGGTGTAGCTATCTCAGTTTTACATCTATCACAATGACTATCAACATTAGGAAAGATTTTATAAAGTCTCTCCTTTGTCAAATGATAACGATGTACAATTTTAAATTGAATCAATGAATGGCTAGCACAAATTGAAGAAGAGTTAACCAACTTCAATATCCGCATCCAATCCTCCGTCATAAAAGTCAAATTAAGTTCCTTTTCCCAATCCTGTTTAATCTTAGACAAAGGACGCTTATCCCATAGTAAAAATTCTTCCAATAGAACCCTTAATCAAAGGATTCATACTCATAATAGTATCTAACAGGTCAGCCTCCAATATGTAAGGGAAATTTCTTAAATATCTTTGTAAAAAATGTCTAACTTGAAAGTATTGCAAAAAGTGTGAATATGAAAGAGAATATTTATCAGTTAATTGTTCAAAAGACATCAATCTATCTTCTTTAAATAAATCCAAAAAAGAATTAATACCTTTATTTTTCCAAAGTAGAAAAATTGGATCACTCAAAGAAGGCTTAAAAAAGTAATTTTGGTAAATTAAACTACAAAGTTTAAATTTTGTAAGATTAAAAGAATTGCGGAACTGGAGCCAAATTTGTAAAGAATACTTAATCACAGGATATAAGTTTAAATTAACAACTTTACCTAATTGCATAGGTAAAGGAGCCCCCAATAACGAAGTTAAATAAAACTGTTTTACAACTTTTAGTTCCAGATCTACCCAAATTGGCCGATCAGTCTTATCAACCCAGTATAACCAAAAAGACATATATCGCAGATTAACAGTCCAATAATATATTCTAAAATTCGGCAAAGCAAGACCTCCATCCTTTTTCAATTATTGTAAATGACATTTACTAATTCTTGGTCTTTTATTATTCCAAATAAAAGATAAAATAATAGAATCAATCCGATCAAAAAACTTCCTAGTCAAAAAAACAGGAATATTCTGAAATAAATATAAAAATTTTGGTAGAATCATCATTTTAACTATATGAATATGACCAACAAGTGAAAATGTAAGTGGACTCCATCTACTAAATAAATACTTCATAGAGTCTACTAAGGGAACAAAATTAGCTTTATAAAGATCCTTATATTTTTTAGTAATTACAATACCTAAATATCTAAAAGAGTCTGAAACTTTAAAAGGAATATTATCATATATAGAAACAGAATCATTTAAAGGAAAATTCACTTTTACTAAAATTAATTTTATATCCTGAAAAACCTCCGAATTCATTAAATAATTTTAACAGGGCAGGAATGGATTCGTCAGGGTTAGATATATAAACCAATAAATCATCAGCATAAAGAGAGACCTTATGCATGGTCTCATTCACAAATATCCCATGGATATTTTTAGCCTCACGAAGAGCAATAGCAAGGGGTTCTAACATTAAATTAAACAACAAAGGACTTAATGGACAACCTTGCCTTGTTCCCCGTGAAAGCAGAAAAAAAGGAGACCTACAATTGTTAGTAACAACAGTAGCAATAGGGGCTTTATATATCATCTTAATCCAATTATTAAAATTAACACCAAAGCCAAATTTCTCTAAAACGTTGAATAAATATTTCCATTCGACTCGGTCGAACGCTTTTTCAGCATCCAAAGATACAACACATTGTGGAATTTTAGAAGAGGATGAATATATAACATTAAGTAGTCTCCGAACATTTGAAAAGGAATAACAACCCTTTATAAAGCCTGTTTGATCTTTACAAATAATTTTACCCAGAATATTCTCCAACCGATTGGCCATTATCTTTGACAAAATCTTAACGTCAACATTCAGTAATGAACTAGGTCTATATGAAGCACAGTCAGTAGGATTTTTATCTTTTTTAAGAATTAAAGAAATAGAGGCCTCATAAAAAGTAGAGGGTAAGTCACCTCTCGCAAAAGAATCCTTAAACATTTCCAACATATACGGAAAGAGCAACTTTCCAATTTTTTTATAAAATTCTACGGGATAACCATCAAGTCCTGGGGACTTACCAGATTGCATTCAAAAAATAGCTTTATGAATTTTGGCTTCAGTAATTTGAGCATCGAGAGTTTTTTGATCCTCAGCTGAGATTTTACGAAAAACAATCTTTCGTGAAAAAGCATTCATTTTAGAGGAATCTAACGGAATGGACATTGAGATTTATATAGCTCAGCATGAAAGTCTTGAAAAATCTTATTAATTTCCTCATATTCCTGAGCTAAGGTACCATCTTTCCTACGAATTTTCATGATTTGCCTTTTGGCTGCAGCCATTTTTAATTGAGATGCAAGCAGTTTATTGTTTTTATCTCCAGACATATAAAATTGGCTCTTTAACTTAAGCAAATAACCTTCAATGGGATGAGTTAATAACCGGTTATATTGTGATTGAAGTTCCACCCTTTGTTTAAATAAATCAGTATTGGGGGAAATTGCATAAATATTATCTAAATCTTTAATTTGTTTTGAAATTCTATCTAATTCTGCTTTAGTTTGTTTTTTAAGTTTAGCTGAATAAGAAATAATCTGACCACGTAAAAATGCTTTAAATGTATCCCATATAACTAATTTAGACATACCCCCTATATCATTAAAAAGAAAAAAATTCCTTTATCTGGGTTTCAATGAAAGTGACAAAGTCAGAGTTTTGCAATAATGTCTGAGACATGCGCCAAGGTGGGCGGGCAAGAGTGACATCATCAAATTCAAAAGATAAACTCAGAGGCGCATGATCAGATATAGCAATATCGTCATATTCGCAAGTTTTAACACTAGGCAAGAAGGGGGGATCGATTATAATATAATCGATCCTCAAATATTTTTTATAAATGTGTGAGAAGAAAGAATATTCTCTATTGTTGGGATGAAGATACCTCCACAAATCAATCAACCCAAAATCAATCAAAAAGGAATTAATAAATGACGCGGATTGATCTGGAAGTCGCTGATTGGTTGAGCTCTTATCAATCATAAGATTTAAACAACAATTAAAATCCCCACCCATTATGAGCATATATTCATTTAAGTCAGGCAGTAAAGCAAATACCTTTTTAAAAAAGGAAGGATCATCTAAGTTAGGACCATACAAATTAACCAGAACAACTTTTCTATTACAGATTGTTCCTTTAACAATTAAAAATCTACCATTAGTATCTGATTCAATATCCTCTTGAATAAATATATTAGGTTTAATGAAAACAGACACGCCTTTTGTTTTACTCTGAGAAGTGGAGTGGAATTGCAAACCATCCTACCATCTAAAAAATCTATTTTGATCTCCCGTCCTGATACGTGTCTCTTGAGCAAAAATTATATCAGGTTGGAATCGGTTAATAATTTTAAAAGTCTTCTTTCGTTTAATAGGATGATTCCAAGCACGTACATTCCAACTTATTATATTAATCCGTTTGAGCGGCATAGTATAATTTCATTCTACTTTATACATGCACAAAGCACATACCAATGCAGGATGATCAAAGATGGCGGCGATGAAGAATACAACCAAATAGAAAACACGCATGCTCCGGGAACCACCGGATGGGAAAAAATTAACTCTAAACCCACCCACCCACACCCGGAAACCCGAAAAAGGCAAGCGATCTACGATAGAATTCAAAGCTGCTGACTGCTCTGTCTGTGTTTTCTTTCCCTTCCCCCAGTTAGTAAAAAAGTAGAGTGACCTTGTGAGAAAGACAATAAAGTCTCAGGAAAAAAAGGTATTTACATTCCATCGGCTGATAAACAAGAAATAACCAAAATAATATTATCTCTTAGAGAGAAAAACCAGCGCCATGTTTAAGTTTAATATTAATTCCCTAAAAAAGCTTTAAATTCAGTTATAAAATGTTATAATAGAACAGAAAAATATATAAAAAGCCCAATTAGTAGGAAAAACTACCAATTGGCTACGAAGTATTAAATTAAAGGAACAAATCGCCTTATCTTCTTCCCTCAGTCATAAAATGTCCAGAGATCATTTGAGCAGAGACACTTAAACCATAAATCTTTCCAAAGGAAAACCAATAAAAAGCAAGTTTCCGTGTTCTTTAATTAGACTGTCGATGAAATATACAAGTGACCTTCATAAATCTTTCCAAAATGCGAATAATATAGAAATAGCCAAACAGCCTTTCAGATGGATCATTCAACAGCGGTGTCGGTCACAGCGGCAGGCAAAGCCTGAACAAAATCCAGTGCAGCTTTTGGATCAAAAAAAGTACGAGGAGGAGAATTTTAATTTTAAGTTTTGTCGGATACCTCAGAGACGGGAAAAGATTCTTATCATATGCTTGTTTCATTACCAGGGCAAATTTTGATCTTTGTTCCATTATCTCTCTTGGATAATCTTCATAGAAGCGGAGCTCAGATTCCATAAATCTAAAAACTCTCTGTTTTCTTGCTTGTCGTATTATTTGATCTTTAATTTTAAAGTGATGAAAGCAAACCAGAACAGATCTTGGTTTACTAGAGTCCTTCAATTTCGAGATAAACGCCCTGTGTGCCCTTTCAGGCGGCTTTGATAGAATGGTAGGAAATAAAGTGTGGAAAAGCTTACAGCCGTTAGATCTGCATCTTCAGCTCCTTCCTGCACCCCAACAATTCTTATATTCCTTCGTCGAGACCTAGTTTCCAGGTCTATAATCTTATTCTGATATCTTTCCAAACGAGTTGTAGCTTCAGACAGCTTTTGCTTAGTTATCTTCAATTCCTCTTCGTGTGAAATAACTTGAGTTTCCAGGTCTTTAAGTTTTCCCCGAAATGACTTCATTTCATTACTATTCTTTTCCAGTTGGTCTTTAATTGATCCATCTGATCCTTAATTGAATTCAGTGTCCGAACGATATCTTCAGCCCACGATGGCATTTCATCAGATCTTTCCTTTTGCAGCTTTCCTTTCCTATTACCTTTATCAGGTAAATTCTTCCCACTTCTTGTAGACATAGACATATTGATCACCCTCAAGAATCAACAAGTAAAAATTTTAAATTCAAAGCTTAAACTAGGGGGAAAGAAAGAAAACTAAGAGCAGCAGAAAAATACTGCTACTCCATTAGCAGACAGGGACGGTCCTCCTGCTTTTTCTATATGTTACTGTTATTTTAGGTTTTATGTATTATTTGGCATGATTTGGTAGGTTATTTTTGGGTTTGCGAACGCTCACAAAATTTTCCCATATAAATAAATGGTAATTGCTTCTTCACTTTACGACATTCCGGCTTACGAACCGTTTCATAGGAATGCTGTACCTTCGGATGGCGGGTGAAACCTGTAGTGTTTTATAATGATAGCCCAGATCTCTATTTTAATAACAAAATATAGTGGGAGTGTGGAATGAGCTGCCAGGTGAAGTGATAAATGCGGGCTCACTTTTAACATTTAAGAAGAACTTGGACAGGTACATGGATGAGAGGTGTATGGAGGGATATGGTCCAGGTGCAGGTCAGTGGGACTAGGCAGAAAAATGGTTCGGCACAGCCAAGAAGGGCCAAGAGGCCCGTTTCTGTGCTGTAATGTTCTGTGGTTCCTAGACAGTTCTGCAGTTCTGCAAATTTCTGATCTTTGACCTAATTCCATTTTTTTTTTGTCTTTCCTCACTAACTGTTGCCAGATCAAGTAAAAACCTAGCACCATAACTAGGAGTGATGTTTTCAGACTCTCATATGTTCACATTTACTTTCATTTTCTCTTTGTAGTTCCAATCCAACCCAGGTTACTTCTTTCTCTATGAATGCACACTTACTTCTTTTTGAGTTTTACACTTGATTTCTGTAGTAACCTGAATGCATCTAACTTTCAAAGATTTTTGTCTTTGGTACTTTTCTTTGGAACAGGGGAGGCTGAGAGGAGACTTAAATGAGGTGTATAAAAATATGAGTGACCTGGATGGAGTAAATTGGGAAGACCTGTTTACGTTAGAGGAGTGGGAGTGGGAGTTAGAGGACTTAGGTAGTTCAACGGGAGGGATAAGGAGATGTTCTCCAACCCAGAGTCTGGTGGAGAATAGAACCAGGGTGAATTGGTGCTGGAGGTAAGGTTGCTGGAGGCAGAAACTCCCAACCCATATCGTACTAGCAGTGGGAGAATTGTGATCTGCAGGGTTACTGACTTAGTCCTGAAAGGGAAATTAAGCTTGCCTTCAAACAACACAAATGCGATAAGCCAAGCAGTCTTCTTCTGTGTCATATATTTGTCCCTTACATCGTCTTTAAACTTCCTTGTTATAACCTGAAATGCATGTCCTCTGGTATCTGTCATTTCTATCCTGGAGAACAGATACAGTACTGACTATCTATCCTATCTATGCCTCGCAATTAAAAAAAAACTTAATCAAGTCTTCCTTGACAGCTTAAGAAGAGAAATGCAAGTTTGTCCAAACTGTTCTAATATCTCGTATCTCAAACACAGGAACATTGAGTTGCCTGTCCTGAATCTGATGTTTCTGTACTGGGAAGAACATAATTATTCCATTGGCTGCTCTAGGCTCTTGTTTATCCTTTTAAGACTCTTGTTTTACCTATAATACTCCTAGTGTTGAAATAAGCACATTTTAGCCTATCAGTCACACTGTTTATTAACCTGTTCCTTTCTATCTTCCTTTCAGTTTTACTTGTGAGACCATCATCAACTTGTTGCCCTGCTGTTGTAGTTCCCATCCTCCTGCTATATCCTCCTAGGATATCAGTTTCCTTGCAGTTCAGATACAAACTATCTTGCTTGTGCACATCCCACTTGCCTTGGAAGGGAGCCCAGTGATCCACAGATCTAGGGCTTTCCTTCCTTAGCCATGTATTGAACTGCATTATGTATTATTTCTCAGCTCGCTAGCACTTGAGATTCCAACCCTGCTTTTTATCTTTCTACATAGCTTTCTAAATTCATTTTGCAAGACCACATCTCTGCTCCTGCCTATATCATTGGTAACCATATGGACAATGATCTGTTCACCTCAGAATGTCCCGTATCTCCTGTGAGACTTCCTTGACCCTATGCCCTTTACTACCAAATCACCTGTTACTATCAGTCTGCTTGACTTCACCTTTTTTACATCAGAGCTGGGCACAGTGCTACTGACTCAGCTACTAGTGCTAGCCTCTGAAAGGCCACCCACCCTCAACAATATGCAAAGGGATATACCTGTTAGTGAGGAGAATGGCCACAAGGGAACTCTGTTCTGTCTGCTTACTTCCTCTACTTTGCTTCTCCTGGTGGCCACTCACCTTCTGTTTTCAGCACCTGAGGTGTGTCCACCTCACAATGATATCATTTATGACATCCTTAGAATCCCAGATGATCTGGAGTACATCCAACTCCAGCTCCAGTTCTAATTCCTTCACCCAGTGTGTCAGGAGCTGCAGCTGGGTGCACCTTTCACAAATGTAGTCACCACAGAGACCATAAGGTTCCTTGACTTTTCACATCTCACAGGAGGACCATTCCACTGCCCAGACTGCCATTTTATCTGCACTGTCAAAGGCTGTGGATTGACAGGAAAATAAAAACCTTACCTGATTATTGTCTGCTCTTCACTAAAGCCTCTCTAGCAAAAGCCTTAGCTCACCACTCTTACACTGGCCCACTCTCACAATGGCCATTCTTTTTCCTGATCCTATAGTATCTTCTTTTTATTGGCAAAGTATGTAGCAACTCACCCAATCAGAAACTACTTTATAAAGGTGCTGGCTGTTCTGCTCTGCTGTCCTGTCTGCTGCGACTTTAAAGAGATAATCCCTTAAATACGATAAAATAAGCAAATTATATCCATTATAAAGCAGATTGTGCGCAGTTGCAAATGGCATGATTTTATCGCTAATGTTTTCACCTCACAGGACCCTTTAAAGGTCCCTCAAATGTTCAGAGGATTGGGAATGATATCTTGAAACCAGTTTGCTATGATACTATAATCACCAATGTGTTATTTTCTTACTCAGGAAAGAGATTCAGCTGCAGCAATCGAAGAAAAATGTCAGATCCAGAAGCACTTGGTGAGAAACTTCGAGACCTTTGTAATTCTTCAACTTCAGATCCCTCAGAAGTGGAGCAATTAATTGCAAGGGGAGCATCGGTTGATTTTAATCCTGATGACAAAGGAACCCCTCTATTTTTAGCTGCAGGTAAAGGTAATGAGCAGGTTGTTGAGTTGCTCTTGAAGAACAAAGCTAACATTAACTATAGGACTGAGGATTATGGTTGGTCACCTCTCCATACCGCCATACAATCAAATCATGAAAAGGTTGTTCACTTATTGTTGGAGCATGGCGCAGATCCACATCTCAGGAGGAAGAATGGAGCAACGCCTTTCATTACTGCTGTGATATATAGTGAAGTGAGTTTGCTCGAAGTGTTTCTATCATTTGGAGCAGATGTCAATGATGCAGATGCCAATGGCTTTACTGCCTTCATGGAAGCAGCAGAACATGACAGAGAGGATGCCTTGCGTTTCCTGTTTAGTTGCAAAGCTGATGTGAACAAGCGCAGGGAAGTGCCAGACACCAAAGCAAATGTGGGCAGGGGTGGAAAGACAGCACTCATCAGTGCTGTAGAGAAAGGTCATGAAAATATTGTTAACATCTTGTTAGATGAAATGCATGCAGATGTTAATGTGCAAGACAACCTTGGCAGAACAGCTTTAATTTTTGCCTTAAAGGAAAACAGACGGACAATTGTGGAAACCCTGTTGAATCATGGGGCCAGTGTAAACTCCATAGACAATAATAAAGAAACACCTTTGAGCACCGCTTTGAAAAATAAGAGGTTAGATAGTGATGTGGTGGAAATGCTGCTGAAGCATGAATCGCATGTGAATGTTCCAGACCAAGATGGGAAAACACCCCTGATTCTTGCAATATCAAACAGTTTCACAAAGGTGGCTAAACTGCTGCTGGAGACTTACAGTATTGACATCAATGCACGAGACAAATCAGGGTGGACGGCTCTCCTGGCAGCAGTGGACAGCAAAAATACTGAGTTGACAAAAAAGTTGTGTGAGAAGGGAGTGGATGTGCACTCCAGTGACAATACAGGGACTACACCAATAATGTTGGCCAGAAGACGGTATAAAAAAGAAATAATAAAAATATTGAATTCGTATGGCTCAGAGAATATTAATCAAAATGTACAAGTTTCTTCAACTTGGAAGAAGTGCAGTAAACATTGGCATGGAAAACTGGAGAAATTGCAGAAAGTTGACTGTTCCCCAATTGGGAAGCTGAAACTGTCCCGGATTGAGGATTATAAGATTACTAGGGAAAACAAGACTGAAGTTTACCTTGGTTTCCATAACAGAGATACTGAGGTGGCAGTGAAATGCCACAAGAGGAACAGCGAAGAAGCCTTAAAGGAAAGCCAATGCCTCAATGAGCCAAAGATCAAAGCAAGCAGTCTGTTTGTTAAACTGGTGTCTTCTGAATATGATGATTATTGTGACTACCTGTGCCTGAATCTCTGTGAGTGTAATCTAGAAGAATATGTGCAGAAGGAGCCTAAAGAATGTCAGTCAGGAGCCCCAGACATTATGAAGCAGTTGATTGAGGGTCTTCAGATTTTGCACAGTGTCAAGATTGCACATCGGGATTTGCATCCAACAAATATCCTCAGAGGTAACGAGTTATACCTTTTAGATATTTAAATCAGAATCAACGCTGCGCTTACCCAATTAAATGTTCTTTTACTGTGATACCACACAAGGCCCAGGCAAAATGGAAGTGGATGAGTCAGTTCTATCAGAGTTCCCTTAAATGACTGGGACTGACTTTATGGATATCTCTTGTATCCTACAACTATCCCCCACTCCACTTTTCTGGAGAAATATACTTGCTTTTATTGGCTGTCATTGCTGTAGATTTGGTCACAAGCTTTGTTTGTTGTGGTTCATAGTGATCTATAAATCGTCTCTGTTCAGTGGAGTTAGTTTGTAAACCATTTACAACATCAAGGATACCAGCCTACACTCACACAGCAGCTTAATAGAACAACATGGCCAAGGAGATGTGCATGCATATCATGAAACAACAGTTGATGCAAAGCTACCTGAGGAAACATGAGCCACGTCACCAATGATGGCCAACCAGATCAGGGGAAGATCAAAAGATTAAAACAGAACATGGTACAGTAGGGCACCTGGAAAGCTATTTGGCCATGATGCTGTGCTGATCTTGATGACAATTTATACCAAATGTCCTTTATCCGTGTCTCAATTGTATCTCCCCATTCCCTTCATAGTCACGTGTCTATCTAAAACCCCTTTAAACTCCACCAAACTGCATCCTTCCTCTACTAGCCCTGGCAACCTATTGCAGACACCTACCACTCTGCATAAAAATCTTGCCCATCATATCACCTTTCAGCTACACCCTCTAACCTTAAAAACATATCCTCTGGCATTTGGTATTTCTAACCTAAGGGAAAAGATTTTGACTGTTTAACCTATCTATGATTCACATAGTTTTCAAATTGTCTATCAGGTCTCCCCACAGCCTCCAGTTCTGTAGGGAGAATAACCTAAGTTTATCCAATCTTTCCTTATAATTGGTATCCGTTAGTCCAAGCAGCATCCTGGTGAACCTCTTCTGTACTGTTTCCAGTCTCCACATCCCTTATAATGGGGCAATCAAAACTGCACAAGTGTGGTCTGACTGAAGTTTTATATAGCTGCAGCATGGCTTCTTATTTACCTCCCCTGTCAATGAAGGCAAGAATACCATACGCCTTCTTTAACGCCTTTGGAAATGGAAATGAACTGGAGGAAGGTATAAAGGGGGATGTCAGAGGCAAGTTCTTTACTTGGAGAGTGGAACACCCTGCCAGCGGTGGTGGTAGAGGCAGATAAATTAGGGATATTTAAGACACTCAGATAGACACATAGATGATGGAAAAATGGAGGGTTTTATAGAAGGGAAGGGTTAGATTGATCTAAGAGTAGGTTAAAAGGTTGGCGCAAAATTGTAAGCCAGTTGCTCACTGTTCATACAGATCAAATCATACACAATGCATTCAAGTAGAATAACAGAGCAATAACAGAATGCAGAATAAAGTGTAACACCTATAGAGAAAGTGCAGGGCAGTTATACAAAAAGGTGCAAGATTGATTGTGGTCAAGAGTTCATCTTATCATACTAGAGAATTTTTCGATAGTTATATAACAGCAGGGTTGAAGTAGTCCTTGAGAATGGATATCCATGCTTTCAGGCTTTTTATCTTCTGCCAAAGGGAGAGAGGAGATTAGAAATGTTTAGGTGGGTGGGGTCTTTGACTTTGTTGGCAGATTTTATCGAGACAGCATGAAGTATAGACAGAGTCCATAGACAGGAAGGTGATTTCTGTGATGTGCTGAGCTTTGTCCATAAATCACTGCAGTCACAAGCAGAGCTGTTACCGTGATGCATCTGGATCCTATGGTGGCATCGATTAAAAATTGATGAGGTTGACAGGGATGTGCCAAATTTCTTTCGCATCCTGAAGAACCAGAGGCATTGGTGAGCTTTCTTGGCCATGGCATCTACAGACCAGGCTATTGATGATGTTCACCCCTAGGAACTTTAAGCTCTCAACTCTCTCTACCTCAGCACCATTGATGGAGAGAAAACTATGTGCACTGAGCCCTTCCTGAAGTCAGTGACCAGCTCTGTGTTTTGCTGACATTGAGGGGAAAGGTTGTTGTGACACCATGTCAGTAATCTATGTCCTTCCTGTATTCTGACTCATCATTATTTGAGATGTGACTCACTACGGTAGTATTATCCTCAAACTTGTAGACAGAGTCAGAACAGAATCTGGCCACACAGTCGAGTGTACAGGGAGTAGAGTAGGGAGCTGAAGACTCATCCTTGTGGAACAACAATGTTTAGAATAATTGTGGCAGACATGTTGCTGCCTTTTGTGGTCTATTTGTCACAAAGTCAAGGATACAGTTGCCGAGGGATGTGTTGACTCCCAGCTTGGTGATGCATTTGCTTGTAATTAGTATTGAAGGTGGAGTTGTAGTTAATAAATTATGAATTATAGTCACCAGACAAATACCTTATCCGTTTATCTGCTTTCAGTGAATTATGGACATGGGCTCCAAGATCCCTCTATAACTTTAGTGCTATTAAAGGGCCTTTGTTAGGGGTTTGAAATTAGTGGAACACCAAGTATCGCAGAGGGTTGCAGGGCTAGAAGTTACAGACTGATAGAGGAGTTTAAGAAGGTAGAAGAGAGTCTAGGGGTAGATTTGTAATCAATGATGAAAATATTAAATGAACGGGAGTCTAGAAAACACCAAGGTGATGGCAAAAGGTGATTTTGTCAGATTTAGATTGTAGATAATGAAAAGTGTTGGTAAGTGAAGTGAGACATGATATTTATATGTTGATTTTCTGGTTAATGATGACCTCTAGGATTTTGATAGTAAGGGACAACTATTAAATGTCAAGGAAGGGTCTCCTTTGTTTGTCTGATGTGAATGTTACGTAACACTTATCAGCCCACACCTGAATGTTGTTTAGGTCTTGCTGAATGCAAATGTGGGCTGCTTCATTTACTGAAGAGATGTGGGATATGACCAAAGAAAAAAAAGTGGAGTCACTTAACACTTTGGTGCAAGGCTGTTTATTAGGTGCATCAAACTTACGAATCTTAGTGAAAATAGTCGAAAGAAAAATGCCAATATTTACAAAACAATATCTACAAGAAAACACAATAATTACTCTGTGCTGTGACCTCCTGGCAGCCCCGATCTCTTTCTCTTGCTGAGGGCACCAGGACATACCAACTTTAATTACCAGCAAAGTTAACTTAAGACTACACATGAATTAAAGTATGATGCACTCAACAATCATATTACAAAATAAACAGAATTATCTATATAAATACAGTATGCAAGCGACATTAACAGACTTACATCTCTCTAATACTAAAGGAATGGAATATATCACTCTGTATGGAGGGAAAGGCACCATAAAGCCAACCTGTGCACATTGTCTTGGTTTAGGTCCCATTAGTACTCAACACAATCACACACTTATGGTTAAGTACACATAAAGAATGAAATTAAATCAAATTTCAGTGTCTGATTCTGATGTATGTAGCAATGTGAAGAGAGAACAGTGGGTTACTTATGAGAATGTACCAGGGAAGATATTGAAGTGTGTACACTCTCCGCAACGACAGCAGAATGACAAGGAAATGTTTGTGTGTGAGTGAATATGCATTGGAAGGAGTATGCTTACCAAGTGCTTCCATGACAAGAGCGTCACTTTAATACTTAGTTCCTCTCCAATTCTAGTCTTTGTCCTCAGCTTGTTCCTCTTCTACCTTTTATTCTTTACCCACACCCTTGTTATTTTGATCTTTTCCCTCTTCCCTTCTTTCAAAACTTCTTTTAACTTCAACATTTTCCAGTTCTGAAGAAAAGTCATTGATTGAAAACATTAGCTCTCTCTCCCTCTTGTCATTATTGATGCATTTATAGATTTTACTGGATAATTAATGTGAACTTCTTAGATCTGCAAAACATTGTGTTTAAGCTGATTTCACTTTTGCATGTATCCAGTCAAAATATTGAGAAATTAAACAGTTTGATTTTCCACAGATGTTGAAAACCGTGTTCTCCTGGCAGATTTCGACAAGAGTGTGTGTCTTGCTAACAATTCACCTGTAAAGTTATCATCACAAGGGACCTGGGAGGCTTCAGAAATCCTTCAGAAAATGAAACAAGCGTCAGATTCAACTTTTGAACCAAGTGATCTCTTCACAGCAGATCTGCAGGTCCACTTCTTTCTCTCTGTCAGCTAGGTGATTTCCATATCATAGTGTGCAGCTGGGGCTGGGAAGAGCGAAAGCGAACCCCAATCTATCAAGCAGTGGTGCCTAAGTTAGGTTGTACCATCGACTTGAAACATCTACTTTGTTTCTGTCTCTACAGATACTGCCTGACCTGCTGTGTGTCTCTGTTTCTATTTTAGGTTAGATGATGCCAAGGAGGTTGGAAACAATGAGCATGTAGATTGCGTGAGGAGCTGACGAACCAGTCTACTTAGTGGTAGGGCAACAAGGAACAGAGGCAAACAGAAAAGGGGAGGAAAACATTGACTAATATAGAAGGAGGATGGTGTTCTGTATTTCATTTGGGTATCTACTGATATGAATGTTATACCGTGTTAAGGTGACATGTCCTCTTGTTTATTTATTAAACATAGTTATGTTCTATTGAGAGAATAGCCCAGTGACTAGATGGATGAGCTGACTGACCAAGACAGTCATACAAACCCATAGGGTTATAGATTCTTCTCTTGAATTCCATTGAACTAGCTGGTCTCTGCAAACACTGCTGATGGTTGCTCATTGAATTTGGCATCAAAATAACTGAGTGACTTAAATATGTTTGTTATTTTGTTGTTATTCTGTGCAGATTTATGTCAATTATTTTGTAAACCTACATAAACTGTGCCATGTGTGCATTCAGTGTGCACATACTTTTGTCACAGGAAAAAAAATTGCACAACATAAGATTTTTGCGCACACTGACTACTAAGAATTAGAGGGAACATTGATAGGCTTTTCAATATTCAGTAGGCTTCAATGAGATTCTCCCCCCCCCCCAATTCTTCTAAACTCCATGAGTACAAGCTCAGAGCCATCGAATGTTCTTCATATATTAACCCTTTCATTCTTGGGATCATCCTTGTAAACCTCCTCTGGACTCTCTCCAATGCCAGTACATCTCTCTTTAGATAAGGAGTCCAAAACTGCTCAGAATACTCTAAATGTGATCTGATCAATGCCTTATAAAGTCTCATCATTACATCCTTGCTTTTATACTCCTCTCAAAATGAACTCTAATATTGAATTTGCCTTCCTTAACTGCAAGTTAACCTTTAGTGAATCTTGCACTAGAACTCCCAAGTTCTCCAACTTCCTCCAATTTTTGAAAATTTCCCCCCTTTAAACAATAGACTATGCCTTTATTCTTTCTACCAAAGTGTATAACCATACATTTCTCAATGTTATTTCCTTACTTTTATTATTTGCACAATTGTTATTTTGCTCTGCACGTTGGGTGTTTGATGGTCTTTTCTTAATGGGTTCTATTGGGTCTCTTTGTTTTGAGGCCACCTGTAAGGAAACAAACCTTGATAATACAACAAACCTTGTTGTACAAACTTTGATAATAAATGTACTTTGAACTTTCTCTACACTGTATTCCATCTGCCAGTATTATGTCCATTCTCCTAATCTGTTCAGGTCCTTCTGCAGAATCATTGCTTCATCAACACTACCCGCTCCTCTACCTACCTTTTGTGTCATCTACAAACTTGGCCATGAAGCCATCAGTGTCATCATCCAGATCAATGACATGAAAAGAATTGGTCTCAACACTGACTCCTGCAGAAGACCACTAGTCATTGGCAGTCAACTAGAAAATGCTCCCTTTATTCCCACTCTTTGCCTCCTGCCAGTCAACCAACCTTCTGTCCATGCTAGTATCTTTCTGTAATACCAAGGACTCCTTTCTTGTTTAGCATTCTCATGTGTGGCACCTTGTCAAAGGCCTTTTGGAAATCCAAGTAAACAACATACACTGACCCTCCTTTGTCTATCCTGCCTGCTACTTCCTCAAAGAACTCCAACAAATTTGACAGGCAAGATTTCCCCTTAAGAAAATCATGCCGATTTTAGCCAATTTTATCAAGTAGTGTATCTCCAAGTACCCCGAAACCTTATCCTTAACAATGGACTCCATCATCTTATCAAAAACACAGTCAGACTAACTGGCCTATAATTTCCGGTCTACCTCCCTTAAAGATTGGAGTGACATTTGCTATTTTCCAGTCCTCCGGAACTATTCCACAATCTAGTGATTCTTGAAAGATCACCATTAATGTCTCCACAACCTCTTCAATCAGCACTTTCAGAACCCTCAGGTGTAGCTTATCTGGTCTAGGTAACTTATCTACCTTCAGACCTTTCAGCTTCCCAAGAACCTTCTCTATAGTAATAGCTGCTACACTTAACTCTGTTCCCTGACTCTCCCAAATTTCTGGCACTGTGAAGACTGACACAAAATACTTGTTCAGTTTATCTGGCATATCTTTGTTCCCCATCAGTACCTCTCCAACGTCATTTTCCAGAGGTCCAATATCCCCTCTTACCACTATTTTACTCATTACATACTGAAAAAAACATCTAGTATTCTCTTTTATAATATTGGCTAGCTTATCTTCATAGTTCATCTTTTCTCCCCTTGTTTTTAGTTGCCTTCTGTTGGTTTTTAAAAGCTTCCAAACTGCCCACTAAATGTTACTATATTATATGCATATTCTTTTGCTTTTATGCTGTCTTTGACATCCCTTGTCAGCCACGGTTGCTTCATCCTCTCTTTAGAATACTCCTTGTTAGAATTATGGAGCACTACAGTATGGAATTCTTTTTTGGGATAAACTGAGCTTCAAATCTTCCAAATTACCCCCAGAAATTCCAGCCACTGCTGCTCAAACATCATCCCTCCCTTCCAATCATATTTGGCTCAGTCCTCTCTCATGCCTCTGTAGTTACCTCTAATCCACTGTAATACTGATACATCTGACTTTATCTTCTCCCTCTCAAACTGCAGGGTGAATTCTATCATATTATGATCACTGTCTCCTAAGGGTCCTTTACCTTAAGCTCCCTAACCAAATTTGGTTCATTACACAACACCCAAGCCAGAATTGCCTGTCTCCTAATGGGCTCATCTGCAAGCTGCTCCAAAAAGCCATCTTGTAGGTATTCTACAAATTCTCTCCCTTGGGATCCAGCACCAACCTGATTTTCCCAATCTACTTGGATATTGAAATCCCCCATAACTGTCACAACATTGCCCTTTTTACATGCCTTGTCTATCTCCCATTGTAAGTTGTATCCCACATCTTGGCTACCATTCAGAGGCCTATACCCAAGCAGTTTCTTAACTCTACCCACAAGGTTCTGCATCTTCCTAACCAATGTCAGCTCTTTCTAAGGATTTGATTTCATTTCTGATCTATAGAGCCATCCCATCTCTTCTACCTACCAGCCTGTCTTTTGATACAATATATATCCTTGGATATTTAGCTTCCAACTGTAGCCTTCTTTCAACCACGAATCAGTGATGCCAAAACATCATACCTGCCACTTTCTAGCTGTGCTATAAGCTCATCTACATTATTTTGCATGCTGCGTGCATTCTGTATACAACACCCAACGTCTCAGTTTTGTCTCCATGTTGCCTGAAGTTAAATTCTTATTCCATTCTAAATGTTCTCTCTTCTACTTTATTCTGGAGACTATAGTTACAAATTCTGCACTCTCGCTCACTTTTACTTTATCCATCCCTTCCCAAGGTGTGAATCCATCTTCCTACTACTTTAGTTAGCTATTTAGCAATTTGATGGGCTGTCTACAGTTGCTCACCATCTGATAAAGGAGGCAGAGACTGTGGAGGAGAAAGAATTGTCACTAATTAAGACACAATTACAAGTTGGTAACAAATGTGATGTACAGTTCAGTTGGCTGTAATCCAACATGGAGAGCAGTTGAAGGACGTGGAGAGCAGATGAGTGAAGGGCCAGTGATCAGTTTTTCAACATCTTGCAGAATTTCAAAGTAGCTTTAACAACAGGTCTGCTAAGTGAAAGTTAGGCCAATTACTCCATTATTCCTTGAGTTATGAGAGCATTGGGAAATGGACTGAAATTCACATGAAACTGTATATTTTTACTTATTTATAAAATTTAAACTGAACCAACTGCAATTAATCTAATCTCTCAGGCATCTTTCCTGTTTCATTTCCCAGCAGAGGAAGAAATATCCCTGAGAGAATCTGTAAGATTAATAGAGAAAAAAAAAAGGGAGTTTTATTCTTCCAGTACGTTCCCACAGGACCACACCATCTTTGACAAGAAACAGGGTAGCAACAGGAATTTCTGATCCAGAAGGCTGAACGGCCCATTTAATAGAATAATAAAGTGTGAGTCTGGACTGGTAATTGGAGTAACAAGGTTGATGTGAATTATTTTAGATAATGAAATTATGGAACGACTAATCAGAAAAGGAGATAATAGTGGAATTCATAATAGCTTTTAAACAATTGAAAAAATAACATGGATAAGAATGGAAATCTTGCACAGATGTGAACAAGGTAGCTTCTTGTATACAATTTCTATCATTATATAAAACTTAGAAGATGACTGGTGCAATCTAAAACAGGGTATATTTGAGGTACAGGGTTATGTTAAGTTTCTGGACCACTGCTCCAGGGATAGGAGCATTTGAATCCCGCCATGTTGGTGGGGAATTATGACCAAATTTCATGACGTATGCCAGTGATTCCTGAGTCTGATTCTGACCAAATGATTAAATCGATCTGCAATTTGGAAACGAGCTGCTTTCAGCAACAGTGTTCATGAAGTCGCCAGCTTTTCATAGAAACCCATTGGGTTCGTTAATGTGTTACCCTTCAGAAGTAAAGCTCCCAATATTGCCAGTTTTGTGGTTAGCTCTTACCTGTACCTTCAGTTCAGTGGCAATAAGGGAATGACAAAAATGCTGGAAATTCCAGCAAAATCCACATCCCATAAACCAATAATTATTAAATCTTACTTGTATTTATATTTTTAAACATGGCAACCCAGTGAATTTAATGTATTCCCCCCTTCCCCATTGTATAGTTCTGAACTTGTTTCACTTCCTATACAGGCTTTAGGTCGGCTATTGCACTACATTGTAACCGGAGGAAAAGACCCTTATGAGTGTGAGGAGAATTTATGTGAGAATAAGCCAGACCTCGACGAGAAACTGCACAGATCCGAGAATGCTGAAGTCCGGGATTTCATAGAGGGATTGCTAGCTCCAGCTAAGACTCGAATCAAACTCCTAATGGCTGAGCAACATCCATTCCTGTGGAAAGAATCAGAGTGAGTCAGATGAGCACAATAAATGCTGTGGTTCTGTGGCTCTCAAGTGTATTCTCAATTGCCCTTCTCTACAACATAGAAGAATCTAGGGTAAACAGCATGGTTATTGTTTCTGGGCTGGAACCACAGAGATGACTGGTATTTTGTATCATATACCTGGTCCCAGGCACTTAACAGGAACCAGCCACGTTCATGCTCAATGGGGAGGAGTCACAAGTGAGCAAGGACACCTGAATTTTTTTTTGAAAAGCAGTTCATAAATTGGGCCGCACAATGGTTATAGCCGCTGCCCCACAGCTCCAGAGCTTGGGTTCCATCCTGACTGTATTTCTCCCTGTGACCACATTGGCCTCTGCTGGGTGCTGTAGTTTCCTCCCACTTCCCAGAGATGTATGGGTTGGTTGATTGACCACCGTAAATTTCCCCTAGTGTGCAGGAGAGTGAAAGAGCCTGGGCAGAGTTGGTGAGACTGTGGGGAGAACGAAGAGTGGGATTAATATAGGGTTAGTGCAAATGCATGTTTAAAGGTCAGTATTGATGTGATGGATCAAAGAGACTATTTCCATCTCATATAGCTCTATGACTATGCTGGGCCAAGTTGGGGCATCTCGGGACAGACCAATATTTATTGCCAATCACTAATAGCTCTTGAAAAGATCGTGGTTAGAGTCATAGAGACACGAAGTATAAAGCATGTAAACAGGCCTATTCACACAACTGGTCCATGCCGACCAAGATTTCCATCTAAGCTGGTCATATTTGCCTGTGTTTGGCTCATATCCTTCTGAATTTCGCTGTCCATCTATCGTCTAAATGTATTTTAAACATAATTGTACCTATCTCTACCATTTCTTCTGGCATTCTGTTTCATAAACCCACCACTGCCCATGTGAAGCACTTGCCCCTGGTGAATCTGGAGAAGATATTTTCCAGAAGGTTCTTCTGCCAAGAATGAGGTACAGCTATTTTATTAGATGTTCACAACAAAGAAATAGCAGGTAACTAACTCTAACTGTAACAAGCCCAGTCGAACAAAGAATCTGCCTCATTGTCTTTCCTAATATTGGAAACTGGTTCAAGCTAGAGAGAAAAGTGAAATTTCCTCTGATAAGAACAGTCTGTGAGACAACGGGCTCAGTCGTGTTTTATGCTACCATCACATCTCAGGCAGACAGACAAAGAAACTGCTGGAAGTACAGAACCAGCTAAAGTACAATCCACTGAACATTTACAGACAAACAAGTAAACAAGCATAAAGAAAGTTAAACTACAAGAAGGATAACAATTTCCAACACGTCTCAGCTTCACCTTAATCCTTTCCCCTCACTTTAGACCTATGCCCTCCAGAACATAAAACATTGACCAGTACAGCCCACAATGTGGTGATGAATTAGTAAAGATAATAACACCCAGTCTCTTCTGACTGCACAAATTCCTTATCTCTCCATTCTCTGCATATTCCACTACCTCTCTAAAAACTGCTTAAATGCTTCTTTTATATCTGCCTTCACCACTACCTCTGGCAGCACATTCCAAGCTCCTACCACTCTCTGTGTAAAAAAACTTACACACATGTCTCCTTTGAACTTTCCTCCTTAAATGCATTCTCTCTAATGTTAGACATTTCAACCCTGGGAAAAAGATACTAAATGTCTACTCTATCTGTGTCTTTCCACGATTTAATAAACTTCTATCAGGTTGTCCCTTGGCCTCCACAACTCCTGAGAAAACAACCCTACTTTGTCCAACTTCACCTTTTGCAAATGCCCACTAATCCAAGAGGCTTCCTGGTAAATCTCTTCTGCACTCTATTCATAGCCTGTCACATTCTTCCTATAATAGAGCAACCAGAATTGAATGCAGTGTTCCAGATGCAGCCTAATCAGGGTTCTATAAAGCTGTACACAACATCCTAACTCTTAACTCAGTTCCTCAACAATGACTCGCAAGCATGCCATACACCACCTTCACCAGCCTATCAACTTATGCAGACACTTTCAGAGAGCTATAGACTTAGAGATCCCATGATCCCTAGATCTCTAGTTTTAGTTCTCTACTGGGGAAAGAGACTGTGACCATTCAACTTATCTATGCCCCTCTTAATTTTATAAATCTTTATAAGATCATCTATCAGCCTTATTTGCTGCAGGGTAAGCAGTCTCAATATATCAAGTTTCTCCTTATAACTCAAGAGTTCTAGTCCCAGCAACATCTTCATGAATCTTTTCTGTATCCTCTCTAGGTTAATGACAGCCAATCTATGAAGATGAATCAGAAAAGCACACAATATTCCCAAGTACGGTCTTGCCAGTATTTTGTATAGTTGTATCCTAAATCTTGTATCCAGACTGAAGGAGGCAAACACGTCATCTGCCTTCTTCACCACTCTGTCTACCTGAATTTCTATTTTCAGGGAACTATGTACATATCCATGGTCTTTTTTCTGCAGTATTTCTCAAGGCCCTGCCATTCACTATGTATGTCTTGCCCTGGTTTAGCTTCCCAAAATGCATCACTTTGCATATGCCTGAGTTAAGTTCCACCTGCCATTCCATTTCCACTTTCCCAATTGATCTAGATGGTGTTGCAACTTCGGACAACCTTCTTCGATGTCCACTACACCACTAGTTTTGAGGGTATCCACTGACTTGCTAATCATGCCATCTTGATTCTCATCCAAAATACAGCAAATGTAACAGTGGACTCACCCAGCATCCATCGCTGTGGCATGGGTCTCCAATCTGAAAAGCACCCTCTGCTACCATACTTTACTAAACCAATTTTGTATCCAGTGACAACGCCCTGGATTTCAAATGCTCTAATCTTCCAGACCAGCCTATCATTACTGCTTCCTTAAACTACATTTAATGTAGAGAATATCCTAAGGTATTCACACACATGGAGGAAACCATGCTAAGGATTTCCAAAACTGGGGTTCAGTTCTTCTGATCTTGCTCTGATCCTGTTGGAAAATTAAACTCCTTCACATGGTGAGACCATAAGGCATAGGAGAAGAATTAGGGCATTCGGCCCATTGAGTCTGGTCCACCATTCCATCATGGTTAATTTATTATCCCTCTCAACTCTATTCTCCTGCCTTCTCCCCTGAATTACATTGAACTGTGTTTGACTGGCCAGGTTATGGGGAAATAGAAGTTAACCCAATTCCTAACCAATTTCTGATATGAAATTCTGTCTCTAAGTCACACAGATGACGACTGTTACTGGAGGTATGTGTAACTGGGCTTTAATTAGCTTCTGGTTTTCACTCCAGAAAGAGCAAGTTTGTCCAAGACCTTGCCAATGAAGAAGTTGTAACAAACCGGAAGCACAATAGTGAGCTCGTACAGATTCTGAATAAGACCAGCAAGGACCAGCACAAATCATTTCACAAGTGGACAGAGAAGGTAAAACAGCTAACTTGATATTCAACTAACACTGCTGTCCCTGAGATGCTGGACTCCATGAAGAAGCAGTTGTATCTAATATATAAAATTCCGTGAAATCTGAATGGATTTGGTATCCTGTTAAGTTAATGGTGGGAGGGAATGGGATGGTTCCCATTTCTGACTTCCCTTTGTTTTGTTACATAAAGGGTCTGGTTTAGAAAGTCGGATTACATTAATGGATCAGTTCCTCAATATAGCTGGGAACTTAAACATTATGTAAAAGAAATCTGAATTAATACATGTATCTATACTAGGCAGCATGACAACACTGAATAGTCATTAAAATCTGGCTGGACTACTTGTGTTCATGGGAAGGGTTCTTTATTGTCTTGATTCTGTCTGGGACTGCCTTCATTGGCAGTTGCTCAGGACTGTGGGCTCTGAGGTGAGGCGGTGAAGGAAAAACACTAATGTTGTTCCAGGCTTGGAATTTGTTAAGATGGGCAGGTAGGAGGTTTATACTGAGATCTCTTCTGAGAATCAAGAGGGATAATGAAAACATGGCCAAGTTGGAACTACACAGAAATGTGGGTCAGAAAAACAGGAAAGGGAAGGAGGTTCCAGAATAGTATTAGAATTCATGCGTTGTTGAAATTAAACTATGTAGTCACACAAAGCCACTATTGGCAACACTGGTTTGCAATTCCCCGGTTAGTTCTTCTATCTCCCCCACCTATCTCCATTTCTAACCTTTTTCCCACGTAACCAAAGGGAATGCAGTACACATCTGTTCACCTCCTCTATTCCCCACTGTACAGGGATCCAAACAGTCCTTCCAGGTATTCTGTGGAGCATGAACACAATTAATGCTTCAGGTTGAAGATCCTTCATGAGAAAGGATGAGAATATAACTTTCTAGTATTGGTTAAAGGCCATCAACCTGAACTGTAGCATGGTTTCCTTTCACAAAGATGCTTCCTGAATGTTTTACCAGTCTCTGGTTGTTGCCACAGTCTGGCTTGAAGGAGGAAGACCAGAGCAGTGCTCATCCATCAGAATTTCAAGGGCAAAGGAAGACAAATGGAATATATAATTATTTTTAAAAACTTATTCTTTTTACTTTAGATTCACCCTCAAGTACTTGAAGACATGAATTTGGGCCAAAGGAAGAAGTCAAGCAAGAAGCCAGGCAGGAAGTATGAAGACACCACCAATGATCTTCTGAAATTTATAAGAAATCTGACCCAACATTTCAATGAAAAGGATCCAAGGTATGAGAAATAGGTGCTGGTCTGTTGATTTTTGATTTTTTTTGCAGGGTTAAAGACAAAAAGTTCCAATGAAACTCCTTCCCTCCAATCTATACAGCTTCCAATTAAGGAAAGACCATATGGTGTAGTTGCCATTTGCAGTGGTACAGTTCCTAATAGAAACTGTTCTGGGTCTGCCAATTCCCCCAAAGAATCAAGGAATAAAACGTGAAGAGCAAGAGCTATCACTGACTGCTCCCTTCCCCATCCCAAGGTCTTTGAGCATAATTGCAAGGCCCTAACCCAGGCTAGGTAATGGCAGTCTGAATCCAGGACTTTCTGATTTTTAGTGATAGAGGCCCTTGGCAGAACAGCAATCTAAAAGTTTTATATCAGGGAAATTTGTGCAAGGACAGATCAACATACGAGGGGTGATTGACATGTTCATGGCCTAAGGTAGAAAGAAATGAGTTATACAGCTCTCGTTACATGCACGTGCAGATCAACTCTTTGAGTGATTATGCAGAAAGTTTGAAGTTAATAAATCAACTCTTTCTACCTTAGGCTACAAACTTATCAGTCACCCCTGATGCATTATTAACTGATGAGTTATTAACTTCAAACTTTTTGCATAATCACTCAAAGAGTTGAACTGCATGTGCATGTAAAGAGAGCTGTATAACCCATCTTCTACCTTAGGCCACGAACTTATCAATCACCCCTGCTGTGGACACTTTCTGGAGGTCCAAGATCCGTATGCTCCGCGACCGCTGGACTAAGTATGTAAATGTAGGAGGGGACTATGTTGAAAAATAAATGTACTAGGTTTTCTAAAACTGACTCCTTCTACCTTAGGCCACAAACTTATCAATCACCCCTCGTAGATGGGGATGTAAACACATTCATAAAGAACCATGCAGATGCTGGAATTTATGACCTTGAGGAATATAATGACAAAGAAGGCTGCCCTAATGGAACAAGAGAGAGAGTCCTGAGTTGAGTTGAGCTGTACTACAGCTCTGTGGACAAGGCTTGGGCTGAGCTAGCTGACACTGTTCTGACTCCAGATACTGTATGTAGAAATGTAGCCTAGTGGCAATGACATTATTAGCTGTTCAAAGTCCCTCATTGTAAAACAGTACCCCTACGTTAGAACATAAGACCATCAGACATAGGAGCAGAATTTGGCCATTCAAGTCTGCTCCACTATCCCACCATGGCTGATTTATTTTCCCTCCCAACCCCATTCTCCTACCTTCTCCCCATAACCTTTAACACCCTGACTAATCAAGAACCTATCAACCTCCGCCTGAAATATAGCCAATAACTTGGCCTACAGAGTTGCCTGTGGCAATGAATTCTGCAGATTCACCACCCCGTGGCTTAAGAAATTCCTCTTTATCTCAGTTCTTATGAACGTGCTTATATTCTGAGGCAGTGTACCCTGGTCGTGGACTCACCCAACATCCCCTCCATGACCACTCTAACTTGGCTTTTCAATATCAGAGAGGTCTCAGTGAGATTCCCTCCCCTCATTCTTTAAATTACAACAAGTACGGGTGCAGAGTCATCAAATGCTCCTCAGACATTAACCCTTTCATTCCCAGGATCATTCTTGTGAACCCACTCTGGACCCTCGACAAAGCCAGAACATTCTTCCTTAGACAAGGGACATAAAACTGCTCATCATATTCCAAGTGTAGTTTGACCAATGCCTTATCTACTATTGTCTGAGTTGAAATCCGAGTCTTCCTCTCCTCCCTGACTTACTATTGCTGAAGCAATGATCTTGTAGAGCAGCGTGAAGACTGATCCAGTGTGGATTTCCTCCAGCCACCATTTTACTCTTGCTCAGATTAAAACTCATTGAAGTATCATTCTGTCTGAGCTGCTCTGATTTGGGGTATACCTTGCTCATCTACAGTTTATCCTTTATCCTTGAAGACAATGCACAGCAGAATTACCCCTGGGTGAGCCCTGCTAGGGTTTCTGCCCCAAAGCCCCTTGAGATTTGACAGTCACAGTTTCAAAGTAAGGGGTTGGTCATTCAGAGTGAGGTGAAAAGAAATCCCTTCACTCAGTGGGCAGCCTTACTAGCCCTTGGAATTCTCTAACCAAGGGCTGTGGAGACTTTATTGTTCTGCATACTCAGAGGAGCACAAATTTCTGGGTATTAGTGGCATTGAGGGATGTGGTTAGTGTAGAAAATGAACTCACTGAGTGACAGAACAGTCACAAGGGGCCAAATGTCCTCTTCCAGCTTCTATCTCTCATGTTCATATGCCCATTTCTGCCATTGTTGTGAAATGTGAGCCACTAATATCAGGGAACATAATTTTAAAATGACTGGAGAAAGTATGGAGAGATGACAGAGGTAAGTTCTTTACACAGAGAGTGGTGGGTGCACCGAATGCCCTGCCAGGGGTGATGGTAGAGGCAGATACATTAGGGACATTTAAGGAACACATGGATGATAGAAATATGTTGTTTGCGATGATAGAAATATGGAGGGTTATATAACTGTGAAGTGTTAGATTGAACCTAGAGAAGGTTAACATTGTGGGCTGAAGGGCCTGTACTGTGCTGTAACGTTTATGATATATCACCTGGAGATGAAAAATGCATTGCACAGTATCTGGATTCAATGTGTATGTATTTGCTAAAGCGAGCTCTATGAGCGGTACCCTTCCCATATGGTCAATGAGATCCCTTACTGTTGGTGTTTTCAAGCTTGGTTTAATTTTGAGTACAGAGTGCCTGAAGCTTAGTAGGGACTGCTCTCACTGATTCATACTCCTTCAATTCCATCATCAGAAGCCCTTTGTCACCTGTATCGATCACCTCCCAGTCTCCGTCGCTATTTCCACACTGCTCTGCCTCATCTACCTACTGCCACTCCTCACATGAATCCACCAATCAACTGCCAGCTCTTGCCCCACTCTCTCCCCTCACCACTTTACACTGGCTATAATCCCTCTGTCTTTCGGTCCAGATGAAGGGGTTCAAACCGAAACATCGACAGTCCACTGATGCAGCCCGGCCTGTTGAGATCCTCCAGTGCTTTGTCTTTTGCTCCAGATTTCAGGATCGGCAGTCACTTGTGATTCAAACAGACATTTGTTATAATTTTTTTTTCAGCATCAAGGAAATTGTTGGAAAACCAGAGAAATACTGGCTCGGCCTTTTTCCAGATTTTGTAATCTCGATCTACAATGCTATAAAGGACACCGAATGGAAGAAGCACTTTCCAAATAATCAAGAGCAACTCTGACTGCCAGCAGTATCTCCCTCTGGTGGTCCTGCATTGGACTATTGAGATATCAGCCAGGACCACACACTGAAAGGGCACTTGTTGGTGTATTTAATCTCCTCAGGAGGCGAATGTTCTGAAATTATGTCAGGGCTGTTTTGGCAGGTGAATGTGATAGCCAATTTATGCAAAATGGTCCATAACCAGAGATAGTTTAGCTAGAGCGTCCCTCACCCTTTCTCAGCCAATACCACTGCCATTTGTATCAGTTTCTCTTGGTCTTGACCCTATAACAAACATTCCCATTGCTCTCTCCATCCCTTCCACTTCTCTGCTTGCTTGTTTGCTCAGCTCTTTTGAAGAATGATAGAGTCATAGAAAAGTACAACACAGAAACAGGCCCTTCAGCCATCTAGTCTGTGCAGAACCATTTAAGCTGCCTTCTCCCATCGACCTGCACTGGGACCATAGCCCTCCATACCCCTACCATCCATGTATCGATCCAAACTTCTCTTAAACATTGAAATCGTGCTCGTATGCACCACTTGAGCTGGCAGCTCGTTCCACACTCTCACCACCCTGAGTGAAGACGTTTCCCCTCATGTTCCCCTTAAACTTTCACCTTTCATCCTTAAGCCATGACCTCTAGTTGCAGTCCCTCCCAACTTCAGTGGAAAAAGCCTGCCTGCATTTACCCTACCTATACCCCTCATAATTTTGTATACCTCTATCAAATCTCCCTTCAATCTTCTATGTTCCAAAGAATAAAGGCCTAAACTATTCAATCTTTCCTATAACTCAGGTCCTCCAGTCCTGAAAACATCCTTGAAAATCTTTTCTGTACTCTTTCAACCTTATTTACAACTTTCCTGTAGGTAGGTGACCAAAACTGCATACAAAACTCCAAATTAGGCCTCATCAACATAACATCCCACGTCCGGTACTCGGCACTTCGATTTTTGAAGGCCAATGTGCCAAAAGCTTTCTTTATGACCCTAACTACCTGTGCCTCCACTTCCAATGAATTATAGACCTGTATTCCAGATCCCTTCGTTCTTCCACACTCTCAGAGCCCCTCCATTCACCATGTAAGGCCTACCCTGGTTGGTCCTACCAAAGTGCACTTGTCTGCATTAAATTCCATCTGCCATTTTTCCACTCAGCTTTGTTTTTTAAAAAACAGCTGATGCAGATCCCTCTGCAAGCTCTGACAGTCTTTCTAGCTGTCCACTGCAGCCTCAGTTGTGGTGTCATCCACAAATTTGCTGATTCTATTAACCACATTATCATCCAGATTGTTGATGTAGATGACAAACAACAGACCCAGCACCAACCCCTGCAGCACACCACTAGTCACAGGCCTCCAGTCAGAGAGGCAATCATCCACTTGTACACTCTGGCTTCTCCCACAAAGCCAGTGTCTAATCTAATTTACTACCTCATCCTGAATGCCAAGTGACTGAACCTCCTTGACCAGCCTCCCATGGTGGGACCTTGTCAAATGCCTTCCTAACGTCCATGTAGACACCATCCACTGCCTTGCATTCATCAACTTTCCCGGTAACTTCCTCGAAAAACTCTAACATTGGTTGGACTTGCTGGAATCAGTTGTCTTTAAGATACTTTTAAGATATTAGTTGAATTAATGCAAGACTAAAATTGTAGTTTTAGCTGTACAAAGAACATAGAAGAGTACGACACAGGAACAGGCCCCTCAGCTCATGATGTCGTTCTGAACCAGCTAAAATGTAATTCAAAAACTCCCAGTAACTAATCCCTCCTCCCTACATAATGTCCATATCCCTCCATCTTCCTCACATCCATGTGCCTATCTAAATGTCACCTAGAAGCCTCGAATGTATCTGCCTCTACCAGCATACCAGGCAGCGCATTCCAGCCATCAACGACTCTGAGTGGAAAAAAAACTTATCCTTCACATCTCACTTTCAATGCATGCCCTCTGGTATTAGACATGTCAACCCCGAGAAGCAGATACTCTTTGTCCACTCTATCTGTGCCTCTCATAATCTTGTAAACTTCTATCAGATCTCGCCTCAGCCTCTGCCATTCCAAAGAAAACAACCCAAGTTTGTCCAGCCTTTCATGATAGCACATGTCCTGTAAACCAGGTAGCATCCTGATAAACCTCTTTTGCACCCTCCCCAAAGCCTTAACATCCTTTCTATAGTGGGGCAACCAGAATTGTAGATTCCTTGTTGACATAATCTGTATATTTAACAGTTTGTATCTGTAACAAACTCGTATTTTTCCCACAGTATGTGGTGGTGCGTCTCCACTTACTGGCAGGAAGTGATATAGCAGTTACATAATAGAAACATAGAAACATAGAAAATAGGTGCAGGAGTAGGCCATTCGGCCCTTTGAGCCTGCACCGCCATTTATTATGATCATGGCTGATCATCCAACTCAGAACCCCACCCCAGCCTTCCCTCCATACCCCCTGACCCCTGTAGCCACAAGGGCCATATCTAACTCCCTCTTAAACATAGCCAATGAACTGGCCTCAACAGTTTGCTGTGGCAGAGAATTCCACAGATTCACCACTCTCTGTGTGAAGAAGTTTTTCCTAATCTCGGTCCTAAAAGGCTTCCCCTCTATCCTCAAACTGTGACCCCTCGTTCTGGACCTCCCCAACATCGGGAATAATCTTCCCGCATTTAGCCTGTCCAATCCCTTTAGGATCTTATACGTTTCAATCAGATCCCCCCTCAATCTTCTAAATTCCAACGAGTACAAGCCCAGTTCATCCAGTCTTTCTTCATATGAAAGACCTGCCATCCCAGGAATCAATCTGGTGAACCTTCTTTGTACTCCCTCTATGGCAAAGATGTCTTTCCTCAGATTAGGGGACCAAAACTGCACACAATACTCCAGGTGTGGTCTCACCAAGGCCTTGTACAACTGCAGTAGTACCTCCCTGCTCCTGTACTCGAATCCTCTCGCTATAAATGCCAGCATACCGTTCGCCTTTTTCACCGCCTGCTGTACCTGCATGCCCACTTTCAATGACTGGTGTATAATGACACCCAGGTCTCGTTGCACCTCTCCTTTTCCTAATCGGCCACCATTCAGATAATAATCTGTTTTCCTATTTTTGCCACCAAAGTGGATAACTTCACATTTATCCACATTAAATTGCATCTGCCATGAGTTTGCCCACTCACCCAACCTATCCAAGTCACCCTGCATCCTCTTAGCATCCTCCTCACTGCTAACACTGCCACCCAGCTTCGTGTCATCCACAAACTTGGAGATGCTGCATTTAATTCCCTCATCCAAGTCATTAATATATATTGTAAACAACTGGGGTCCCAGCACTGAGCCTTGCGGTACCCCACTAGTTACCGCCTGCCATTCTGAAAAGGTCCCGTTTATTCCCACTCTTTGCTTCCTGTCTGCTAACCAATTCTCCACCCACACCAATACCTTACCCCCAATACCGTGTGCTTTAAGTTTGCACACTAATCTCCTGTGTGGGACCTTGTCAAAAGCCTTTTGAAAATCCAAATATACCACATCCACTGGTTCTCCCCTATCCACTCTACTAGTTACATCCTCAAAAAAATCTATGAGATTCGTCAGACATGATTTTCCTTTCACAAATCCATGCTGACTTTGTCCGATGATTTCACCGCTTTCCAAATGTGCTGTTATCACATCCTTGATAACTGACTCCAGCAGTTTCCCCACCACCGACGTTAGGCTAACCGGCCTATAATTCCCCGGTTTCTCTCTCCCTCCTTTTTTAAAAAGTGGGGTTACATTAGCCACCCTCCAATCCTCAGGAACTAGTCCAGAATCTAACGGTTTATAATGGTTTATCACATTTTTCATTGGCTAAGTATTAGCACATAGCCCACATATTATAATTGTTACATCTATGTAGCTGCTTGATTTGTTTCTGTAATCTAAAGAATTTCTGTTCTCTGGAATATAAAGGTGACAAATTTTTCAAAAGCACAATATTGAATCTCTTTAATTTCTGCTTTACTTTTCAGCTCCTAATTTAGTTTCAAATGTTCTATTCTCGGTTTAAGCTTTAAATAAACGATTGTGAAGAATTAAAATCTTACACTCATTCTTGAACTCGGAAAAGAACACAGGGATTTAAAAAAAACAGATCGATAGTTCAGCACACTGTTTAAAGGGAGTTTAAGAGTGAGAAGAAAACTGCATTAAATATTCTCTTATACTTCTTATACTCCATAAGCACCTCATTTGTCCCTACCTGCCTATACCTGCTATGCACCTCCTTTTTTCTTAACCAGGGCCTCAATATCTCTTGAAAACCATGGTTCCCTAAACCTGTTATCTTTACATTTTATTCTGACTAGCATATACAAGTTTTGTACTCTCAATATTTCACTTTTGAAGGGCTCCCACTTACCAAGTACACCTTTGCCAGAAAACAGTCCGTCCCAATTCACACCTGCCAGATTCTTTCTGATACCATCAAAATTGACCTTGCTCCAATTTAGAATCTCAACCTGCGGATGAGACCCATCTTTTTGCAAATTTACTTTCAAACTAATGGCATTATGATCACTAGATGCAAAGTATTCCCCTACACAAACTTTTGTCACCTGCCTTGTCTCATTCCATAATAGCACACTCTCTCATTGGGACTTCTATGTACGGATTAAGGTAACTTTCCTGAACACATTTGACAAACTATCCATATCTAGTCTCTTTACAGTATGGGAAGAAGTCCCAGTTAATATGTGGGAAGTTGAAAAATCACCTACTACAAACAGACTTGTTTTTTGCAACAGTGTGATCTCTCTACAAACTTGTTCCTCTAGATCCCTTGAACTGTTGGGTAGTCTACAATACAACCTCATTAACATGGTCATACCTTTCTTATTCCTTAGTTCCATCCACAAATTTCACTAGCTAAATTCTACAGTCTGTCCTGACTGATTACTCCCATAACATCTTCCCTGACTAGTAACACTATCCCCCCGCTTAATCCCTCCTGCTCTGTCGCATCTAAAACAACTGAATACTGAACCCCGGAATACTGAGCTGCCAGTCCTTAAACCCTTCTGCAGCCAAGTCTCACTAATGGCTGCAATCTCATAATTCTACATGTTAATCCATGCCCTGAGGTCATCTGCCTCATTAACTCCAATTTGAACTGTCCACTGACTAACAATTTTTAGCAGCAAATTGACTCCATGTTGTAAAAGCTGTATTATAGCACATTATTTTCATAAAGGTTTGTCACCATCTGCCTTTTCAAAGGTCATCACTAATCCCTCTGACCTTCCCCTGTCTGAGGAAGAACATTCTGTCGTCAGTAAGGGTCTCAACTTTGTCCCCCTACACCCACATCTTAGTGAGTTCTGCACCTATCTTCTTCCACTGCCTCAGTCTCAGTGCCTATTGCTTTGGCAAGGACTCTCCACCCCGCACTGATGACTCCTTCTCCTGTCTTCAGCCCTTCTCCGCTTCCTGGACACCCCACCCTGGTCTTCTGCCTGCCCTGGACCTTTTCATTGCTCACTGCCAATGGGACAACAACTGTCTCGACTTTACCACTCCTCTCTCTAGTTCTAATCTCACTTCTTCCAAGTGCACTGCTCTCTACTCTCTACACACTAATCCTAACCTCTCCATCAAACCCACAGGATGCTCGTAGTCTGGTGGACTAACCTCTGCCTCGCTGAGGCCAGGTGACAACTCTCAGACACTTCTTTTTACTTTCCCCCCAAAAAGTTCTCCACTAAGAATCACCAGGTCATTGTGACCCCCACCATCTCTGAACTTATCTCCCATCCACTGCCAGCAACCTCATAGTTACTTTACCCTGCACCTCCCGTTTCTATCTCCTATCCAAGATTCACAAACCTGCCTGTCCATTCTTTCGGCTTGTTCCTGCCCCGCCAAACATATCTGCATACCTTGACTCTGTTTAATACCCTTGGTTCAGTCCCTTCCTACCTACATTTGTGACACTTCACATGCTCTGATCTTTTTAATGACCTCAAGTTTCCTGGCCTGGATTGTCTCATTTTCATCATGGACCTCCATCCCCCATCAGGAGGGCCTGAAAGCTCTCTGCTTCTTTCTAAACACCAAACCCAACCAGTTCCCCTCTGCCACCACTCTTCTCAGTCTGGCAGAACTGGTCCTCAATCTCAATAATTTCTCCTTTGGCTCCTCCCACTTCCTCCAAACCAAAGGCGTAGCCATGGGCGCTTGCATGGATCTCAGTTATGCCTGCCTTTTTGTTGGCTTTGTGCGAAGGTATATGTTCCAAGCCTACACTGGTATTACTCCCTGACTTTTCCTATGCTACAGCAAAGACAGCATTGGTGCTATTTCCTACACCTATGCTGAGCTCATAGACTTCATCTTTGCCTCCAACTTCCTCAAACTTACCTGGTTCATTTCCAACACCTCCCTTCCCTTTCCTCAAGCTCTGTCTCTACCTTTGGAGGCAGTTTATCTACTGATATCTCTTACAAACCCATTAATTCTCACAGCTATCTGGACTATACCTCTTCCCCCCTTGGCACTTTTAGAAATGCCATTCCATTTTCTCAGTTCCTCCACCTTCACCACATCTGCTTTCAGGATGAGGCTTTTCATTCCAGAACTAATGAAATATCATCCTCCTTCAAAGAAAGGGGCTTCCCTTCCTCTACCATCAACGCTGCCCTCATTTGCATCACTTCCATTTCATGCATGTCTGTCCTCACCTCATCCTACCAGCACCGCACCAGTGAGAGTCCTCACCTACCACCCCACTAGCCTTTGCACCCACCACATAATTCTCTGTAACTTCTGCCATCTCCAACAGAATCCCAACACCAAGCACATCTTTCCCACCCCCTAACTTTCTGCTTTCCACAGGGATTGCTCCCTACATGACTCCCTTGCCCATTCACCTATCCCCACTGATATGGAACAGTGCTACACCTGACCCTCACTACCATTCAGGGCCCTAAACAGTCCTTCCAGGTGAGGCGACACTTCACCTGTGAGTCTGTTGTGTTCTTTTAGGGCGCTGGAGCAGGGATCCAATCACAGACACAGTACTGTGCACACAGTGATATTAATTGAGTAACAAATCCCAAGATGCAAACAAAGTCAGTGTCAAAGTTCAGGCAGAGATCGAAATATCCAGGGAAATCCAAAAACCAGAATCAGGAAACAGGCAGAGTCGATATTCAGACAGCCAGAGTTCAGATACAAATGCTGGAAAGGCTCAGAAAACTCACTGGCACAATCTGGCAACAAACAGGTGAAAACACAGGACTGAAATACACTGAGCAATAAACAGAGAGGCAGATGATAGGTGGAGCGCAATGAGACACAGGTGGTGGGTTGGGATTGGAGTTGGAACTGGGCTCAGAGTGTGGAGTTGGAAATTTGAGTTGGCTGGTGAAGTTGGAAAAGAGCACGGAGGCTGCAATTGCTGAGTTGATGAAGAAAATATCCTGTAGGATGAACAGGTTGATGGATAGTGAAAGTGAGTTTGAGATAGAGGAATGGAATGAAGAGACTGAGGAAAGGAAACCGAGGTATGAGATGTCAAAGTCTGAAGAGTCAGGGGACAAACAAAATAGGATAGCAAAACAATGGAAAGAAGATGAGATTAAAGCAATTATAACACTAATCAAAGTCTTTTGGTGAATGGAACCTGATTCATTTGATGAAGATAATCAACAAACTTATAGGTGAAGTCAAAAAAGCAAAGATTTTACGAAATGGATCGCTATTAGTGATTTGTCGGGACGTGCTCAACAAGGCAAAGTGATAAGACTAAATAAAATAGACGGCAAAAAAGTACAATGCTCAATACCCAACAATAGAAAGTGGACTTTTATTATTATTTCTATTATTATAAGAAATAAAGTGAATGAGCTTGAGGCACAGTTGGAAATTGGTAATTATGATGTTGTGGGAATAACAGAGACATGGCTTCAAGTGGACAGGGCCTGGGAAATGAATATTCAAGGATATATGTCCTATCAAAAGGACAGACTGATGGGCAGAGGGGGTGGGGTGGCTCTGTTGGTGAGGAATGATATTCAGTCCCTTGTGAGGAGGGACATAGAATCAGGAGACGTAGAGTCAGTATGGATAGAACTGAGAAATTCTAAGGGTAGAAAGACCCTAATGGGAGTTATCTACAGGCCCCCAAACAGTAGTCTGGATGTAGGGTGTAAATCGAATCAAGAGTTAAAATTGGCATGTCGCAAAGGTAATGCTACAGTTGTTATGGGGGACTTCAACATGCAGGTAGACTGGAGGAATCAGGTTGGTGCTGGACCCCAAGAAAGGGAGTTTGTGGAGTCCCTCCGAGATGGATTCTTAGAACAGCTTGTACTGGAGCCTACCAGAGAGAATGCAATTCTAAATTTAGTGTTGTGCAACAAACTGGATTTGATCAGAGTCCTTGAGGTAAAGGAGCCATTAGGAGGTAGTGACCATAATATGATAAGTTTTAATCTACAATTTGAGAGGGAGAAGGGAAACTCAGAAGTGTCAGTATTACAGTTGAACAAAGGGAACTCTGGTGCCATGAGGGAGGAGCTGGCCAAAGTTCAATGGAACAATACCCTAGCAGGGATGACAGTGGAACAGCAATGGCAAGGGTTTCTGGGAATAATGCGGAAGGTGCAGGATCAGTTCATTCCAAAGAGGAAGAAAGATCCTAAGGGGAGTAAGGGGAGGCCGTGGCTGACAAGGGAAGTAATGGACAGCATAAAAATAAAAGAGAAGTATAACATAGCAAAGACGAGTGGGAAGCCGGAGGACTGGGAAACTTTTAAAGAGCAACAAAAGGTAACTAAAAAGGCAATACGCGGAGAAAAAATGAGGTACGAAGGTAAACTAGCCAAGAATATAAAGGAGGATAGTAAAAGCTTCTTTAGGTATGTGAAAAGGAAAAAAATATTTAAGATCAAAATTGGACCCTTGAGGACAGAAGTGGGTGAATTTATTATGGGGAACAAGGAAATGGCGGACGAGTTGAACAGGTACTTTGGATCTGTCTTCACTAGGGAAGACACAAACAATCTCCCAGATGTAATAGTGGCCAAAAGACCTAGGGTAATGGATGAATTGAAGGAAATTTATATTAGGCAGGAAATGGTGTTGGATAGGCTGTTGGGTCTGAAGGCTGATAAGTCCCTGGGACCTGATGCTCTGCATCCCAGGGTACTTAAGGAGGTGGCTTTAAAAATCATGGATGCATTGGTAATCATTTTCCAATGTTCTATAGATTCAGGATCAGTTCCTGTGGATTGGAGGGTGGCTAATGTTGTCCCTCTCTTCAAGAAGGGAAGAAGAGAGAAAACAGGGTTTAGCCTGACGTCGGTAGTGGGAAAGATGCTGGAGTCAATTATAAAAGATGAAATTACGACACATCTGAATAGTAGTAACAGGATTGATCCAAGTCAGCATGGATTTACGAAGGGGAAGTTGTGCTTGACTAATCTTCTGGAATTTTTTGAGGATGTAACTATGAAAATGGACAAGGGAGAGCCAGTGGATGTAGTGTACCTGGACTTTCAGAAAGCTTTTGATAAAGTCCCACATAGGAGATTAGTGGGCAAAATTAGGGTACATGGTATTGGGGGCAGAGTACTGACATGGATTGAAAATTGGCTGGCTGACAGAAAACAAAGAGTAGCGATTAATGGGTCCCTTTCGGAATGGCAGGCGGTGACCAGTGGGGTACCGCAGGGTTCAGTGCTGGGACCGCAGCTGTTTACAATATATATTAATGATTTAGATGAGGGAATTAAAAGTAACATTAGCAAATTTGCTGATGACACAAAGCTGGGAGGCAGTGTGAAATGTGAGGAGGATGTTATGAGAATGTAGGGTGACTTGGACAGGCTGGGTGAGTGGGAAGATGCATGGCAGATGCAGTTTAATGTGGATAAATGTGAGGTTATCCACTCTGGTGGTAAGAACAGGAAGGCAGATTATTATCTAAATGGAGTCAAGTTAGGAAAAGGGGAAGCACAAGGAGATCTAGGTGTTCTTGTACATCAGTCACTGAAAGCAAGTATGCAAGTACAGCAGGCAGTGAAAAAAGCTAATGGCATGCTGGCCTTCATAATAAGGGGAATTGAATATAAGAGCAAAGAGGTCCTTCTGCAGCTGTACAGGGCCCTGGTGAGATCACACCTAGAGTACTGTGTGCAGTTTTGGTCTCCAAATTTGAGGAAGGACATTCTTGCTATTGAGGGAGTGCAGCATAGGTTCACAGGGTTAATTCCCGGGATGGCGGGACTGTCATATGTCGAAAGATTGGAGCAACTGGGCTTGTATACTCTGGAATTTAGAAGGCTGAGAAGGGATCTTATTGAAACATATAAGATTATTAAGGGATTGGACACGCTGGAGGCAGGAAGCATGTTCCCACTGATGGGTGAGTCCAGAACCAGAGGCCACAGTTTAAGAATTAGAGGTAGGGCATTTAGAACGGAGTTGAGGAAAAACTTTTTCACCCAGAGAGTGGTAGATATATGGAATGCTCTGCCCCAGAAGGCTGTGGAGGCCAAGTCGCTGGATGCTTTCAAAAAAGAGATGGATAGAGCTCTTAAAGATAGTGGAATCAAAGGTTACGGGGATAAGGCAGGAACTGGATACTGATAGTGGATGATCAGCCATGATCACAGTGAATGGCGGTGCTGGCTTGAAGGGCCGAATGGCCTACTCCTGCACCTATTGTCTATTGTCTATTGTCTATTGTCTATTTCGGGTATACCAACAAAAGTTACTATAGATAAGATTAAACAGAACGTAAAAGGAGCAAAAATTATTGAGGCCAAATGTTTGAAAGTTACAAGAAACGGGAAAAAGTGTGATAGTTTATCGGTTATGATCAACTTTGATGAAGAGAGATTGCCAACTAAAGTTTATTTAGGGTATATGTGTTATGAGGTCAGAATATATATACCACCACCTTTAAGATGCTTTAAATGTCAGAAATTCGGGCATATTGCAGTGGTCTGCAGAGGGAAACAAAGATGTGGAAGATACGCTGGAGAACATGAATATGGGAAATGTGAGGCAGGAGCTGGGCTGAAATGCTGCAATTGTGGTGAGGAACACAGTGAAGCTTATCAAGAGTGCATTATTAGCAAGAAAGAAGCTGAGATACAATATGCAAAAGTAACTCAAGGGATCAGTTACGTAGAGGCAGTGAAAGCAGTTGCTGGAAAAAAAGGCTATCAAGCAAACAAATACAGGGAATAATAAACCGGTGAACTGTGAGGGTTGTAATATGATAAATAAGGACACACTAATTATGAGTAAGAAGGATTTTGTACTGTCTATGGTAGATGCAATTAACTGTTCAGTGCAAACAGACAAAAGAACTGAAAAAAATTAAAATTATAGTCAAGTCTGCAGAAAAATATCTTGGTATTACAGGGCTTAAGTGGGAAACAGTCAAAGATATGCTAAATGGAGGATCAAACAGTTCACAGGCAGGAGAGGTGGGAAATTAATGGCTGTACTGTATATATATATATATATATATATAAATATATATTACAAGGGAATGAAAGGAGTCATCGCAAATGGTCAAGAATTTACGAAATATGTACCAGAATTTAAAGAAAAACCTCAGATTTTATGTTACAAGGAACATGGTTGAAACCCAGGGTAAATGTGCAGAACTCCATCAACAAATAGAAGTACTCAATAAGAACAACTGTGAGTTGGAAAGAGATTGGACAAAATGGTACTGCATTTAAAGGAGGCGGTTTCTGAAAAAAATGCTTGTCAAAAATTCAGTGACATGGAAAACAGATTAAAAATGGAGGAACTTATTCCAAAGTTACAAAAGAAAAAAGGAATTTGTTGCAAAGTGAATTATCTACATTTACATTATAAAATGAAAACATGGAAACAACTGAGGAAGAATTTCAAGATCTCAGTAAACAACTACAGGACTTGATTCAAGAAACGGAAAACTTGGAAATAGCAGATAGACTTGGAAAACAACAATTTTAAATGTTAAGCATGCGATAATGAATATTCTCAAGCAAGAAGCTTTTACTTTTACAAATGATTCAAATGAAATTAATGTAATTTGAGGCAATGCAATTATTTGGAAACCACATGACAAAATTTGAGAAGGAGAACAATCTGCGGCATTGCTATTTAATGAGCACATACAGCATTTGCAAGCGGAATTATAATTAATTATATATCTTGCGGAGGGCAGTAATATGCCTAGATGCGTCTAAACTGCCGGAAATAGAAGAAGAAGAAGAAGAGACACGGGTGGCAGCCATACAGGTAATAATGAGAGACAGATGAGAGACGGAGTACTCAGTAATACAGAGGCTGAAGTAGAGCAGGAATGGGGACAGCACATGACAATACAAAACCACAGACTGACAGCTAGGGGGAAAACACACACAAAAAGAGAGTTCAACTGGAGGTACTGACATGTTCATCTATTGTATCTGGTGCTCCCGGTGTGGCCTCCTGTACGTAGGTGAGACACAATGTAGATTGGGAGATCGCTTTGTCAAGCACCTATGCTCCATCCGCCAGAAAAAGTGGGATCTCCCGGTGTCCACCCACTTCAATTCTACTTCCCATTCCCATTCTGACATGTTAGGCCATCTACCATTGTGATGAGGCCACACTCAGGTTGGAGGAGCAGTGCCTTATATTCCGTCTGGGTAGCCTCCAATCTGATGGCATGAAAACTGACTTCTTGAACTCCTGGTAATTTCCACCAACCCCCCCATCATTTCCATTCCCATTCCCTCTCTCACCTCTTCCCTCTCTCTTACCTGCCTATCATCTCCTTCTGGTGCTCTTACCCCTCCCTTTCTTCCATGGCCTTCTGCGATCTCCTGTCAGGCTCTCCCTTCTCCATCCCTTTGCCTATTTCACCCATTAGTTTCCCAGCACTTTAATTCACCCTCCCCCTCTCCTGGTGTCACCTATCACCTACCACCTTGTATTTCTCTCTCCCCTCCCTTCATCTTTTTTTCCCGTCCTGATGAGAGGTTTCGGCCTGAAACATTGACTGTTTACTCTTTTAATAGATACTGCCTGGCCTGCTGAGTTCCTCCAGCATTTTGTGTGTGTTGCTCGGGTTTCCAGTAGCTGCAGATTTTCTTGTCCTGATTGGCTCTGTTTCTGCCATCCCTACAATGCACTGAGTTCCAGAACATTAATTCTCCCTTCAAGAAAACATTTTTCCACACCTCCTCTTGTACCAATTGGCCAGAATTCCAAATCTGCAGTCTGTGGTCCTTTTCTGTAGTTCTCTGGGACTGACATCTTTCCTGAATTGTGGTAATCTGAAATTAATTCATCACTCCAAATGCACCCGATTGAGAGCTTTATAAGTGTTAAACAGGACCTCACTGCAAATCCTGTGGAAATTACTGCACCATGTGGATTATCTTATGGCATTGGAAGTACGGGCAACAGGTTCCTTTGTGTCCTGAGCCCCCATTTCACATTTCCAAACTGATCAGATTCCTATATTTACATACTCTGTTCCAACTGCACCACTGAGCATCTACTGAGACTAATCATTATCTCTACCTACCCATCTCACCTGGTTTCACCTTTCACCAGCTTGTACTCCTTCCCCTCCCCCAAACTTCTTATTCTGTCTTCTGCCCCTTCCTTTCCAGTCCTGATGAAGGTTCTTGGACTGAAACATAAACTGTTTTTTCCCTTCTGTAGATGCTGCCTGACTTGTTCCTTCAGCATTTTTGTGTGAGTTGATTTTTATAATGTGGTTTAATTAAAAACAAAATCCCATTCAGAAAGAGTTTGCAATTCTTTCTGATGATGAGTAATGACACCATACTCATTCAAGCATTTTTCAAATGAAAAAGAAACAAAGATAATAGTTTTAATATAAATAACTGTCACGGAGCAATGTGATTCACTCCTATTTATGATTAAAATAAGCCCTACACTGGATAAATACAGCACGGTCACACATCAGCTACATCCTGTATTTATGTAGCACCTCTAATGTGAGGAAATGTTCTAAACTATTTATGGCAGTTTTATCACAAGCATCATCAAGAGGAGAAGAGATGAAAGGGGGTCGATTTAGAGAGGCATTCCTAGAGCTTAGGGCTTTGATGGAGGAGTAGGTCAGGCAACTTGGTCTCCAAGTTCCACCTAATCCTGACCTGAAACTGTACCACCAGTCCTTCATTGTCGAAATCCTGAGATTTTATCCTGAAGAGCGTGTGGTTCAGGAAAGCGGCTGAAAGCCACCTTCACATGGGTCTTGTAGGGTTGTCAAATACTGGCCATCTCAACATATGACATTGGTGAATAAGAATGAGTGATGTTGGGCTGAATAGCCAAGGGGCTTAGGAGTGCGTTACACAGTAAGCAAGAGTGAGACAGGCCGGTAGCCACAAGAACGAAAGCCTAAAACACTACTTTCAGGGAGCCAGGCAAAGGCTAGACTGTTAGAAAGCAGTTTCCACATGAGACCTCCATACTTACCTCTACTGCAAGAAATGCCAACAGGAGAGTGAAAGAAGAGGTGAGATCCAGACAGGCTAGAAATTGATAAAGGGAACAATGAGAGAAGCCTGCTGAATTCAAAGTGAGCTTGTCTGGGGAAAAACATGGGAGCAAATTACAGAAACTCTTGCTATAAGCATTCAATTGTTGGCGCGTGGCCAAGTGGTTAAGGCATCGGTCTAGTGATCTGCAGGTCGCTAGTTCGAGCCTCAGCTGAGGCAGCGTGTTGTGTCCTCCAGCAAGGCACTTAACCACACATTGCTCTGCAACGACACCGGTGCCAAACTGCATCGGCCCCAGAGTCCTTCCCTTGGACAACATTGGTGGTGTGGAGAGGGGAGACTTGTAGCATAGGCAACTGTCAGTCTTCCATACAACCTTGCCCAGGCCTGTGCCCTGGAAACCTTCCAAGGCGCAAATCCAATGACCAATATCCTGGCAGGGAGATTAGCGAGGGCTACTGAGGTGACTTTAAACTAGAATGGTTGGGGGGTGGGAATCAAATTAAAGAGACTAGGAGAGGAGGTTAGTTCACAACAGGGGGATGGGAACCAGTGCAGAGAGACAGAGGAGTGTAAAATGAGGGTAGAAGCAAAAAGTAGTAAGGTGAAAAGTAAAAGTGGCAGGCCGACAAATCCAGGGCAAGCATCAGAAAGGGCCACTTTTCAACATAATTGTATAAGGGCTAAGAGAGTTGGAAAAGCGCGCCTGAAGGCTTTGTGTGTCAATGCAAGGAGCATTCGTAATAAGGTAGATGAATTGAATGTGCAGATTGTTATTAATGAATATGATACAGTTGGGATCACAGAGACATGGCTCCAGGGTGACCAAGGATGGGAGCTCAACGTTCAGGGATATTCAATATTCAGGAGGGATAGACATGAAAGAAAAGGAGGTGGGGTGGCGTTGCTGGTTAGAGAGGAGATTAATGCAATAGAAAGGCAGGACATTAGCCGGGAGGATGTGGAATCGATATGGGTAGAGCTGCATAACACTAAGGGGCAGAAAACGCTGGTGGGAGTTGTGTACAGGCCACCTAACAGTAGTAGTGAAGTTGGGGATGGTATTAAACAGGAAATTAGAAATGTGTGCAATAAAGGAACAGCAGTTATAATGGGTGACTTCAATCTACATGTAGATTGGGTGAACCAAGTTGGTAAGGATGCTGAGGAAGAGGATTTCTTGGAATGTATGTGGGATGGTTTTTTGAACCAACATGTCAAGGAACCAAGTAGAGAGCAGGCTATTCTAGACTGGGTATTGAGCAATGAGGAAGGGTTAATTAGCAATCTTGTCGTGAGAGGCCCCTTGGGTAAGAGTGACCATAATATGGTGGAATTCTTCATTAAGATGGAGAGTGACATAGTTAATTCAGAAACAAAAGTTCTGAACTTAAAGAAGGGTAACTTTGAATGTATGAGACATGAATTAGCTAAGGTAGACTGGCGAATGACACAAAGGGTTGACGGTGGATATGCAATGGCAAGCATTTCAAGATCGCATGGATGAACTACAACAATTGTTCATCCCAGTTTGGCAAAAGAATAAATCAAGGAAAGTAGTGCACCTGTGGCTGACAAGGGAAATTAGGGATAGTATCAATTCCAAAGAAGAAGCGTACAAATTAGTCAGATAAAAGTGGCTCACCTGAGGACTGGGAGAAATTCAGAGTTCAGCAGAGGACAAAGGGCTTAATTAGGAAGGGGAAAAAGATGATGAGAGAAAACTGGCAGGGAACATAAAAACTGACTGTAAAAGCTTTTATAGATATGTGAAAAGAAAAAGATTGGTTAAGACAAATGTAGGTCCCCTACAGACAGAAACAGGTGAATTGATTATGGGGAGCAAGGACATGGCAGACCAATTGAATAATTACTTTGGTTCTGTCTTCACTAAGGAGGACATAAATAATCTTCCGGAAATAGTAGGGGACAGAGGGTCCAGTGAGATGGAGGAACTGAGGGGAAATACATGTTAGTAGGGAAGTGGTGTTAGGTAAATTGAAGGGATTAAAGGCAGATAAATCCCCAGGGCCAGATGGTCTGCATCCCAGAGTGCTTAAGGAAGTAGCCCAAGAAATAGTGGATGCATTAGTGATAATTTTTCAAAACTCTTTAGATTCTGGACTAGTTCCTGAGGATTGGAGGGTGGCTAATGTAACCCCACTTTTTAAAAAAGGAGGGAGAGAGAAACCAGGGAATTATAGACCGGTTAGCCTAACATCGGTGGTGGGGAAACTGCTAGAGTCAGTTATCAAAGATGTGATAACAGCACATTTGGAAAGCAGTGAAATCATCGGACAAAGTCAGCATGGATTTGTGAAAGGAAAATCATGTCTGACGAATCTCATAGAATTTTTTGAGGATGTAACTAGTAGAGTGGATAGGGGAGAACCAGTGGATGTGGTATATTTGGATTTTCAAAAGGCTTTTGACAAGGTCCCACACTGGAGATTAGTGTGCAAACTTAAAGCACACGGTATTGGGGGTAAGGTATTGATGTGGATAGAGAATTGGTTGGCAGACAGGAAGCAAAGAGTGGGAATAAACGGGACCTTTTCAGAATGGCAGGCAGTGACTAGTGGGGTACCGCAAGGCTCAGAGCTGGGACCCCAGTTGTTTACAATATATATTAATGACTTGGATGAGGGAATTAAATGCAGCATCTCCAAGTTTGCGGATGACACGAAGCTGGGCGGCAGTGTTGACTGTGAGGAGGATGCTAAGAGGATGCAGGGTGACTTGGATAGGTTAGGTGAGTGGGCAAATTCATGGCAGATGCAATTTAATGTGGATAAATGTGAAGTTATCCACTTTGGTGGCAAGAACAGGAAAACAGATTATTATCTGAATGGTGGCCGATTAGGAAAAGGGGAGGTGCAACGAGACCTGGGTGTCATTGTACACCAGTTATTGAAAGTGGGCATGCAGGTACAGCAGGCGGTGAAAAAGGCGAATGGTATGCTGGCATTTATAGCAAGAGGATTCGAGTACAGGAGCAGGGAGGTACTACTGCAGTTGTACAAGGCCTTGGTGAGACCACACCTGGAGTATTGTGTGCAGTTTTGGTCCCCTAATCTGAGGAAAGACATCCTTGCCATAGAGGGAGTACAAAGAAGGTTCACCAGATTGATTCCTGGGATGGCAGGACTTTCATATGATGAAAGAATGGATGAACTAGGCTTATACTCGTTGGAATTTAGAAGATTGAGGGGGGATCTGAATGAAACGTATAAAATCCTAAAGGGATTGGATAGGCTAGATGCAGGAAGATTGTTCCTGATGTTGGGGGGGGGGTCCAGAACGAGGGGTCACGGTTTGAGGATAAAGGGGAAGCCTTTTAGGACCGAGATTAGGAAAAACTTCTTCACACAGAGAGTGGTGAATCTGTGGAATTCTCTGCCACAGGAAACAGTTGAGGCCAGTTCATTGGCTATATTTAAGAGGGAGTTAGATATGGCCCTTGTGGCTAAAGGGATCAGGGGGTATGGAGGGAAGGCTGGTGCAGGGTTCTGAGTTGGATGATCAGCCATGATCATACTGAATGGCGGTGCAGGCTCGAAGGGCCGAATGGCCTACTCCTGCGCCTATTTTCTATGTTTCTATGTCTCAGGAGACTAACGGATGCCTATGGATGTAAAACCACAGGAAAGAAAAGTTGTAACAAGATAACGTGATTTAATGACCACCACTCAGTGGCCCTGACATCTAGCATCATGGAGTGCCTTGAGGGGGAGGCCATGGCACATATTAACTCTCGCCTTCTATCCACTGAAATTTGCCTACCGTCAAAACAAGCCTAAGATAGAGACCATCTCCTTGGCCCTACACTCATCTCTGGAGCAACTGGATAGTAAAGATATCCTCATTAGATTATTGTTTATTGACTACAGCTCTGCCTTCAATACTCTAATTTCAAGCAAACACATCACCATTCTCCAGACACTGGGAGTTAATGCCTCCCTCTGAATCTGGATCACTTACTACCTGACCAAAAGACCACAGTCAGAAAGGACAGGCAGCAATAACTCTGCCCGATTATTCCAAACATTGGTGCTCCATAAGGTCTTATGTTCACCCCCCCATGTCAGGAAATGTAGAGGCTTGACCCAAAAGCAAAGCAGAATCAGACTCAGGTTTAATATCACAGGCATAAGTCGTGAAATTTGTTGCCTTTGCGGCAGCAGTACAATGCAATACAAAACAACAGAGAAAAAAAATCAAATAATAAATTACAGTAAGTATATATTAATTACAGTTAATTAAATAAGTGGTGCAAAAATAAAAATAAAAAAGCAGTGAGGTGGTGCTGATGGGTTCAATGTCCATTCAAATTTGTGATCAGATAGCATGATCTGAGTTTTTGTTTTCCTTCCTCTTGCACATCAGGTGTTGGTCTTTTTTAAAAATTGGGTTCTTTTAGGTTTCTTGCTTCATGGCTACCTGTAAGCAAACAAAATTGAAGGGTGTATAAGTAATCCATTCTTTGATAATAAATGTTCTTTGAAACTTTAAAACTTTGAAATCTGGTGGCAGAGGGGAAGAAGCTGTTTCTGAATCATTGAGTATGTGTGCCTTCAGGCTTCTGTACCTCCTTGCTGATGGTAACATTGTTGTAAGGGGTTTCTTCTTTTATGTTACTGCTAAGGTGAATAAAATGGCTTCTTTGTTATGTTAAAAATAAAATGGCTTCTCTGTGATGTTAACTGCTGAGACTGGTTCTCTCTCTAGCAGCTTGTTTGGGTTATATTACTGATAATTGTATTCTCTTGAATTATCTCTTATCATCGTAAGAAACTAAGAAGGTCATTAAGAGGGAAAACATAGAAACATAGAAAATAGGTGCAGGAGTAGGCCATTCGGCCCTTCGAGCCTGCACCGCCATTTATTATGATCATGGCTGATCATCCAACTCAGAACCCAGCCTTCCCTCCATACCCCCTGACCCCTGTAGCCACAAGGGCCATATCTAACTTCCTTTTAAACATAGCTAATGAACTGGCCTCAACAGTTTGCTGTGGCAGAGAATTCCACAGATTCACCACTCTCTGTGTGAAGAAGTTTTTCCTAACCTCGGTCCTAAAAGGCTTCCCCTCTATCCTCAAACTGTGACCCCTCGTTCTAGACCTCCCCAACATCGGGAACAATCTTCCTGCATTCAGCCTGTCCAATCCCTTTAGGATCTTATACGTTTCAATCAGATCCCCCCTCAATCTTCTAAATTCCAACGAGTACAAGCCCAGTTCATCCAGTCTTTCTTCATATGAAAGACCTGCCATCCCAGGAATCAATCTGGTGAACCTTCTTTGTACTCCCTCTATGGCAAAGATGTCTTTCCTCAGATTAGGGGACCAAAACTGCACACAATACTCCAGGTGTGGTCTCACCAAGGCCTTGTACAACTGCAGTAGTACCTCCCTGCTCCTGTACTCGAATCCTCTCGCTATAAATGCCAGCATACCGTTCGCCTTTTTCACCGCCTGCTGTACCTGCATGCCCACTTTCAATGACTGGTGTATAATGACACCCAGGTCTCGTTGCACCTCCCCTTTTCCTAATCGGCCACCATTCAGATAATAATCTGTTTTCCTATTTTTGCCACCAAAGTGGATAACTTCACATTTATCCACATTAAATTGCATCTGCCATGAGTTTGCCCACTCACCCAACCTATCCAAGTCACCCTGCATCCTCTTAGCATCCTCCTCACTGCTAACACTGCCACCCAGCTTCGTGTCATCCGCAAACTTGGAGATGCTGCATTTAATTCCCTCATCCAAGTCATTAATATATATTGTAAACAACTGGGGGCCCAGCACTGAGCCTTGCGGTACCCCACTAGTCACCGCCTGCCATTCTGAAAAGGTCCCGTTTATTCCCACTCTTTGCTTCCTGTCTGCTAACCAATTCTCCACCCACACCAATACCTTACCCCCAATACCGTGTGCTTTAAGTTTGCACACTAATCTCCTATGTGGGACCTTGTCAAAAGCCTTTTGAAAATCCAAATATACCACATCCACTGGTTCTCCCCTATCCACTCTACTAGTTACATCCTCAAAAAATTCTATGAGATTCGTCAGACATGATTTTCCTTTCACAAATCCATGCTGACTTTGTCCGATCATTTCACCGCTTTCCAAATGTGCTGTTATCACATCCTTGATAACTGACTCCAGCAGTTTCCCCACCACCGACGTTAGGCTAACCGGCCTATAATTCCCCGGTTTCTCTCTCCCTCCTTTTTTAAAAAGTGGGGTTACATTAGCCACCCTCCAATCCTCAGGAACTAGTCCAGAATCTAACGAGTTTTGAAAAATTATCACTAATGCATCCACTATTTCTTGGGCCACTTCCTTAAGCACTCTGGGATGCAGACCATCTGGCCCTGGGGATTTATCTGCAAAAGATGAACTATGAAAGGAAGCTAGCAAATAATATCAAAGAGGATACTAAAAGCTTTTTCAAATATATAAAGAGTAAAAGACAGGTGAGAGTGGATATAGGACCGATAGAAAATGATGCTGGAGAAATTGTAATGGGAGATAAGGAGATGGCGGAGGAACTGAACGAGTATTTTGCATCAGTCTTCACTGAGGAAGACATCAGCAGTATACCGGACACTCAAGGGTGGCAGGGAAGAGAAGTGTGCCCAGTCACAATTACAACAGAGAAAGTACTCAGGAAGCTGAATAGTCTAAAGGTAGATAAATCTCCCGGACCAGATGGAATGCACCCTCGTGTTCTGAAGGAAGTAGCTGTGGAGATTGCGGAGGCATTAGCGATGATCTTTCAAAAGTCAATGATTCTGGCATGGTTCCAGAAGACTGGAAGATTGCAAATGTCACTCCGCTATTTAAGAAGGGGGCAAGGAAGCAAAAAGGAAATTATAGACCTGTTAGCTTGACACTGGTAGTTGGGAAGTTGTTGGTGTCGATTGTCAAGGATGAGGTTACAGAGTACCTGGAGGCATATGACAAGATAGGCAGAACTCAGCATGGTTTCCTTAAAGGAAAATCCTGCCTGACAAACCTATTACAATTTTTTGAGGAAATTACAAGTAGGCTAGACAAGGGAGATGAAGTGGATGTTGTATATTTGGATTTTCAGAAGGCCTTTGACAAGGTGCCACACATGGGGCGACTTAGCAAGATAAGAGCCCATGGAATTACAGGAAAGTTACGTATGTGGATAGGGCGTTGGCTGATTGGCAGGAAACACAATGTGGGAATAAAGGGATCCTATTCTGGTTGGCTGCCGGTTACCAGAGGTGCTCCACAGGGGTCTGTGTTGGGGCCACTTCTTTTTACGTTGTACATCAATGATTTGGATTATGGAATAGATGGCTTTGTGGCTAAGTTTGCTGATGATACGAAGATAGGTGGAGGGGCCGGTAGTGTTGAGGAAACGGAGAGCCTACAGAGAGACTTCGATAGAATGGAAGAATGGACAAAGAAGTGGCAAATGAAATACAAACATGAGGAATTCTGCAGATGCTGGAAATTCAAGTAACACACATCAAAGTTGCTGGTGAACGCAGCAGGCCAGGCAGCATCTCTAGGAAGAGCTGCGGTCAACATTTCAGGCCGAGACCCTTTGTCAGGACTAACTGAAGGAAGAGCTGCTGCGTTCACCAGCAACCTTGATGTGTGTTGCTTGAATTTCCAGCATCTGCAGAATTCCTCGTGTTTGCGTTTTTAAATTCACTACTGTGGAGCCTCTTCTGGTGATGCCTACACTGAAGAAGTTTAAATCTTCTCTTCAATGGGAGTTCAGTGAAACCATCTCTCACTGCTCCCCATCTGTAATTTCTTCGGCTCTGCAACTTTTCAACCACATTTTAACTCAGACTCGCTATCACAGCCATATATCCTTTCTTGGAATGTGCCTCTCTTACTAGCTCTTCCTTCAGTTAGTCCTGACGAAGGGTCTCGGCCTGAAACGTCGACTGTACTTCTTCCTAGAGATGCTGCCTGGCCTGCTGTGTTCACCAGCAACTTTGCTGTATGTTAAATGAAATACAATGTTGGAAAGTGTATGGTTATGCACTTTGGCAGAAGAAATAAATGGGCAGACTATTATTTAAATGAGGAGAGAATTCAAAGTTCTGAGATGCAACGGGACTTGGGAGTCCTCGTGCAGGATACCCTTAAGGTTAATCTCCAGGCTGAGTCAGTGGTGAAGAAGGTGAATGCAATGTTGGCATTCATTTCTAGAGGAATAGAGTATAGGAGCAGGGATGTGATGTTGAGGCTCTATAAGGCGCTGGTCAGACCTCATTTGGAGTACTGTGAGCAGTTTTGGTCTCCTTATTTAAGAAAGGATGTGCTGACGTCGGAGAGGGTACAGAAAAGATTCACTAGGATGATTCCGGGAATGGGAGGGTTAACTTATGAGAAATGTTTGTCTGCTCTTGGACTGTATACCTTGGGGTTTAGAAGAATGAGGGGGGACCTCATAGAAACATTCTGAATGTCTGAAGGCATGGACAGAGTGGATGTGGCAAAGTTGTCTCACACGATGAGGGAGTCTAGTATGAGAGGGCATGACTTAAGGATTGAAGGGCGTCCTCTCAGAACAGAGATGCGAAGAAATTTTTTTAGCCAGAGGGTGGTGAATCTACGGAATTTGTTGCCACGGGCGGCAGTGGAGGCCAAGTCATTGGGTGTATTTAAGGCAGAGATTGATAGGTATCTGCGTAGCCAGGGCATCAAAGGTTATGGTGAGAAGGTGTGGGAGTGGGACTAAATGGGAGAATGGATCAGCTCATGATAAAATGGTGGAGCAGACTCAATGGGCCAAATGGCCAACTTCTACTCCTTTGTCTTATGGTCTTATGGTCTATTCATTTGTTAACCAATTGGGATGGATGTTATTCTTTCTTGTGTATCTGTAAGCTACTGTTTTCGTGGGCTTTGGGGCAGAAGGCACGAAGGGGACAGAGAGAGGAGATGCGATGCTGTAAGCTGGGCGACAGAATGGACCCCGAGCAGGAGTCCGAGGCCCAGGGTTTTGGGGAGGAGAACCGAAGAAAAAGAACGTGCTGGACGCGCTCTGGTCGACCACCATGGTTGGTCCCAGGCAGCGGGTCGAGGGGGTTGGAGGGGATCGAATGGTGGAAAGAAGACCCCGTTCATCGAGCTCCAACGGTTGTACATGAAGTGGTTGAACTTTGATAAGTTTGGCGCCTTTTACTTTCCTTTTATATTGTATCTCTATTAATTACATAGTTCCAGTTAGATCCATAAAGTGTAATCATTTAATCACATATGGTGTATTGTCTGTTATTTGGCGGGGTGGGGTACATCACACAACATCTACACAAACTTGATTACCCAGTTTGGTGGGCTGAAGGCTGCTTCCTCTGGACGAAAGTGTGCTTAGTGAGCCTGAGGCTTACCAGGGGGCTATATTGTGGGTGCTCGTCCAGGATATGGATTTTTGTAGGAAGCTGTGTGATCGCCCTCTTTAAATTATGCATGCTGCAGGGATGGAAAGCTGGTGTGCCTCGGTGGGATTGCTGATTGTTACTGCATGCGTGTTGGGTGGGGTGGCTGTTGGTACCCTGGAGGTCTTTGTTTGAGTTCAGACTAGCGCTGACGAGTTGGAGGTGGGACTGCCAGTGTCTATTGGTGACCCAACTGAGGCATCAATGGGCTGTCCATACTGTTAGGAGAGAGAGGAAAGAGTGGTCTGATTCAGAGGTAGTGTCTGTGAATAAATGTTTCAGCTATGGCAGGCTCCACCTGGTTTATGGGATAATGTCCACCCTTAAAGGGGCGGAGGTGTACGAGACGTGGGTGGAATGGATCACTCAGTTGTTGGATGAGTGGCAGTGCTCAGTTGAGTGAGAGTGGCAGGGATTGGTTGGAGGTTGGAAGTTTGAGTAAACATAGAAACATAGAAAATAGGTGCAGGAGTAGGCCATTCAGCCCTTTGAACCTGCACCACCATTCAGTATGATCATGGCTGATCATCCAACTCAGAACCCTGTACCTGCCTTCTCTCCATACCCCCTGAACCCTTTAGCCACAAGGGTCATATCTAACTCCCTCTTAAATATAGCCAATGAACTGGCCTCAACTGTTTCCTGTGGCAGAGAATTCCACAGATTCACCACTCCCTGTGTGAAGAAGTTTTTTCTCATCTTGGTCCTAAAAGGCTTCCCCTTTATCCTCAAACTGTAACCTCTCATTCTGGACTTCCCCAACATTGGGAACAATCTTCCTACATCTAGCCTGTCCAATCCCTTTAGAATTTTATATGTTTCAATAAGATCCCCCCATCAATCTTCTAAATTCCAGAGAGTATAAGCCTAGTTGATCCAATCTTTCATCATATGAAAGTCCTGCCATCCCAGGAATCAATCTGGTGAACCTTCTTTGTACTCCCTCTATGGCAAGACTGTCTTTCCTCAGATTAGGGGACCAAAACTGCACACGATACTCCAGGTGTGGTCTCACCAAGGCCTTGTACAACTGCAGTAGTACCTCCCTGCTCCTGTACTCGAATCCTCTCGCTATAAATGCCAGCATACCGTTCGCCTTTTTCACCGCCTGCTGTACCTGCATGCCCACTTTCAATGACTGGTGTATAATGACACCCAGGTCTCGTTGCACCTCCCCTTTTCCTAATCGGCCACCATTCAGATAATAATCTGTTTTCCTGTTCTTGCCACCAAAGTGGATAACCTCATATTTAGCTACATTAAATTGCATCTGCCATGAATTTGCCCACTCACCCAACCTATCCAAGTCACCCTGCATCCTCTTAGCATCCTCCTCACAGCTAACACTGCCGATCAGCTTCGTGTCATTTGCAAACTTGGAGATGCTGCATTTAATTTCCTCATCCAAGTCATTAATATATATTGTAAACAACTGGGGTCCCAGCACTGAGCCTTGCAGTATCCCACTAGTCACTGCCTGCCATTCTGAAAAGGTCCCGTTTATTCCCACTCTTTGCTTCCTGGCTGCCAACCAATTCTCTATCCACATCAATACCATACCCCCAATACCGTGTGCTTTAAGTTTGCACACTAATCTCCTGTGTGGGACCTTGTCAAAAGCCTTTTGAAAATCCAAATATACCACATCCACTGGTTCTCCCCTATCCACTCTACTAGTTACATCCTCAAAAAATTCTATGAGATTCGTCAGACATGATTTTCCTTTCACAAATCCATGCTGACTTTGTCCGATGATTTCACTGCTTTCCAAATGTGCTGTTATCACATCTTTGATAACTGACTCTAGCATTTTCCCCACCACCGACGTTAGGCTAATCGGTCTATAATTTCCCGGTTTCTCTCTCCTTCCTTTTTTAAAAAGCGGTGTTACATTAGCCATCCTCCAATCCTCAGGAACTAGTCCAGCATCTAAAGAGTTTTGAAAAATTATCACTAATGCATCCACCATTTCTTAGGCTACTTCCTTAAGCACTCTGGGATGCAGACCATCTAGCCCTGGGGATTTATCTGCCTCTAATCCCTTCAATTTACCTAACACCACTTCCGTACTAACATGTATTTCCCTCAGTTCCTCCATCTCACTAGACCTTCCCTGGTTTATTCTTTTGCCAAACTGAGATGAACAATTGTTGTAGTTCATCCATGCGATCTTTAAATGCTTGACATTGCATATCCACCGTCAACCCTTTAAGTATCATTTGCCAGTCTATCTTAGCTAATTCACGTCTCATTCCTTCAAAGTTACCCTTCTTTAAGTTCAGAACCTTTGTTTCTGAATTAACTATATCACTCTCCATCTTAATGAAGGATTCCACCATATTATGGTCACTCTTACCCAAGGGGCCTCGCACGACAAGATTGCTAACTAACCCTTCCTCATTGCTTAGTACCCATTCTAGAATAGCCTGCTCTCTAGTTGGTTCCTCAAAATGTTGGTTCAGAAAACTATCCCGCATACATTCCAAGAAATCCTCTTCCTCAGCACCCTTACCAATTTGGTTCACCCAATCTATATGTAGATTTACGTCACCCATTATAATTGCTGTTCCTTTATTGCACGCATTTCTAATTTCCAGTTTAATGCCATCCCCAACCTCACTGCTACTGTTAGGTGGCCCATACACAACTCCCACCAGTGTTTTCTGCCCCTTAGTGTTATGCAGCTCTACCCATACCGATTCCACATCCTCCCGGCTAATGTCCTTCCTTTCTATTGCGTTAATCTCCTCTCTAACCAGCAATGCCACCCCACCTCCTTTTCTTTCATGTCTATCCCTCCTGAATATTGAATATCCCTGAACGTTGAACTCCCATCCTTGGTCACCCTGAAGCCATGTCTCTGTGATCCCAACTATATCATATTCATTAATAACTATCCGCACATTCAATTCATCTACCTTGTTATGAATGCTCCTTGTATTGACACACAAAGCCTTCAGGCTTGCTTTTACAACACTCTTAGCCCTTATACAATTATGCTGAAAAGTGGCCCTTTTTGATTTTTGCCCTAGGCGGGCTGTTGACGGTGTTAGAACTGTCAGGGTCAATTGCCCCATAGTGACAGCTGCCAGTTATCTGAAAGCGGGGGAAAATGCATTTCGTTTGACTGGAAGTAAAATGCAGTGCCTGAGGGGCTTTCCATACCTGTGTCAGGAGATTGGGGAAAAGCTTCTCTGGATAGGGGGGCAGCTAAATTGCTTGCAGTGCCAGGGGGATCTTTTAAGGGAATCAGCCCCTCCCTCAGTTGTTCAGATGATCAGAGAGGTGTCAGGAAACTTAGTGGAAGCCCAGTGAGGGAATGGCTTGGGGTCTCTGGCGAAGCACGTTCTCAGCAATGAACCAAGGAACTCCCGAAAGGAAAAGACCCTATTCCTGAAGGCTTAGCGGGACCGCGCCCTCGGGTATTGTTACGGATAGATGGAAGCTATGCTAAAGCCATCCTCGACACTAGGGCACAAGTCAAGTTGCTGTACAGTTCGTTTTACAACCGGTATTTGAAGTATTTACTCTTGACAACATTAAGGACACTGGAGATTTGGGGTACCTGTGCCGGTGATTATCCAGACGACGGTTATTGGTCAGTGAAACTGGAGTTCTTGGAGGCCAATGTGTGGGTGTCAGAGGGTTGTGAATCGTTAATGCTGATGTGTCTGGACCCTGGTGTGATGGGCAGCGTTTCGATTCTGGGCTGGTGAGGAGGTGCATGGGGGCCTGCCAGGAGAAGGTGGGTGAGAGCTGTTTTGGGGGCATTGTCTGTGCACCCAGTGTTTCCAGCTGCTTGTGAGGACGTGTGTAGCAGCATTGGGCCTGTGCCAAATTTAAACGAGAACCGATCGTGGTACGGCCTGGGGGAGGTATCTGAGGGTGAGACCCTCTTAGTGGACGCTCCGGAATACCACGAGGGAGGGGAGTTGATCGCTGAAGACACCTCGGTGAGAGAGAGGTCGCAGTGACTGGCCCCTGCAGCTGTGGAAGACGTAGGCAGCGTGTGTGTGGATTATAGGACTCTGAACAGGCGCACGGTCAATGACCAGTATACGGTCTTGAGGGCCGAAGACGCGATGGTCTGTCTGAGTGGTGCAACGTGGTTTAATGTGCTGGATCTGAGGAGTGGATGTTGCCAGATCCCGATGAGTGAAGCTGACAAGAAGACGGCCGTTATAGGTCCCCTACGATTCTTCTGGCCCGAAAAGATGCCACAGGGCATATCCGGAGCCCCTGAAACCTTCCCACGGGGCATGGAGAAGACCATGGGGGATGTGGAGGTGTGTGGAGTTTTGGTGTATTTGGATAATCTCCTAGCATTGGGATTCGCCTTGGAAGACTATGAAGCGAGGCGAGTGAAGGATCCCGGGCGACTAGGGATTAACGAAGTAAAACTTTCTTTGGACGAGTGCCAAGTCTGGAGAGAGACGCAGCTCCTGAGTGAGGAGATTTGCACCACTGAACTGAATGCTCAGAAATGCAGGCTGGAGACGGAGTGCTGCAATTTTGGGACAACCATTGAAGCATTGGAGTTCACGCTCGTCAAAGTGGAGACGGGGAAACGGAATTCCGAGCTGAAACTGCGGTCATTTACTGATGAATTAATCCAGAGACAAAACAATGACCAACCTTCGAAAGGATCAGCAGAAACTCAAGACATCGATCCAGAACAGATTGGAAGAAGCTGGTGGTGTAATTGCATCCCAGATGGAGATGGACATGAAGCGTGGGTCAGAACTGCTGAGACTAGGGTGAGGATTGGAGGAGTCAGAGAAGAAGCTGACATTTCGATCACAGGAGGCTGGAGAGGCTGCAGAGGCAGCCAGGCTAAGTGCTTCAGTTTGGAGAAAATCAAACAGCAGCTACCGATCGAGGAAATGAGGAAGAATACGGATTTGAAGGATAATGTGCTGGATGTGTGGTACATGCTGCCTTTCACTAACTTCCCCTTGTTGGATGAAGAGACTTTTGGCCCTTCTCCCACTGAGTCAGGGGTAGTGAAGAGGGCTAGCTGTGGGCAGCCTGTGTTACAGCAGGACCCTGAAGGAAAAGAAGCGGGGCCCCGGACATGGGACATGGGGCTCTGAGTTGCAGTGGGGGCACGAGTAAGAGATTGAGAGAGGAGTTGGCAAGCAGACCCGAAGTATCCCCAGTAGTGTCCGAGCCTGAAGGGTTTAGGTGAGGGGGTACGGATGTCTCGGAGGATTAGGAAACTCCCAGATAGGTTAGCCTATGCAGCGCTTGAGGAACAGGGCATAAGGTCCACTGTTTGGGGAGCAATGTCACTGTTTGTACCTGGATTGGATTTTTGTGTCTGCAGGAAGGGTTGGTGAGTTATTTAGAAGTCATGAGGACATGACTAAATTTGGTGGGGGGAGAGTGTAAGAGGTTTCTTCTTTTATGATACTGCTAAGGTGAATAAAATGGCTTCTTTGTTATGTTAAAAATAAAATGACTTCTCGGTGATGTTAACTGCTGAGACAGTGGTTCTCTCTCTAGCAACTTGTTTGGGTTATATTACTGATAAGGGAATTGTATTAATTTGCTAACCAATTGGGATAGATGTTATTCTTTCTTGTGTATCTGTAAGCTATTGTTTTTGCGGGCTTTGGGGCAGAAGGCGCGATGGGGACAGAGAGAGGAGATGCGATGCTGTAAGCTGGGTGACGGAACAGACTCCAAGCGGGAGTCCAAGGCCCAGGGTTTTGGGGAGGAGAACCAAAGAGGAAGGATGTGCTGGACGCGCTCTGGTCGACCACTGTGGTTGGTCCCAGGCGGCGGGTCGAGGGGGTCGAAGGAAATCGCATGATGGAAAGAAGACTCCATTCATCGAGCTCCAACGGTTGTGCACAAAGTGGTTGAACTTTAATAAGTTTGGTGCCTTTTCCTTTCCTTTTATATTGTATCTCTATTAATTACATAGTTCCAGTAAGATCTATAAAGTGTAATCATTTAATCACATATGGTGTATTGTCTTATTTGGCGGGGTGGGGTACATCACACAGCATCTACACAAACTTGATTACCCAGTTTGGCGGGCTGAAGGCTGCTCCCTCTGAACGAAAGTGAGCTGAGTGAGCCTGAGGCTTACCAGGAGGCTACATTGAGAAGAGAGCATGACCTAGATCATGGGAGTCCTTAATGATGGATGCCACCTTTTTGAGGCATTGGTCCTTCAAGATGTCCTGGATATTATGGAAGCTAGTACCCATGATGGAGCTGACTGAGTTTACAACTCTCTGCAGCTTAAGTCGACACTGAGTAGCAGTCCATCTCTCCCCATATCAGACAGAGATGCAGTCAGTCAGAACATCCGTAGAAATTTGCGAGTGTCTTAAGTGACATTCCAAATCTCCTCAAACCTTCTCAAGGGCAACTGGGGATGGGCAATAAATGCCGGCTTAGCTCGCGATGCACTCAACCTGTAAATAATAAAATAAACAAAACTCCTAACAAAATAAAGTCATTGTTGGGCCTTCTGTATAGCTGCATTGATGTGTTGGGCTCAGGATAAATCCTCAGAGATATTGACACCCAGAAACTTGAAATTGCTCACTCTTTCCACTTCTGATCTGTCTATGGGGATTGTTGTGTGTTTATTCTCATCTTACCTTTCTAGAGCCCACAATCAGTTCTTTGGTCTTACTGATGTTGAATGCAAGGTTGTTGCAGTGACACCACCCAACTAACTGATATATCTTGCTCCAGAATGGCCTCTTGTCACCATCTGAAATTCTGCCAACTTCTGAAGATGTGTCATCAGCAAACTTATAGATGGCATTTAAGCCGTGCCAAGACACACAGTCGTGGATGTAGAGAGAGATGTAGAGGGGCTAATGTAACCCCACTTTTTAAAAAAGGAGGGAGAGAGAAACCAGGGAATTATAGACTGGTTAGCCTAACGTCGGTGGTGGGGAAACTGCTAGAGTCAGTTATCAAAGATGTGATAACAGCACATTTGGAAAGCAGTGAAATCATCGGACAAAGTCAGCATGGATTTGTGAAAGGAAAATCATCTCTGACGAATCTCATAGAATTTTTTGAGGATCTAACTAGTAGAGTGGATAGGGAAGAACCAGTGGATGTGGTATATTTGGATTTTCAAAAGGCTTTTGACAAGGTCCCACACAGGAGAGTAGTGTGCAAACTTAAAGCACACGGTATTGGGGGTAAGGTATTGATGTGGATAGAGAATTGGTTGGCAGACAGGAAGCAAAGAGTGGGAGTAAACGGGACCTTTTCAGAATGGCAGGCAGTGACTAGTGGGGTACCGCAAGGCTCAGTGCTGGGACCCCAGTTGTTTACAATATATATTAATGACTTGGATGAGGGAATTAAATCTCCAAGTTTGCGGATGACACAAAGCTGGGCAGCAGTGTTAGCTGTGAGGAGGATGCTAAGAGGACGTAGGGTGACTTGGATAGGTTGGGTGAGTGGGCAAATTCATGGCAGATGCAATTTAATGTGGATAAATGTGAAGTTATCCACTTTGGTGGCAAAAATAGGAAAACAGATTATTATCTGAATGGTGGCCGATTAGGAAAAGGGGAGGTGCAACGAGACCTGGGTGTCATTATACACCAGTCATTGAAAGTGGGCATGCAGGTACAGCAGGCGGTGAAAAAGGCAAATGGTATGCTGGCATTGATAGCAAGAGGATTCGAGTACAGGAGCAGGGAGGTACTACTGCAGTTGTACAAGGCCTTGGTGAGACCACACCTGGAGTACTGTGTGCAGTTTTGGTTCCCTAATCTGAGGAAAGACATTCTTGCCATAGAGGGAGTACAAAGAAGGTTCACCAGATTGATTCCTGGGATGGCAGGACTTTCATATGATGAAAGACTGGATGAACTAGGCTTATACTCGTTGGAATTTAGAAGATTGAGGGGGGATCTGATTGAAATGTATAAAATCCTAAAGGGATTGGACAGGCTAGATGCAGGAAGATTGTTCCCGATGTTGGGGAAGTCCAGAACGAGGGGTCACAGTTTGAGGATAAAGGGGAAGCCTTTTAGGACCGAGATTAGGAAAAACTTCTTCACACAGAGAAAGTGGAATTCTCTGCCACAGGAAACAGTTGAGGCCAGTTCATTGGCTATATCCAAGAGGGAGTTAGATATGGCCCTTGTGGCTAAAGGGATCAGGGAGTATGGAGGGAAGGCTGGTACAGGGTTCTGAGTTGGATGATCAGCCATGATCATACTGAATGGCGGTGCAGGCTCGAAGGGCCGAATGGCCTACTCCTGCACCTATTTTCTATGTTTCTATGTTTCTATGAGAGAATAGAGCAATGGGCTAAGCACACATCCCTGAGGTGTGCCAGCCTTGTATGTCTAGGATGTGGAGATGTTATTTCCAATCTGCACAGATTGTGGTCTGCTGGTTAGGAAGTTGAGGATCCAGTTACAGTAGGAGATACAGAAACCCATATTTTGGAGCTTTTTGGTCAGACTGTAGGAATGATTGTGTTAAATGCTGAGCTGTTGTCAATAAACAACATCCTGAAGTACTATCCAGGTGATCCAAGGCTGCATGGAGAGCCAGTGAGATTGCATCTGCCGTTGACCTATTGTGGTGATAGGCAAATTGCAGTGGGTCCAGGTCCTTGCTGAGACAGGAGTTGATTCTAGCCTGATCCTGTACACTCATGACTGTGTGGTCAGATTGTGCTCTACCTCCATCTACAAGTTTTGAGATGATTGCACCATAGTGGGCAATCTTTCAAATAATGAGGAGTCAGAATACATCAGGTGATAAAGAACTTAATGACATGGTGGCATGACAACTTTCCTGTTAGTGTCAGCATAACAAAAGAGTTGATCATTAAATTCAGGAAGGCAGGCGATGCATATGCTCTTGTCTTCACCAGTGGAGCTGAGGTTGAGAGCTTCATGCTTGTAGGAGCAAACATCACCAATAGACTGTCCTGACCCTGATATTATAGATGAAACTTCTGAAGAGGTGGTCACACCCAGAGTACAGGCTTTGGACAGTAGATGGGTGACCACCAGTAGAGGTAAGGAGATTAAGAAGTCAATACAGTGTTCCCCTGTGGCCATTCCCCTCAGCTATGAGTATACGTCTTTGGATACTGCTGGGGAGATGACCCATCAGGGTACGGCAGCAGCAGCCAGGCTGGTGGCACTGTGGCCGGTTCTGAGGCTCAACAGGGAAGGGTAAAGTCAGACAATGAGGTAGTTACAGGGGACTTGATAGTTAGGGGGACAGACTGGAGATTCTGTGGAGGCAAAAGAGACACCAGGTTGCCTCCTGGGCGCTAGTGTCCAGGATGTATCAGAGTCGCTGCAGGATATTCAAAGATTCAAGATTCGAAGTACATTCATTATCAAAGAATGAAAAAATTATGTACCTTGAGATCTATTTGCTTACAGGCAGCCACAAAGCAAGAAAGCTGAAGAACTCAATTTAAAAAAAATGAAAGGCCATAACCACTGCAGTGAGAAAGGGGGAGAAAACACACACACACACACACACACACATCATGCAAACAATAGGAGCAAGCAATAGCATTCCGAACGAGACTGAGTCCTTAGATCCATTCCCCAGAGCAGCCAGAGTACCAATCTCAGTGCATCATATTAGCGGGGCAAAAATGTCGCAGAGACGACAGCAGTTGGAGGGGTTCATGGCCTCATTGCGGCCACGAGAGGAATGAGCATCACTGGAAAGCGAGCACAACCAGTCCAGCCTGGGGTCCCGACACTCAGGTTTTCCCATCTATTTGGACGGCCTTTTCAATTGTCCATGCACTGGGTAATGCCTCGCTCTAGGACCCAGATCCTGGTGCAGCGACATGCTTGGACCACACAGCCCACACAGCACTCTCCATCTCACCAATTGTACAGAGGAGGTTTACTAAAATATTGCCTGGGTTTCATCTCCTAAGTTACAGAGAAAGGTTGAACAAGTTAGGTCTTTATTCTTTGGAGCGTAGAAGGTTGAGGGGGGACTTGATAGAGGTGTTTAAAATTATGAGGGGGATAGATAGAGTTGATGTGGATAGGCTTTTTCCATTGAGACTGGGGGAGATTCAAACAAGAGGACATGAGTTGAGAGTTAAAGGGCAAAAGTTTAGGGGTAACATGAGGGGGAACTTCTTTACTCAGAGAATGGTAGCTGTGTGGAACGAGCTTCCAGCAGAAGTGGTTGAGGCAGGTTCGATGTTGTTGGTTAAAGTTAAATTGGATAGATATATGGACAGGAAAGGATGGAGGGTTATAGGCTGAGTGCAGGTCGGTGGAACTAGGTGAGAGTAAGAGTTCAGCACAGACTAGAAGGGCCGAGATAGCCTGTTTCCGTGCTGTAATTGTTATATGGTTATATGGTTATAAGGTAATAGACACAAAGGAATGGAAAGGTTGAAGTGTGTATATTTTAATGCTTAGAGTATTATAGGCGAGGGTGATGAATTTAGAGCATGGATCAGTACATGGAAGTATGATGTTATGGCCATTACACAAAGGAGAGAAGAACAGGAATGTGTGCTTAAAGTTCCAGGGCTTTAATGTTTTAGTAAAGAAGGGGTTATAAGGAGGGGTGGGGTTAAGGAGTTGTGCTATAAATCAGGGACAATATCACAGCTGCACATGGAGGAGACATAATGGAAGGCCCATCCATTGTCTATATGAGGAGGATTCAAGAATAAGAAAGTTTAAATCACTCCGATGGGTCTATACTACACACTACCCCCCCCCCCCCAATAGCTACAAGGACATTGAAGAACATACATACTAGCAGATTTGGGAAAGATGTAAAAACAACTGGGCCCTCCTTAGTTCAAAAGGCTTAGATGGGGCAGAATTTTTTAGATGCATCCAGGAGGATTTCCTTAATTAATATGTAGATAGTCGAACAAAAGGAGGGGTGTACTGTACCCGGCGTTAGTAATGAACCTGGCCTGATGCCTGGCCCTTCAATGGGACAACAGTTATGGAAAAGAGATCACAACTCCATAAGTTTTCGTACTGCTACAGTTAAACATAAATATGGATCTTTATTTTATGTGGGAGAGTATTCATTTGATGAAGCCTGACGAAGGATTCCAGCCCGAAACATCGACCGATCTTTTCCACGGATGCTGCCCGATCTGCTGAGTTCCTCCAGCGTGTTGTGAATATTCATTTGAATCATAGCAAATTACAAGAGCATTAGGCAGGAACTAGGGAGCGTTAATGGGGAACAGCTCTTTTTGAGCAAGCCCACATCTGACGTGTGGAGGGTGTTTAAAGACCAACTGCACAGAGTACAGGGCAAATCAGAAGGCAGGACAAAGATGGCACGCTAAAGGAACATTTTTTTTGAGAAATACAGTAGGGTTAATTTTCGTAAAGAGCAGGGCAGGGAAGAATATTTAAGGTTTAGGAAGCTAAAATCATACTGAGCCCTTGAGGATTTTATATATATATATATAAACAGTAAAGAACTCAAAAAGGGAATTTAAAAAATCCAAGAGGGTCATAAGAAGTCCTTAAAAAGTAGAATTAAAGGAAACTCCAAGGCTGTTTGCACATACAGCACATCAAAGATGATAACAAGGAAGTGGGTAAGTTTGCACAAGGATAAAGGAGGGAACATGTACTTGGAGGTGGAGGATGCAGATGAGGTCTTTAAAGTGAATATACTGCATCTATATTAACCAACGAGAAGGACGTGGAGGGCAGGGAGATCAATATGGAAGTGTGCTAATATTCTGTGGCATTTTGAGATAAGAATGAGATAGCATTGAGATAGAATGAGATGTCTTAAAGAATATTAAGTTGGATAAGTCCCCAGGATATACCTCAGGTTATTGAAAGAGGCCAAAGATGAGCTTTCTGGAGCCTTGACCAAGATCTTCCTGAGATCCCTAGGCACGAGTGAGGTCCAGAGGACTGGTGAGAAGCTAATGTTGTTCAATTATTCAATGAACATCAGGGATAATGGAGGCTTTAAACTGGATTTGCAGGGGGATGGGAACCAGAGTGCCAGAGCTGACAGTGTGGCTGGGGTGAAAATAAATGATGTTAGAAGTTCAAACAAATCTGCTAATAGAAAGGTTGTGAGTGGTGGTAAAAATCTTCTGAGGTGTATATATTTCAATGCTAGGAGTATTGCGGGGAAGGCAGGTGAGTTGAGAGCATGGATTGACATGTGGAATTATGACGTTATAGCAATTAGTGAAACTTGGCTACAGGAGGGGCAGGACTGGCAGCTTAATATTCCAGGGTTCCGATGTTTCAGATGTGATCGAGGCAGAGGAATGAAAGGTGGGGGAGTAGCATTGCTTGTTAGGGAAAATATTACAGCAGTGCTCAGGCAGGACAGATTAGAGGGCTTGTCTACTGAGTCCTTATGGGTGGAGCTGAGAAACAGGAAAGGTATGGCCACATTAGTGGGATTGTATTACAGACCACCCAATAGTCAACGAGAATTGGAAGAGCAAATCTGCAGAGAGATAGCAGGCAACTGCAGGAAACATAAAGTTGTGGTGGTAGGGGATTTTAATTTTCCATATATTGATTCGGACTCCCATACTGTTAGGGGTCTAGATGGTTTAGAGTTTGTAAAATGTGTTCAGGAAAGTTTTCTAAATCAATATATAGAGGGACCAACTAGAGGGGCTGCAATATTGGATCTCCTGTTAGGAAACAAGTTAGGACAAGTGACAGAAGTCTGTGTAGGGGAGCACTTTGGTTCCAGTGATCATAACACCATTAGTTTCAACTTGATCATGGACAAGGATAGATCTGGTCCTAGGGTTGAGGTTCTTAACTGGAAGAAGGCCAAATTTGAAGAAATGAGAAAGGATCTAAAAAGCATGGATTGGAATAGGTTGTTCTCTGGCAAGGATGTGATCAGTAGATGGGAAGCCTTCAAAGGAGAAATTTTGAGAGTGCAGAATTTGTATGTTCCTGTCAGGATTAAAGGCAAAGTGAATAGGAATAAGGAACCTTGGTTCTCAAGGGATATTGCAACTCTGATAAAGAAGAAGAGGGAGTTGTATGACATGTATAGGAAGCAGGGAGTAAATAAGGTGCTTGAGGAGTATAAGAAGTGCAAGAAAATACTTAAGAAAGAAATCAGGAGGGCTAAAAGAAGACATGAGGTTGGCTTGGCTGTCAAAGTGAAGGATAATCCAAAGAGCTTTTACAGGTATATTAAGAGCAAAAGGATTGTAAGGGATAAAATTGGTCCTCTGGAAGAGCAGAGTGGTCGGCTATGTGCGGAACCAAAGGAAATGGGGGAGATTTTAAATAGGTTTTTTGCGTCTGTATCTACTATGGAAACTGGCATGAAGTCTATGGAATTAAGGGAAACAAGTAGTGAGATCATGGAAACTGTACAGATCGAAAAGGAGGAGGTCCTTGCTGTCTTGAGGAAAATTAAAGTGGATAAATCCCTGGGACCTGACAGGGTGTTCCCTCAGACCTTGAAGGAGACTAGTGCTGAAATTGCAGGTGCCCTGGCAGAAATATTTAAAATGTCGCTGTCTACAGGTGAGGTGCCGGAGGATTGGAGAGTGGCTCATGTTGTTCCGTTGTTTAAAAAGGGATTGAAAAGTAATCCGGGAAATTATAGGCCAGTAAGTTTAACGTCGGTAGTAGGTAAGTTATTGGAGGGAGTACTAAGAGACAGAATCTACAAGCATTTGGATAGACAGGGACTTATTAGGGAGAGTCAACATGGCTTTGTGTGTGGTAGGTCATGTTTGACCAATCTATTGGAGTTTTTCGAGGAGGTTGCCAGGAAAGTGGATGAAGGGAAGGCAGTGGATATTGTCTACATGGACTGTAAGGCCGTTGACAAGGTCCCGCATGGGAGGTTAGTTAGGAAAATTCAGTCGCTAGGTATACATGGAGAGGTGGTAAATTGGATTAGACATTGGCTCGATGGAAGAAGCCAGAGAGTGGTGGTAGAGAATTGCTTCTCTGAGTGGAGGCCTGTGACTAGTGGTGTGCCACAGGGATCAGTGCTGGGTCCATTGTTATTTGTCATCTATATCAATGATCTGGATGATAATGTGGTAAATTGGATCAGCAAATTTGCTGATGATACAAAGATTGGAGGTGTAGTAGATAGTGAGGAAGGTTTTCAGAGCCTGCAGAGGGACTTGGACCAGCTGGAAAAATGGGCTGAAAAATGGCAGATGGAGTTTAATACAGACAAGTGTGAGGTATTGCACGTTGGAAGGACAAACCAAGGTAGGACATACAGGGTTAATGGTAAGGCACTGAGGAGTGCAGTGGAACAGAGGGATCTGGGAATACAGATACAAAATTCCCTAAAAGTGGCGTCACAGGTAGATAGGGTCATAAAGAGAGCTTTTGGTACATTGGCCTTTATTAATCAAAGTATTGAGTATAAGAGCTGGAATGTTATGATGAGGTTGTATAAGGCATTGGTGAGGCTGAATCTGGAGTATTGTGTTCAGTTTTGGTCACCAAATTACAGGAAGGATATAAATAAGGTTGAAAGAGTGCAGAGAAGGTTTACAAGGATGTTGCTGGGACTTGAGAAACTCAGTTACAGAGAAAGGTTGAATAGGTTAGAACTTTATTCCCTGGAGCGAGGAAGAATGAGGGGAGATTTGATAGAGGTATATAAAATTATGATGGGTATAGATAGAGTGAATGCAAGCAGGCTTTTTCTACTGAGGCAAGGGGAGAAAAAAAACAGAGGACATGGGTTAAGGGTGAGGGGGGAGAAGTTTAAAGGGAACATTAGGGTGGGCTTCTTCACACAGAAAGTGGTGGGAGTATGGAATGAGCTGCCAGACGAGGTGGTAAATGCGGGATCTTTTTTAACATTTAAGAATAAATTGGACAGATACATGGATGGGAGGTGTATGGAGGGATATAGTCCGTGTGCGGCTCCCTCTATCTATTAAATGCTCCCACTATTGTACGTCTCTGATAACCAAGTCCAGCTCCTGGCCTTCACATGTGGCTTAGCTACTAAGCCTGGTGGAACCATTTCTACAGGAGAACGGGCAAAGGTGGGTTACTGGCACCTTAAAACCAATCACTTCGGGCAGAGGCTCGTCAGCTGTGCTCAGCAGCCCATCTATAAGAAAAACTCAGATCTCAAATTTCTGCTGCCTTGCAGCTGTACCCACACATAGGGAGGGTTTCACGAGTAAACCCCAAGGAAAAATCCAGAGCTGGAATCCCTAAGGTGGTCCTCTGTCAAGTGCAATGCTAACTGGAGCTCCTGCAATGCTGCTGGTGCCAAACTGTATCGGTCTTTGTTGTTCCTTTGGACTCATCAGCCACATGGAGAGGGGGAGCTCCATGGCAATGGTTTGCTCTCCATATTGTACTGCCCTGGGTTGCAGACTGGTTTGCAGATCGCGCGGACAGCTGGAATGCAACATTCATCATTCATGGTCGACCTTGACCAATGGTGGGCCTCAGTTAAAAACAGTCAGCTTAGCTTTATGTGGGGCAAGTCATGTTTTACCGGAGTTTTTTGAGGAGGTGACAAAAGTGATTGATGGAGGTAGAGCTGTGGATGTTCTCCACATGGATTTTAGTAAGACATTTGACGAGGTCTCTCATAGGAGGCTCATCCAGATGATTAAACTGCATGGGATCATGATGCCCATAGTGGTTGATGTGACTTATTCTGGCTGGATGCCTTGCCAAGTGGTGTTCCACTGAGATTTTTACAGGACCACTGATGTTTGTGATATAGACTGTATAAATGACATGGATGAAAGTGTAGATGGATAGGTTGGTAAATTTACAGATTATATGAAGATTGGCATAGAAGTGAGTAGTGTAAGGTCCGGCAAAGGATATGGTGGACAGACCAGTTGCAGATGTGGGCGAATAAATGGCAGATGGAGCTTTACCTGGCCACATGTGAAGTGCTGCATTTGGGAGATCAAATGTAAGGTAATGGCATTCCCTTAACAGTGTTGATATGCAGAGGGATGTTGAGGTCCAAGTCCATAGTCCCTGAAAGTGTCTGCACAAGTTGATAGGTTTATTATGAAGGCAAATGGCAAGTTACCACTTGCTTCATCAGGGTGTCAGTAATGTCAGTGCCCGAGAAGAGCACCTCATAGTATGACTGTCACCTGGACCTCTGTGGGAATATGTAACCAAGTGTGGAACTGACTTCCAGTACTGGTTGAAGGTTGTGTCTCAGCTTCCTGTTTCCCAGAAGTGTATGTGTGAGTAAGATTGTGACTGGACCGTTATCCAATCATGCTTGTGATTTCCATCTTGCATTTTCCCTCAGTATCACTCCTCTAACTTGCTGTGATGTTTGAATGCATTCACATAGGGATCAGTCAGTTGTAGAATCAGAGTTAAAAAAAAAACATGAAAACAGGTCTTTGGTCCAGATGCCCATATTGACTAAGATTTGAGTAGTGGCAAATTGGAGATTGAAAGCCTGAGAAGACATAGCTCATTCAGGTTCACCAACTCAGTAGAAAAGACAGCAACTTGTAGCAGTTTGGAGCTTTGAGGAGCAGCAAATTGGAGATCAGAAGCCTAAGAAGATGTAGCTCATTCAGATTCGCTGATTGAATTGAAAAGACAACAACTTGCTGCAGTTTGGTGCTTTGAGCAGTGGCCAATCAGTGTGGGATTGATTGGCAAGAACAAATTAAAGTAAGGTAGGGGCAAGCAGAGCAGCTATTATTGGCGTGGCCATCGTTGGAGTGGTCAGAGTCAGAGTGGATATTTTCAGGCTTTAACTCTTGGAAGTTTCAGCATGGAGAGGCTTCAGTGAAATCTGTAGGTAGAGTTCCCCACCTCACCCCATAGTTTATTGTTCTTTCATATTTGCTCAGTTAGAAAAGTAGAGATGCCAGGGATAATAGTGGAATGCCCCTCTTGCGGGATGTGGGAAGTCAGAAAGACCTCCAGTGTCCCTGATAACTACAACTGTGAGAAGTGCATTCAGCTGCAGCTACTAACACTCTGCATTAAGGAGTTGGAGTTGGAACAGTATGAAATTCAGATCATTTGTGAGGCTGAAGGGGTGATAGATAAGACATATAGAGAGGTAGTTATACCCAAGGCGCAGGACACAGGAAACTGAGTGACAGGGGTTTGGGGAAAGGGGTTAAGGAGCCAGTCCAGAGTACCCCAGTGTTAACACCCCTCAACAACAGTTATATCACTTTGGATACTGTTGGGGAGAGGGGAATGACCTAGCACAGGAAAGTCACAGCGGTTGGGTCTCTGACACCGAGTCTGACTCTATGACTCAGAAGGGAAGTGGGGGAGAAGAGGCGAGCTGTGGTGACAGGGGATTCGTTAGTTGGGGGAACAGAAAGGAGACTCTGTGGATATAACGAGATTCCCAGATGTTATGTGGCCTCCCAGGTGCCAGGGTTCAGAATATCTTGGATTGAGTTTTAGTAATCTTAATTGGGAAGGTGAACAGCTAGAATTCGTGGTCCACAAAGATACCAAGGACATAGGTAGGAAGAATGACAAGGTTCTGCAAAGGGAGTTCAGGAAATTAGGTGCTAAGTTAAAGGGCAGGACCTCCAGGGTTGTGATCTCAGGATTGCTACCCATGCCTCATGCTAGTGATGCCAGAACTAGGAAGATCATACAGTTTTATCACATGGTTAAGGAGTTGGTGTAGGAGTGAAGGCATAGGATTTTTGGATCATTGTGCTCTCTTCCAGGAAAAGTGGGACCTGTACAGAAGAGATGGTATGCACCTGAACTGGAAGGGGGCTAATATCCGAGCAGAAGGGTTTGCTTGTGCTGCGTGGTGGTGCTTAAACCAGAGCTGCAGAGGATGGGAACCAAAGTGCCAAAACAGTTAGTGGAAAGGTTGTGGAGACAGATCTTGTTAAGACCTCAAAAGTCAGGAATCAAAAGGTTGAGCATGGTGTAATCAATGTCCTGAGCATGCTTATATTTCAATGCAAGAAGTATCATAGTTAAGGCTGATGAGCTCAAAGCATGGATCAACACATACAATTTTGATATTGTAGTCATTTGGTTGCAGGAGGGGCAGGTCTGGCAGCTCAGTATTCTGGGCTTCCATTGTTTTAAGCATGACGAAACAGGAGAGATTAGAGGAGGAGTGGTGGAGATACTAGTCAAGGAAAATGTTACAGCAGTGCTCAGTTATGACCAACTGGAGAACTGTCTAGTGAGGTGTGGAGCCAAAAGAGATAAGGAAGATCTTAAATTAATTTTTTGCATCTGTATTTACTCAGGAGGTGGACACAGTGTGAGGAAAAGTGGCATCAATTTCCTGGACCCTATACAGATTACAGAGGAGGAGGTGTTTGCTGTCCTGGAGAAAATTAGGGTGGATAAATCCCCAGGGCCTAACAAGCAGTTCCCTCAGCTGGATATATAAGTAGTTGGATAGACATGGACTAAGGGGAGGGGAGGAGAAGATGGTGTTGCGACGTAGCGTGCGCGGCCGCTCCAAAATGATATCGGTATTTGTTAAGTAGGTACCGTGCACAATCCTGATTTGATGGAGACAGACGTGAGAAGTGCAGAGGAACATCTGGAGAAACTTCTGAAATGCCTGCTTCACTGCCGCTGCTACTGTGTGATCCAGAATCTCTGGAGGGGAAGGCCCCAAATCCTCGGCTTTGCCTATTGCTTGTTGCCGGGGCCGGGTTCGAAGCGCTCAGCAGAGATGGTGCTCGGTGCTCGGTGTCGGAGGCTCGAAGTTTTCGGACAGACTCAAGAGTCGGACTGTGGTTGGGTGCTGCATTGGCAAGTTTGCGGCGCTGGAGGTTCATGGCAGGGAGAGTTTTTTCTTCCTTCTACCGTCTGCGTGAGATGATGGGACTTTTGAGAGACTTTGAGACTTTTTTTTTTACTGTGCCCATGGTTTGTTCTTTACCAAATTACGGTATTGCTTTGCACTGTTGTAACTATATGTTATAATTATGTGGTTTTTGTCAGTTTTTTTAGTCTTGGTTTGTCTTGTGTTTCTGTGATATCATACTGGAGGAACATTGTATCATTTCTTAATGCATGCATTACTAAATGACAATAAAAGAGGACTGCGTGTCCTCATAATCTAATCTAATTAAGGACATTCAGCATGGCTTCATGTGAGGTGGGTCATATTTTACCAACCTTATAGAGTTTTTCAAAGCTGTTATCAAGAAAGTGGATGAAGGCAAGGCAGTGGACATTGTCTACATGGATTTGGCAAGGCACTTGACAAGGAACCACATGGAAGGTTGGTCAAGAAGGTTCAGTCGCTCGGCATTCAAGATGAGGTAGTAAATTGGATTAGACATTGGTTTTGGGGGAGAGGCCAGAGAGTGGTAGCAGATTATTCCCTCTCTGACTAGAGGCCTGTGATGAGTGGAGTGCTGCAGGGAATGATGCTGGGTCTGTCGTTTGTCCAGATAATGTGGTTAACTGGATCAGCAAATTTATGGATGACACCAAAACTGAGGCTGCAGTGGACAGCTAGGAAGACTGTCAGAGTTGCAGAGGGATTTGCATCAGCTAGAAAAATAGGCTGAAAAATGGCAGATGGAATTTAATGCAGACAAGTGCAAGGTGTCGGCCTTTGGTAGAACCCACCACCCTAAGTCTTACATGGTGAACAGCAGGGCACTGAGGGGTGCAGCAGAGCAATGGGATGTGGAATACAGGTCTGTACTTCATTGAAAGTGGTGTCACAGGTAGACAGGGTCATAAACAGTTGAGGCCAGTTCATTGGCTATATTTAAGAGGGAGTTAGATAAGGCCCTTGTGGCTGAAGGGATCAAGGGGGTATAGAGAGAAGACAGGTACAGGGTTCTGAGTTGGATGATCAGCCATGATCGTAATGAATGGCGGTGCAGGCTCAAAGGGCCAAATGGCCTACTCCTGCACCTATTTTCTATGTTTCTATAAAGCTTTTGGCACATTGGGTAGCGTAGTAAACATAGAGAACCTACAGCACAATACAGGCGCTTTGGCCCACAAAGCTGTGCCGAACATGTCCTTACCTTAGAAATTACCTAATGGGGTAATTACGTAGTGGTTAGCACAAGGCTTTATAGTACAGGTGACCCGGGTTCAATTCTCGCTACTACCGGTAAGGAGTTTGTATGTTCTCCCTGACCATGTGGGTTTTCTTTGTGTGTTCTGGTTTCCTCCCACACATACTGGTCGGTAGGCTAATTTATCATTGTAAATTGTCCCGTGATTACGCTGGCATTAAAATTAGGGGATTGCTGATTGGCATGGCTTGAGGTGCAAGGGCCTACTCCGCACTGAGTCCCAACAAACAAATAAATAAATAAAATTATTGAATACAGGAGAGAGGGTGTAACATTGAAGTTGTACAAGACATTAGTGAGGCCTAATTTGGGCTATTGTGTGCACCTTTAATAAATACAAGTAGACTTTTTCTACTGAAATTGGGTGGGACTACAACTAGAGGTCATGGGTTAAGGGTGAAAGGTGAAAAGATTAAGGGGAATCTGACAAAAACTTTTTCTCGCAGAGGGTCATGAGAGTGTGGAACGAGCTGCCAGCACAAGTAGTGCATGCGAGCTCGATTTCAATGCTTAAAAGAAATTTGGTTAGGTGCACAGATGGTAGGGGTATGGATGGCAATGGTCCCTGTGCAGGCTGATGGGAGTAGGCAGTTTAAATGGTTCAGCATGGACTAGCTGGGCCAAAGGGGTTGTTTCTGTGTTGTACTTTTCTACGACTCTATGCCCATGTGAGCTCATCCCATTGGTCTGCACTTGGCCACATCGCTCTAAACATTCCTATCCATTTGTCTATCCAAACATATTCTAAACAGTGTAATTTTATGCACCTCCACTACTTCTTCCGGCAACTTGTTCCACATACCTCCTGCCCTCTGTGTGAAGAAACTGTAAATCTGGTCCTTTTTAAAACGTTCCCCTCTCACCTTAAACCAATATCCTTTAGTTTTAAACTCTCCTATCATGGGGAAAAGACAGTGACCTTATCTATGCTCCTCATAATTTTACAAAGATCTATAAGGTCACTGCTCAGCCTCCCACATTCTGAGAAAAAGTCCCAGTCTATCTAGCCTTTCCTTATGACTCAAACCCTCCATATCCATCAACACACTTACATATCTTTTCCTACGTGACATCCTTCCTATAGCTGAATAACCAGAAAGGCACACAATACTTCCAGTGTGGCCTCACTAACAACTCAAACAATTATAACATGACATTGCAACTCTTGTAAATGCCCAGACTGATGATGCAAATGTGCCAAATGTTTTCTTCCCCGTCCTGTCCAGTCATTGTGCCTTTCCAATGACAGCTATTTCTGTGTCATTCACCCTTTGTTGGTTATGGATGGATGTCTAAAATCCTGCTGGATCTAACATCTGGTAATGTGGACAAGCCCTGGTCAGTTAATGAGTGTCTGTGCCACAGGCAGTGGTCAGGATATCCTGCATGCAGTGCAGTGCTAGAGAGCAATGGTCCCAAGCTTTTGCTGTCCAGGAGTTTGTCCCAACTTACTCTGGATCTGCTCTAGCTGAACTGGCAAGGTGATCGAGGAGCTGGGAATGCCCTATAGACAAATGTGTTATCTCCCATGATGGAGTGTCACAGAATTCAGGCAGACACAAGTCTGAGCCAGTTAGTTTATTTTCGAAAATACAACTGTTAGAAATTCAAGCTCTCCCATAGGTCTGGGTCTGTGCCATGAGTCAAGAGATGGGAAGCCTGAAACTATAGATAACCCGAAACAGAAAAAACCTACCTCCTGCCAGGACAGGAAGCAGATTAAGCATAAAATCTTTCCCAAATTTAACTATTTTTAATATTGAGCCAGTTTGAAAATTAGAGAAACAAGATAGATAATTTCTTTATACATTGTGCAAATTGAATCCAGTATCAGTTACATTGCCACATCTACACACATCAGTTTGTAAAGACTCTAAGAGGAGAAGGTTGGGGCAGTCCTGCAGGATGTTAAAAGAACATTCAAGGTGTCCAGCCAGTGGCCATGTGGCTCAGCAACCAACATAAACAATGCAACAAATATCAGCCGATCAAATCAACTGAGGGTGACACTCTCAGTCAGTCTGAGACAGACTGGCACAGAGCTTGATTGTTCTCAGTCACTGAGCCCAGGGAGGGAAGGAAGATGTTATTATATTCAGGGAGGGGTAGAATACTGTAGGGAAACCTTCCCTCATGCAGAGTACAGAACTGGTGCTTTTACTACATTGGCCAGTGGCAATGTCAATCAAAAGACCAATGGCAATGAAAGGAACACCAAGGTAATATAAAATACAATAAACATCTGTTGCCTTACAATACACAAACCAACAGTTAGTAACATTGGATTAAATAATGAACGAACCTATGAATGTACAAAAGGGCTAACAGTGGTCAGCCAGACAGGCTGGTACTCTCCAGTAACTGCCTTTCCCCTGTGCAGCCTGGCTGTGTGGAGTAGTGTTTAGGATGCTGCTCACACAGTCTGGAGCTGGTCAGGACTATGTGCTCTCTTTGGGAGGAGGAGGGGGAGGGGGAGTGGGTGGGGACTGTGTGCTGGTGGCAGTTTTGATAGAGTTCAGGGTCTTGCTGAGCCAGGAGTTTTTGGTGGCTTGAATCTCGTTGAGCAGAGTTCCCCGGTGGTGCTCCAGCTCCTGTTAAAAGAACATACAACAGAGAAGGAATTCAGCCCCAAAATCGCACATGGGGGTGGGGTGGGAACACTCAACACAATTGTACTTGTACACATATTGGGTAGATAGAGGCAGTGGAGAAAGAGAGAGAGAAAACTTCAGAGAGGGGAAGAGATAGGAGAGAGAGAAAAGAAGGAGAGGGGGAAAGACGGGAGGGATGGAGAGGAGGGAGGGAGAGAAGGGAGAGGAGGGAGGGAGAGAAGAGAGAGGGGGAGGGAGAGAGGGGGAGAGATAGGACAGGGGGAGAAGGGAGAGATAGAGAGAGAGAGGGAAGGAAAAGAGAGAGAGAGGGAGAAATAGGAGAGGGGGAGATAGGGGTGAGAGGGGAAGAGGGAGAGAGAGAGTGGAGAACAGAGAGGGACTGGAGAAGAAATAGAGAAAGAGAGGGAGAGAAATGGAGGGGAGGACAGAGGGAGAGAAGGGGAGGGGAGAGTAGGAGAGAAGAAGTAGAAGGTAAGAAATAGTGAAATAGTGAGAAAGACAAAATGTGAAAGAGAGAAAGGGAGCAACAATGAGACATGCAGAGACATAGTGAAGGAGAGTGAGTGAGGAATAAAACAGGGATGAGAAAGACTGAGATGGGACTTGGCTAGAGGATTGAGACGGAGTGGAACTAAGGGTGTGTCAGACTTGGAGAACGAGAGAGAGTGAATGTGACTACAATGAGATAGGAGAACATAAGCGATAGGAAGAGAAAGTAAAATAATAGGAGGAGGATAAGGAAAAATGAGATAACAAAAAACATGTGAGAGAGAGAATGAGTGAGGACAATGACTTAGAGAGAATGTTAAAAAGGGTTAATATGCAGGAGAGAGGGAGAAAGGGAGAGAAAGGAGAGAGAGGGGAAAGAAAGAAGGGAGAGGAGGTAGCCTTTCACCAGTAGCTGGTTCAGCTCTTACCTCCCTGTTGAACTGGTACCTGTATTTTGCATTTAGCCTCCACGAGCTGTAGTTTGGTTTGTGCGAGTTCCAGTTCCATCTCTCTCAGCTGTTTCTTTAGGAGTTCCTTCTCTTCATCCACATCCTGGTGCATGTTGGCCTGCCCAGGCTCTGGGATCAGCTCGCCGTCCTTTCTGAAGAGCTCGCAGCACCGCTCACAAGTCAGCACCTTACCCTGATGGTTGAACAAAGCACTCCATCAATAGGCTCTCCAATTTTGAAAGGCAGAGCTAAAACTTTCCCACCCTCACACTCTCCCAGGTGAAGGGATGTGTTCCAGAGCAAGAAGACAGAACTGGGCAGTTGGGAGATGACTGTCCACACAGCAGCTGTGAAAATCCAGAGATCTCTGAATTATGAGTTACTGAGACTAGGAATCAATTAAAACTCACAAACCAAAACTGTTACGGCTTTATACAATATAAGGTTTGACAAGTTTTTTTTAAAAAACATGTTACAGAGGGAGAGGGGAGAGAGGGTAGACAGAGAAAAGGAGAAGATAGTGGGAGAGGAAAAGGAGAGGGTTGATTGGATGGGAAAGGTTCAGAAGGATAAGTGGGCAAATGGGACTAGCTTAGTTGGGCAACCTAATCAGCATGGAGCAGTTGGGCAGAAGGGCTTGTTTCCGTACTACATTACTTTGTGACTAATTTTTTTTTAGGTAAAGATATAGAGGATACAGAAACAAGATGGAGAGACGGATTGAAAATGGAAAATATAATTCTGGGAGGTGACAGCCTTCTGTTCCTGTTGAGAACTGGAATGCACTGGCAGACGGGTTGGTGAGACAAACAGAATTAGTGATGCAGTAGGGATAAAGCGAGATTAATGGCTAAGACACTGAACAGCAGGACCCTGGATGAATGCTCCTCTGTATTGCAGGATTTAAATCCATTGCCAGATAGGCAACTCAGGATGTTTTCAAAAATTTAGTACATCCCTTGGGTTCAGAATTACACACACACACTTGTGTCACAATCCCGTCGATTTCCTCTACACAGTGGCTACAGTTTTCCTGCACACAAGTACGGACTGCACATCTGACAAGGTGCTGTGCAACTAACATCCTCAATCCAAGCTTATGATAGAAGGAAGGTCATTGATGAAGCAGCTGAAGATAGTTTGGTCAAGAACAATGTTCTCAATAACTCCTGCAGTGATGCCCAACGATCATAATGACCTTCCTTTGAAAACCACTGACTGCAATTTGCCAGACTGGATGGTAACAAGCTGTATTGGATTTGTCATGCTTTTTGTAAATGCCCTGGGGAATGTTCCACACTGTCAGGTAACTGTACTGGAGCAGCTTTACTAGAGGCATAGCTAGTTCTAGAGCACAGGTCTTCAGTATTACAGCAAAACCCTTTAATGCTTCCAGTGTTCTCAGTTTCCTGATGTTATGTGGAATGAATCAAACTGGCCCGATACTATCTATCCTGAGCCCAACACATTGATGCAATCACAAAAGTGGGTCAGTGGCTCTGCTTTATTGGGAGTTTGAAGGGATTGGGTATGTCACCAAAGACTACAAATTTTGATAGTTGTACAACAGCAAACATTTTGACTGGCTGCATCAGAGCTTGGTATGGAGGCTGCAATCAGCAGGGGTGCAAGGGGTTTTAGACTCAGCTGGCTCTGTCATGGGCACAACCCTCCTCACGATCAAGAAGGTGGCATCCATCACTAAGGCACAACACCATCCGGCACGTGCTTTCTTTTCGCTACCATCATTGGGGAAGAGGTTTAGGAAGTTGAAGATCCACATTCAATGATTCAGAAACAGCTTCTTCCCCTTCATCATTACATTTCTGAATGGTCCATGGACACATTAACACTAGCATCATTATGATCCCACCACCAAGAACATCCTTCCCTCCCCCCCACCCCCGACCCCATTTTCTGCTGCAGGGTCTCCCTTGTCCATTCGTCCCTCCTCACTGATCTCCGTTCTGGCACTTATCCTTGCAAGTAGAACAACTGCTACACCTCCTCCCTCACTACCATTCAGAGCCCCAAACAGTCCTTCCAGGTGAGGTGACACTTCACCTGAGAGTCTATTGGGATCATATACTTCCGGTGTGGCCTCCTGTATATTGGTGAGACCCGATGTAGATTGGGAAAACGTTTTGCCAAGCACCAAAACTCTACCTACCAGTAAAAGCAGGATCTCCCAGTGGCCACCCATTTTAATTCCATTTCCCATTCCCATTCTGATATGTCCATCCATGGCCTCCTCCACTGTTGTGATGAGGCCACACTTAGGTGGAAGGAACAACACCTTATATTCAATTTGGGTAGCCTCCAACCTGATGGCACGAATATCAATTTCTCGAACTTCCAGTATTTCCCCCCACCCCCTCCTTTCCTTCACCATTTTCCATCCCCTTTTCCGTCTCTTACCTTATCTCCATGCTTGCCCATCACCTCCCTTTCTTCCATGGCCTTGTCTCTTTTATCAATTTACTTCCCAGCTCTTTACTTCATCCTTCACCCTTCAGGTTTTACCTATCACCTAGTGCTTCTCTCTCCCCTTTCCCCCACGCTCCCCCCACCTTTTAAATCTACTCCTCAAGCTTTTTTCCTCCAGTCGTGCCAATGGGTTTTGGCCTAAAACGTCGAATGTATCCTTTTCCTAGATGCTACCTTGCCCGCTGTGTTGCTCAGATATCCAGCATCTGCAGATTTTCTCTTGTTTTTCATTATTTCTATTTTTTGCACCATTCATTTATTGTTAGTTTATGCTAATTTTATATCTTTGCACTGTCAATTATCCTTTTCAGAGTACTGAGATGGATTATTCACGGGAGCAAATGGTCAAGCCTTTATCACTCACATGTTGAGGATGGGATGTTCTTGGACCTTTCTCCTCCTGTGAGCTACGTATTTAATAGTCCACCACCATTCACGACTGGATGTGGTAGGATCACAGAACTTTGATTGGAATCATGGGTTGTGAGATCACTTATCTCTGTGTGTTTCATGTTGTTACTGTTCAGTGTGCACCTAATCCTATATTACAGGGTCACTCGGCTGCCATCTCATCAGTATTGGTTATACCTGGTGCACCTCCCAGTTAACCCTTCTCCACTCCTCCCTGCACCAGGGCTGACAGTATGAAGTTACAGATTTCTGCTATGGCTGCTGGTCTACAGTGCGGCACAACAGGGAGGGTGATGGGATTGTCTCCATAAGGACTGTACAGTAGTCACTTCCAGCAATTCATCTGCTACAGGTAGTTTGCCGAAGGGAGTGTTAAGTAGGTGTAAACCACCTATTGTTTCACTCACTACCTGTCAGTCATAGAGAAGTACAGCACAGAAACGGGCCCTTCACCCCATCCAGTTCATGCTGAAACCATCGCCTACTGCCACTGATCTGCACCAAGCCCATAGCCCCTCCATATCATACTATCCACATACCCTTCCAAACTTCTGTCAAACATTGAGATCAACTCCCATGGACTACTTGTGCTAGCAGCTCATTCCACACTCTCACGACCCTCTGAATGAAGAAGTTTCCCCTCATGTTGCCCTTAAACTTCTCATCCTTCAGTCATAACCTCTGATTGCAGTCCCATCTAACCTCAGTGGAAAAAGCCTGCTTGCACTTACCCTATCTATACCGCTTGTAATTTTGTATACCTCTATCAAATCTCCTCTTAATCTTCTATGTTCTAAAGAATACAGCCCTTAACCTATTCAATCTTTCCTTATAACTCAGGTCCTCCAAACTTGGCAATATCCTTGTCAATTTTCTCTGCACTCTTTCAACCTTGTTTACATCTTTCCTGTAGGTAGGTGACCAAAACTGCACACAATACTCCAAATTAGGCCTCACCAATGTCTTATACAACATACCATCTCATCTTCTGTACTCAATACATTGATTTATGGAGGTCTTTACGATCCAATTTCTCTGTGATGCCACTTTCAGATAATTATGGACCTGTATTCCCAGATCCCTTTGCTCTACCATACTCCTCACTGCCCTACCATTCACTGTGTAAGACCTCCCCGGTTGGCCCTACCGAAGTCCAACACCTTGCACTTGTCTGCATCAAATTCCATTTGCCACTTTTCAGCCCATTTTTCCAGCTGATGCAGGTCCCTCTGCAAGCCATGATAGCCTTCCTCACTGTCAACTACACCCCCAAACATGGTGTCATCCGCAAATTTGTTGATCTAGTTCGCCACATTATCATCCAGATCATTAATATAGATGATGAACACGAAAGGACCCAGCACTGATCCCTGTGTCACACCGCTAGTCACAGGCCTCCAGTCAGAGAGGCAACCCTCTTCTAACCACCCACAAAGCCAATGTCTAATACAATTTACTATCTCATCCTGAATGCTGAGTGACTGAACCTTCTTGATCAGCCTCCTATATGGGACCTTGTCAAGTACCTGACTAAGGTCCATGTAGACAACATCCATTACCTTGCCATCATCCACTTTCCTGGTAACTTCCTCGAAAAGCTCTCTAAGATTGGTTAGACATGATCTACCATGCACGAGGACATGTTGACTATCCTTAATCAGTCCACGACTATCCAATACTTGTATATCCCATCCCTTAGAATACCTTCCAATAACTTTTCCACAGCTGATCTTTGACAACTGGCTCAGAGCCCCAATCTGATAGCAATTCTTTATCAACCACTCTCTGTGAGAAAAATCGTCCCCATTGGATCCCCTTTCAAGTTTCTTCCCCTCGCCTTAATCCTATGCCCTCTTGTTCTTGATACCTCTAGAGTCGTTGATATCTGGAAGGTGCTGCCAGAGCAGGTGATGGAATCAGATACAATCACAATGTTTAAGATGCTTTCAGACAGACATTTGAACAGGCAGGGCATCTCCTCTTTTTATGCCTCTTGTAATTTTATGTACTTCTATGAGGTCACCCCTCACTTAGCCCCCTTCACTCAAGGAAAGACAGACTCTTCCCAGCCTATCTAATCCCTCCCCATAACTCCAATCTAGGCAACACCCTGGTGAATCTCCTCTGCATTCTTGCCTCTGCAACTACATTCTTCCTGGCCAGAACTGCACACAATACTCTCAGTACAGTGTAACCAATGTTTTGTATAGTTGCAAAATTACGTCCCAACACTCTATGTCCCAATTTATGAAAAGCAAGTATGAAATACACTTTCTTCACCATCTATTGAATCCTATTGATCTGTGTTGGCATATTCAGAGAACCGTGCACTTGAATCCCCAGATCCATTGTTTATCAATATTCCACAGCACCCTTCCATCTACAGTATATGCCTCCCTCATTTGACTTCCCAAACGGCAGTCTCACACTCGTCTGGATTAAATTCCATCTGCCAATCCTCTTTTCAGTTTTCTATCTCAGCTATATCCTGCTGTATCTTTAGACAACAATTCTTCCCATCAATTTTCATCAGCACCAATTTTCAAGTCATCTGCATACTTACTAATCATTCCTCCTACACTCACACCCAAGTTGTAAATGTAAATTTCACACGGAAACTCTAAGGGATGTTACAGTTGTTGTTAATTTATTGTCAACCCGACACAACAGAGCAGAACATGACATGACCAGAGAAGCTGTACACAGTCATGTCTGAACTGAAAGCCTCATACAGTCAAAGGAGACAGTTTTGTGACTTCAGAAGTGGTAGGAACAAAGAGAAAGAGGTCCGACAAATTTTTCTTCAGAGGTGGTTTGTCATTGCCTTCTTCTGGGCAGTGTCTTTACAAGATGGGTGATCCCAGCCATTATCAATACTCTTCAGAGGTTGTTTGCCTAGCGTTAGTGGTCGCATAACCAGGAGTTGTGATATGTGCCACCTGCTCCCATGGCTTCACATGATCCTGATTTGCGGGGGGGGGGGGGGTGGTGGTGGTCAAGAGTGACCTGCAGGCTAGCGGAGAGAAGGAGCGCTTTATCCCTCCTTTGGTAGAACAAGTCTCCACCCTACTACCCTTGTAATCACTGCTGTTATTTATTAGTTATCAGTCTCTGTGTAAAGATTTATTTGAATAGTATAGTGCATACATGTAGTTCAGGAAAAAGGTGATCAAAAATACAATGTATACAAAGTCATGAAGACAATTATGTTGAACCAGCAATTGTAGAGCTAACAACATTAAAAGAGGGATAGGTAGGGTCATGTTCAGCTGAGTTTATTGTCAAATGCACAAGTGCATATATGTACAGAGGCAATGAAAAACTTGCAGTGGTAACACAGGCACTGAACTTTAGAGACACAACATTCAAAAGAAAAAACATAAACTAAACATAAATTCTATAAGAAAAGTGCACAAAAGAACCTGATTAGAACCAAAAGCAAAACAAAGATAGTAAGAATATTTTTCTTGGATGGGAATGTCTAAGACCAAGGTTTGTTTATTTATTTATTGAGATATAAGCTCTTCTGGGCCTTCAAGCTGCGTTGCCCAGCAACACCCAATTTAACCCTAGCCTAATCATGGGACAGCTTACAACAACCTACCAACTGGTACATCTTTGAACTGTGGGAGGAAACTGGAGCATCTGGAGGAAACCTATACAGTCACTGGGAGAAGGTACAACTCCTTATAAGCAGCAGTGGGAATTGAACCCGGGTTGCTGGTACTGTGAAGTATTGTGCTAACCACTACACTACTGCACCAAGCAGTTGGAGGTTTAGAGATGTTGAATCTGCTGATATTGATTCTGAGGTTCTTCGGAAGTAAAGAATGAGGCATAAAACCAGGTGGTTGTGTTTTATCAAGTGTAACAAAAACAAAGAAGAGAAATCATGGTCATTTCATACTCAGACTGTAGATAACAGCACATTCCAGTGATAACAATTAATCTATTAACTAGCCAGATTCAAATGACATGACACCTGCTGCACAAAGAACTGAGAAGATTCTAGAAAAACACAGAATCAGCTATACAACAATTATTGGGAAATTTACTAAACAATTACATGTATATAGGTGATCATATAAAAATTATAAGTAAGCATGGAAAAGTTAAACTACAAGGAAAATGCTAGAAAAATAACAATTCTACACCTGAATCCAACAGAGAGGATCTGCGGAGAAGTGTTTTCACTAGAAGGTGGTTGCAATCTGGAACACACACCTAGAGAAGGTTGCACAGACAGAGACATTTACAACATTTAAGGAGAATCGTCACACACATGTGAATTGCCAAGGCATTGAAGGCTATGGACCTAACCTAAGTAAATGGGGTTAGTAATGATCAGTAGCATGTAGTGGGCTGAAGGGCCTGTTTCTGTGCTAACAACTCTTTAAACAGGGGGTAAGAACAGTTGCAGCTGAAGCCCACCTGTGGAAGTTCTTGCACTTTGCAAAATCAGACATATATTGCATTTCACCTGGACTGACCACACCGGCTGTGTGACGAAAAAAGCACAATAGCATCTCTTCCACCTCTGGTGACTGAAGTAGTTCAGCATTAGCCCCCAAATCCTCAAGACCTTCTATAGGGGTACCATTGAGAGCATCTTGACTGGCTGTATCACTGGCTGGTACGGGTATAATGAATGCATTGTAACTATAGAATTTGGCTTGATGTTACCCTGAACTTTAGCATATAAAAATGTGATGTAACGTTGGGTCAGGGAACCTCTCTCCAAAGTGATTCCAAATGCTGTCAGCTTGTGTGTGCCAAATAAAGGATTTATTCTCTCTGGTGCTTTCGTTAACAGTCACAACAGACTTTTATTGTTTCTGGGGAAGCCTCGGAACCCCTGCGGCTGTACCCAACCAGTGTTACCAGGCTCAGACTCCTGTTGAGACGGTAGCAGGGTTGTCAAGGCAAGGAGCTGAGTCTATGACAGAGGCTGTCCTGGACCAACATAAGAACCAGGTCGGCCCTGCAGGGGATCGGGGTCACACTTGGATATGTGCAGAAGGGGAACATTCAAAGCCAGTTTGTCAATAGGAGTCACACGTACCTTTACCATCTCCAGCTCCTCCTTACTGGCAGCTTGCTGCTTCTCCAGTCGTGTGCTCAGCTGTGAACAGATCTTAACAAAGAGGAAGGATCAGTGTTGGTCCTGTTACACAACAAACGGAAGACAGAGGCCATGGAGGGAGAAGGGGAGGCAAAAGAGTAAAACCACATCGAGTCTGGACCGTAGAGCTTAGATAAATGAAGGGCCATCTCAACCAATCATATGAGAACCTAAGGGAGGCTGGCAGTGTAGATGTTGAGATGAGGTTACCAGCAACAGAGCCACGAACAAAAGATATCACAGTAACAAAATAAGGGGGCCAGTCAGTTAAATCTGAGGTGGATAGAAATTTCTTCTCCCAGACAGTGGGGACAAGAGCTGTCTGCACCGAGGAGACGGGATCTGGGGGAAAGGAGCTGTCTGCACTGAGGAGACAGGGCTGGGGTAAAGGGGCTGTCTGCACTGAGGAGACAGGGTCTGGGGTAAAGGAGCTGTCTGCACTGAGGTGACAGGTCTGGGGGTAAAGGAGCTGTCTGCACTGAGGTGACAGGTCTGGGGGTAAAGGAGCTGTCTGCACTGAGGTGACAGGTCTGGGGGTAAAGGAGCTGCCTGCACTGAGGAGACGGGGTCTGGGTGAAAGGAGCTGTCTGCACTGAGGAGACGGGGTCTGGGGGTAAGGAGCTGTCTGCACTGAGGAGATGGGGTCAAGGGATGAGGAGCTCTTTCAACCCTATTTTATTGCTCTAACCACAGGGTTTAGAAGGTCCAGAAGAAGGGAGTGGAACTTCAGTCTGACTGATTCATAGCTAATGGTCCCAAAAATATAGAGAGATTGTGTCACCATCCACCTTACCCGACCCTCAGCCCCATCAGTGTAACCTCCGCCCCTCAGCCACCAGTGGTAATGGCCCTGTGTCTGAACTGTCTGCGGGCGATGGTGTCTTTCTGTCAGTACCTGCTTGTACTCTGAAATTATAGCACTCGTCTTCTTCACCTCCGACTCCGCTTTCTCCAACTCTCTGCGGAAAACCTCCTTGATCTGTAATGGAAAATCCAGAGAGAAGTACAAACCTACATCATCCTCTGAGGTTTGGTCAGTGCCTCACTCCCATACCCACGTCCTGTCCTCTGGTCTCCTTCCAACACCAGGGCCAGACTTTCCCATCCACAGCCCTGGCCCAGGGACTCTCTCCCACACCCAGGTCTGGCCCTTCCACCCACAGCTTTTGCCCAGGCCTTCAATCCCTCAGCTAAGCCTGGCCTCACTCACACACCTAGGCCTAGGTCTTCCATCCACATCCCTGGCCCAGGGTCTCACTCTCACACCTACGTTCTCTTGTAGAAGCTCACTCCCACACCTTGTCCAGGCCTCACTCTCACACCCACATCCTGTTCTAGGGTCTCACTCCCACACCTTGTCCAGGCCTCACTCTCACACCCACGTTCTCTTCTAGAGGCTCACTCCCACACCTGGACCAGGCCTCACTCTCACACCCAAGCCTGACTCTTCCATCCACACCCGTGGCCCAGGGTCTCACTCTCACATCTGCTCAGTCCCACACTAAGACAAGCCTCATTCCCACAGCTCTGGCTCAGGGTTTCCCACCCTCACTCAGGAACAGCCCAGGCCATTACTTCCTCACCAGTCGCGGTCCCAATTTTAATCCCAAGGCCTGACAGAGGGTGGAGCTTAGTCAAGATGGCACTAAATGACGACTCCTTTGCTTGCATCTTCAGAAACAGCTCAATTTTCATCTTTAGTATCTCTATTTTTCCCTTTCAGGGTTCTTTTGAAGACCCTGACCTGGAGTTACACACTGACTTCGGTTCTTTGCAGGAATAGGACCTGCTCTTGGGGTGTCACGACTGGCCATTATCCGACATGCCAAGCGTGCAGCCTAAGAGTTCGGCTTGCCTTTGGAGGCCTAAGATTTCGGGGCTCTAGAGATGGGCGGAACAAAGGTTGGTGTCCCTTTTAACATCGTAAAGTAGCAAATTGTTTGTCTCCCCTCTTGCTGTGAAACAGAGACATCTATTTCTCCCTTATTAGGGAGAGAGAGAGCTTGTGGTATGTCGAATACTGGGTGAACAAGTAGTCTTTGGAGTACTGCAAGTCTGTGTCTTTGCTGTTGCTTTGCTCACGCTTGAGTGTTCGATGACAGGTGCTGACGCTTTTTATTGCCAGTGGGGGGAGGGGGTATCGTTGCTTGCTGTTGCTTATGCATGGGAGGGAGGGGAGCTGGGGGGTATTTTGGGGTTCTAACATTTAACTGTCATTCATTCTTTGGGGCACTTCTCTGTTTTTGCCGATTGTTGTGAAGGAAAAGCACTTCAGGATGTGTATTGTATACATTTCTCCGACATTAAATGTACTTTTGAAACTTTTGACCCTACCTGGGCTGACTCTTCCTCCTGCCTCCTCTTCTCATCTTCTGTCTCCACCAACTTCTGTTTGGTCTGCAGGAGCTCTTTGTTGAGGACATCTGCTTTGTCTTCAATCTGTGCGAAGGATCATGGCTGGGTCAGTGATGAAGGTCCAGGTATTCCCAGCGCTTCATCCAACCCTCTCCTGCACTTCCTTCCCACCCCTATACCCCTACTTCAGACTGCAGCGCTCGGCTCAGAGAACGCAGGTCTTAGCTCTGGGTTGGAAGGTTATGGCTGGTGTGCATTCCAGTCTACCAGACCTCAATCCCAGCACAGAGGACTTTTGACTTGGTCCATCCATTGGCTGTGGGGGATGGACAATAAATGCGAGCAAGGCCAAAGTACCATTCCGGACTACAGGAGAAATAAACGTGAATCGCAACGTAGAGTGGCACTGCTGGTGGAGCACTGAAGGACAGTGGCAACGCACAGGGCTGTTTCTGTGTGCTGAAGTGCGAGGGACTATCCATCTCTGCAGTGGTGTTGATGTGTTCCATACTGAGGGGAGACTTTCAAACAACATGCATCACCCAACCATTATAATTATAGCGAAGGATTATCTGGGACTTATCATGCAACAGTTTATGGAATCTTCCTGTGCACTGTCTGGCCACCATGATTCCTGTAGCAATGATGGTGGTTCGCGCCAGAGTAAGGTACTCTGTGAAAGGTGTTACAGGAAAGGAAGTGTTCCACCCTACAGGGTTCCTCTCACCTGATCCAGGTCATTCCTCAGTGCGATCTTGCTGGTCACCAGCTCATGAGCCAGGTCATCGTTCTCCTGCTCCAGGCGCAGACTGGCCTCTTGCAGTCGCCGGTTCTCCCGCTGAGGAGCAAAGAGCAGAGGTTGGAACACTGAACCAAGAGGTATAGAGAGGGAGGGAGGGAGAGGGGAGAGGGGGAGGAGAGGGAGGGAGGGAGAGGGGAGAGGGGGAGGAGAGGGAGGGAGAGGGGAGGGGGGGAGAGAAGAGAGGTGGGCTGAGAACAATGGCAGGGAGAGAGTGAGTGGGAGAGAGACTGGAGGAGGAGAGAGACCGCAAGACTGCTGGGTCAGAGGGGAGAGAGAGGTGGGGAGAGGGAGGTGGTTGAATGGAGAGGTGGGGGAGAGATAGTGGTGAGAGAGAGAAGAAGGGCTAGAGGGAGGAGCGAGAGATGGGGCAAGGGAAGACAGAGTTGGGGGAGAAAGAAGGAGATGGGGAAGAGAGAGGGGGATGAAGTGGAGCACAGACTGGTGGGGTGGAGGAGACGAGGGAGAGCCAGGTAAACATTAAAAATGGCTGAAAGTGATGAATGGCATTAGAGAAACATGAATAGGAATTGAAAATGAATCTAGTGCTTTCTGTGTATATATGATGAATAAACTCTTCTTGGGCTTCCAGCCAGATACAGGTATTGATTATAACCTGCTTTTACGATGATTCCTGGGCATGTCTAGTCTAGTGGTATTTATACCCACATCATTTGTCCCTCCTGAATGGTTAGTCCTCATCTAATCAGGTTTCTGTTGTCCCACCTTGTTCACAGTGGAATTCCAGTTCTTACTTAAGAGTGAGGCCTTCGCCTTTTGCGGGTCAAAGGTGACCTGGGACTCAGGTTGGCTGGCATTTACAGAATTCTCTGTGAATGCAGAGCAGCATACATCAGCCAAAAGGGAAGGGGTGCATGGAAACCCACATCAAGGAGCCAAGGAGGTGTACCCATTTGGATTACCCAGAGAAATCAGTGGTAGCAAAACACCGTATTCGCAATGGCCATAGGATTAACTTTGATGGCACAAAACTACTGTGTTGTGCCAATGGCTTTTGGACTGCCTGGTAAAGGAAGTCATTGAAATAAAACTAGAGGAAAAGTATTTTAACAAAGACGAAGGCCTTGCTCTCAGTAAGAACTGGAATTTGATGGTAAACAAGGTGGGAGAGCAGAAACCTGATTGGATGAGGTCTACCAATCAGGAGGGACAGTCTACCATTGGACTAGACATGCCCAGGCATCATCCCGAATGAAGAATGTCATTGAAACGCTGGTTATAATCGATTCCTGTACCTAGCTGGATGTCTGAGAAGAGTTTATTCATGAATGGGAGTGGCTATAAAAAGGACAAACACAGTCACTGGGACAGTGCATCTGACCACATTATGCCCCAGTGGATCTGCACACAGGAGGCAGCTACTTTGGGAGTGTGTGCAAAGGAGACACAGGCCAAAACAACACTGCAGCAAAGTCTGGAGGATAATGGGGAAATGTGTTCAATACCAGTTATATGGGATATACAGAGAGGAGGTAAGAGAGAAAATAACAAGATAGGCAACTGTAGTAACTTTCAAAACAGGACATGAAAAGGATCAGAAGTTATAAGGCAATTAAAGAGAGAAACAAAAATAGTGATAAAAAGAGGAGACATTGAACAAAGGTATTGGGACAGACTGGGAAAGGAGACATAGTACTGGAAAAACAGGTTTCTGTGAAATGCTCTGAGAATCAGCACAGGCCTGGTGAATGGGCTCCTCCTCGATACAAGAAACATGAAATATGTGAATGGCAGTAAGACAAGGTGACACACTGAAATAGGAGTCACTGTGCGGAAAGGAGCACAGTCACAGTGAAGGAAGCAGGATTCTGGATGTAGATGTACTGATTATGAGAGGGACGTGGACAGAAAAAGAGAAAGAGTGAGGAAGAAAGGAGAGCACTGAGAAGGAAGAGAGAGTGGAGCTGTGGAGATAGAGAAAAGGAGGGAAGGAGAGACTGTTTCATGGATAGAAATACACAAATATGGAGGCAAGTAGTGATCCAACACTTGGAAAAATAAAGGGGAGGCAGAAAAAAATCTTTGCTCAATTGAGTCATCCATCGATCACGACATTAAAGTCATTCAAATTAGTTCCAGACTCATTTTATCTTTCACTTTACATACCATTACTGAAATTCTATCTTGTCTGCTTAGCGTTTGAATCTTTCTTAACTTATAATTAAGGATCATTGCAACTGTGGGTCAATACCCAGTATTTGTGAAAGACCTGAAAAGAGTTAGTAATGTTCATAGGGTGGAGAATTATTTGCCAATTCTGATAAACACCGACCTACCTTAAGATTTATCACAAGTTCTCATCTTGTCAAGCAAAATGATCCCCCTTGTCAAGAAAGACATTATCCCACAAGAGTAAAAAGCTTTCAAAGTGATTAAATCTTTAGTCCCAAATGAGACCATTTAAAATTTACTATGCTGTGGATATCTATATAGTGGTTGTATTTATATGTATATAATATTATAGGTATGCAAGTTGGGATGCATTCTATATTGAGTTGGAGTTTATAGCTAAGCAGGGAGAAGTGTTGTGTATTTTAAGATTGCAATAATATTTGAGTGATCTTGTAATTATATTGTTTTATTAAGCGTTCTTTGTTTACATTATTTCATTACTGGCTATATGTAAAAGTATGTTAATAGCATACATCATCATGCCACCACATCATATGTGCGCTCCTCGCTTAAAGTAAAAGACACATAACTCCCAGCTCTGTGTTTCTTTCTTCTGAATGGTTTTCATGATTTGAAGATACAAAACATAATTAACTTAATAAGAAATAAAAACTAAATTCTCAGCAGGTCAAACAAGTGGCAATTTTGGACAGAGAAACAGTGATAACCTTTTGGATTTTCAGGTAACCAACAGGAAACTTGTATTTCCCTCTCCACAGCTGCCATCCGAACTGTGGAAAAGTTCCAGTGAGTTTTTTGTTTTTTATTTCAGATTTCCAACATCTTGCCCTTTTTTTGTTTCACAACTTCATCCAAATAACAACAGTATGTTTATAACAGAATGTGAGTCATCCGTGAACAGACAAAATTAAATTGATCCAACTGCAAAAGTTGATGTGCATTTTTAGAAGTGATTTCTTTTAATGAAGATATTTTAACTTCAGTTTTCCAAATCATGAACTGAGGCTTTCAAAAACACCCTCTCATGAGATTCTTTACTAAATGCTTGATCTCCTCAGTGCAATCATTATTTTTATTCAATATCTCCATAAAATGACAGAAGGGCTTTCACCATGGTCAACCAAACACAAAATAAATCAGTCTAGGGTAGCAGAGGTTAGCACAATTAACAATGAAGACGATTGCCCTGTCCACAAAATCCAGCTAATTAGCAACCAATTCAACTGCTCTCAATCATTACAAAGCGATGAAAGTTATTGTACACAGTACTATTAAATAGGAGTCACTCACTAAAAATCTACTTATTAATCCCCAGTTTCGCCAAGACCATGGTTTCAAGACTCATTACAGCCTTGGTCCAAACATGAACCAGAGGTGAGCTAATTTGTAAGTGGCTTATCGTTGACACATGCACCAAGATACAGTGAAAGGCCTTTGTTTACAGGCCATTCAGATAGATCATTTCATACAGTTGGTGGGCTGAAATCAGCACGAGAGGTCACTCACTGGTAATGTAACGCGAGGTTTAAAAAGAGCTCTGGTGCTTTTGTCTCTTAATGGCAGGCTGCAATCAGTGTAGGGTCAATAAAATGAAAGGAGGTCTAAGTGGAGTGGCCATTGTGGGAGTGGGCCAGCGTTTGAATGTACAGGCTTTGGCTCAATAGGCTCAGGCAAAAACAGACCCGGGCAAGCACAGGCGGAGGTTCTAAGTAAGTAAATAAGAAAGTGCTTAGTAAGTTTTTTTGTCTGTTAATACAAAGCAAGTGCACTGAGAATGGGTTTGGAGTTAGTGGTATGTTCTTTATGTGAGATATGGGAACTCTGGGAGACTTCCATTCTCCCTGATAAGTACATCTACACAAAGTGCACTGAGCTGCAGCTCCTTAGAAACCATGTTAAGGAACTGGAGCCACAGCTGGACCTCTTGCTTACTGGTAAGGGTTCATGGCATAAAAAAGATTGGGAACCCCTGCACTGACAAAGCTTTATGGCACATTATTTTTGCATTTCTCTGCAATGTTTTGTTCCAGATGACTATTAACTTAATTTCTTCAAGGAACTCTGTGCACATTTTACAAACAGGTAATGTTCAGCCAGATGCAGTAGGTACCATTTCTGTTAACACATCAAAGGCCTATTTTTGTTTAAGTTTTTATTATTGGAAAAGCACAGTATGAAGACATTGTAGCTTTCAGTTTTGATTAACATAGAGTTTTTCAAGGTAGATTCTCTGAGCAAGATCCTGGAGTCCTATTTCACTCAGGGAGGTCTTTCACTGACTGGTGAGCTGCTCAAGTTAACAGCAGCACCAATGATGGTGGAATCATTGCCTGCCTCTTGCTGTCTGACCCTAAGCCTCATGATGAATACTCCTTTGTTTTACATCTCTTGAGAAGACAGCACATTGAATTCCCTATGAACTGGGACTTGCACTGTTCCCTAGGACCTGCCAAACCTAAATGAAAATAGTTGCTTGTTGGCTCCTATTTCTTCAGTTGTGCTGCAGATTGTTGCAGCCAGCATTGATGGGGGGGGGGGGGGGGGAGGGGTGGTTTTGGAAAGTTAGCTGAGGATGTAGATGTTGCAAGCACCATCCAGCAGCATAGCTGGTAACAGAACACAGAATAGTCCAGCACAGGATCAGGCCCTTTAGTCCATGATATTGCACAGAACTAATTCAACTAGTAATTAAATGCCTAACTAAACTGATCTCTCCATTCTCTACATTTCATGTGCCTATCTAAGAGGCCCTTAAACGCCTCTATCATATTTGCCTCCACTATCACTTCTGGCAGTACATTCTAGGTAACTACCACTCTTTTTGTGAAAAATTTCCCCCTTATTCTCCTTTGAATTTACCCCCTCACACTAAATGTATGTCCTTTTAGTATTAGATTATATATCTATATGGTTATATGGTTATAGATATTTCGACCCAAGCAAAAAGATACCACCTGTCTACTCTACCTATGCTTCTAATAATCTTATAAACTTCTATAAGTCTCCCCTCAACCTCCACTGCTCCAGAGAAAACAACCGAAGTTTGTCCAGCCTCTCTTTATAGCACATGCCCTCTAATCTGGGCAACATCCTGGTAAACTCTTCTGTGCCCTCTCCAAATCCTTCCTATAAGGGTAGGATGGGAATTGAATGCATTACTCCACAGAGTTTTGTGTTCTAGCCTAACCAGAGTTTTACAAAACTTCGACATTACATCCTTACTCTTGAACTCAATGACTTGACTAATAAAGGTTTGCCTACTAATAGGCCTTCTTTACCACTCTATTAACTTGTGAAGTCACATTCAGGGAGCAATGGACCTTAACCACAAGATACCATACCTCCGTATGTCAACACTGTTAAAGGTCCTGTGATTAACAGTGTACTGTCCTTTTACACTTGATCTCCCAAAGTGTAACACTTTACACTGGCTGGATTAATTCCACCTGTCATTTCCCTGTCCATAATGGGTGGGTCACATGTAGCACTGGAGTGCTGAGAGCTTAGTCTTTCTCTATCACTGGCATCCAGGAAATCCAAAACACAGTACTCTGCAATAGAGGTGGGCAGTGATGAAATTCTGAGGAAACAAACTGGTAAGTGCCAATAGCTCCATGTTGGATTTGGAAGATGTGTTAATAAAGTTTGAATCGGCTCGCAGTAATAAGTAAGGGCCACTGGATGGTGCTGACAACTGACTTGCAAAGTAAGTCTGTGCCAGCAGGGAACAGAATTGGAATGGTATTTCCAGCTGCTTCAAATTCCCCAACTGCTTCACCCATCTCAGGCTCTGTAATCCCATCTTTCCATTAAAATGGCTTAGGTCTCTTTGGGTTGACTCTTCCATTTTGTTCTCTCACCACTCCCATTTCCAAACCTGTCTCCATCCGTTGCACCTTTCAGCTGCCTCGTCCCTTTCCCTCACCTTGTCTGTCCTGCTCCCACTTAACACTGGCAGCCAGGTTTAAGTTATGGTTCAACAAAGCATTTTGTGCAGGACACACTCTGGTAAGGTGTTGCTTAGTAAAACACCTCTGCAAGTACAGGAAATCACAGCTCAATCACTGCAGCCTGATTTACCCCATGCGGGCTGCCACCGGGCACTGTCATTGTGTTCAGTCCCATGGGCCACTGAGGCCTCTGAGCTAAAGTCATGCCTGTTCTTCCTGCAGATTTGATGCAGCATTGGAGATGAACTTTGCACTCACTTCTGGAAACAGAATGGAAGGTATGCCAAGTGCTGGCTAACAGACTGACAACCACAGTGTTGCAACTGTCAAGAATGGATATGGTTCTCTTCCAGCAGAAATCAGTGTGACTCAGTGACATTTAAAGACCTTATAAAGAAAATAATAGCAAGTATGGGCCATTTCACTTCTCATGATTAATCCTTTATTTCAGCACCATTCCCCTGCTCTGTATTTCCTTCACATGCCTTGTCTTGTACTTGCCCAGCATCTGAGGTTCCATTGCTGTAAAATTAGCTGTATTCTGTTTGATACGTTTATCCATCAGGGTACAGTGCAAACACAAAATACTGTACATGTGGTAGAACACAGAGTGTCAGGCAGATTTTATGGTGGAAACTGATAGTCAAGTGCTTTGGGTTGAGATCTATTCTACAGTGTGAAATTAAAAAAATATTTTCATTAATTTGCTATCAAATAAATACACCCATCAAGGTTCACAGTTAGTTCCCACCTCACAGTGGCTTGGGTGCACTCCCAACCTCAGGTGCTGTTTGTGTGGAATTTGTATGTTCTTTCTGTGACTGTGCAGCTCCCATGGGTGCTCCAGCTTCCCCCAACTTCCCAAAGATGTGCAGACTGACTGCTGAACATTTCCCCTTGTGGTAAACAACCAGAATCAGAAAAGTTAAGCTGACACCATGTGGGTGAGAATGAACTGCAAAAGATACAAGGAGTGGGGAATGGGACAGGGATCACTCCCCTGGGAAACTGGTATGGATCAAACAAGACAAATTTATGACTGATTGTGATTGGTTCTCATAATGACAGTGTCAAGACAAGGCCACCAGCTTAAAAGCTGATCTTGACTAGAAAGGTTTGACAGGCCATTCACAACAACAGCCATCATTAAATTCTGTTGTTATCCTAGAGGTTACCCTGCTGACACCCCCTTGTAATGGGCTATGTGTGGACATCAAATCAATGACATCCACACACACAATGACATTCCCAGTGAGTGGCAGGACATGTGGCTAACCTCTATGACTGGATAGAGACTACATGGGATATGGAAGGAGATTAAATAAGTGAGTGAAGTCTAGCATAAACTATATTGTACATGGAGAGTGGGAACAGGAGGTTTGATAGACTGAAATGCCCAGCTTCAGAATATGCTAATATAACAGGTTGTGAAGATTGCTTTACAGATTATTCATGGCTGTTGTATTTTTCTCTGAAACTGAGCCATTTCCTTTCACTTGTTGCTCAGCTTCATTTCCCTTCTAAACTGATATTTATTGTAAATCAAAAGCAGAATGATTCAGATGCAAATGTGAAATAAAAACAAAAGTTGCTGGAGATGCCCAGCAAGCCAGGCAGCATCTGAATTGGAAAAAGGTAGAAACTATAGTTGGGAAGGGCAGAGGGAATCACAGTAAAAACAAGGATGGGGACCAAGAGAGACTGAGTGACACAAGTGATGTGGCTGTGGACTCTTGAGAAGGTACATCTGCGAAGTTGATGAAATAATCTTAGCAACCAGAAGAGGGCCAAAACACTGAATGCTGAAACTCTGAGATAAAAGGATTTGAGTAGCTTATTATCTGAAGTAGTTGGGACTTTATTCCCTGAAGTGTAGGAGAATAAGGGGAGATTTTATAGAGGTGTACAAAATTGAGGGGTATAGATAATGTAAATGCAAACAGACTTTGTCCATTGAGAGTGGGTGACACTAGAACTAGAGGTCATGGGTTAAAAGTGAAAGGTGAAATGTTTAAGGGGAACATGAGTGGAAACTTCTTCACTCAGAGGGCAGTGAGAGTGTGGAATGAGCTGCCAGTGCAAGCTTGGATGAGTGTTTGATTCTGGCATTTAAAAGAAGTTCGGAGAGCTACATGGATGGGAGGGCTATAGTGCGTGTGCAGGTCGATGGGACTAGGCAGAATAGTAGTCCTGCTCTAGGCATCATCTGGTAACAGATATATATAGTAAGGAACTGGAGATTTGGTTAATTCTCAAGATTTCAGCCCCGCCCTCACCAAGAAACACAACTAAACACAGGCTATAAAAAGTAACATTTATTTTGTTGCAAATGAACATTCCGCACATTACTTTCAAAACATTTACAAGATCCTGAGTTTCAGCACAACACAAGCATAGTATGGCCGTAGATAGAAGCCCAAGCTCTGAGAAATGAAATACTGTCAAAGGTGTGTGGTGTTCATTCAAACACGTCTGCAAACAACACTAACGTGGAGGGCAGTGAAACACAGGCCTTATCAACCAGCAACATGAAACTAGGAACGAGGGAATAAATAATCTACCCATGAAATTGTCCAGACATCATTTCATTCAAAGCTGATAGTTCAATTTAAAAGGTCTGACACACACATTCATGAACATAACCTTCAAGTTTCAAGCTTGCTTTGCGATGTGATAAATCATTTGGTACAATTGCAAAGTAGCAGCAGCCTTCACATAAATTCCAATAATATTTTTACAATAGGCTCAGAAGTACATATCTTGTCCCAGAGTATCAAATTCAGCACCAATGCCATGTCACAGCATTTTTTTTAAAAAAGCTAGCTTGCTAGTAGCCCTTCTGTTAATTATTTCAGTTTTAAGTTGCAAAGTTAATTATCTAAAAACCTAACGTGCTAATTGAAAAGCACATACTCTTCACTTTGATCGCTGCCATGCCAGGTCCTGAGGATCATTGTGACACCTCGACCTCACACACTCCACAGGGACCATAGCCCCAGCCTTTTGACAGAGTGTCAATTTGCATGGTCCTCAGGTGGAGTGAAATTAGAGTGGGCATTAAAAAAAATTAACCCTAATAAAGCAGTGAGAGGGAAATGGAAGAATTCCTGTCAGGTTCTGGTACTTCCTATATGAGTCACACCAGAGTAGAATGTTGCATTAGAAGACAACTGAAATTAAAGCTGAAACTCTAAATGTGATATATTCTGGCTGGATAAATGCCTTTGTGTGAACTGGAATACTGAGGATTGTTAGTCTGGCTTGAAACCTCCCCGTCTGTACACAATCACCTGATTCTGGTGGAAGATTTTGGTCAGCGGACTGAAACAGCTCCATCAGCCGAAGTGACTGTGGAGCCTTTCACAGTTGCTGAAGAATTTGATTTACTTATGATGATACTGCATCTGCTAAAGAGAAAACAACAGAAGGAAAGCAAGTACTTACACCTCAGTTGGAGATGGTAAAAGTAGCAAGATACGCAAATTTCCCTTCATTGTGACTTCGACTGGGACTGATCTGGGAGTGGGGAGTGTGGAGAGAGTGAGAGACCACAGAAGCGGTCCTTACTGGCTTTGAGTGCATCTGCAGGGACCACATCCCCCATTCTGAGCTCTGGCAGAAGCCTACAGATGATGGTGGGAGTGGAGAGTGAAGGGTTGGAAGTGAAATAAGGGAAACAAGTATTAGGAGTGGCTACTTTGAATCTTATGGCACCAACAACTTTAAAATACTTTTTAATATCAATCCACTGATTTTTTTAAAGACACTAGGATCAACTGTAAGCATCTCAGTAGATTCACGCTAGTGGAGAGTGTTCAGCCCCTCTTTAAGGCTGATGCAGTTACTTCCACCTAACTTCAGTTTTGTTATTTTTACGTGACCCAAGGTGGGATAGTGAGGGAATTCCAGACTTTCACCTCTGCTTCTAACATCATTATCACTCAATCTTAAGGCCCCGTCCCCTTTTTCTGGATTCCCTCACCAAAGGAAATACTTTTTTGTTGAACTTATTATTTAACTTTACTCTTAAACAGCCCTTATGCTTTGATATTCATTCGAATACAAGATCAGTCCATGAAACTTAGCTTCATAATTTAACTCTTTAAGCACTGGATCATTCTTGTGGGTTTTCCAGAGGGGTTGGGCTACTCTTGATCACTGTCTTGGGTGGGGAGGGTGGGTGGGAGGAGATCATGCTCTACAAAAGCAACCTCATTTCCAGCCTCTTTGACCTACTCAGTTTATAGGTTTATGCTGCAGAGAATGGGACAGACAGCTCTGGGGATGGGACCTCTGGTGATGCAAATAGATGTATTGTGTAGTTTTTCATTGACTCTATTGTACTTCTTTGTTCTTCTCTGAATGCCAGCATGAAAATGAATCTCAGGATAATATATGGTGACCTTGATAATAAACTTACTGTGAACCTTAGATATCAGAGGTGGAAGAGAATGGAAGTTCGATGGGAACTATAAGGAGCTTCTCACATTTAGAGAGAAATGATTTTACATAGTGCGGGGAAGAAATTAATTGATGGAATTTGAACCCAGTGACTGGTAATGATACAAAATCTAATGGAGCCAGCAAAGGACTGTATTAAATGAACTATTGATTTTTTTGTTGATTCTCGGGATCTGGACATTATTAGCTAGACATTAGATTCTGTCAGATCCAACATCCACCACCCACCTCGACCAAATGTTTACAGGGCCTCTTCAGATGGTAGGTAAGATTGAACCACACTGCAGGGAACCAGTTGGACTAGGCAATCTGACACCTTCAAATTCACTTTTACTTAAACCACAGATTGTTTCCTCTGATTGAAATGCTGGCAACACTCAGCAGGTCTGGTAAGGGGCCCAGCAAATAACCCAGATTTAAGCAAAGTAGGTTTCTGTATTAGAATAAAAAACATTTAAACGTCCATTGGGTCATCTGGAATTGTAAAAGACTATCAGCCCATCAAGTGTGCATGAAACATCTACCTACACTAATCCTATACTTTATTATCTCTACAGTCCCATCAACTCCCCCAAAAATTCTACAATTTATCTACACACTAAGGGAGACTTACAATGATCAATTGACCCACTAATCTGCACGTCTTTGGGACAAGGGAGAAAACTGGAGCACTCATTGGAAACCCATGGCCTCAGTAAGAATGTGCAAGTTTGACATAGACAGCACCCAAGGTCAGGATTGAACACAAGTCTCTGGAACTGTGAGTCAGTGCCATTCAATTATTGGTCTCATCTCTCCAGCTGATGGACTGCAGTGAGAACACAGTATTTCCAGATTAAGTGGGATTTGTGTGCAGGAGGGAGGTCATTGTACAGAACAATGATGTGTACTATGTACACTTTTAGCATCTTCTCAAAGCATCACATATGTATATAATGCAAGCTTACTAGCCCAGGAATGAAGGATCTGAATTACAGGAAAAGATTAGAAGGATACAGAATTATGAGGGTTGAATATGGAACTTAGCACAGCACTAATGAAACTGAGAATACAAATTCATAATTCTCACTGTAGGAAAACAGATAAGCAGGAGGATGTATAAAAGCCAAGATAAAGAAAACTTTCTGATGCCAATCAATTTAAAGCAATTGAAAGCAAATTGTACATGCCATTCAAAAGCAATCCTGATAATTATCAAGAGCAAACTGAAAGGAACCCAAGGAGATAATGGACAATGGTTTTTGTTCTGCAAAGATATAAATGTAAAATCTAGCAAAAATAGGGCTAACATTCAGAGATAAGGATAGTTTCTTCTCAAGTCTGAGTGTTGCCTTTAACAGTGTAAGCATCAAAAGAGTCTTCATTCCTCTCCTGTTTATTCCAGAAGGATCTGATAGAGGAGGTACTAACCTACAACAATATCAGCCTCTACAGGGTGTGTAGCAGCAACAGGAAGGTCTGGGCTGGATTGTTGTAAATACTCGGCAGGTCCAGAAATGAGTATAGACATGATCCAGATTTAAACAAGGCATGTTTTCAGCATAAGAAGAAGAAACATTTTACATCAAAATATTATTAGTCACCTTTTTTAGACCCAGCTGATGGACTGCAGCAAGATCATAGTATTTCAATTCAAAGAGCGGGTCAGGTCTCCCCAGAGTAGGTTGTGGTTCAGTTGCAAGTCAGAAGGCTGCAGGATTCAAGCTCCTATAGAGCAGCCAGCATATAATGTGGTCTGAGACACAATTATGTTGCTAAATGCACACCAGGGTCACCTTTGGAAATGTCATCCTTTGAATGAGATGTTGAATGTGCCCACTCTGACAGATGCACAGCTTCCCATGTTTCTATTCACAGCACCACAAGATGACTTTGCTCTGTCATTCGACATCCACAGAATCCACCAAGTCCATCTGGATTGTGACTTCAACAGCTGTTTTACAAAATATGCTGAGGTGATTTAAGGTGACAAAGATCTGTCCAAACAAAAGTTCTTTTTCTTTGCCAAGAAAGATTACAAGCAGATTAAAACACATTCAAAACAAATGAAAACCTCCATGGAAGATGCTATTTTGCATCCCGAGTTCTTCATGTTCATGCCCCAGGGAACTGCAAGGCAGATGCTGATGCATTATAAGGAATTCTTTGCACTAGTTCTAGCTGGCCATGGTCCAATCTGTAGTAAATAGTGAGTTGCCTCAAATTAAAGTGGTGGGAGCCTTGCCATTTCTTTGAGTAGAAAGTCGCTTCAAGCATTTCTCCATGAAGTATCGCACTTTAGGAAAATGAAATGAACTGAAACAAGAGAAGGAAATGGGGAAAATTAACCAGATCTTGCTTTGAGCACCAGAGAGTCCTAGGAGTGTGAAGAATCGGTATCACCAAAAGATTCCCAACAGGTTATATGATTAATATACAAACAGAACAAAGACACACTGTGGTTACTGCTTCAAAATCTAGTGACTGGTGATGTTCCACAGGGGTCTGTGTTGGGCCAATTCTTTTTACGTTAAATGTAAATGATTTGGATGATGGAATTCATGGCTTTGTTGCAAAATTTGCAGATGATACAAAGATGGGTGGAGGAGCAGGTAGCCTTGAGGAAGTAGAGAGGCTACAGAAATGCTTACACAGATTAGGAGAATGGACAGAGAAGTGGCAGATGGAAGACAGTGTTGGGAAGTGCATGGTCATGCACTTTGGTAGAAAAAATGAAAGGGTTGACTATTTTATAAATGGAGTGAAAATACAAAAATCTGAGGCGCCAAGGGACTTGTAAGTCCTTGTGCAGGATTCCTGAAAGGTTAATTTGCAGATTGAGTCTGTGGTGAGGAAGGCAAATGTGATGTTAGCATTCAGTTCAAGAGGACTAGAATATAAAAGCAAGGATGTAATGTTGAAACTTCATAAAGCACTGGCGAGGCCTCACTTGGAGTACTGTGAGCAGTTTTGGACCCCTTATCTAAGAAAGGATGTGCTGAAACTGGAGAGTGTTCAAAGGAGATTTACACAAATGATTCCAAGATTGAATGGCTTGTCATATGAAGAGTGTTTGATCGCTCTGGGCATGTATTCACAGGAATTCAGAAAAATGAGGGGGAGGGATGGGTGGAGGGGGAGAAAGGGAGGGAGGGGGGAGGAGAGAGAGGGGGAGGAGAGGGGGGAGGAGAGGGGGGAGGAGAGGGGGGAGGAGAGGGGGGAGGAGAGGGGGGAGGAGAGGGGGGAGGAGAGGGGGGAGGAGAGGGAGGGAGGAGAGAGAGGGGGAGGAGAGAGAGGGGGAGGAGAGGGAGGGGGAGGAGAGGGAGGGGGAGGAGGGGGAGGAGGGAGGAGGGAGGAGGGAGGAGGGGAGGGGAGGGGGAGGGGGAGGAGGAGGGGGAGAGGGAGGAGGGGGAGAGGGAGGAGGGGTAGAGGGAGAGAGGAACACAGTTAGATAGATTTTTGTATGACATAGGAGAATTAAGGTTATGGGGGAAGGACAGATAGGTAGAGATGAGTCCATGGCCAGACCAGCCATGATCTTATTGAATGGTGGATCAAGTTTGACAGGCCTACTCCTGCTCCCGCTCTCATCTCTTATGTTCTTATGAGAGATGAAGAAGGGAAAGGAGGGAGTTGAGGAGGAAAATGGGAGGAAGGAGTTTGTACGCTTTCAGGGACTTTGCAGTCTTTAATTGGAGATTGGTCAATATTGTCATTGTTTAAAACAGTTCACCCCTGTAGTTTTCTGAATGCAAGTGCTGATTTGAGAACATGACTAAAGAAGACATGGCTGTGGAATGATCCTCCTGAAAAAACAAGGACACTTCTGGTGACTACGTGTATGGGAAATGTGTCCAGTTGCAGCTCCAGACAGGCTGTATTCAGCAAATTACAGAATGCTGGAGAGACGCAGCTGGTCAAGCATCATCTGTGAAAGGAGAGATGTATGTTGATGTTTTGGGTTGAGACCTTTGGTTATGAAAGTATATGGCATGATTAAGTTTGCTGATGGTACTAAATTAAGTGGTCTTGTTGATAGTGAAACAGATTACAATGAATTGCAATGAATTGCAAAGAGATCTTGATCTGACAGAGAGATAGTTTGAGGAATGGCAAGTGGATTTCAACTTAGATAAGTATGAGATGATGCATTTTGGACAAATATCCAAGGTAGGACTTGTATACAGTGAACAGCAAGACCCTGAGGAACAGAGGGACCTGGAAGTAGTAGTGCACTGTATACAAGTGGGGACATAGAGCCAAATACAGAGATCAAACAGTGTCCAGCAGGTAGAGCAGTTTGGTATGATTAGGTGCTTGGGGAGAAAGAGAAGGAGGATGGCACCAGAGGGAGGTGATGAGCAGGAGAGGAGAAGGAGTGACTGAGGAATGAGAATAGGGAATAGAAAGAGAAAGTAGGGGATGGGGAAGAAATTACTGTAAGTTAGAGAAATTGATGTTCATTTAATCAGGTTGGAAACAACCTAGACAGAATACGAGGTGTTGCTCCTCCAACCTGGGAGTTGCATTGTCCTAGGAGTAGAGGAGGCCACGGACTAGGAATAGGAATGGGAATAGACCATCGTAGAATCCCGCCTTTTTTGGCAGACAAAAGGTGCTTGATGAAACAGTCCCCCAATCTACGTCAGATTTCACTAAATGTAAAAGAGGCTGCACCGGGGGCACTGGATACAGAAGATGACCCTAACAGATTTGCAGATGAAGTGTTGCTTCATCTGTAAGAACTGTTTGCCCTAAATGGTGGAGGTATAGGCACTTGTTCCATTTGTAGGGATAGGATATTATTACAATAATAGTCACGTGATTGAAAGAATGGCAGAACTGGTGGTTTAAGATAAATGTTTTGATGAGGATGGATGAGAATATATAAAAGGAAAGGGCATTGGATTAATGATGAGGGAGAATATCTGTATGTACTTGGGAAGGCTCTTCAAATGAGGCTATATTGATAGAATTTTAAAAAGAAGAATGTGATGATCACTTTGCTGGGATTGTACTACGGGATCCCCAAGAAACAGCAAGAGCAGATACTTTCAACAAATCACAATAAGGTGTAAGGCCATAGATGCAAGGAGTTTAAGTTCATGCAGGATCTTGAACTAATGCACAGAGAAAAAGGAAGCATATTGCAGTGATAGCCCAATGGAAACATGAAAAGTCCTTTGAGGGATTCAGGAGAATACTTAAATGCTAAATTAGAGGCCTAAAGTGAGAGGAGAAAGTTTGAAGGAGATTTACGAGGCAAGACTTTTTGCCTATTCACATATGTAATAGTTTGAGGATGCAGTGAAGGAGAAAGGGAAATTCCAGAGTAAATGTTCATATGTAAAGAGGAGGTACATAATGCTTTTGTGGAAAAATCCCTAGGGTCAGATGAGATTTTTCCTCAGGTTGCTATGGTACGTAAGGGAAGAACTACTGAGGCTAGGACTGAGAGTTTTGAATCTCTGTTGGCCACAAATAAGATACCAGAAGACTGGAGGACAGCAAACAGAAACCCCATTTCAAGAAGCGCAGCAGGGAAAAATCTGGTAATTACAGGCTTGTGAGCCTAATATCAGTAGGAACTAATCAGAGATAGCCAGCACGGTTTTCTCAAAGTAGATCTTGTTTGACAATCTGAATTAATTTTGTGAGGAGGTAGCAAGGTGTATTGATGAGACAATGCAGTAAATGGTGCTTACATGGACAAAGTCTCAGTTAGAGGACTAGTCCAAATGGTCAGGGCAAAGTGGATCCAAATGGACTTGGCAATAGGAGACAGGGTGACTGTAGACAGCTGTTTTTGTGATCAGATATCTGTAACTTGTGGTCTTCCACAGCAATCAGTGCCGAGACCCTTGCTGCTTGTAACATATATGACTGATTTTAATGTGCATGTAGGAGGTACGTTGCCAGGTGACATGAATTTTTGTGAAGTTGGTAACAGGGTGGAGGGTAGTCTTGGGCCACAGGGTGATACCCATGTGAAATGGGCTGAAAAATGGTAGCTGGAGTTTAATCCTAATACATTGTAAGTGAGTACGTGCATTTTGGGAATACTACTAAGGCTAGGATATACACTCTGAACGGTAGGGTCCTAGGGAGGAGAGGATTGGTGTACTAGTCAAAAGGTCATCAAAGGTGGCAGTGCAGATAACTAATGTGATTAATAAAACATAAGGGATACTGCTCTTCATTAGTCAGGGCACTTAATACGGAAGTACAGAGGTTATGTTCCAACTTCATAAAACATCAATTAGACCTCATTTTAAGCACTGCATGCAGTTCTAGGCACCACACTACAGGAAAAATGTCATAGTGCTAGAAAGATATAGAGAAGATTCACTTAGATGTTGCCTAGGATGGAATACTTGAATTATGAAAATAGATTGGAGAAGCTGGATCAGTTTTCCATTGAAAAGAGGAGGATAAGAGTAGTGTAAAAGATTAGCCATAAGACCATAAGACATAGGAGCAGAATTAGGCCATTTGTTCCAACACATCTGCTCCGCCATTCCACCTTGGCTGAGTTATTATCCCTCTCAACCTCATTCTCCTGCCCTTTTCCCATAACCTTTGATGCCCTTACTAACCAAGAACCTGTTTTAAATTTTCTCTGTTTAAAATTTACCCAATGACAATTCCTCAACAGCAATTTTAGGCAATAAGTTCCACAGTCCTAATCTCTCTTCTAAAGAGACATCCTTGTATACTGAGGCTGTGTCCTCTGGGTCTAGTCAACCACGCACCCCTCCCCCTTCCCCACCATAGGAAACAACCTCTCCATGTCCACTCTATCTACGCCTTTCAATATTCAATAGGTTACAAAGAGATCCCCCCTCATTCTTCCAAAACTCCAGTGAGTACAGGCCAAAGCCATCAAGCTTTAACCCTTTCATTCCTGGGATCATTATCGTGAACCTCCTCTGGACCCTCTCTAATGCCAGCACATCCTTTCTTAGATTAGAGGCCCATTCTGCTCACAATACTCCAAGTATTCTGACCAATGCCTTATAAAGCCTCAGCATTCTATCCTTGCTTTTATATTCTAGACCTCTCGAAATGAATGCTAACATTGCATTTGCCTTCCTTACCACTGGCTCAGCTTGCAAGTTAGCCTTTAGGATATCATGCCCGAAACTCCCAAATCCCTTTGCACCCTTTATTTCTGGATTTGCTCCCTGTTTAGAAAATAGTCCATGCCTTTATTCCTTTTACCAAAATACATGATCATACATTTCGCTACACTGTATTCCATCTGCCACTTCTTTGCCCATTCACATAATTTGTCTAAGTCCTTCTGTGGAATCCCTGCTTCCTCAGCACCACCTACCCATCCACCTATCTTTGTATCATCTACGAACTTGGCCACAAAGCTATCAATTACATCATCCAAATCATTTACATATAACGTAAAAAGAAGTGGTCCAAACATCGATCACTGTGGAACTGGTGAATAATGGACTCCAACATCAGTCAGTAGACCACTAAAGTCTGTGAAATCATTGAAATGGCCTATGACTTACTGCCTTTTGCCTCCCAGCCTTCTTAAAGAGTGGAGTGATATATGCAATTTTCCAGTCCTCTGGAACCATTCTAGAATCTGGTGATTCTTGAAAAATTACTACTAATGACTCTACAATTTCTTCAATTACCTCCTTTAGAATATTGGGGTGTAGTTCATCTGGTTCAGGTGACATCCACCTTCAGACCTTTAAATTTCCCAAGAACCTTCTCCTTAGTAATAGCGAGTACATTAACTTCTGTCTTTGACATTCTTGAATTTTTAGTATACCGTTGGTGTCTTCCAGAGGGAAGACTGATGCAAAATACTTACTGAGTCCATATGCATTTCTTTGTCCTCCATTACTACCTTTTCAGCATCATTTTCCAGTGGTCTGATGTTCACTCTCGCCTCTCTTTAACTTTTCATATGTTGGAAAAAAAACTTCTTGTATTGTCTTTTATATTATTGGCTAGCTTACCTTCATATTTAGTCTTTTCTTCCTTAAGGCTTTTTAGTTGCCTTATGTTGGTTTTTAAAAGCTTCCCAATCCTTCACTTTCCCACTAATTTTTGCTATATTATATGCCCTCTCATTTGCTTTTATGTTGCCTTTGACTTCCCTTGTCAGCCATATGCCTCATCCTCCCTTTAGAATACTACTTCTTTGGGATATATCTATCCTGCACTGTCCAAATTGCCCCAGAACTTTCAGCCATTGCTGATCTGTGTCATTCTTTCTAGTGTCCCCTTCCTATTAACTTTGGCTAGGTCTCTCTTGCCTCTGAGATTCCCTTTACTCCACTGTAATACTGATACATCTGATTTTAGCCTTTCCCTTTGAAAGTGCAGAGTTAGTTCTATCATATCCAATTTTATTCTATCTGGTTTAAGATGGTACTATCGAAGAACTTTCAGCAACTTGCACTGCTAATATGATGAACTAAATACTGAGGTTTTGGGCCTAGTCCAGGCATTTGGATCTAAGGACTCAATTTGGCTCAGAATGCTGTTGTAATTTGCTCGCTTCTATTGTTTGCATGATTTGTTTTGTGTTTATTTTTCTCTTTCTTTGTGGGTACTGAGGGTTGGTCTTTTTTTAAAATTGGGTTCTTTCAGGTTCCTTTCTTTGCAACTGCCTGTAAGCAAACAAATTTCAAGGTTGTATGAATCTATTATGAACACTGCCTCCAAAGGGTTCCTTTATCTTAAGCTCCCTTGTCAAATCTGATTCATTACACAACACCCAGTCCAGAACTGCCTTTTCCTTCATGGGCTTAACTATAAACTACTCTAGAAAGTCATCTCGTGAGTATTCCACAAATTCCTTCTCTTGAACACCAACCTGGTTTTGCCAATCTTCCTGCATGTTGAAATCCCCCCCTGACTATTGTAACATTACTCATTTTACATGCCTTTCTATCTCCTGTTGTAATTGGAACGCCACAGCCTGGTTACTGTACAGAGGCCTTTATATAACTCCCATCAAGGTCATTTTTCTCTTGCAGTTTCTTAACTGTACCCATAAGGATTCTACATCGTCAGCACCTTCTAAGGATTTGATTTTGTTTTTTTTTTAACCAGAAGAGCCACCCTACCTGTCTGTCCTTTCAATGCAACGTGTACCATTGGATGTTAAGCTCCCAACTATGATCTTCTTTCAGCCATGACTCAGTGATTCCACAGGTTGAGGGGTATGGAAAGGACAGGCAGCAAGAAACTTTCTCCTCATCATAAAACCAGACAACATACATTTGGGGTAAAGATGAACAGATTTAGAGAGGATCTAAAGGCTATCATTCAGCCAGAGAGTGGTGCGTATCTGGAATGTACTTGTTGAGAGAGTGGTGGCAACACTTAAGTAATGTCTAGATTGAAGAGCACTTGATTTGCTGATGCATGGATATGGGTCAAGTGCTGGAAGATGGAATTACTATAGATGGGTTCCCACTGATCAGTGTGGTTGTAGTGGGCTGAATGGCCTGTTTCCATGCTGTACAACCTTGACCATGATCCTGAGTATTGTCTCAGGATGCAGTGTGATATAGGTCAGTGGAAAGTTGGTTGAGTGATGGCAGATGGAATTTAATCCTAACAATGCAAGCTGTTGCATTTTGGAAGATCAAGTGTAGTAGGACATATACTGTAAATGGCAAAATCTTAGGATTGGACCTTGGCAGACAAGTCTATATACTGTATCCATAATAGTTGCAGCACTGTAGATAAGTTGGTGATGACAAATATGAGATGCTTTCCATCAACAGCTGTGGCAAAGAATATAAGAGCTGTGTTTTGCACTGGAAAAAGTACAGAGGAGATTCACCAAGATTGGTGCATTTCAGTTTTAAAAAGAGATTGGATAGGCTGGGTTTATTTTTCCATGAAGTGAGAAGGATAGTGGATCACCTGACAAAAGTAAACAAAATTGTGGAGCTTAGGTAGCGGAGACAATAAGAATCTTTTTCCTCTCATTGGGGTGCTGATAATAAGAGGGCATACGAAGAGTGATTGATAAGTTCGTGGCCTGAGGTAGAAGGAGTCAATTTTTAAAAACCTAGCACATTTATTTTTCCTACATTTACACACTTAGTCCAGCAGTCGTGGAGCATACATATCCATTCTTTGTAGAAGTCAGCGTCTTGGACCTCCAGAAAGTGGTCCACAGCAGGGGTGATTGATAAGTTTCTGGTCTAAGGTAGAAGATGAGGAGAAACTCCAAACTTTCCACATTTTCACTCAAAGAATTGAACTGCACGTGCATGTAACGAGAGCTGTATAACTCATCTCCTTCTACCTAAGGCCACAAACTTATCAATCACCCCTGCTGTGGACCACCTCTACAAAGAAAGGATCCGTATGCTCCATGACCGCTGGACTAAGTGTGTACATGTAGGAGGGGACTATGTTGAAAAGTAAATGTGCTAGGTTTTCTAAAATTGACTCCTTCTACCTTAGGCCACGAACTTATCAATCACCCCTCATAGGTTGAAGGTGAGGGTGCACCGACATACACTTTAAAAAAAACTGTGAAAAACATAGAAACATAGAAAATAGGTGCAGGAGTAGGCCATTCGGCCCTTCGAGCCTGCACCGCCATTTATTATGATCATGGCTGATCATCCAACTCAGAACCCCGCCCCAGCCTTCCCTCCATACCCCCTGACCCCCGTAGCCACAAGGGCCATATCTAACTCCCTCTTAAATATAGCCAATGAACTGGCCTCAACAGTTTCCTGTGGCAGAGAATTCCACAGATTCACCACTCTCTGTGTGAAGAAGTTTTTCCTAATCTCGGTCCTAAAAGGCTTCCCCTCTATCCTCAAACTGTGGCCCCTCGTTCTGGACTTCCCCAACATCGGGAACAATCTTCCTGCATCTAGCCTGTCCAATCCCTTTAGGATCTTATACGTTTCAATCAGATCCCCCCTCAATCTTCTAAATTCCAACGAGTACAAGCCCAGTTCATCCAGTCTTTCTTCATATGAAAGTCCTGCCATCCCAGGAATCAATCTGGTGAACCTTCTTTGTACTCCCTCTATGGCAAGGATGTCTTTCCTCAGATTAGGGGAAACTGCACACAATACTCCAGGTGTGGTCTCACCAAGGCCTTGTACAACTGCAGTAGTACCTCCCTGCTCCTGTACTCGAATCCTCTCGCTATAAATGCCAGCATACCATTCGCCTTTTTCACTGCCTGCTGTATCTGCATGCCCACTTTCAATGACTGGTGTATAATGACACCCAGGTCTCATTGCACCTCCCCTTTTCCTAATCGGCCACCATTCAGATAATAATCTGTTTTCCTATTTTTGCCACCAAAGTGGATAACTTCACATTTATCCACATTAAATTGCATCTGCCATGAATTTGCCCACTCACCCAACCTATCCAAGTCACCCTGCATCCTCTTAGCATCCTCCTCACAGCTAACACTGCCACCCAGCTTCGTGTCATCCGCAAACTTGGAGATGCTGCATTTAATTCCCTCATCCAAGTCATTAATATATATTGTAAACAACTGGGGTCCCAGCACTGAGCCTTGCGGTACCCCACTAGTCACCGCCTGCCATTCTGAAAAGGTCCCGTTTATTCCCACTCTTTGCTTCCTGTCTGCTAACCAATTCTCCACCCACACCAATACAATGACAATCAGAGCAAAGTGTAATAGCTACACGGAAAGTGCAGTGCAGATACAGTAAACATTGCAAAAAAAAAAACATGTAGGTCATTTTGAGGGCATCTAAGGGAGAATTTCTTTCACCCAGAGTGTGATTGAAATCTGGAACATGTTGCTGGAGGAGGTAGAGGCAGGCATACTCACAACATCTTAATAAGCTCCTAGACAAAACAAGCATCACCAAAGTCTATGACCAAATGTGGTTTAGTGGGATTAGTATAAATAAATATAACAGTCAACATGGAGATGGCCAAAAGGCCTATTTTAGTGCTGTATGACTCTGTGTCTCTTTATATCTTCTCTTTATCAACAACCTTACACTTCAGCTTAGAAATGAGATTACTTCTACCTTAGTTCTAAACTTCCATTGTTAGCCCCAAAACAGAAAAGTCTCAGCAATTAATTCGGTACAAAAAGAGACATGCCTAAATCATGCTTACTAATCCCTTATAAACTATTGTACAAAATTAAAATTAGTGTTTGAAATCTGTTACAAATAAGGACAATTATTAGATTTTTATGACTGTATACCGATAGAATCACAAACGTGTAAGAGAGGAGGTTCTGACCCAAGGAGTTGTGATACCTTGCTTGTCACAAAATATATCCACTCAAACAATACAACACCTTGTAGCCTCTGCTGAGTGAGAGGAAGGAGCAATAAGGGGAGGGGAAGTTATGAAACATATATATATTCCCTTCAATACCTTCAGGCAGACAGTCAGGCACAAAACACAGCAGGACAAAACCACAGCACATTACACTTTACTGTTAGGAAGAGTAGCTACACTATACTTTGCACTGGGTCTTTGGATTGTTGGCTGTGCGCAGGTATGGTGAGGTACAGGTAGCATGAAAAACCTGCTTGCATCACGGGCACATAGGTTCAGACAACATACAGAATATAAACTAAGCAAGACACTGAAGAGAGAGAAAAAAGGTCTGTGCAAAAAAATAAAGGCACAATCTATGTCATTAATTTTTCCTGCATTATTCCACTACATAAACATAATAACCAGGCAAACCTGGGTAACTGAGGTCCCCTGTATTTATATCTGTGGCACCCAACTAATTATTGGTTGCCACTCTAAAAATCATCCCGTTTCCAAAATGTTTTCTATTAGTTTTTATTTTTTTTCTATTATTTTCTACCAACTCCCCTATGGTAAATTATTTCAATTCTGCATTCTCATCTCATATCCCTCTTTGAAATCTGAATAGACTGTGTTGAACTTATCTGTTCTGTTTACTACATCCTCAATACATTTTCTACTCACAATCCCTTTCCATAAACAATGTTGGTTCCGGTTGATTTTATAAATGTCCTGCTATTTGCTACTAAATAAAGGATTTCAATATTTCCCAGTAATAGACCTCCAGATAACTCTCCTCTTGTTCGTTTCTCCCTTCTTTCTTGAAAGAGACATCACAATTGCTGTCTGGAACCACTCCAAAATCCAGGCAGTTGTGGGATACATTCGGCTTTCTGCAGCCACTTGGAGACCTGAAGATGCAGGCCACTGGATTCAAGGCTTGATTTATAGTCCCATTCGTTTGCCTGGTAAACTTCTCTTGTGACGGAGGTTAAGTTCCACTCTCCTTAAGCCCTTTAATTGTCTATTATTATCGGTATTTTACAGTGGCTAGTGAAGACATATGCCTTCTTCATCATGTTCTTCACTTATGCTACCACCTTTGAGAATCTTTGGACTTTCATTTCTCAATACTCCCTAGGACTCTATCATTCATTGTCTATGAGCTACACTTACTAGTTTCCCAAACTAATTATGGTTAGGCTGCATCGGGAATATTGCATTCATTGCTGATCACCCCTTTATAAGAAGGATATGGAGGCCATGGAAAGTGTTCAGAAAAATTTCACCAGTATGCTGTCTGATTAGAAGTAATGAGCTATAAGGAGAGGTTAGACAAGCACAGGTTGAATTTTTAGAGAGGCAGAGGAGACCTGCTAAAAGTTTATAAAATTGTGATAGGCATAGATAAATAGTCAAAATCTGGCGATATTAAACTTAATTCTGATTGTTTATCTGAAATGCTTAATACTACAAGACATGCATTTAAGGTGAGAGGGTGAAAGTTCAAAGAAGATGTGCAAAGCCAATTTTTTGACAGAGATTGGTGGATGCCTGACATATGCTGCCGGGGTAGTGGTGGAGGCAGGTACAACAGAAGTGTTTAAGAGGTTCTTACGCAGGCACATGCTTAGAGAATGGAGGTATATGGATCATGTGCAGAGAGAAGGGATTAGTTTAATTAAGCACCGTTATCCTAATTAGTTTGGCACATCATGGACCGAAGGGCCTATTCCTATACTGTACTGTCTGATGTTCAAACTGCATCACCTCACACTAATCTAGATTAAATTCCTTCTGCCATTGCACTGCCAATTTTACCAATTGATCAATATCATCCAGGAGCCTAAAACTATCCTCCTCATGTCATCTGCCAACTTACTAATCAGATTTTCTATATTTACATGCAAATTATTAATATATATAACAAACAACAAGGGTGCCAGCACCCATCCCTGTGGTACACCATTAGTTATAGACTTTGAGCAGAAAAGCAACTCACCACCATATCAAGCTAATTTTGGATCTAATCCATAAGACCATAAGACAAAAGAGCAGAAGTCGGCCATTCAGCCCATCGAGTCTGCTCCGCCATTTTATCATGAGCTGATCCATTCTCCCATTTAGTCCCACTCCCCCGCCTTCTCACCAAGACCTTTAATGCCCTGGCTACTCAGATACCTATCAATCTCTGCCTTAAATACACCCAATGACTTGGCCTCCACTGCTGCCCGTGGCAACAAATTCCATAGATTCACCACCCTCTGACTAAAAAAATTTCTCGCATTTCTGTTCTGAATGGGTGCCCTTCAAACAACTTTGCCACATCCACTCTGTCCATGCCTTTCAACATTTGAAATGTTTCTATGAGGTCTCCCCTCATTCTTCTAAACTCCAAGGAATACAGTCCAAGAGTGGACAAACGTTCCTCATATGTTAACCCTCTCATTCCCAGAATCATTCTAGTGAACCTTCTCTGTACCCTCTCCAACGTCAGCACATCCTTTCTTAAATAAGGCGACCAAAACTGCCCACAGTACTCCAAGTGAGGTCTCACCAGTGTCTTATAGAACCTCTAAATCACATCCCTGCTCCTATACTCTATTCCTCTAGAAATGAATGCCAACATTGCATTCGCCTTCTTCACCACCGACTCATCCTTTAGCCACATCTCAGTGATGGCCACAATATCATACCTGCCAATTTGTAGCTGTACGACAAGATCATCCACCTTATTCCTTGCGTGCATTTAAGTATAACACCTTAAGACCAGTATTTGGTACTTTTCGCTTTGATTGCACTGCAACTCATCCCAAATTTGCCCCACCACCTGCCTGTCTTTCCTGACGTCTTTACTGCTCACTATCTTAGATTTATTTCTGTTTTCCCCTTCCTAAGCCCTGTCATTCCGGTTCCCATCCCCCTGCCAAATTAGTTTAAACCCTCCCTAACAGCTTTATTAAACCTTCCCGCCATGATATTGTTTCCTTTCAGGTTCAGGTGTAACCTGTCCTTTTTGAACAGGTCATACCTCCCCCAGAAGAGATCCCAATTATCCAAGAATCTGAAGCCCTGGCCCCTGCACCAGTCTCTCAGCCACGCATTCATCTGCCTGATCCTACTATTCTTGCCCTCGCTAGCACGTGGCACAGGTAGTAATCCCGAGATTACTACCCTGGAGGTCCTGCTTCTCAGCTTCCTTCCTAACACCTGGAAATCTCTCTTCAGGACCTCCTCCTTTGTCCTATCTATGTCATTGGTATCAACATGTACCAAGACAACTGGCTGCTCACCCTCCTCCTTCAGAATATTCAGGACTCGATCCGAGACATCCCGTACCCTGGCACCTGGGAGGCAACTGACGAAGGGTCTCGGCCTGAAACGTCGACTGCGCCTCTTCCTATAGATGCTGCTTGGCCTGCTGCGTTCACCAGCAACTTTGATGTAGGCAACACACCATGTGGGTATCTCTATCAGGCTCACAGAATCTCCTGTCCGTTCCCCTGACTATGTAATCCTCTATGACTACCGCATTCCTCTTCTCCCTCCTTCTCTCCTGCACAACATCGCCAGGCTCAGTGCCAGAGACCCGGTCACCGTGGTTGTCCCCTGTCAGGTCATCCCCCTCAACAGCATCCAGAACAAGATATTTGTTGCTGAGGGGGACAGCCACAGGTGTGCTCTCCACTATCCGCCACTTCTTTGGATATCATGGGCTCTAATCTGCCACTTGCTTTGGATATCATGGGCTCTAACCTTTTGGACTAGTCCCAGGTGCAACCTTGTCAAAGGCCTAACTGGACTCATGTTGACTACATCAACCATGCTGCCAACGTATTTTTTTTATTACCTCTTTGATAAAGTCAATCTAACTAGTCAGACACTATCTCTCCCCAACAAAAACATGCTGTCTTTATTTGATTAATCCCTGCCTTTATAAGTGTAGATTTTTTTCAAATAAATTTCCTACACTGACACTGTACTAACAAGCCTGCAATTACCTGGCTTCTTCCCTGCATAAAAGAGCTACATTTGTTTTGGCCAGTTAAGATTTAAGTGCCCCAACAACTTTTTCCCTTGCCTTGTAGTCCAGGATACATCCTAATAGTACCTGGGTATTTATTGAACTTTAAACCCATGAAGACATCTAATTTCTCCTTTGTAATGATAACATGCTCTGGAATTTCACTACCTCTTTTCTTTAATTCTCTGACCATAATGTGTCTGTCCTTATCGAATAGAGGTGACATACGAATATTCATTTAGAACCTCCCAAATTCACGAGCCTTCACACACAGATTTTCATAGTGCTATTAATATACTCATGAAATGCTTTGGGATTTTCTTTGAGCTTGTCTGCAAGTGATATTTCATTTTCCAATTCTGCCTTATGCCTTCCAATGTGCTTCTGTTTTCAGTTCTTCATACCAGACATGCGCTTTTTATCTTTATCAAACCTGTGACATCCAGGGTTCCTTGGACTTGCTTCCTGTATTTTTCACCCATATGGGGAAATGTTGTACTTAAATTCTCTTTCTTTACTTTTGAACGATTCTCACTTGGCACATGTAGGCACTCCTCTCCCAATCTACTTCTGCCAGGCCTGTCATATGACCTTGAAATTGGCCTTCCCCAGTTTCAGAGTTTTATTTCCAGATTATCCTAATTCCTCTCCAAACCCACCTTGAAGCTTATAATTATGGTCTGCATCTCAGGTCAGAATTGTGGTATTTCATGAGCAGGGTGAAGATTTCTCAATCATTCTATAGCTTAATGTTGAACATGCTATTACCGATCATTCATTAATCATTCTCATTACCACCACCTGATGTAAACTAGTCTATTCCTGGGTAGTTCCTCAATGTATTGCTTTACAAAAACTCTCCAGACTTTACAACCCCTCAAGACTACCTCATTAGTTTGCTTCCACTGAAGCCTCTGACAATATAGCCTGTACTGCAGACTTCAGACATTGATCTGTTTCTTTACCCAGTTTTTCTGTGAGATTCTAAACACTCAGTGCACTCCCAACATTGTCAATGACAAGGCGGATTTTGCATGTTTCCCTACCTTGTATCTGTCGATCGGATCTTCCTGCTGTTGCTGCTGCTCCCTCATTGTTTGGTATTCCTTCTCATACTTCTTCAGTTTTTTTGTTGGCACCTGGAAAGATTGTAGGAAAGAGACAGTTAGTGGAAAAATACAAAAATCACAGTCTCCACTTCTGAAATACAATAGGGCTAAGTTCTTTTTATTAAAGGCATCATTGATAGTCCCTGTCATTAAGCCCTGGGGTAATATACAGCTTTGTGAATTGTCAATAAAGAGTGAGGGTAAGGGCTGGTTTATTCAAGGCACATTTAGATGAAGCTGTCTGAGTATTTCATTAGCTTTATAAATTATCTTGGCTCCATATCCCACTCTTTGTCAAACAATTCACTTTAGAATTTGCAACCAACAACACCACTGTGGGGCAGCAAGTTTTGGATTTTCCATCTTTGCTGCCATCCTTATGTCATCACTAAATTACCTGGGAATTTTCTTTTAATTTACAGGATGTGCCAGGATTTATTGCCCAGCTTAATTGTCCATGAGAAGCTGGAGATGAACCGCCTTTTTGAACCACTGCAGTCCTTCACAGAGCTGTTGGAAGGGAGTTCCAGGGTTTAGACATGGTAATGGTAAACTACCAGAGAGTTAGTTACAAGTCTGGACTTGGACAGAAACCTGCAGTTTACGGCATTCTCTATGCCAGTTGCTGTTCTCCTTCTACATCAAAGGTTTGGAGAACCATTTTTGGGTCAGGACTGAAGTTTGTAATATGAAATTCAGCCAGCACTTTAGTGAGGTCACTGGACACAAAAGGTGATGTAAAACAATGTCTATAATCCTTGTTTGAGAAAACATTTAAAATTCCACTGTGAGTTCGGCAGCGGGGCGCCGGGAGCCCGGAGCCTTCGCTCGGTCTGGCTCTGGGGAGGGGAGAGAGGGAGGGAGGGAGGAAAACAGAGAGAGAAAAAAAAATTCCACTGTGCATAGAAGTCCTGAGAACACTTGAGCAAGTCTTTAGCTGAGGTTGACTTTGGCGTTAAAGATACAGGTGCTGGAAAGTCTATGAACCCTGTAGAATTGTCCCCACTTCTGCATAAATATGACCTAAAGTGTGATCAGATCGTCACACAAGTCCTAACACCAGATATAGTGAACCCAATTAAACAAATAACACACAAAACATTATACTTGTTCATTTATTTATTGACAAAAGTGATTCAATATTACATGAAACACACATCAAAGTTGCTGATGAACGCAGCAGGCCAGGTAGCATCTCTAGAAAGAGGTACAGTCGACGTTTCAGGCCGAGACCCTTCGTCAGGACTAACTGAAGAAAGAGCTAGTAAGAGATTTAAAAGTGGGAGGGGGAGGGGGAGATGCGTTCACCAGCAACTTTGATGTGTGTTGCTTGAATTTTCAACATCTGCAGAATTCCTCGTGTCAATATTACATGTATTTGTTGGACGTGAACCTTTACTTTCAGTAACTAGTGTAACACCCTTGTACACCAATAACTTCAACCAAACATTTCCAGTAACTGTTGATCAGTCCTGCATATCGGCTTGGAGGAATTTTAGGCCATTCCTGCTTCAACTTTAGGATGCTGGTGAGTTTCGTTGCATGGACTGCTTGCTTCTATAAGATTAAGGTCAGGACTTTGATTTGGTCATTCCAAAACACAATTTTCTTCTTTTTAAACTATTCTGTCATTGATTTACTCGTCTTTTGGATCATTGTCTTGTTGCATTATCCAACTTCTATTAAGCTTTAGGTGACAGACTGCTACCCTGACATTCTCCTGTTCTATGTCTTGATACAACTTTATTTTCATTGTTCCTTCAACGATTGCAAGCTGTCCAGGCCCTGAGGCAGCAAAACAGCCCCAAACCATGATGCTCCTTCCACCATGATTCACAGTTGGGATGAAGTTTTGGTATTGGTGTGCAGTGCCCTTTTTCCTCCTAATGCCTCAGCAATGTGTATTTCTGTCAAAAAATTCAATTTTGGTCCCATCTGTCCAGAGAACATTTCCCAGAAGCATTGCAGAACATTCAGGCAGTCTTTTGCAAACTTGAGACATGCAGCAATGTTTTCTTTTGGAGAACAGTGGTTTCCTCTGTGGTGTCCTTCCATGAACACCAATCTGTTCAATGTTTTCTTATAGTGGACACATGAACAGAGACTTTAGCAAGTTCTAGAGATTTCTGCAGGTCTTTTGCTGTTACACCAGGTTCTTTTTCACCTCCTTCAGCATTGCATGTTGTACTATTGGTGTGATCTTTGCAGGACGCCCACTCCTCGGGAGAGTAGCAAAGTACTGAGTTCCCTCCATTTGGAGACAATTTCTCTTACTGAGGTCTTTAGTAGTGCTTTTGTAGCCTCTTCCAGCTTCATGCATCTCTACAATTCTTCTTCTATGATTCTCTGAAAGTTGTTTTGATTGAGGCATACTGCACATAAACGGATCTTACTTGAGAAGAGCAATCTGACTTTAGGTGTCATTTTATACGGCAGGGCACCTCGACAACCCACACCTCCATTCTTATCTCACTGATTCGAACACCTGACTTTTGTAGCAGGCATTACCCTAGAGGTTCACATACTTTTTCCAACATAGCCATGTAATAGTGGATCATTTTTCTCAATAAATAAATGAAGTATAATTTTTTTGGGTTATTTATTTAATTTTGTTCTCTTTATCTAGTTTTAGGACTTATGTGAAGATCTGATCACATTTTAGGTCACATTTATGCAGAAAGAGAGGAAATTCTACAGGGCTCACAAACTTTCTAGCACCACTACAATCTGTCATCGTCCTGTAGGCTATACAGTCATATAGTCAGACAGTATGAAATAGACTCTTTGGTCCAAATAGTCTATGTCAACCTAGATTCCCATCTAAGCTAGTCTCAATTGCCTGTGATTGACCTACATACCCCTCAACCTTTCCTATCCATTACCTGTGAAATTTCCTTTTAAATCTTGTTTATGTGCTTACCACAACCACTTCCTCTGGCAGTTCATTCCATATACAGACCACTCTCTGGGTGAAAAAGTCATCCTTCAGGTTCCTAATAAATTTCTTCCCTTTCACTTTAAGCTTATGCCCTCTTGTTCTTAACTCCTTGAGAAAAACACTGCACATTCACCCTATCTATTTATAAACGTGTTTAACTTTCCATTGACTTCATCCATTCCATCATCTGTTTTACCCCCTCTGGCCATCTGCCTTGGTAGTGGTGGTCATGGGTTTGACAGGTACTCTTACAGAAGCCTTAGCAAACTGTTGCTGAGGTTAATGCAGACAGCTTGGGCTGCTGCTGATAGCAGGAGGTGTTATCATTTAAACTTGAGGTTGGAAACACACAAGATTACTTCATCAACTCTTGACACATTCCATACAGTAAGGTTTTGGAGTGGTTTTCCTCAGGACCAACTAGTATTTACAGCGCCTATAAAAACTATTCACCCCCCTGAAAGTCTTCATGTTTTATTGTTTTAAAACAATGAACCACAGTGGATTTAATTTGGCTTTTTTGACATCGATCAACAGAAAAAGACTCTTCTGTGTCAAAGTGAAATCTAATCTCTACAAAGTGATCAAAACTAATTACAAATATAAAACACAAAATCATTGATTGCACAAGTATTCACCCCCCTTATTATGACACACCAAATCATCACTGGTGCAGCCAATTGGTTTTAGAAGTCACATAATTAGTTAAATGGAGATCACCTGTGTGCATTCATGGTGTTTCAATTGATTGTATTAAAAATACACCTGTATCTGGAAGGTCTAACTGCTGGTGAGTCAGTATCCTGGCAAAAACTACATCATGAAAACAAAAATATATGGCAAGAATCTTCACAAAAAGGTTATTGAAAAGCACAAGTCAGGAGATAGATACAAGAAAATTTCCAAGTCACTGAATATCCTTTGGAGCACAGTTATCATCAAGAAATGGAAGCAATATGGCACAGCTGCAATTCTGCCTAGAGCAGGCTGTCCTCAAAAACTGAAGCTATGTCCACACTAGACCGGATAAATCCATAACTGAATCTTTTTCTCTTCGTTTTGGTCCTCCGTCCACACTGAAACAGTGTTTTCCTCCCCCGAAAATGGAGATTTTCAGAAACGCTCCCCAGAGTGAATAAATCTGAAAACGTCTAACATCTGGCATAGTGTGTGCGGGGTAACCAGCTATCTTTAAACCGCTGTCATGACGTGCTGGAACAAATGGTGGCGGCAGCACGGCATTTCATTGTTTTCTGCAACGCAACCTCCAACACCACAACAATATCCGACAATAGATGTGTAACAGCCTAATGTAACATTGTATGGAAATACAAGATAACACTGATGCAGACACGTTTTATACATTTAACAAGGTGCTTTATTAATGTATTGCTTGTGCAAACATTCAATAGGTGCAATTGTCACTTTTGCTCAGTAACTAATTTTATTGCACATGTTAAATACAGCAAAATAATACACAAAGACATGGCAAAAGTAAAGGCAAACAAATGAGGCAACAGCAAATTTCACTTTTGCCCAGTAACAAGCCTTATTGCATTTAGTTGTAGCTGTCGTCCCTTTCATCGGTGAAGAGACTATGGCTGTAGGAAATGTTTCTGGACAAACGCGCACCAAGTCTTTCGTTTGGCAATTTCCTTTTAAGCTTTTCCAGTCCGTAACTGAACAAACGCACACCAAGTCTTTTGTTTGGCAATTTCCTTTTAAGTTTTTCTAGTCTGTAACTGAACAAACGCGCACCAAGTCTTTTGTTTGGCAATTTCCTTTTAAGTTTTTCAAGTCTGTAACTGGACAAACGCGCACCAAGTATACTGTTTCCTCTTCGCTTGTTTTCTGTATGTCCTGTGCATGCCCAATAGGAGGAGATTCGCCCAAATATCCGTTTTAATGTGGACAGAGGTATTTTTAAAAACACCTAGCGTGGATGCCTGTCATGTTTATGCGAAACCGGCATTTTCAAAATTACCTTGTCTAATGCGGACGTAGCCTGAGTGACCATGCAAGAAGGGGACTAGCGATGGAGCCACCAAGGGATCTATGACAACTCCAAAGGAGTTGCAAGTTTCAGTGTCTGAGATGGGAGAGACTATACATTTAAACAACTGTTGCCTGAGTGCTTTATCTCTCACAGCTTTATGGGAGAGTGGCAAAGAAATAGCCACTGTTGAAAAAATCTCACATGCAATCTCGGCTAGAGTTTACCAAAAGGCATATGGGAGACTCTGAAGTCATCTGGAAGACTGTTTTATGGTCTGATGAGCTTTTTGGCCATTAGACTAAATGCAATGTTTGGCATAAACCAAACACTGCATGTCATCAAAAACACATCATCCCTACCGTGAAGCATGGTGGTAGCTGCATCATACTGTGGGGATGCTTCACTGCAGCAGGCCCTGGAAGACTTGTGAAAGAAGAGGGTAACATGAATGCAGCAAAATATAGGGAAATCCTGAAGGAAAACCTGATGCAGTCTGCAACAGAATTGTGGCATGGGGGAAGATTTGTTTTTCAGCAAGACGATGGCCCCAAGCATAAAGCCAGAGCTACACAGAAATGACTTAAAAACAACAAAGTTAATGTGCTGGAGTGGCCAAGTCGCAGTCCAGACCTCAATCCTATTGAGAATTTGTGGCTGGACTTAAAAAGGGCTCATCACTCATGATCCCCATGCAATCTGATAGAGCTTGAGCAGTTTTGTAAAGAAGAATGGTGAAAAATTGCAGTGTCCAAATGTGCAAAGCTGATAGAGACCTATCCACATAGATTCAAGGCTGCATTTGCTACCAAAAGTGCATCTACTAAATACTGACTTGAAGGGGGTGAGTAATTATGCATCAATTATTTTGTGTTTCATAATTGAAATAAATTTAGACCAATTTGTAGAAATTTGTTTTCACTTTGACACTGAAGAATCTTTTCTGTTTGTTGATCTGTGTCAAAAAAGTCAAATTAAGTCCACTGTGATTCAATGTTGTAAAACAATAAAACATGAAAACTTCTGGGGGGGCGGGGAGTGAATACTTTTTATAGGCACTGTACATGGCTGGTCCAGTTGAATTTCTGGTCAATGGCGGTTTCCAGGATATTAATAGAGAAGGTCTCAGCAATGATAATGCCATTGAACTTCAGGGTGGTTGGACTTTCTTTTCATGCAGATGGTTATTACTTGGGACATCTACTTATCAGCCTATACCTGAACGCTTTTGCTACATGTGAGTATGGACTGCTTTATTTGCTAAGGAGTTGTGAATAGAAAAATCCCTTTGTTCTGAGTACCTCCACAGTCAATGAAGCAGTCCAAGATGGTAATTAGATTGCCTCTTAATGTTCCATTTTAGGGAAATCAATCCAGGGTACGCAACCTTTCCTCATACCGCAACACATTTGACCCCGATGCTGTAAGGAATTGGGTTATTTTATACGCTTGTACTTGAATAAGGCTCTGTCTGGGACACTGTGTGCAGCTGTGCCAATGGAAAAACATCACTCCCGTGAAGATTGTTTTTGAGGTTTAGATTTTGAGGTATGGTTTAGGAATTTGGAGATCGTACTTCGAGAGATTGGTTATGGCACACATCAACCACAGCCTACCGGTCAACCTCGACGCTTTGCAATTCACCTACCGGAGCAACAGGTCAATGGCAGATGCCATCTCTCTGGCCCTACATTCCTCCTTACAACACCTGGAGAATAAAGACGCGTATGTAAGGCTCCTTTTCATTGACTACAGCTCTGCCTTTAATACCATCATTCCAAATAAACTGATTCCTAAGCTCTGGAACCTGGGCCTTTGCACTCAGATCTGCAGCTGGATCTTCAACTTCCTCACAGACAGGCCCAGGCTGTACAAACAGGGGACAAGCTCTCCTGTACAATCACTCTGAGCACCGGTGCCCCACTAGGCAGTGTACTCAGCCCCCTGCTGTACTCACTGTACACCCATGATTGTGTAGCCAAGTTTCCATCAAACTCAATATATAAGTTTGCTGATGACACAACAATTGTAGGCCATATCTCGGGTAATGATGAGTTTGAGTACAGAGAGGAAATTAAGAACATGGTGGCATGGTGCGAAGACAATAACCTATCCCTCAACGTCAGCAAGACGAAGGAATTAGTTGTTGACTTCAGAAGGAGTGATGGACCGCACGACCCAATTTATATCGGTGGTGCGCAAGTGGAACAGGTCAAAAGCTTTAAGTTCCTCGGGGTCAATATCACAAATGACCTGACTTGGTCCAACCAAGCAGAGTCCACTGCCAAGAAGGCCCACCAGCGCCTTTACTTCCTGAGAAAACTGAAGAAATTTGGCTTGTCCCCTAAAACCCTCACTAATTTTTTATAGATGCACTGTAGAAAGCATTCTTCTAGGGTACATCACAACCTGTTATGGAAGTTGTCCTGTCCAAGACCGAAAGAAGCTGCAGAAGATTGTGAACACGGCGCAGCACATCACACAAACCAATCTTCCATCCTCGGACTCACTTTACACCACACACTGTCAGAGCAGTGCTGCCAGTATAATCAAGGTCACGAACCACCGAGCCAACACACTTTTCGTCCCTCTTCCCTTCAGGAGAAGGCTCAGGAGCTTGAAGACTTGTACGGCCAGATTTGGGAACAGCTTCTTTCCAACTGTGATAAGACTGCTGAACTGATCCTGACGCGGATCTGGGCCATACCCTCCAAATATCCGGACCTGCCTCTCGGTTTTTTTGCACTACCGTACTTTCCATTTTTCTATTTTCTATTTATGATTTATAATTTAAATTGTTAATATTTACTAATTTGCACTATTTTAAATATTTTTAATATTTAATATTTGTAATTCAGGGAGAGGGAAGCGCAGAATCAAATATCACTGTGATGATTGTACGTTCTAGTGTCAATTGTTTGGCGACAATAAAGTAATAAAGATCGTGTTATTTGGCTAAGTGAAGATTTGAGATAAACTGTTAGAAATATTCAAAAAACTGGTAAAAAGAGGTGGAGGCAAGTGATCTGAATGCTGCAGACTAGATTAAAAAATGAAAAAGAAAACGGTTACATTTAGCCCTACGTTTTGATCAGTTCAGTGACTCATCCCTTCCAAAGACGGACTATCTTGCCAAATACTTCCTATGCTATTTCTGGAACTTCCCTTCATATATCCCGCAAAGAAGATTTATAAAGTCTGTCTTATAAAGTGACATGTGCCTGGAACACACTGACAGGAAAGGTGGTAGAAGCAGATATAGTAGCAGTGTTCAAGAGGCATTTAGATAGGCATATGAACAGGCAGAGAATTAAGGGATATAGACTACATGCAGATTATAGTGGCATCAGGATCAGCACAGACATTGTGGGCTGAAGGGCCGCCTCCAGTGCTGTACTGCTCTGTTCTCTGCAGTTGGTGTAAGTTTGACAGAAATTGTGACAGACAAATGCAGACAGATCTTTGTGACTCTGGAGATCCTAAAGCACTTGACAGCAAATGAAGTAATTCTGAAGTGTAGACGTGAGAGACTGTAGATTCTGGAATCTGGAGCAACACAAAAATGAGCAAGAGGAACTCAGCAGGTCAGGCAGCATCTATGGAGGGAAATGGATCCAGCTGAAGAGCCTTGAGCTGAAATGTCTTGTTTTGGTTTTTTTTGGCGTGTACCTGCGTGCATGCGAGTCTGTGCATGTGCGTCTGCGTGTCTGTGCATGCGTCCATGATGATGTCTTTTTCATGGCAAGAGAGAGAGAAACTGTGTGGCGCGCCACTCCTCACTCAGACATTTTTTGCAGTATTTTCCCTTTGTTTTACGAGGTCGAGTTGCGATCTCGACACTCAACCCGGCATGGATGGGAAGCGTACTCGGGGGCGGACCCAAGTTTCGAACTTGGGAACCTCCACTCCTGGGTCCGGCACCGATGTCGTTGCGCCACCAGCCGGCCCAAGCTGAAATGTTGACTGTCCATTTCTCTCCATAGATGCCAAAGACTTGTTCAGTTCTTCCAGCTCCTGAAAGGGTAGCAGTGTAGTTATATTACCAGACTTGTAAACCAGAACCTTGGACTAATAGTCTGACAGACGAGCTCAAAAATTAAAAGTAGGGAAAACCTACTTATAATTAAATAGTCTACGATTTAACAAAAAAGGTATTATTTGTGATGATGACCAAAGGACTGCAAAAATTCAATGGAAGGAGACCTACCATACTTACCAATCCTGGTTATGTGTGACTCCAGACTCTCAATGGGATGGGCGGGGGGACTTTTAACTGCCATCTAAAGTGGACTAGCAAATATTCTTTTGTACCACACTGCTGTAAAAAGACAAGAACAGGACACAAAAACTAAAAGACCATCACGTGTAGATTTAAGGTGACGTATGTATGGCCACACCAGCTGGATCTGCAAAGTGCAGTTTGCTACTATCAGGGGACTGGTGCCGAAAATGGAAGAGCAGTCCCATGGATACATCATTTCAAATGACTCCTTCCACTCTGAGAGCTCCATCCACAGCCTTGAATACATTCTGTTTCACCAGAAGAGGTAGTGTAGTAGAGTACAGTCTTTTGAGGTCCTCCACATCCTCCTGATGCAATGATATCAAGTCAACCAAGCTAATGAAATGTATTGAAAATTTTTACAACGTTGGAGGTTCACTAGTAGTACTCAGGAGTGTTTAAACTAGTTTGGAAGGGAGATAAGAACCAGAGAACCAGGTCAGAAAATGGCGGGATGGAGAAAAAGGGCCAGTAAAAACAGGCAGAAGTAAATTAATAGATATGATGGAACGTTTAATTTGAAATGTGCATATTTTAATGCTATGAATATTGTGGGTAAAGGTGATAAACTTGGAGCATAGATTGGTACATGGAACTATGATATTGTGACCATTACAGAGACTTAGTTGAGAGGGGGACTGGAAAGGATGCTTAATGTGCCAGGGATTCAATCTTGTAGAAAAGATAGAGAGGGAGGTATTAGAGAAGGGGGGAGGGGAGTTACACTACTAATCAGGGACAATATCACAGACACACTCAGAGGAGACATAATGGAGGGCTCGTACACTGATGGGTAGAACTCAAAAATAGGGTGCAATCACTCTGGTGGGATTGCACTACAGCCACTGGGACATTGAAAAACAGGTATGCAGGCTGATTAAGGAAAGGTGTAGAAACAATAGGGCTGTTATCATGGGGGAATCAACTTCCCCAATATAAACTGGGAGCTTCTGAGGAAAAGTGGTTTAGATAGGGCAAAATTTGTTAGGTGCATGTAGGAGGCTTTCTTAAATCAATGTTAGATAGTCCAACAAGAGAAGGGACTTTACTGGAACTGATGTTGGGTAGACAGCTGGCCAGGTGACTGACCTTTCAGTAGTTAAGTGACCACAAGTCCTTAAGTTTTAAGATAGCCATAGATCAGGGTAAGCATTGGCCTTGCAAAAGAGTATTAAACTGGAGCAGGGTAAATTATGAGAACATTAGGCAAGAAATAGGGAAAGTTAATTAGGAACAGCTGCAAGTCCACATCCAGCATGTGGAGTGTACTTAAAGACCAATTGCACAAAGTACAGGGTAGGTACTCTACTCTACGTTCCAGTCAGAAGGAAGGATAAGGATGCAAGGTAAGAGAAGCTTGGATGTTGAGGGTGGTGATTAATTTAGACAAATATATATGTATCTATCTATCATTTGGGGGTATGAGTGAAGAAGTGACATATGGAGTTTAGCTCAGCCAAATGTTAGGTAACATGGAAACATAGAAAATAGGTGCAGGAGTAGGCCATTCGGCCCTTCGAGCCTGCACCGCCATTCAGTATGATCATGGCTGATCATCCAACTCAGAACCCTGTACCTGCCTTCTCTCCATACCCCCGATCCCTTTAGCCACAAGGGCCGTATCTAACTCCCTCTTAAATATAGCCAATGAACTGGCCTCAACTGTTTCCTGTGGCAGAGAATTCCACAGATTCACCACTCTCTGTGTGAAGAAGTTTTTCCTCATCTCAGTCCTAAAAGGCTTCCCCTTTATCCTCAAACTGTGACCCCTCGTTCTGGACTTCCCCAACATTGGGAACAATCTTCCTGCATCTAGCCTGTCCAATCCCTTTAGGATTTTATACGTTTCAATAAGATTCCCCCCTCAGTCTTCTAAATTCCAGAGAGTATAAGCCTAGTTGATCCAGTCTTTCATCATATGAAAGTCCTGCCATCCCAGGAATCAATCTGGTGAACCTTCTTTGTACCCCCTCTATGGCAAGAACGTCTTTCCTCAGATTAGGGGACCAAAACTGCACACAATACTCCAGGTGTGGTCTCACCAAGGCCTTGTACATCTGCAGTAGTACCTCCCTGCTCCTGTACTCGAATCCTCTTGCTATGAATGCCAGCATACCATTCGCCTTTTTCACCGCCTGCTGTACCTGCATGCCCACTTTCAATGACTGGTGTACAATGACACCCAGGTCTCGTTGCACCTCCCCTTTTCCTAATCGGCTACCATTCAGATAATAATCTGTTTTCCTGTTCTTGCCACCAAAGTGGATAACCTCACATTTATCCACATTAAATTGCATCTGCCATGAATTTGCCCACTCACAGAACCTATCCAAGTCACCCTGCATCCTCTTAGCATCCTCCTCACAGTTAACACCGCCGCCCAGCTTTGTGTCATCCGCAAACTTGGAGGTATTGCACTTTGGTAGGTGTAAAGTGACAGTACAAAGTTAAAGGCAAAATTTTTAACAGTGTACTGTCTTGGTGATCTTGAGGCCCAAGTTCATATCTCCCTGAAAGTGCTATGCAGGTTGATAGGGTGATTAAGAAGGCATTTAGCATACTTGCCTTTATTCATCATTATCATTATGTGGCATTTCGTATGATGTGGGTGATCATATTCTTCATCTGTCCTTAATCTGAGTAGTTCTAATAAGCTCTTTAAAACTTTTGCCTGTCCATCCCTTGATGTAACTCATTAATGTCATGCGCTGTTGACTATGACTTTTCCTATCACTGAAAGATGTTCGAGTTTCTCTTTCCTCAGTACATGACCCAGAAATTCCAACTGCCATTTCCTGATTGATGATATCAGCACTCATCTTATTCTGGCTTTTTGCAATACTACCTCATTTGTTACTCTGTCCTTCCACGATATTTTCATCATTCTCAAAAACCACATTTCTGTAGCTTCAAGTCTTCCCTTACTTTGCTTTGTCCAACATTCACTTCCATATGTTAGTGTGGAAGGAATGTAGCTCCACAACACTGAGTTTCGTACCCACTGAAATTTTGTTATTTAGTATTTTGCTCAAATGCTCGAATGTTCATTCAGCAATCCGAATCCTCCTCCTAATTTCAACATCAGCCCTACTGTCAGATGTTATAATTCTCCCCAAGTAATTGAAATTCCATGTTTATTTAATTGCTTCATTGCCAACTTTCAGTTCACATTTCCGTCTTTCTTCTTTGTGACAACCAGTCATTCAATCTCCTTGCAGTTGATGGTCAATCCTCTCTTTGCACTTTATTGAACAACTTTATCTAATATTTTTCTTTTGGAACTTTTCTTTGGAAGTAGCTATCAGCACTGTGTCATCTGTACATCGTAGGTTGTTCAAACTGTATCTACTGACTATCATGTCTGGAATACTGCTAATTTTTCTTGGAATCACCTTGCTATAAAGGGTGAATAGGTTGAGACATTCAGTTTAAAAGTCAGGAAGTTATGGTGCAGCTTTATGAAAATCTAGTTAGGCCACATCTGGAGTATTGCATACAGTTCTAGTTGCCTCATTATAGTAAGGAAGTAGAGAGTTTGGACAGGGTGCAGAAGAGATTTACTAGGATGCCTCCTGGACTAGAGGGCATATGCTATAATGAGAGGTTGAACAAACTTAGCTTGTTTTCTCTGGAGCAGCAGAGGCTGAAGGGAGATCTGATAGTTTATAAGATATCAGAGGCATAGATAAGAGTAGACAAGACAGTATCTGTATCTCAGAGTTTAAAATATCTAATTTCAAAGGAGATATGATAGGCAATTTTTTCACACAGAAAGTGGTGGGTGCCTGGAATGCACTACCTGGGGCGGTGGTAGAGGCAGATACATTAGTGACTTTTTTTTTTAAGAGATGTTTATATAGACACATGGATGTGAGGAAAATGGAGGGATATGAACATTGTGTAGGCAGAAGGGATTAGTTTCATTGGCCATTTGATTGATAATTTATTTGGTTTGATGCAACATTGTTGGCCGACGAGCCTGTTCCTGTGCTGTACTGTTCTATGTTCACTGAGGACTGCAAAGATGCAGAATTACTCTGGGCAGTGTCTTGTGCAAAAGTCTTAGGCACATATTCAGTATAAGGTAATGGATCCCAAGAGAGTGAGTTTGTTGAATGCCTAACAGTTAACTTTTTAGAGCAGTTTGTTGTTGAGCCTACTAGGGGATCGGCTATACTGGATTGGGTGTTATATAATAAACTTGAGGCGATGAGGGAGCTTAAGGTAAGAGAACCCTTAGGAACCAGTGATCACAATATGATTGTGTTCAACTTGAAATTTGATAGGGAGAAAGTGAAATTTGATGTAGCAGTATTTCAGTGGAGTAAGGGAAATTATAGTGATATGAGAGAGGAGGTGGCCAAAGTAAATTGGAAGGAGCTGCTGGCAGGGCTGTCAGCAAAGCAGCAATGGTGTGCTTTTCTGGGAAAAATGAGGAAGGTGCAGGACATGTGTATTCCAAAAATGAAGAAATACTTAAATGGTAAAATAGTACAACTGTGGCTGACAGAGGAAGTCAAAGCTAATGTAAAAGCAAAAGAAAGGACATACAACAAAGCAAAAATTAGTGGGAAGATAGAGGATTGGGAAGTTTTTAAAAACCTACAGAGAGCAACAAAAAAATCATTAGAAGGGAAAAGATGAAATATGAAAGCAAGCTAGCAAATAATATCAAAAGTGGAGTGGATAGAAAAAGTTTTTTCAAGTATGTTTAAAAATAAAAGAGAAATGAGAGTGGATATAGGACCGCTAGAAAATGAGGCAGGAGAAATAACAAAGGGGGATAAGGAGATGACTGATGAAGTAAATGAGTATTTTGTGTCAGTCTTCACTGTGGAAGGCACTAGCAGTATGCCTGATGTTGTAGTGTGTGAAAGAAGAGAAGTGGCTACAGCTACTGTTACAAGAGAGATGCTCAAAAAGCTCAAAGATCTAAAGGCACATAAGCCACCCGGACCAGAGGAACTGCACCCTAGGGTTCTGAAAGAGGTGGTGTAGAGATTGTGGTGGCATTAGAAATGATCTTTCAAAAATCACTGGACTCTGGCATGGTGCCAGACGACTGGAAAATTGCAAATGTCACTCCACTCTTTAAGAAAGGAGGAAGACAGCAGAACGGAAATTATACACCAGTTAGCCTGACCTCAGTGATTGGGAAGATGTTAAGAGTCAATTGTTAAGATGACGTGATGGAGCACTTGGTGACACAGGACAGGATAGTACTAAGTCAGCATGGTTTCCTTCAGGGAAAATCCTGCCTGATGAACCTGTTGGGATTCTTTGAAGAGATTACAAGTGGGATAGAAAAAGGGATACAGTGGATGTTGTATATTTGGACTTTCAGAAGGCCTTTGACAAGGTGCCACACATAAGGCTGCTTACCAAGTTATGAGCCCATGGTATTACAGGAAAGTTACTAACATGGTTAGAGCATTGGCTGATTGGTAGGAAGCAGCCAGCGGGAATAACTGGTTCCCAACTTTACTGGTTGGCTGCCAGTGACTAGTGGTGTTCCGCAGGGGTTGGTGTTGAGGCTACTCCTTTTTATGCTGTAAATAGATGAATTCATCTGTAAAAATTCCTACTCCATTAGTATGGGATGTTCCACAAGAATAAATTAGTGTTTTATTTCTATTCTGACATGTTCCAGCACCTATCCAACGAACTTCGCTAATTTCCATGATAATCTTTTGTCTTTCCATTTCATGTATCACATTGTCCAATTTTCCTTGATATAGGGTTCTTACATTTCAAGTGGCAATAATTTTCTTTTGTGTTACTTGAATTTTATGAGCAGTAGCTTGATGACAGTCGGGGATCCCCTGCTGACCAGAATCAACCCTACCGAGCAAAGCATCTTCAGAATTGTCTTGAAGATCCTCTTGATGCTGCTGTTGTGTGATACCTTTTTGTGAGTTTGACCATGGTTTTCTTAGCAAATAGATTCTAGGAAACCTAGTATCTAGCAATGGTGGTTTGCTATTGCCTACTGTTGGGCGAACTAAAGAAATCGCCATTTCTCTTCCCAAATGTTCATCCACCTGTACTATAGCCGTTGACATTTGAGCTCCTAGCTCATCCGCCTTCTCCATCATAAGTTCAGTTACTGAACCTGCTGGATCTGCCGTTGGCCTTCGCTCATATCCTGAGCAGGAACCCTTGCAGGTGCTACCGTTCTGGGTCAGAGCGGCCCTGGGAGCAATGAATAACGAAGGGGTAACTCCGCTTTCCCCAAAAGCTCTGAAAGTCCCCAATCAGAGCCTCATCACTGGTTGCAGTTTAGAGTTATACCCAGAACTACAAAACTTAATTGATATAATTGTTGAAGAAAGTGCAAAAATGGGTCTATCAATTGCAAAAAGACAGAATGTATGGTGATATCCAAAAAGAAGGAGAGTCCTATCTGCAGGCTGAGAATAAACGGGGAAACAAGTACAGAACGTTTGCTACTTAGGAAGCCGGGTGACATCAGATGGCAGGTGTGACATGGGCATCGAAAGAAGAATAGGGATGGCAAAAGACACCTTTATGAGAATGAAGAGCATACTGACCAATACTAAACTAGGCATTACAACCTGCCTCAGAGTACTGAAATGTTATGTTTATCCAGTTATGTTATGGCTCAGAATGTTGGACAATATCTAGTAACATGAGGAAACGAATTGAAGCAGCAGAGATGTGGTTTTTGAGGAGGATGCAAAGAATATCATGGATGAAACTAATATCTAACGAGGATGTCATGAACAGAGCAAACAAAAAGAGGAATAATGTATGAGATCATGAAAAGGCAATGTGACTTCATTGGACATGTGATTAGGAAAGAGGAGGTAGAATGCATGGTATTTATGGGAAAGATTGAAGGGAAGAAAGCAAGAGGAAGACAAAGACAAATGATGATGAAGACAGCAGCCAGAGAACTGGAGTGTGTGGGCCATGGCAGTCAATGCTCAAACTGGGCACGACACCTGATGATGATGATAATAATGGAATAGATGGCTTTGTTGCCAAGTTTGCAGATGATATGAGGATTGGTGGAGAGGCAGGTAGTGTTGAGGAAACAGGATGCAGATGGACTTAGACAGATTTGGAGAATGGGCAAGAAAATGGCAAACAAAATACAATGTTGGAAAATGCATAGTCATACACTTTGGTATTAGAAATAAATGTGCGGACTATTTTCTAAATGGGGAGAAAATCCAGGAACCTGAGATGCAGAGGGACTTGGGAGTCCTTGTGCAGAACACCCTGCAGGTTAACTTGCAGGTTGAGTTGGTGGTGAGGAAGGCAAATGCCACGTTAGCATTCATTTCAAGAGGTCTAGATTACAAGAGCAAGGATGTGATGCTAAGGCTTTAAGGCACTGGTGAGGCCTCACATGAGTATTGTGAACAGTTTTGGGGCCCCTTATCTTAGAAAAGATGTGTTGGCATTGGAAAGGGTCCAAAAGAGGTTCGCAAGGATGATTCCAGGAATGAAAGGGTTATCATATGAGGAATGTTTGATGGCTCTGGGTCTGTACTTACTGGAATTCAGAAGGATGGGGGGAGGAGGTATCTCATCTGAAACCTTTCAAATGTTGAAAGTTAGGCCTAGACAGAGTAGATGTGGAAAGGATGTTTCTCTGGTGGGAGACTCTAGGACAAGAGGGCACAGCCTCTGGATTGAGGGGTGCCCTTTCAAAACAGAGATGCGGAGAAATTTCTTTAGCCAAAGAGTGGTGAATTTGTGGAATTTGTTGCTACATACAGCTGTGGAGGCCAGGTCGTTGGGCGTATTTGAGGCAGAGATTGATAGGTTCTTGATTGGACATGGCATCAAAGGTTACAGGGAGAAGGCCAGGAACTGGGGTCGAGGAGGAGATAGAAAAAAAGGATCTGCCATGATTGAATGGCGAAACAGACTCTGGACCAGATGGTCTAAATCTGCTTCTACGTCTTATGGTCTTGTATACAATAGCTACTTCTGCACAGTACTTCAGTAACTTTATGTATTGCACTATAACGCTGCCGCAAAAAACAAAACAAATTTCAAGATATGTGAGTGATAATAAACCTAATTCTGATAATATAATAAGTACTTTATTAATCCTGAGTGGAAAATTCTTTCACTAACAGTGTGCATACTTAACTAATAGAAGTACAGAAAATAATATACACAATAATTCACCAATGTGCATTAAGTGTATAAAAATAATAAGACTGACTATTAGACTACTGTATTTTGATGTATATTCTCCTGTCACACAGAGATGGACTTGTATATGCTTATTGCATTTGGTAGGAACAATTTTCCGTAACAATCCTTATGACAGCAGAGCTGAACGAGTCTGTTCGAAAGGGTGCTCTGCTGCTTATTCAGAATGTCATGGAGAGGATCTGCCAGATTGTCCATAATGGATAATGGTTTGTTTAGTGACCTCCTCTCCCATAGAAACCATGAGTCTCTATTGTGGACTGAGAGTGGAGAGGGGACAGGAAGAGGGGAATCATGGTTATGAAGAGGGGAAGGGAGCCGGAAGCACAAGAGGGACATTCTGTAATGATCAATAAACCAATTGCTTGCAATCAAATTACCTTGTCTTTTGTCTCAGGGCCGGGTGTATCTGCACCTGCTCCCTGGCACTTCTCTGTCATCAGTCCCACACCTCTCCTGCAGTGCTCCACCCTCACCATTCCCAATATCCTTTGCTCTCACCATATTTACAAACTTGTTCTCCTCACCATGTTGACAAATATAATACTGTGCAAAAGTCTTAGGTGCATTAGGTATATATATGTGCTTAAGACTTTTGTACAGTAACTGTAGATGACAAAGGCTTGGGTGTCAGGAGTTGTGTCACTTACCATTGATTGCCAGCCTTTGACGTGTTCCTATAGTCAGTATTGGTCCAGATATATTTCTGGTTAACAGTTAACCCCAGAATGTTAATGGTGGAACACATGTGAGGATAATGCCACCGATACTTGAGTGACACATACATTATTTAAATATATTAAACAAGGGCCCTCAGAGCAGTGTTCAAAAATCAAGAAAACTTCCAGTGGCATTTGCAGAGAGTGAACCACCTCATGACATACCAAACCTTTCCATCATCAAGGCAGAATCCAGGAGAAAGCTGAAATACTCTGTAATTGACTTGAGTGAACAGTCGAAGCTCACACCATTCAGCATAGGGCTAGCTAATTACCACCCTAACTATGTAACTGTGCTGCAGAATGTGCCTTCTACAGAGCTGGACTATGATGAACACAAGCCACAATATTTCAAAGGGATGGATTACCACCACTACCTCCACCTCCGGGCAATTAGAGATGAGCAACAAATCATGCAGCGATTCCCACAACAGAGAAAATAAAGTCACCATTGTATTATAAACAAATATGCAGGAAAGTTTGATTCAGCGATCTGCCAAAACAAGCAATGTGACAGACATCGCAAGACCATCTGTTCTGTCTGATAAAAGACGGCCGTGGTATCTCTAGCATCCACCTCTGAGGGAAAATGGTGCCTTTGATTGCACTTCAGGCAGCGGTGCAGTGCTGAGGGTCTACCCACAACAGGTCAATTAGGGAAGAGTACTGTCTACTGAGTACCGCAGAGAGTGATGTGAAGAGGGTTTGATCAGCAGCCAAGGGTCTCTGCTTTACACATGCAGTATTAGCTTGAATCAAACATACTGGATAAGTCCACTATATTGTTTCATGACTCAATACAGAAACATAGACATATAAACTATGTCACAATAATGACACTGAATTTTGGCTCCCCCACTTCCTACCAAGAACTTTAGTATGTCGTAACTAACTGTAAGACCATTTTACAGAAACAGTTAATGGCAGCAACTTCATATTAAAATTCAGGACAGCAGAGTCGGTAAATTCCTGGAAAGAAAATGTCACACCAGCAAACAAGTGAAATTGCAAGGATACCATGATTAACAAATTGATTGCAATCCATCCACCACTGAGTTGTTGTCCTGCCTTTAACTTAACTCCACCCAGAAAGCTAAGTATAAAAGAATCATTAACCACACAGTCCGATTATCAGTCAACCACAACAAAGAAACCAAGTTACCAGGTTACTTTAAACATAGTAAATGGAATGCAAGTGCAAGAATTTTGCACAGTTAATCCCCAGGAATGTGTGTCAACATATTTTCAGATTAAAGATTCAGCTTCAATATCTAGATTTTGCAGAGTACTTGTATTTAGGCTGGTGTTGGGGTTATTATAATGGATATACAAAGTAGTAATTGGGATGGATTAGTTATTCACCAGACTCTCCACAAATGTACTCCACAACTCTAGTTATTGTTGTGGCTGCATATAGCTTTGTTACCTAAGCTGTGTTGCCTAGCAGAGAAATTCTGTTGCTGCAGATCCAGCTGTGTCTGAACCTCGGTGGAATATGTGAGAAATCTGTGACCATGGGCCGTGAGCATAGGACTTGGTACCCATTAACTGGAGTGGGATTGCAGTAACCCAATCTTCTGTCATTGTTTTGGAGGTTGCTTCACATCAACACGAAAGTTGTGTCCCAGAAAGAAAGGGTGATGAAGAAGGTAAATGGCACCACAGGAAAGGTTTTACATGGGTCACTGTCACACAGCTGTCAATGAAACCTGGTCATGCATAAATGCCACAATATGACAATGACAACAATTTCAGAAGTATTTCTTCAGCTGAGTCATTCTGAGAAAGGCAATAGAAATATCAGTGCCTTTCCTTCCAGTTACTATAATTTAATTCTCCCCACTCTGACCTCTGTCTCCAACATTGTTCCAACAAAGCTGACACAAATACAAGGAACAGCAGCTCATCTTCTGATTCTGCACAAATATCACTTTCTGGCTCAACCATGAGCTGGAATTCTAGGTAAAACAATGCTGGCATTAGTAATTTTCTATCTAATCATTTCAAGTAGTTATTCTGCTCCCCCCAATCACTCTTCCTGTAGAACAATTCTTCGCTACTAATCCCTTAAGCACCCTGTACTATCATTCAATTTGTCTCGCTTTTCACCTTCTCATCTCTCCTCAGTTACAAAGCAGATTGAAACATGCTCTCAAACTTTTTTTTGCCCAGTTCTAATGAAGGGGTATTAACCTGAACATTTAATTCTGCTTCACTTTGCACAGATGCTGCCTGACATACTGAGGACTTCCAGTATTGCTAGTTTTATTTCAGATTTCTGGCATCTGCTGTGTTTTATTTTGGAGGTGAAAAAGAGAATATCCACTCTATCACTCAGTGTTGTGACCATTGCTGACCATTATTTACTAATGTCTTCCCTAATCTTACTGAGTAATACTTCTGATGAGGTCCCAAAGAGAAAAACATTTTCCATTCCTAGTCTCTAGTGGCACTTGAGCTAAAGAGAGGTTAATAAACTGGGATTGTTTTCCCCAAAGCCTAGGATATTGAAAGGTGACCTTTATAGAGGTTTATAAAATCATGAGGGGGATGGTTATAGTCTTTTTCCCAGGATAGAGGAGTCTAAACTATATAGGTTTAAAGCAAGAGGGGAAAGATCTAGAGGGGACTGGAGTGTCAAGTTTTCTCATACATAGGATGGTGGGTATATGGAATGAGCTGCCAAAGGATGTGGTAGAGGTGGGTACAATTATTCTGTTTAAAAGATATTTAGATAGGTATATGGATAGAAAAAATTTAGAGTGATATGGGCCAGACATGGAAGAACGAGACGAACTCAAGTAGACTTGGTTGCCATGGAAGAACGAGACGAACTCAAGTAGACTTGGTTGCCATGGAAGAGATGGGCTAAAGGTTGGCAAGTTTGCAGATGATATGAAGAATAGTGGAGGGGCAGGTAGTGTTGAGGAAACAGGTAGGATGCAGAAGGACTTAGACAGATTAGGAGAATGGCAAGAAAGTGGCAAATGAAATGTTGGAAAATGCATGATCATGCACTTTGGTGGTAGAAATAAATGTGTGGACTATTTTCTTAACAGGGAGAAAACCCAAAAATCTGAGATGCAAAGGAACTTGGGAGTCCTTTGTGCAGAACACCCTAAAGGTTAACTTGCAGGTCGAGTCAGTGGTGAAGAAGGCAAATGCCATGTTAGCATTCATCTCAAGAGGTCTGGCATACAAGAGCAAGGATGTGATACTGAGGCTTTATAAGGCACTGGTGAGGCCTCACCTTGAGTATTGTGAACAGTTTTGGGCCCCTCATCTTAGGAAAGATGTGTTGGCATTGGAGAGGGTCCAGAGGAGGTTCACGAGGATGATTCCAGGAATGAAAGGGTTATCATACAAGGAATGTTTGATGGGTCTGTACTCGCTGGAATTCAGAAGGATGGGGGGGGGGGTAGGATCTCATTGAAACCTAACGAATGTTGAAAGGCCTACACAGAGTAGATGTGAAAAGGATGTTTCCCCATGGTGGGAGAGTCTAGGACAAGAGGGCACAGACTCAGGATAGAGGGGTGCCTCTTCAAAACTAATAGGTGGAGACATTTCTTTAGCCAAAGGGTGGTGAATTTGTGGAATTTGTTGCCATGTACAACTGTGGAGGCCAGGTCGTTGGTGTGCATTTGAGGCAGAGATTGATAGGTTCAAGATTAGACATGACATCAAAGGGGAGAAGGCCAGGAACTGGGGTTAAGGAGGAGGAAAAAAAAGTATCAGCCATGATTGAATGGCGGAGCAGACTTGATGGGCCAGATGGCCTAATTCTGCTCCTATGTCTTATGATCTTAGGGGCCTGTTTCTGGGCTTAAAACTCTATGTGCAACTGAATCCATGAAGTGGGTTAATGAAATCATCTCAACAGCTGCATTTTGTAATCACCTCCGGGAGACATTAATTCTTATAGATGGCATTCACTCTTCTTGGTGTTATCCTCTAAAGCACTGAAACATCTGAACCCCTGGGACTTAACTGAAAGTCAGGCAGAATCTATGGGAAAACAGATAATATTTTTGGGTAATGACCTCTCATCAAATAAGTTCATCCACTGAAAAGGCTAAACTCAGTCCTGCAGATATTACCTGAAGCACCACACCCCATCAGTATTATGCATCCAACACATCATTCTCCACAACTTCCCACCATCTTCAATGGGATCCTACACCAAACACATCTTTACCTCCCTCTTACTCTGTGCTTTCCATAGGAATTGCTCTCTCTGTGGTTCCCTTGTCCATTTGTCTTTCCCCACTCATCTCCCTCCTGGCACATATCCTTGCAAGTGACAAATGTTACAGCAGCTCATTCACCTCCTCCCTTGCCTCCATACAGGGTCTCAATTGTCCGTAAACTAATGTGGGCATTACTGCTAAGGCCAGTACTTGTCTGTGGCTGAACTGATGGGTGACTTCCGAGCAACTCAAAGGGTGCAAGGCTGATTGCATATGCACTGTCTCATCTAACGATAATGGATTTTCTTCCTGGTGAATCTGACCACTTCACTGTCAATTTTACTGACCGCAGCTTTTCATTTCTGAGTTCGTATTCTTCAACTGCCACAATTAAATTGTGACGACCCCCCCCCCATCCCCACCCCCAACTGAATCAGAACACCCACATCACCTCTACAAAATTACACCATAAATAGAAATTAGAGTTGGGGCTACTGGAATACAGGAGTGTGAAGGGGGAGTTTGGGATACCCAAGAGGTTCCTAACCAATAAGGCACATTTGAAATACATTTGTAATTAAGACAAAAAATTGAAAGCACAGAGTACTGGGGGCAACTTTCACATCCCATCTCACCGTAAATTGCCTCCTTGACTCCTGCTCTGCCTTACTGACCAAGCTAAGCTTGCATCAACCTACCATGGTCTTGGGCTTTGTGACTGCGACCATGCTAGCCAAGGTGTCCTCTTCATCCATCTGGCTGAAGACATGAGCATCATAGGCTACTGTTATAGAAACTTCTTCCATCATCTTGGATGCAAAATGTTAAATAAAAATAAATTAAATAAATAAGAGAATGTCCCCCCTGAATGCAGGGAAAGTTTGTAAGAGAATGAAGAGTCCACACTGCATCCACTTTGTTCTGAAACTAATTGTGGTGACAAACTAATTAAAATCCGTCCCTCTTCCTACTCGAAGAGTGAGCTACGGGTCAGACTCCATTATCACTGAGTGCACAGAGCTCCACTGGTGGCAGCTGAGACCTCTGCAAAGCTGGCCCTATTAACTATAGACTCTCTCGCTCTCTTTCTCCACCTGTGCCTGATCCCAATTCTCTGTAAACATTCTGGAAGTCAGAGAGTGATGAAATGCATCTTCTTCTCTCGAGATAAGCGCGCCCAATGAAAGGGAGATCCTTGACTTCAGTGTGCTGACCACTTCCTGCTTGTTTCTGCTGATGGGAGGGCTGAGTGTAACCTCTGCGCGCTCTCGTTACCTCGATGTCTTCATTATTCCCTGAAGAAACACGGCTCGCAGAACAGTTAGATATTCAAGAGTGATACCTTGTACATTTGCATTTGAATAGGTTTCTAGGGCAGCAACTGTGAAGGCGAAGGCTTCAGAGGAAGTCCTCTGACACACTCACTTTCGCACACAAACACTCCAAGGTTCTTCACATTCAGTCCTTGTTTCTCAACAAAAAAAATTATACGTAGCACAACCACAAGGCAATTCACTCCAGGGAAGCCAGAGAATCAGCCGACTACTTCCTGCTTCAGACTGCAGCCGTTGCAGGTGTCATTTGGATTTTAGATTCGAGCATGTGCAGTTGAATCCAGTTGACTAGTTCTTGTAAGTACCTTCGAGTCCCTTGAGAGGAGTAACAGGTTCTTCAAGAGAGACAAATTGTCTGCTGATTTCAGAATTTTTCCTTGTTGATTTTCAAGGCACCTGTTCCACAAAGCACACACCTCTCTCTCTCTCTCTCTCTCTCTCTGTCTCTCTCACTCTCTCTCCTCCAGAGCTGACTATAGCTTATGCACTCACTGTATAAACCAGGAAGCGGCAACGATAGAAAGGAAGCTTCAAATGCCCTGCATTCCTAATCAATTCACGTGCTGTTTTTAAGGAGTGGCTTGCTTCAGTCCTCCAGCTCCCAAGGGCAGGTTAATGAGCAGTGGTACTGACTGAGGAGTGGCCCTACTTTGTGTGCAGTGACAAAACCCACAGTCAGAGGTATTACTGGTTTCTCTAACACAGACAAAGGGACGCAGAGAAATCCAGTGTGAAATGCATTTGACATTAACTAGGTAACACTTTATTGCGTGCCCATTAATCCACTTAATAGATTTGTTTTACGGGGAGGAGAGGCAGGACAAAAGTATTGTTTAATACAAACTAAGTTAGAATAAGGATTAGTAGTTCTGTTACAGGACAATTTGCCAAGGTCTAAAGTATTAAGAATATGCATTTATTTAATGCTTGTCACTATTTCTGCACATTCTGTAGTACTTGCTCAGCAAGTGAAAATTTTAATTGTAATACAGCTACCAATTTTCAAAAGTATTTCTTTAGCTAAGTCATTCTGTTTTAGTTACAAATATTAGCAAGGAATCTGGGCATGATGCTTTTGCTTCTCTTCATTATAGTGATGAAGGACTTTATATAATAACCACATGACATTGCGCTGGATTAACATCTCATCTGAATATCAGCATCTCCACTAACGCAGCCCTCCTTCACTACCATATTTATTTAGAGATACAGTGCGGGATAGGCTCTTCCGGCCCTTCGAGCTGCACCACCTAACAACCCCTGACAACTGCTATTTAACCCTAATCTAATCATGGGACAACTTACAACAACCAATTAACTAACCAAATAATATGTCTTTGGAGTCTGGGAGGAAACTGGATCTCCAGAGAAAACCGATGCATTCCACAGTGCGGACACACACTCCTTACAGAGGACACCAGGACTGAACTCTGAACTCCGACACAGTGAGATGTAAAAGCCTACGCTACCGTGGTGAATGTCAGCCCGGATTCCCTGGTCAACTGTCCGGTAATGCAACACTCTATCTTTACTATACTGGGAACATGCCAAGATCCTCCAGTCATGTGTCTGATGTGGGGCTTGAAACCTCAACTCTCTGATGGAGATGCACATTTGCCAGTCATTGTGCAAAGCAGTATTTCCACTGATAATGTACCAAACAGGTGGCTGTTCTATACTTGCCAGAGTCCAACTCCATATTGTGAGTTGTAATTGGACAGAGGTGCAGCTCATAACAGAGCACGGGCTATCGGTACTACAGCTGAGATTTGCAGTATCCAGTGCTCTCAACCACTTCGACATCTTGTGAAGTCACTGAGCTACACAGCACAGAAACAGGCCATTTGGCCCAACAGATGTTCAACACAACAGTTATGTTAAGTTAGCAGGAAGATAAAGTTGGTGGAATCCTGTTAAGTATCGGAGGGGAAGTGTTTCCTTCATGTACCATTGTTCAAAGACCATAATGATGGAGTCAATGGGAAGATTCAATGACCAGCTCAGTGAAGATTTAGGTACCTTAGCACATATTCCACTTCCACTAAGCCCCTATTCTCTAGGGTAGGTACACTGCTGCATTTAATGATTCCGAAGTCCTCTTCTGCTCTAGAAAATTCTTTATTTTGGTTATAATCAGGTGTGATATTCAGATGTTGGAAGTCCATTCCATGAGGTGAGTGTTGAGAGTGCCAAAGGAAGGGATACTGACCAAACTGGCCCTGACGGATATAGCTGCCTCTGCAACAGGCAGTGAGGGATAAGTCAGAGTAACCCAAAATTCAAACAAGGCCTTCACTCCAACTAGTCCTTCACTCCAACTAGTCCATGCCAACCAAGATTCCCATAGAGCTACTCACATATGCTCTTGTTTGGCCAATATCACTCCTGTCCATGTACCAGTACAAGTACTGTCTATATGTTGTTAATGTACCTGCCTCAGTCACTTCCTTTCAGATACTGACCATCCTCTGGGTGAAAAAGATGCTCTCATGCAAGAATGACTTTATTCTGAATAAAATCATTCTGACTATAGAACAACTCACATTCACCTTTACAGCGGCGGCACAGCAGCAGAAACTGGAAGCAGTTTCAAAGTCCAGGGAGTGCACATCTCACACAAACTCTCATAGTCCCGGACTACATTTCACATAATCAGGAAAGCTCACTAACACCTCTTCTGTCTGAGGCTGAAAAGAGCTGGACTATGTACGTCTGTACTCACATCCTTCTACAGATGTGCATTAGAGAGCATCCTGACACACTGCATCACTGCATGGTACAGAAACTGCACTGCAGTGAACAGGAAGGCTTTATAATGGGTATCACAAGTACCTGTCAACCCACCATCAAGGACATGTATACAGAAAAGAGCCAGCAGCATCAATATGGATTCCACACGCCCTGCTGTTTGTCCCACTCCCACCGAAGTCGTGTAACATATACACTAGGACCATCAGACTCAAAAACAGTTATTTACCCCAACTAGTAAGGCTGTTCAATATCTCCACCCTCTATACCCCAAACCACCACTGCTTTATCACTTCATGTAAGCTACCTTTTGTACAGATAACTCCTGTGCCTGGTGTCACTTTATGGACATGTAATCAATCTATGTTTATAAGCTATCTTATGCATTTGTATGTATTGTATGTGTTTTTATGATTACGTTATTTTTGTGCTGAATCCAATCTGGAGTAACAATTATTTTGTTACATTTGTATACAGGAAATGACACTAAAAAATCTTGAATGATTCTATACACCCCTATAAAATCAACCCTCTTTCACCTGTAGGGTTCTCAGTAATGTTAACTGCTCAGGCTAATGAAATGGCTTCTCTGTAATGTTAACTGCTGATGTAATGCTTTCTCTGTAGCAGTGATGTTTGGGTTATAACTACAGATAACGGATAGCTAATCAACAGGAGAGATGTTATTCTATCTTGTATGTCTGGGAACCGAGTTTTTGGCGCGTTTTCGGTCGAGGCGAGTGAGGAGGAAGAACCAGTGCGGGGAGCGCTCGGTGACCACCGGACGGAGTCTACGGGAATTTGAGGGTCTGGAGGTTGGCGGCGTTTCGGCGGAGGCCATTTAAGGAGGAACACCAGAGGCGTGAGCTCCAATGATTTTTGTGCACAAACTGTTAACTTTAATTGAGTGGTGCCTTTTGTCTTTTATATTTTGTTTCTCCACTAACCACACAACAAAATAAGAGTTATAAAGTGTAATCATTTAATCGCTTATTGTGTACTGTCTGATATTTGCGTTGTGAGTTTGTACTGGGGTACAATACATGGCATCCACCCAAACTTGAATGCCCTATTTGGCGGGGCCGAAAGCTGATTCCCCTAGACGAATGTGCGGGCAAGCCGAGTGGGGGACACACCCATGTTCTAACAAATAAAGTCCAAAGCTGCTCAACTTTTTTCCATTCTCAGTCACTTGAGTCTCAGCAAATGGGACTAGATCAGGGAAACAGCTGAGGTCAGTTTGAATGAGTTGGCCCAAAGGACCTGTTTTTGGGCTGGAAACTCTGACTCTACAAAATTTCAAGAAGTAGCTGAGAGCACTGGATACAGCAATCCCAACTGTAGAACTGAGAACCTGTGCTCAGAATAAACTGCACTTCTAGCCAAGCTGCTTTGATCTAACAACAACACTGGCATCTACCCCACAATTTGGAAACTGTCTACGCATGTTCCAATCACAAAAATTCAGGACAAATTCAAACTGGCCAATTACTACTCAATTAGTCTGGTCTTAATCATGAGCGAAACAATAGCATCCGTCATTGACAGTACAATTACACAGGATATATAGTACCTACCAATAAGCTACTCACTAAGGCTCAGTTTGGGTTTCAATCCTTAAACCTTAGTAGGAGACAAGTGAGTGAGTTATGAGTAGTTCTGGATCCCTTATGTTAGGAAGGATGTGCTGAAACTGGAGAGGGTTCAAAGGAGGTTCACGAAAATGGTTCCAGGATTGAATGGCTTGTCATATGAAGTGTTTGATTGCTCTGGGCCTGTATTCACTGGAATTCAGAAAAATGAGGGGTGACTTCACTGAAATCTATTGAATGGTGAAATGCCTCAATAGAGTGGATGTGGCAAGGATGTAGAAACATAGAAAACCTACAGCACAATACAGGCCCTTCGGCCCACAAAGCTGTGCCAAACATGTCCTTATCTGAGAAATTACCAAGGGTTACCCATAGCCCACTATTTTTCTGAGCTCCATATACCTGTCCAGGAGTCTTTTAAAAGACCCTATTGTATCCGCCTCCATCACCGTTGCCAGCAGCCCATTCCACGCACTCACCACTCTATGCATAAAAAAAACAACTTACCCCTGATATCCCCTCTGTACATACTTCCAAGCACCTTAAAACTGTGCCCTCTTGTGCTAGCCATTTCAGCCCTGGGAAAAAACCTCTTACTATCCACGTGATCAATGCCTCTCATTCCCTTATACACCTCTATCAGGTCACCTCTCATCCTCCAACACTCCAAGGAAAAAAGGCCAAGTTCACTCAACCTATTCTCATAAGGCATGCTCCCCAATCCAGGCAACCTCCTTGTAAATCTCCTCTTCACCCTTTCTATGGTTTCCACATCCTTCTTGTAATGAGGTGACCAGAACTGAGCACAGTACTCCAAATGGGGTCTGACCAGGGACCTATATAGCTGCAACATTACCTCTCAGCTCCTAAACTCAATCCTACGACTGATAAAGGCCAATGCACTGTATGCTTTCTTAACCACAGAGTCAACCTGCGCAGCAGCTTTGAGTGTCCTATGGACATGATCCCTCTGATCCTCCACACTGCCAAGACTCTTACCATTAATACTATATTCTGCCATCATATTTGACCTACCAAAATGAATTACCTCACACATACCTGGGTTGAACTCCATCTACCACTTCTCAGCCCAGTACTGCATCCTATCAATGTCCTGCTGTAACCTCTGACGGCCCTCCACACTATCCACAACACCTCCAACCTTTGTGTCATCCGCAAATTTACTAACCCATCCCTCCACTTCTTCATCCAGGTCTTTTATAAAAATGACGAAGAGTAGGGGTCCCAGAACAGATCCCTGAGGCACACCACTAGTCACCGACCTCCATGAAGAATATGACCCGTCTACAACCACTCTTTGCTTTCTGTGGGCAAGCCAGTTCTGGATCCACAAAGCAATTTCCCCTTGGATCCCATGCCTCCTTATTTTCTCAATAAGCCTTGCATGGGGTACCTTATCAAATGCCTTATCAAAATCCATATACACTACATCTACTGCTCTACCATTATCAATGTGTTTAGTCACATTCTCAAAAAATTCAATCAGGCTCGTATGGCCTTTGACAAAGCCATGCTGACTATTCCTAATCATATCATGCCTCTCCAAATGTTCAAAAATCCTGCCTCTCAGGATCTTCTCCATTAACTTACCATCCACTGAAGTTTCCTACAATGGGAGAGTCTAAGACCAGAAGACACAGCCGCAGAATAGAGGGGTGTCCTTTTAGAACGGAGATGAGAAGACATTTCTTTAGTCAAAGAGTGGTGGATCTGTGGCATTTTCTGCCCAGGGAAACAGTTGAGGCTTCTTCACTGAATACATTTAAGAAACAGTTAGATAGGTTTATGGGGAAAAGGCAGGTAGATGGAGCTGAGTTTACGGACAGATCAGCCACGATCTTATTAAATGGCGGGGCAGGCTCGATGGGCCGGATGGCCTACTTCTGCTCCCATTTCTTATGTTCTTATTGGGGCTGAGAAGAAAATTGGATCAGCCATACTGAAATGGCGGAGAAGACTTGTTGGGCCAAATGGCCTAATTCTGCTCCCATTTCTTATGGTCTTACCGAGTATTCAGACATGCAAGAAATGTGGCTACAAGAACAGTCAGAGGCTGGGTATCCTGTGATAAGTAATTCAGCTATGCTCACAATTTCTTCACCAGTTTCAATTCCCTAGCTCGGATCACATCATTTTCACCACAGATGTCCAGTCTCTATCCCCCATCAAGAAAGCTCTCCACTTTTCTCTTGACAACAGACCGAACCAGTTCCACCACACTCCTTCAACTGGTAGAACTGGTTCTGATACTCAACGATTTCTCTTTCTGTTCCTCCCACTGTATTCAAAACCAGTGGGTAGCCATGGACACTTGTATGGGTTCCAGCAATGCTCGCCTTTTTGCTGGCTATGTGCAACAGTCCATTTTCCAAGCCTTTGCCGGTAATGCTCCCCAACATTTTCTGCACTATATTGATGATTGCATTGGTGCTGCTCCATGCACTGATGCTGAGCCCATCAATTTATGACACTTCTCTTTGCTTTCTAGATTTCTCTGTCTACATCTCTGGGGACAAACTGTCTATTGATATCTTTTACAAACTTACTGTCTCTCACACAAATATCCTGACTATACTTCTCCCCACCCTATCACCTGTAAAAATGATATTCCCTTTTCTCAGTTTCTTCACTCCACTGCATCCGCTCCCAGTATGAGTCTTTCCTTTCTACGAAATCAGAGATGTCCTTCTTCAAAGAACAGGGTTTCCCTTCCTCCAAAATTGATGCTACCCTCACTTGCATCTCCTCCACTCCTCAGACATCTGCACTTACCCCATCTGCCTTAATGGGGATAGTGTTCCTCTTGTCCTTACCTACCACCTCATGAGCTGCCGCATCCAGCACATCATTCTCTAGAATTTCCACTACCTTTAACAGGATTCTACCGCCAAACATATCTACTCCCTCCCCCCATTTCCACTTTCCACAGAGTTCACTTTCTCGATGATTCCCTTGTCCATTTGTCCCTCACCACTAATCTTCCTCCTGGTACTTATCATTGCAAGCGGAAGAACTGCCACACCTACCTATTCAGCTCTTCCTTCAACTCCATTCAGGGCACCAAACAGTCTTTCCAGGTGAGGCAACACTTCACCTGCAAATCTGTTGGTATCATCAGCTCACTGTATTTGTGCTGAACATGAGGCCAAATTAAACTAGCCCCATCTGCCTGCACAACTCATATCCCTCGATTGCCCACATTCTCATGCTTCTGAACTGCTACTATCATATCTGTTTCCACCAGCCTCCCAAAGTCATGAGTGACTTCCGGATATTCTGTTTACAAGTAGACTTTGGTTATTAAAACATCCCCATATTCACCTCCATCAACACAAGAATTGATGTAAGCTCACTTTTCTCTTTTAGCCATTTGACTTCCTGACTGCAAAAACAGCTCATGGCTTTGAGTTTCCAAAGATGGCTTCTAAAAAGGTTTCTATTTGACCAAGCTACCCCTCCCCCAACCACCATCTTGATTAACTTTCAGCTTCCATTTTCTGAACAAAGTTCAGAAGTAGGTTGAAAAGAAGTTTGGGATGCACTAAAAGTGAATCAAGTCTGCTTGTTGAGTTCAACTAAAGGCATCTTGCCCCAATTAAGACTAGTAAACTGGAAGGCCAAAATAGCATGTAGGGCATTTACTTTGGAAACTGAGGGATAAACCAAGAATTTCCCTGTGACTTCTCTCTAGATACATCACACAAACAGTGTTTGTGCAGAGGCTGCAACAGCTGAATGGATGAGCCATCCTGCCCATTGTCTCACTGGTGTTCCTCCTCTGTACTCCTTGGGAACTCCTAGCAGCAGCATTAGTGATTTGTTCCAAAACTGCATAAGGGTAACTCAAGTCACTTAGTAACCTTATGCAAGCTGACAAATATGGGAAGTGCAGATAATTGGAACTCAATCTTAATTTCCATTTCTCTAACTCCAAACTTGCAATTTTCCAATGGCATTGTTCCATAAACAGTACTTCTATAACATTTGTGTCTTATTCAGCAAGCAGATAACCCTAAAAACAGTTGTTAGAAAATGTGCTGACCAATCTTACAAATCATATTCTTTGCTGGGACAATATATTGGTACTTGACAAAACATCGGGTCTCTTGGCTGTTGATTTCAAATATTTAGAATTAATGAACAAACTATGAACATCACAGTTTATTAATAATGAAACACTGAATGTTTTATTTAGCCTTTATTTCTTCCAACAACCACTGACAAATTGGTGATTCCAGAATGATCATGGCAAGTTTTGTTAATTACTTGACATGCTATATGTATACGTTGTACAAGTTTGTCAAATTTCATAAAGGAAGATCCACTTTGTTGGCAGTTAGACTGCAGTGTTAAACAATCCAAATGACAAATATGACATTTACTGGAAACTTAAAACAAAAATAAAGAATCTAAGAAATACTCAGATAGCATCTAAGGAGAGTGATCATTGCTGTTTCAGGTAATTGTCAGGCACAGACATATCTGCAGAACTGCCTAAGCTATAATCAGCATGCCAGCAACTGCATCCACCACTCACGTTCTATCCTACACACAACATAGTGGAGTGCGTAGGTTGCTGACCCCAAATGCATCTGATGCCCCAGCTTTTGGCCAGTATTTGAAAACTTGTTCAGGCTTTCATTAGGAAGGTAACTATTATTCTAAACTTTATTTTAACATATAACGTTTCCAATCATTTTATCTTTGTACATATGTTTCTAACTGATTTATTTCATTCTTTAATTTAGGAGTACTGTGTGTAGTTCTGGCTGCAGCATTACTGGAAGAATATAGAGGCTTTGGAGAAGGAGTGGAACAGGTTCATCAGGATGTACGTAATTTGTGAAAGCGGCAAGGGGTTGGTGGAAAAGGCAGTAGTCATGCCTGCTTTCATCAGTTGGGGCACTGAATACAAGAATCAGGATGCCTTGTTACATCTGTACAAGACATTGTTGTAACCATACTGGGCCAATTGTGTGCGGTTCTAGTCACCATAAAAGACCCAAAAGGATGTTCCTGGGACTGGAGGGCTTGAGTTACAAGAAGATACCAGATAGGGTAGGACTGTTTCCTTATGAGTGAAGAAGGCTGAGAGTTGACCTTATAGAGATTCATAAAATCATGAGGGCCATTCGTAGGATTGATAGTCACAGTCTTTCTCACAGGGTTGAGGAATCTAAATCATAAGCCATAGGTTATTGTAAAAGGGGGCCAGAGGGGCAAGTTTGTCACACAAAAGGTGGTATATATAATGACAAGCTGGTTAAGGAAGTGGTTGAGGCAGGTACAATAACAACATTAAAGAAACAACTGGACAGGTATATAAAAAAAACTGGACAGGTATATGCATAGGAAAGTTTTGGGGGATACAGGCCAAATGTGGGAAAATGGGACTAGCGTAGATGGACAACTTGATTGGTATGGATGAGTTGCAGCAAAGGACCTTTTTCTGTGCTGTATGACTCAATGATTTTATGAATCGTTAGGAACCCTATAACCTGTACATTAGATCTGGTGTGGAATAAATCTGATGACCTAGTCTGGTACTGTCTGTAGTGTGACCAAAGGAAAAATCCTTGTTCAAATTTAACCATCTGTGGTCTGCAGCATGTGTCCCAGTTCTTAGAAGGTGAGAAACAAGGTAAGGATGTAGTTAGCCCATACTGCATTGATGTCATGTGCAACAGTGTAACCTCTGTAAACTAAAGGTTAAGAATTTAGTAGTTTCAGCTCCAAAATAATGAGCACGTGATTTGTGTGGCCAATGGTGTGCAAAGGAAGCTTCTCTTTAGAGAGTAATCCCCTTGTGGCTGCTGCTACACTACATAATAAACACCTCACAGGAAAACAGAGAGCCCCTGGGAATCAAGGGTGATTTGTGTCCTCTCTAGTTTTGAAGTGACGATGAAGGAATGGGTGGGGCAGGATTCAGCTAGTTTGATAGGCAGATAGGATAACATGCGAGGTGAAACACTCCTTACTCTGTTCACACAGTGTTCCTTTGTGCTCTTGATACTGGAGGTTCTCCATGCCTTTCCACCAAGTAGTCCCCAGTTAGTAGCTCTTAGAAGTCAGAGGGGATACTGCATTTTTCAAACTCAGAGCACATAATAAATCAACTTCTCTATCCACCTTCTAATCTCTCCCCATGATAAAACTCCAAAGAGAATTCCACAGCATCTCCCGAGGATGACGAGTAGTATTTTCTGAACTTCTGACAGTTGTTTGCAGTATTTTTTTCATGGCTACTTCTCAAGGCTAGAATTGCTAAGCTTTAAGCTGTGACATTTCTCCTGCTCTCGAATCTGTCAGAACAACCTGCAGTGGTCTGGAGCTGGCACACTAACTCTTTCTCCACGGGCAGTACATAAGGTGATCTGCTGCTGGATCTAAGGCAGGTTTCAACATTTTTAAGTTTCTTTCAAATTGTTTCAATTTATCTGATTGTCAAATGTTTTTTATTTTAAATTCTTCAGTTTTTAAAATGACTTTTTAAATCACTCAGTAACTTGAATGATCTCTAATGGTCTGAGTAGTTATCGAAGGGCTCCACTATCTATCACCAGGCAGGAGGTACAGAAGCTTGAAGTCCAACTCTATCAGGTTCAAGAACAGCTACTTCCCTTCAACCATTCAGTTCTTAAAACAACTTGTACAACCCTAATCACTACCTCAGTACAGCAACAGTGGACTTAGTTTTTTTGTTCCAATTATGTTTTTCTCATGTATAATTTTGTTTATATTTATCTTGTGAACACTGCTCTATGCCTGTGATGCTACTGGGGAATGTATAACCTGCACAAAAAGAATGGGTTACAGCTGAACCTGAGGAGGATCAACATCTTTGTGGACAGTTATTCTACAATTGTTGGGGAGGGTTTAAACTAATTTGGCAGGAAGATGGCAACTGGAATGATGGGGCAGTTGGTATACAACCAAATGTTGTGTGTAATGAGACTGTGAGGAAGGACAGGCAGATGATAGGGCAACATTGCAGTCAGTGGGATGAGTTGAAGTGTAACGGGGGCAAAATCATAAAGGGTGATGAATACAGGACCGAAGGTGTTATATTTGAATGGCTGCAGTATACGGAATAATGTAGATGATCTCATAGTGCAGTTAGAGATTGGCAGGTATGAAGTTGTGTACATCACTGAGTCATGGCTGAAAGACGACCATAGTTGGGAGTTTAACATCAAAGGATATACATTGTATCAAATGCACAGGCAAGTAGGCAAAGGGGGTGGCGTGGCTCTGTTGGTAAAAAATGAAATCAAATCCTTAGAAGAGGTGATAGAGGTTTGGAAAATATAGAAACTTTGTGGGTAGAGTTAAGAAATCACAAGGCTAAAAAGCCCTTGATGTGAATTATATACAGGGCTTTGATGTGGGATATAAGTAACAATGGAAGGCATGTAAAAAGGGCATGGTACAATAGTCATGTAGGATCTCCATATGAATGTAGATTGGGAAAATCAGATTGGTGCTGAGATAGAATTTGTAGAAAGCCTTCAAGATAGCTCTTTAGAGCAGTTTGTGGTTGAGTAGTCTAGGACAATTCTGGATTGGGTATTGTGTAATGAAGGATTAGGGAGCTTAAGGTAAAGGAACCCTGAACGATCATAATATGAAGTTTGAGAGGGAGAAGATAAACTGAGATGTATCAGAATTACAGAGGCATAAGTAAGGAGGTGGCCAAAGTTGATTTGAAGGGGACACTAGCACGGATGATGGCAGAACAGTAATGGTTGGAGATTCTTGGCAGCAATTTATAAGGCACAGGGTAAATACTGTACATCCCAAAGATGAAGTAGTATTCTAAAGGGAGGTGACGCAACCATGGCTGGTATCTGTTGGATGGAAGTGACCAACAACTCTGATAGAGGCAGATGCCAAGCTTTTAAGCTCACCAGTGGGAGGTGGTGCTTTAGCACTGCTGGCCCACCACCTCGAGGGAGTCTTGATCATAAGCGGGCCGAAACTCCTGAAGACAGGTGGCAGATCAACTGATGATCCCACTGGTGATAACACAGGACAGTTAACATCTTAGTTCACCTGTATTTTGTAACTCAGTAAAAATTAGAGAGAGGTTAAAGGATTCAAAAGCTTTTTAAAACCAACAAAAGACAACTTAAAAAGCATAAGAAGAGAAAAGGTGAAATATGAAGGCAAGCTAGCCAAAAATATAAAAGAAGATACTTAGGGAAGTTTTTTTCAGATTATATGAAGAGTAAAACAGAGGACAGAGTGGATATTGGACTGCTAGAAAATGATGCTGGAGAAGTAGTAATGGGGACAAAGAAATGTTGGACGAAGTTAATAAATACTTTGCATTACTCTTCACTGTGGAAGACACTAGCAGTAAGCCAGATATTCAAGACTGTCAGGGGCAGGAGTGTAGTTGCAATTACTAAGCAGGAGGTGCTTGGGAAGCTGAAAGGCTTGTAAGTAAATAATGTTGAGTTCTATTCATTGGGCCTACACACGAGTAGGTTGGGTGGAATTGTGGGTAAAAAATGGCAGCCTAGTGTATTAAATGTGAATGGAGAAAGCAAAGTTGTTAAAACGAAAGAAAATCTTGTCTTTATTGTTTGAATGTTACCGATGATAGCAGAGGATGGTTTCCAATTTCAGGATCCCGCTGGCATTTGATGAGAACAAGCCTTACCAAAGCCGGGAAAATGAAATTGGAATATGGATTCATGTTATGAAGCTTGAGAAGAAGAAGCAGGCCCTTGTAGATGTACTGTCGCTTTCGGAAAGAGCAAGAGAAATCATGATGGGAATCTTGGTGGAAGACTTGAAACGCACTTGATTCAGTTTTTCTGAAGGAAGAAAAGGATCAGATTTATGAGCCATATTTAGAATTAGACAAAATTTCCAGAAACCCTTCTATAAATATGATTGATTATATTACTGATTTTGAACAAAAGTACAGTCATATGCTTAAATACAGAATGGAACTTCCTGATGCAGTATGAGCATTTAAATTGCTGGATACTGCATGTGTAGACATAAAGGACAGACAGCTAGCATTGACTGCATGTACAAAACTTAAATTTGCATCTCTGAAATCGGTGCTGAAGAGGATTTTTGGAGAAAAAGCTGCCAAGACAAGTCAGGATTAGTTTGCGTCAGGAAACTACTACTGTTATGCAACTAAAGAAAAGCAGGAGTAGGTCCCAGAGCGATCAGACAAGGGTGCTATTACCTGACACAAATCCACTAAATAGTACGGTAGGAGATCGAAATGTGCGGTTTATCAAAATACTTATCACTGGGCAAAAAAACTGTCCACATATAACTAAACAAGTTAAGTTGAATGAAGAAAATAACAACTCTGAAAATTTAGAGTGCCTTATTACATTGTTTCCAAAGGAATCGTTTGCTAGTGCAGAGACATCTGATACAGAGATTTTGATGATAGAACCTCTAGCATCTGCTGTTATTGATACAGTATGCACACGCACAGTGTGTGCAGAAAGTGGCTTGAAAGCTATGTAAGTGAACTAAACCAGAAAGAAGTGCAGAAACTAGTGAACCCAGAAACAAAGCATTAACATTTGCAGATAAAAAGATTGTACATTCTACCAAAAGAGTGAAAACTCTTATAAAAATAGGGCAGACAAAATGTTACATTGAAACTGAGGTGGTAACAGTGAACATTCCATTATTCCTGAGTAAAACTTCCCATAAGAAAGCAGGGGCAGTTTTGGATATGGAGAATGATCAAGCAACGATGTTTCCACAGCCAGTGTCTCTTGAGCTTACCAGCTCTGGACATTACTGTGTGAACATTCTAGATAAAGACATTACTGAGAATCAATGTGAGAATGAAGCACTAACTGTCACAGAGAACATGACCCCAGATGAGAAACGTAAAGTGTTGCTCAAGCTTCACAAACAGTTTGGACACGCTTCAACTGATGACTTCAGAAACTGCTCACGAGTTCAGGAAACAAAGATGCAGACTATTCTTCAATTCTAAAGCAGATAGTTGACAGCTTTGAGACATGCCAAAAGTTTGTAAAGCCCAAACCCAAGCCTGCAGTTGGTCTGCCACCAGTGTCTGAATAGAATGAAACGTAGACCTACATGAACTTGAGCAAAGAGTGTGGTATGTCCACATTATTGATGAGTTCACACATTTCAGTGCTGATAGCATTGTAAACACAAAGAAACTCTTAGAGATATTAAAAAAAACTTCATCTATTCCTGGATAAGTGTGCATGGTCCACCTTGGAAAGAATTCAGAAATAATGATGGCAAATTTAATAACGATGAATTTGGAGAACTTCAACGTTGAAACAAAGACAACAGCAGCATACAGTCCTTGGAGTAATGGACTTATGGGGCAACACAATCAAACGCTTACCAAAATAATGCTGAAGGTAAAGAAGATCAACTGCTGTGACTGGAACACAGCCCTGGGTTTAACCCTTATGGCAAAGAATACTATGCACAAATATACATGGCTATAGCCTGTATCAGTTGGCGATCGGCCAGAATCCGAACTTCCCCTCTGTACTGGTTGACAGGCCACCTGCTCTAGAGGGCACAAGGAGTGAGTGGGCTGGGAAACATATTTCAGCACTACACTTCCAGGAAGGCTTTCACTGAGGCAGAGCGTTCAGACAGAATTCAAAGAGCTGTGAGAGCTCAGCTCCATCCTACAGATGGGAAATACGTGACGGGGAGGCTCACAAAACTTTGCCACAACAGTCATCCCTGAGCTAAAGTCAGCCTTTCAAGTTGGACATGAAGAAATTGACAGATTCTGGTATGTAGGGATATACATCCTTGCTGTTGACGGAATAGTATAACTGCATCAAGAAAGCTACATCAGGAATCTTCAGACAATCCACATGGAATCCTTATGTGCCATACAGCGGGATGCACCCCTCAGAGAGGCTGTAGCTGCGCAACTCAGGTCAAAGGTTGGTCAGATTCTATGGGTGGCAAGACTAGCAGACCTGACATCATGTTTGATACCTGCAACTTGGCATCCAGCACAAAGAAATGCCACAGTATAAACTTTACATGAGTCAAACAAGATAGTGCACAGATTTCAATCTGAAAAAGTAGTCTTGAAGTTTCAACAGCTTGGAAAAGATGGTTCACTGAAACTTGTTGCCTTCAGTGATGCCTCAGTTGGATATCTCAACGATGGAGGTACTCAAGGAGGACATTTTATTGTACTGATGGGAGAAGAGGGAAGATTTTCATCTCTCTGTTGGCAATCAAAAAGGATTCGAAGAGTTGAACGTAGTATGCTGGCAGGAGAAACTCCTGAAATATCTGATAGTATTGACAATGCCATTTATCTGGCCATACTCTATCCTGAGCTTGTCCATGGTGACCCAAAGAAGAATACTCTACAAATAACTTGTATCACAGATTACTAATCTCTGGTTGATGCCATCAAATCCACCAAGACAATTACAGAGGAGAGGTTGTGAGATGAGCAGCATCAAGGAACTCGTCCAAGCACAGAAAATTCATCTTGTGCTATTGTCAGCTACAAAGGCCTAACAACTCAAGGTAAAAGTAATATAACTAAACCACTGGACATTTAATTATTTATAGACATAAAAAGAATTGGACATTGTTGAGTTCTGTTCATTTGGGCATGCGCATGAGGGATGTTGGGGGGGAACTGTGGGTAAGAAAATGGCAGCCTAGTGTACCAAACTTGAATGGTAAAGCTGTTAAAATGAAGGAAAATCTTGTCTTTGTTGTTTGAACATTATCAGATAAGTCACCTGGACCAGATGGACGACACTCTAGGTTTCTGGAAGAGGCAGCTGAAGAGATTGTGGAGGCATTAGTAATGATCTTTCAAGAATCACTAGATTCTCGAATGGTTCTGGAGAACTGGAAAATTCAAATTTCACTCCATTTTTTAAGAAGAGAGGCAGTTAGCCTGACTTCAGTAGTTAGAAAGACATTGAAATCCATTATTAAAGAATGAAGTTTTGGGGTATTTGAGGGCATATGATAAAATAGGCCGAAGTCACCAACCTTTTCTTCAGGGGAAATCTTTTCTGACAAATCTACTGGAATTATTTGAGGAAATAACAGGCAGGATAGACAAAGGAAAGTCAGAGAATGTTGTTTTCTTGGACTTTCAGAAGGCCTTTGACAAGGTGCCCCACATGAAGCAGCTTAACAAGAGAGAAGCCCATGGTATTACATGGGCAGAGGATTGGCTGGCTGGCAGGAGGCAAAGAGTGTGAATAAAGGGAGTCTCTTCTGGTTGGGTGCCGGATACTAGTGGTGTTCCACAGGATCAGTGCTGGGACTACTGCTTTTCACATTATATGTCAATGATTTGGATGACACAATTGATGGCTTTGTGGCCAAGTTTGCAAACGATATGAAGATAAGTGGAGGGGAAGTTAGGATTTAGATAGATTAGGAGAATGGGAAATGAAATGGCAGATAGAATACAGTGTAGGGAAGTGTATGGTCATGCATTTTGTTAGAAGCAATAAAGGCATAGACAATTTTGTGAACAGAGAGAAAATTCACAAACCAGAGGTACAAAGGGACTTGGAAGTCCTTGTGCAGGATTCCCTAAAGATTAACTTGCAGGTTGAGTCGATCGTAAGGAGTGCAAATGCAATGTTAGCATTCATTTTGAGAGGACTAAAATATAAAAGCAAGGATATAACACTGAAGCTTTATAAGCCACTGGTCAGACCACAGTAGTGTAAGCAGTTTAGGGCCTCTTAAATAAGAAGAGACATGCTGGCATTGGAGAGGATCCAGAGGAGGTTCATGAGAATGATTCCGGAACGAAATTGTGAACGTACGAAAAGCATTTGATGGCTCTGCCCTGCGTTTGCTGGAGTATAGAAGAACTGGGAGGGGGAGGAATCTCAATGAAACCTATCGAATATTGAAAGGCCTAGATAGAGTGAATATGGAGAGGACGTTTCCTATAACGGGTGAACCTAGGACCAGAGGGTACAGCCAAATGAAAGTTGTCCATTTAGAAAAGAGATGAGCAGGAATTTCTTTAATCAGAGGATGGTGAACCTGTGGAATTCATTGCCATAGACAGATGTGCAGGCCATGTCACTGGGTATATTTAAAGTAGAGGTTGATAGGTTCTTGATTAGTCAGGATGTCAATGCTTACGGGGAGAAGGCAGAAGAATAGGGCTGAGAGGGATAATAAATCAGCCATGATGGAATGGTGGAGTAGGCTCGATGGGCCGAATGGCCTACTTCTGCTCCTATATCTTATTGTCTTACTATGGTCTCATGTTTAGGCTGAAAGATCTGTTTTTGTAACAGGTGTCAGAGAAATCCCATTCCTCTCCTTATTTCTGGTAACTTATTCTCTATCACATGCACATCAACTCCCTCCTGCTACCAATAGAGTTTCTTCACATTGGCCAATTAACTTTTCAACCTGCAGGTATCTGGCTGTGGCAGGAGAACAGAGCACTCAGGGGAAACCCATTCAGTCATAGGGAGAATGTGCAAATCCACATAGATAGCACCAAGTGTCAGTGGGTTGCTGGGGATATGATGCAGCTGTGCCACTGTGTTGCCTTGGGACTTGGCAACCCTTTGTATATGGCCTTGTAGGTAATGAATCGTTACTTATCCATGGACATGAAATCCTTCACTGTACTTTTAGCTGCAGAGTTCCATATCCCAGCAGACTTTATACAAAAAAAATTTCCTCGGATCTTCTCCAATCCTCCCACTAATTAAACTACACCAAAGGTACAAGCGCTTTTCTCATTGAACCTATCTGAGATTCCTAATTTTATACAATTCAGTTAAATGTCTCCTCTATCTCCTTTGAGCCTAGACAGCCCCTCCTTATCACAACAGTGCTTCAGCCTTGGCAATGCCCTTGAGAATTTTCCCATCCTTGCTATAATGTGGTGCTCAGAACTGCAAACAGTACTCTAGCTGTGGACAAACCAGTATTTACACAGTGTTAACAGAAACTCCCTGCTTTGGTATTCTGTGCCTCTGTCATTAAATAAATAAAAATCAATATCCTTGTCAAAACAGACACAGATTTTCTAATCTTGCTTATGGCTTGACCAACATACAAACTGGCAGAGAAACTGAGTGGGTTAAACAGTATCTACGGAGAAAAGTAGTAGGGGATGGGTGTAGACTAGCCAGGTGGAAAATGAGTTACTCATACTCCAGTCTGTGTTTAGTCTCAGCCTGGCAATGGAGGGCAGACATGTTTGTGGGAATGGGGAAGGGAATTAAAATGGCTGGCAACTGGGAGTTTCACGATGGAGCAGAGATTTTCAGATAAACTGATACCTAGTTTGATTCTGATTTCACTAACGTAAAATAGGCCACATTGGGTGTACTGGATACAATAATGAAGAGGAGGATTTGTATGTGATTGCGCAGGCACTCTAAGGAGCGTGTGGACATGTAGTCTGTGACCATCCTATTGCCTATCCCTTGGTTAGCTTAAAAGGGGGAAAAACATATGGTCATTTTATTTTGCAAGTAGTCTGGAAAGTTGTAAAATCCATATAGACAGCATACATTACCTGCAAGGCCATATACAAAGGACTGGTAAATACCAAAGCAGCACAGTACCTCCATATCATGACTATGTATCTGGTTTGTCATCCTCAAGTCCACACGACCTCATACCTTTGCAGACTGACTTGCTCTCATCACTTTTGTGTCCATCTAATCAGTCCACTGATATCTTCCTGCAGTTACAACTTTATTCATCACAATGAACTACACTGTCAATTCTGGAGTACTGTTGGCAAAACATTTTAAATGTTGTTCCAGCATTCAAGTTTAAGTTATTTACAAACACTGAAAAGAAAAAAAGATATCGTACTGGGCCCTGTGGATCCCACTGTCACTAAAATTGCCACTGGTCAATGTCCTTTACTCTCTGCCATTTTAATTATGGAATGGTTGCTGGACAGAATGAGGCCATTTGGCATATTTTAATCACACTGGCCCTCTAACAGAGCAACTCACTATTTCCACCCTTTGACATTTTTCCTGTAGCCCTCACATACTTATCCAATTTCCTCATGAAAGCCACAATGGACCAATTATCAGTCCAACTCTCTTTTGGAAGCCAAGGGCTTTGACCTTTTTGATTAATTTGGCACATAAGAATTTGTCAAATATCTTGTCAAAATCCATGCATGTATAATGCAACAAATGTGCTACTCTCATCACCGAGTCCATTTACATTCTCAAAAAACCCATCCAGTCAGATACAACACTCTGTGAAACTCCACAATGCCTGTTGGTGACCAACCCTTCTAAATGCATTTCCTCAATTTAACCCAATAGTTTGTTCACCAGTAGGCAGAGTCTTTCCTTTGCTTCTACTCAGAGAGACAAGCACAGAAAAAGGCTCTTCAGCTCACTGAGTCTGTGATGACCATCAACTACTTGTCTAGACTAATCTTACTTGAATCCTATTTTACTCTTCCCACATTCTTATCAAGTCTCCACAGATAATACCACTCACCTACACATACACACAGACACACACACACAATGGTCAATTAACCTGCCAATCCTCACATAGATAGATATACTTTATTGATCCCGAGGGAAACTGGGTTTCGTTACAGCCGCACCAACCAAGAACAGAGCATAAATATAGCAATACAAAAACCACAAACAATCAAACAACAAAATGCAAACTATGCCAGGTGGAAAAAAGTTCAGGACCAGTCTATTGGCTCAGGGTGTCTGACCCTCCACGGGAGGAGCTGCAAGTTCGATGGCCACAGGCAGGAATGACCTTCCGTGCCACCCAGTGTTGAATCTCGGTGGAATGTGGCCGAAGTCCAACAGTAAAAAGTTTTGGATGTGGGAGGAAGGCAGTGAGGCAATGCACATGGTCTCCAGAGAACTCAGATCCCTGGCGCTGTGAGACAGTAGCTGTACTAAATCTGCCACTCTGTCAATCCTGATTATGTTCAGAAACTCCTTCCAGGTGCTGACCTTTTCTGGCAATCAGTCTTCAATTCTGCCCACTGCCTAAAATTCCAGCAACACTCAGCAGGTCCTAAAAAAAGATGCACTGGACCAAAAAAGGTGGCTGTCTGTCACTTCCCATCTGAGGATAAAACTAGTTAAAAGAACGCGAGGTCTTCCTGGGCAAGATGGCTTGCATTGCTCTCAAACAGTAAGTGGCGTACAGAACACCCAGAGTTATGGCCACAGACAAGAGCTCCTTGTTCACCTTCCCATCTGTGCATCTGAGGGTGAAGATTTCAGTGACAATAAATGACCTACACAGGGAGGACTCTTCCAGCTCCATTATTATTGAAGTTAAATGGAGTGAGTTGTGGATCTAATTGAAAGTGTGGCGGGTTTAGAGTCAATGGTTTACACTCTGGATATTCAGTAGGAACAGTGAATTCTCATAATTCCGACCTCTGTCCTCAGGCATAGTAGCATACACAGCAAGGAGGGGTGGACGGGGTGAACCAATTATTTGTTGGTAGGATGCAACACAATGACTTGAGGAGTATATAAGTAACTACAGGAACCACTCAAAGGAATCAGGTGAGAGAAATTTCAGTCAGTTCATTTTTGATCTGGAAAATGTCTTCCAGCAAGATCTCTCTGTTTTTTAAAAAGTTTAAGAGACAGTTACGGATAACTGGAAAAACATACATTGGCAGGGACAGATTGTCAGCTGCAAAGAAATTGACAATCTGTCCTTACCTCCCACACAAGAGTAAAATGGGATTACAAATCCCTGACATTGGGCAAACAGGGCACAAAAAGATGGGAATATAATTACATGAAACACTATGTTGCTCAGGCAATTGGTCAGTTTGTAAGCATGAGAGTGCTTTAATCCAAGAGTCTCCATTCTAAGAACAGAATGGTGAAGGAAACTGCTGAGCACAAATTACTGAAAGTGAGATTGGCACGGCCCACGAATGCTGGTCAACAGAGCAACAGTCATGATGAAAGCCAAATGGACAACTGAACAAGTAGCTGGATAATTGAACAATTAGGAGAAGGGCATTGAAATCAACAGGAAACATAAGACTCAGATATTTAAACACAGGAGGAAACACGAGACCCAAACACAAATGTGTTCATAGAGTAAAACAGCCCAACTCATTCATGCTGACCAAGCTGTCCACGTTGTGGGATACTCCCATTTAACCATGTTTGCAGAGAGGTGCGTTTAGGCCATAAGGCCATAAGATATAGGAGCAGAATGAGGCCATTTGGCCCATCGTGTCTGCTCTGCCATTTCATCATGGCTGACCCATTTTTCCTCTCAGCTCCAATCTCCTGCCTTATCCCTGTAACCTTTCATTCTCTGACAAATCAAGAATCTATCAGCCTCTGCCTTAAATATACCCAATGATGGCCTCCACAGCCACCTGTGGCAATAAATTCCAAAGATTCACCACTCTCTGGCTAAAGAAATTTCTCCTCATCTCTGTTCCAAAAGGATACCCTCTATTCTGAGACTGTGTCTTCTGGTCTTAGACTCCCTCACCACAGGAAACATCCTCTCCACATCCTCACTATCGAGGCCTTTCAACATTTGATAGGTTTCAATAAGGTCACCCCTCATTCCTCTGAATTCTAGTGAGTATAGGCCCAGAGCCACCATATAATAAGCATTTCAATCCTGGAATCATGTACATGAACCTCTTTTAAACCCTCTCCAATGTCAGCACATCCTTTCTTAGATAAGGGGCCCAAAACTGCTCACAATACTCCAAGTGAAGCCTCACCAGTACTTTATAAAGCCCCAACATTACATCCTTGCTCTTATATTCTAGTCCTCTTAAAATGGATACTAACATTGCATTTAAAGGAAGCTCTCAGATGAAGGCCCACTAATGTTTATAAACGGACTGATTGCCTGAGCATCATAGTTCAATGTAATAATATTCCCATTTTTTTGTGCCCTGTGAGGACAGGTTGTTTCTTAACCAACTCCTCATGGTGCTCAGACGTGATGGTTCTGCTGAGCTCCTGCTCACTCAGTTTGGAATATCTCATGGTGAAGTGTTTCCTAGACTACCTGTCCCGAGACTTCACTGGTTGGTAGTCTATATTGAATTGAATTGAATTGACTTTATTTCTTACATCCTTTGTATACATGAGGAGTAAAAATCTTTACGTTACTTCTCCGTCTAAATGTGTAACGTGCAATCACAGTAATTTATAATAAATATTATGTCCAACAGGATAGTCAATATAACATAGAAATACAGTTGCATCAGCATGAATTAAACAGTCAGTTGGCCTGGTGGATCCCATCTCAGATGGATATGAAGCCTGCACTCATTGCACTATCCTCTGTGGTCAACAGCTTTGAAATGGGGTATCCAGTTGCCCTCTTCATGATTATCAGTGATGCCAACAGGCCAAATGAGTGTGTCACCAAATTACAACCAGCACATTTCCTGTCGCACCAGGGGCCCAAACAGTGACACAACAATGGTTCTGACGATTATTGCTGTAGAACCATTAAAGATGGTGACCAAGCCACTCGCCACCCCGACTCCCCCACCCTGACCACACTTTTGTAAATCAGATCACCAGGCTGTACTCCTATTTTCTGCATACATATAGAAGCTGAAATGGGAGGATCCGATACAGAAAGTAGTGCAGAGCTGTAGAGGAGCTTTTGTGACACAGCTTTGAGTCTATGCTCAAAGACTCAGTTGCCAGCCTCGATGAATATATCATTAACAGTGTGAAATTTATCAAAGAAGTGTCTGTTTGTTTGTTTGTTTATTTATTTAGAGATAAAGTGTAGAACAGGTCCTTCTGGCTCAACAAGCCACACCTCCCAGCAACCACATATTTAATCCTAGACTAATCACAGGAAACTTACAATGAACAATTAAGCACCTATTGGGTATATCTTTGGACTGTGGGAGGAAACCAGAGCACCTGGAGAAAACCCATGTGCTCATGGGACAGATGTACAAACTTCAAATTGAACTCCAAACTCTGATGCCCCCGAGCAATAACCACTACGTGCCCATAGCACATTACAATGTTGTGAACGGTGTACCAAAGAGGACAATCTGGGTGCTCCCAAACTGGAAACTTTGGGTGAACTCGAGATCCACTCCCCACTGACCTAAGCTTTACAAAAAATAATTGAGATACAACCTCTGTAAATCTATCAGACACCAAAAGACAATACCAGTCTGAAATTGAGTCACAGACTGGTCATCAGTTGTGGCAGGGCTTACATGCTATAATGGGCTACAAAACAAAGTCGGGCAGCATCAACAACAGCAGCACAACCCTTCCTGATGAGTTTAACACATTCTATCCACGTTTTGGGCAGAAGGGGAATGGGTATATCATCCACTCCAATAGTCTCTAATGTACCTGAACACAGAATCACCTTTGCAGATGGAAATCTGTCTTCCAGAGAGTGAACCCACAGTACGAACCTGACCCAGATGGTGTCCTTGCTGTGCCTTAGATTCTGTGCAGATCAGCTGGTGGGGGTATTTGTAAACATTCTTAACCTCTCCACACTTCAAATTGTGGTTCCCACCAGCTTTCAGAAAACTACTATCATCCCAGTACTTCAGAAAAATAAAATAACCTGCATGGTAGCAGAACAGTTAGCGCAATGCTATTACAGCTCAGGGGATCAGAGTTCGGAATTCAATGCCAGCATCCTCTGTAATAATCTCTGTACGTTCTCCCCATGGGTTTTCTCCAGGTGATCCAATTTCCTCCCACAGTCCAAAGACATATCGAGTACGTTAATTGGTCATTGTAAATTGTCCCATGATTACTTAGGGTTAAATTGGGGTTGTTGGGGGTTGTGGAGCAGTGTGACTTGAAAGGCCCAATTGTCCTAATCCCCACTGTATCTCTAAATAAAAATAAAAATAAATAAACAACTGATATTGAATTCTCCAGCTTCAGCTAACTCACCCTTCTGTAGCAGAATGGACAAGTTTGCCTGCCATCATTTTGGTTCAGTTGTTTGTTTCCTACTGGCAAAGGCTGGGTCGCAGGACACATCACACAACCCTGCAAACAACACTACAAAGGAGCATAATATGCTGATAACTGCCACTGAATAATTTGGTCTCACTGTATCAGAGACATTTCCTCCATTCTACCCACCCCTGCCACACTTTCTCTGATACTAAAAAGTTTTCTTTCTGACATGAAATGTTAACTGTTCTCTACAAATAGTGCTTGGTTCTGCTCAGCATTTCCAGCATCTTGTTTTTATTACAATGCCAATATTTTTGATTGTGGACTTGCAAACGAAGCAGAAAATGACAGGCCTGGGCTCCAAAACACAGCAAAAGAACTCAAGATGTAGCCACCTAATGAGACTTGGGCAGCTAAACACAAGTAGGAACACAGGACTCACACATTAAAACAAAAATACCTCAGGCACCATAATACAAGAAGAAATACATAACTCGATCATCTAAACAAAGGAGGAAACATGCGACTCGGACACCCAAAAAACACAGGAAGAAACACAAGAGACTTGGGTGCCTAAGCATTGGAGGAAATGCAAGACACAGGTATCTAAACACAGGAAGAAACATGAGATTCTGGCACATGGGACACAACAGGGCACATGAAACGTGTACCAATAGGCATTTGTCAGTTAGCATGGACATGGTTGTCTGAAGGACCTGCATTTGTGTTGTATGATTCCATGATTTTATGATATATAGAACCCACAGTGGTAAGCATGTGACACAGATTAAAACACAGCAAGGAACATAAAACAGACATCTACATACAGCAAGAAACACATGATGGAGGCAGCTGGACACAGCAGGAAACACCAGTATTGGCCATCTAAACACAGCAATACTTGGTCAGGTAACACAGCAGAAATACAAGATGCGTATCGACAAAATCACAAGACGTGCATCTATACACAGCAAGAAACAAGAAGCCTAAACACAGCTAAAAACACATGAGGCGTGGCACCTAAATGTATTTTATTGGCAACAGCAGCTGAAAGAAGCAAAAAAAGAAACCTGAGCAAATAAGCACAGAAGGCAACATAAGACAAAGACAACTAAACAGAAGGATACTCAAGACTCAGGACTCAAGCAATCAAAGGCAATGAAGCAACTTGGCCACTTTAACAGAGCAAGGCAATGTAACAAAACATCTGACACCAATAATCATTGACACTGAAAGTGTGTTTCAGCCTAGCATCTTTATTGTGCTTTAAAAGTTGTAATAATTTATAAGTAGCTTCACTGGAGCTTTATTAAACAAAACTTAATGTATCACTGGATGTGAAGATATCTGGAATGATGACTAAATGATGGCCAAGAGGGAGGTTTCTTTTGGAGCATCTGAAAGTGGTTTGGAGAGCTTGAGAAAGTGAGGAAGTGAGCCAAGATGAGTTCAAAGAAATCTGCTGGAGACCGACCGCAGTACAGGAAATATGCTATTAAACTAGGAAGAGTGCAGATAAAACTTAACAAGATGTTGCCTGGACTTGGGAGCCTTTGTTACAAGGAGTGATTGCGTAGACTAGGACTTTATATGATAGAGGTACATATTACCATCATGATGGGCAGACACAGTGAAAGCAGAGCCTTTTCCCAGGGTGTATGTTTAAGATCACAGGCAAGAGATTTAAAATAGATATCATGAGCAGCTTCTTCACACAAAGGATGTATGTACTTGGAATGAGCTGCCAAAAATGGTTGAGGCAGCTACATTAACATTTCAAAGCCATCTGATAAGTATGTGTATAGAAGTTTAGAAGGCTGTGAACGAAAATGAGGGAGAAATGGGACCAGTTTGGTCGACAACACAATCAATATAGGTCAGTTGGGCTATAACATGAGCAGGAATTTTTGAAATACTGAGACTAAACAAGGTTATTCTTTAACAAGGTGCACTTTAAGCCCAACGAATACAACGCAACACTAACATATGAAAAAAGCAAGACAGCAGTGAGTGCAGCATCCAAAACACTGAGTGAAATGCTTTTACTCATCGCAGTGGAGAAGTTTTACCTGGGAAAGCACTGGCAACCTTGAAATGTTTCTGATAGGAGCACACAGAGGCTATTGACAACACCCATACCTGTTTACCTGTCCATCCCCTGTCAGAAATACTGTCAACAGCCATCAGAAATGTTGGCACATCTACCATAGTGAACACCTGCTCTGAAATCCCAAACTGTCTGGTACCTGTGTGCAGAAAATCCTACCCATTGTCCCATGAGCTGGTGTGAAATTCTATTCCCAGCTCTGTCATCTGATGAGACTACCAAGTGGAGAAAGAAAGGGATTCAAGACCTCACTGTATAATTGCAACATCCCCACTGACACCTCACAGGCAGAAAATTACAAACAGAAACAATTAAGACAGGGCAGTGAAAAGACAGAAGGAAGCAGAGACAGAGGTTGTATCATCAGGGATGTGGACTATGACCATACAGGGTGCTGCAGCAAAATGTTAGAGATAAGTGGACACACATGGAAAATACAGAGGAATTCAGCTGGTCAGACAGCATCTTTGGGAGGATTTGGACAGAGACCTTCATCTTGAAACATTGACTGCATATTTCCCTCCACAAAGTGACCTGCTGAGTGCCTCCAGCATCTTGTGTATTGCTGAGGATTCCAGCATCTGCAGTCTGTTGTGTCTCCATCAGTGTAGACATAATAGATTACTGTTCTCCAGTCTGAGAAGTCAGAGAGCAGACTTTTAATAACATTCAGTTCCTTTGGGATATTCTAAGACCATGAAAGGCACTATATGAATGCATATGTTCCTTTTTTCTCTTCCTTTCCAAACACCAGAGAAGATCATACCTGAAACTTTGCAAGATCCGTACAGGCTGCAGTTTTTTTCTTATTTCATAGAACATAACAGCACATGATGTTGTGCCAACCTTTTAACTTAACTCTAAGATCAATCTAAACCTTCCCACCTACATAGCCCTACATTTTTCTATCACCCATCTACCTATCTAACAGTTCTTTAAATGCCCCTACTGTATCTGCTTCAACCATCACACCTAGCAGGTCATTTCATACACCCACCACTTTCTGTGACATCTCCCCTATAGTTACCTCCAATCAGTTCATAATTTTGTCTCCTTGTATTAGCCATTTCTATCCTGGGAAAAGTCTCTGTTTATCCACTCAATTTATGCTTTTTATCTTAAACACCTCTATTAAGTTACACCCCCCCCCCCGCATCCTCACTGAACCTATCTTCCTAAGACATGCCCTCTAGTCCAGGCAGCATCCTGGTAAATCTTCTCTGCATGCTGCGCCATCAGATTTCTGAGTGGACAATGAACCCATGAATACTACCTCATTATTATTTTCTCTCTTTTGCACTACTTACTTAATTTTACGAACACGAGAAAATATGCAGATACATTGGCCCCAAACGTCGACTGTTTACTCTTTTCCATAGATACTGCCTGGCCTTCTGAGTTCCTCCAGTATTTTGTGCGTGTCACTTACTTAAAATTTATATATATATTTGTTATTGTAATTTATAGTTTTAAAAATGATGTATTGCAATATACTGCTGTCAAAAAACAACAAATTTCATGGCATATGCCAGTGATATTAAAACTGGTTCTAATGTGTCTGTAAGAAACTACTAAGCTGAAACTGGAGAGGGTTGTGGACACAGTTTGGTACATCATGGGAACCAGGCTCCCTTTATGGACCCTGTCTACACTTCTTTCTGCTTCAGTAAAGCAGCCATCATAAGCAAAGACCCCACCTATTGTGGACATTCTCTCTTCTCCCCCCCCACCCCATCAGCCAAAAGCAACAAAAGTCTGAGAGCATGTACCATCAGGTTCAAGGTTAGCTTCTATCTTGCTGTTACCACACTCTTGGAACTGACCACTTGTATGAGAAGCAATACAACCAATATATAAAAGGCCACATTGGGAGCACCGGACGCAGTACATCACCCCAGTCGACTCACAGGTGAAGTGATGCCTCACCTGGAAGGACTGTTTGGGGCCCTGAATGGTGGTAAGGGAGGAAGTGTAAGGGCATGTGTAGCACTTGTTCCGCTTACACGGATAAGTGCCAGGAGGGAGATCAGTGGGGAGGGATGGGGGGGACGAATGGCCACACATTTTAATTCCACATCCCATCCCCATTCTGACGGCCACACATTTTAATTCCACATCCCATTCCCATATATTGGTGAGACCCGACGCAGACTGGGAGACCGCTTTGCTGAACATCTACGCTCTGTCCGCCAGAGAAAGCAGGATCTCCCAGTGGCCACACATTTTAATTCCACATCCCATTCCCATTCTGACATGTCTGTCCACGGCCTCCTCTACTGTGGAGATGAAGCCACACTCAGGTTGGAGGAACAACACCTTATATTCCGTCTGGGTAGCCTCCAACCTGATGACATGAACATCGACTTCTCTAACTTCCGCTAAGGCCCCACCTCCCCCTCGTACCCCATCTGTTACTCATTTTTATGCACACATTCTTTCTCTCACTCTCCTTTTTCTCCCTCTGTCCCTCTGAATATACCTCTTGCCCATCCTCTGGGTCACCCCCCCCGTCTTTCTTCCCGGACCTCCTGTCCCATGATCCTCTCGTATCCCCTTTTGCCTATCACCTGTCCAGCTCTCGGCTCTATCCCCCTCCCCTCCTGTCTTCTCCTATCATTTTGGATCTCCCCCTCCCCCTCCAACTTTCAAATTCCTTACTCACTCTTCCTTCAGTTAGTCCTGACGAAGGGTCTCGGCCTGAAACGTCGACTGCACCTCTTCCTATAGATGCTGCTTGGCCTGCTGCGTTCACCAGCAACTTTGATGTATGTTACTTGTATGAGAAGACCTGGAGGACTCTCGACCTCACGATCTGCCTCAATGTGTCCTTGCACTTTATTGTTTACCTGCAGCCTTTACACTTTATTGTGCATTGTTATTGTTTTACTTTGTACTACCTCAATGCAATGTGTAATAAGTTGATCAGTATGAACAGGGTTCAAGACAATCTTTCATTGTGTCTTGGTACATGTAAACCAATACCAAAACTGTGCAGAGTGGATTGATGCCCGATGGAAAGGTGGAGAGTGGATAGAGACTTCAGGAAGAGTACAATAGTTAAACAGCAGATACATTATTTGGTTCCTTAAGGGTGTTATAGCCAGGGGTGGTAACGGGGACAAGCTCCCACGACCTATTAAATGCTCCCAAAGGCGTGCAACTCAAATAGGCTCTAACAATCAAGTCCAGCTTCTGCTCTTCACATGTGGTGTAGCTGCTAATTCTGGCAGAACTATTTCTACTGACAGAAGGGTCCGAGGTGGTTTACTGGTGTCTTTAAACTAGTTGCTTCGGGCAGATGGGTCTCGTCAGCCATGGCTGGCTGCTCATCTTGGAGGAGAACTCTGATCTCAAACCTCCGCTGCCTTACGGCTATATCCACTGATGGGGAAGGCTTCAGGAGTAAAACCCAAGGGAAAATTCTGCGGCTGGAGTCCCAAATGCTGTCTTACATTGAGATCCACATTGACTGGCAACTCCTGCTATGCTGCTGGTGCCAAAATGTATCAACCTTTGCCATTCCTTTTGGTTCACCAGATGTATGGCGAAGGGAAGCTTGCTACTTAGATAAAAGCTTGCTTTCCATACTGTACTGCCCTGGCTTCCATATCTAGACAGCCAGGACGTAATATCCATGGTCAACTCTGACCAATGGTGGCCTCAGCAGCATAGACAATAGATAAGCATACCTCAAGAACATGGGATGTAGATATAACATAACCATAGTTTAACAATTACAGCACGGAAATGTGCCATCTCGGCCCTTCTAGTCCGTGCCGAACGCTTATTCTCGCCTAGTCCCATCTACCTGCACTCAGCCCATAACCCTCCATTCCTTTCCTGTCCATATACCTATCCAATTTTTTTTAAATGACAAAATTGAACCTGCCTCTACCACTTCTACTGGAAGCTCGTTCCACAAGGCTACCACTCTATGAGTAAAGAAGTTCCCCCTCATGTTACCCTAAACTTTTGCCCTTTAACTCTCAACTCATGTCCTCTTGTTTGAATCCCCTCTACTCTCAATGGAAAAAGCCTATCCACATCAACTCTATCTATCCCCCTCATAATTTTAAATACCTCTGTCAAGTCCCCCCTCAACCTTCTACGCTCCAAAGAATAAAGACCTAACTTGTTCAACCTTTCTCTGTAACTTAGGTGCCGAAACCCAGGTAACATTCTAGTAAATCTCCTCTGTACTCTTTCTATTTTGTTGACATCTTTCCAATAATTCGGTGACCAGAACTGTACACAATACTCCAAATCTGGACTTACCAATGCCTTGTACAATGTTAACATTACATTCCAACTACTGTACTCAATGCTCTGATTTATAAAGGCCAGCATACCAAAAGCTTTCTTCACCACCCTATCCACATGAGATTCCACCTTCAGGGAACTATGCACCATTATTCCTAGATCCCTCTGTTCTACTGCATTCCTCATTGCCCTACCATTTACCATGTATGTCCTATTTTGATTAGTCCTACCAAAATGTAGCACCTCACACTTATCAGCATTAAACTCCATCTGCCATCTTTCAGCCCACTCTGCGAACTGGCCCAAATCTCTCTGCAAGCTTTGAAACCTACTTCATTATCCACAACGCCACCTATCTTAGTATCATCTGCATACTTACTTATCCAATTTACCACCCCATCATCCAGATCATTAATGTATATGACAAACAACAATGGACCCAGAACAGATCTCTGAGGCACACCACTAGTCACCGGCCTCCAAACTGACAAGCAGTTATCCACCACCACTCTCTGGCATCCCCCATCCAGCCACTGTTGAATCCATTTTACTACTTCGATATTAATGCCTAACAATTGAACCTTCCTAACTAACCTTCCGTGTGGAACCTTGTCAAAGGCCTTACTGAAGTCCATATAGACAACATCCACCACTTTACCCTCGTCAATTTTCCTAGTAACCTCTTCAAAAAATTCAATAAGATTTGTCAAACATGACCTGCTACGCACAAATCCATGTTGACTGTTCCTAATCAGGCCCTGTCTATCCAGATAACTATATATACCATCTCTAAAAATACTTTCTATTAATTTACCCACCACTGATGTCAAACTTACAGGCTGATAATTACTAGGTTTACTGTTAGAACCCTTTTTAAACAATGGAACCACGTGAGCAATACGCCAATCCTCCGGCACCATCCCCGTTTCTAATGATATTTGAAATATTTCTGTCAGAGCCCCTGCTATTTCCACACTAACTTCCCTCGAGGTCCTAGGGACTATCCTGTCAGGACCCAGAGATTTATCCACTTTTATATTCCTTAAAAGCGCCAATACTTCCTCTTCTTTAATCACCATAGTTTCCATAACTACCCTACTTGTTTCCCTTACACAATTCAATATCCTTCTCCTTAGTGAATACCGAAGAAAAGAAATTGTTCAAAATCTCCCCCATTCTCTTTTGGCTCCACACATAGCTGTCCACTCTGATTCTCTAAGGGACCAATTTTATCCCTCACTATCCTTTTGATATTAATATAATTGTAGAAACCCTTTGGATTTATTTTCACCTTACTTGCCAAAGCAACCTCATCTTCTTTTAGCTTTTCTAATTTCTTTCTTAAGATTCTTTTTACATTCTTTATATTCCTCGAGCACCTTACTTACTCCATGCATCCTATATTTATTGTAGATCTCTCTCCTTTTCCGAACCAAGTTTCCAATATCCCTTGAAAACCATGCCCCTCTCAAACTTTTAACCTTTCCTTTCAACCTAACAAGAACATAAAGATTCTGTAACCTCAAATTTCACCTTTAAATGACCTCCATTCCTCTATTATATCCTTCCCATAAAACAAATTGTCCCAATCCACTCCTTCGAAATCCTTTTGCATCTCCTCAAAGTTAGCCTTTCTCCAATCAAAAATCTCAACCCTGGGTCCAGTCCTATCCTTCTCCATAATTATACTGAATCTAATGGCATTGTGATCACTGGACCCGAAGTGCTCCCCAACACATACCTCCATCACCTGACCTATCTCATTCCCTAACAGGAGATCCAACACTGCCCCTTCTCTAGTTGGTACCTCTATGTATTGCTGCAAAAAACTATCCTGCACACATTTTACAAACTCCAAACTATCCAGCCCTTTTACAGAATGGGCTTCCCAGTCTATGTGTGGAAAATTAAAATCTCCCACAATCACAACCTTGTGCTTACTACAAATATCTGTTATCTCCTTACAAATTTGCTCCTCCAATTCTCACTCCCCATTAGGTGGTCTATAATACACCCCTATAAGTGTAACTACACCTTTCCCATTCCTCAATCCCACCCAAATAACCCCCCTAGACAAGCCCTCTAATCTATCCTGCCAAAGCACCGCTGTAATATTTTCTCTGACAAGCAATGCAACACCTCCTCCTCTTGCCCCTCCGATTCTATCACACCTGAAGCAATGAAATTCAGGAATATTTAGTTGCCAATCACACCCCTCCTGCAACCATGTTTCACTAATAGCTACAACATCATATTTCCAGGTGTCAATCAATGCTCTAAGCTCATCCACCTTTCTTACAATGCTCCTAGCATTAAAATAGATGCATTTAAGGAACATTTAAGATGTGGTGATGAATAAACTTTAGACCCATCAGAATACAATACACAATATTTCTGATAGTGTAACTGAGGTTATTTATGGAAAAAAATTCTTGAATGTAACTGAGATCCTGCTAGACACAAGACTAAACTCTCCCTAGATTGCCTGCTGTAAATACAGTATTAAGTTATCACAACAATTAAGCTCCATCAGCGAGTTTACAGACTTCAGGCCAGGAAAACCCCTACCACTGGAGCATTTTGGGAGCCTTATCTTCTGTGGTGTTTTTTTAAAAATTTTAGATGGATCAACCACAGTGGGCCAGATTGCTTTCCTCACTTATCTTGTAGCAAATGGTGTTAATTAAACTACTTTGAGCCTACAGACAGACATAACTATTGCTTCGGTGTTTGTACTTGCTGTATACAAATCTGAGGCTGAGCTGGATTTCTTCTGATTAACTGCACCTACTGAACCAATCAACTTGTCCTCACATCAGGTCAGAGTCATGTATTGAGCATTAAATCCAGATTTGACCAGTTACGTTCTTTTTTCCACACCCCAGCTACTTGTTGGCTTACCTTTATATTGCAGGCTTGCTCCATTAATCTCCTGGCATTTTCCTCGGCTCTGTAGCGCTTTGGCAACTGGACACGGAAGAACTTTAAAGCCCCTTCAAAGTCGGCCTGCAGCAAGTCCTCCTTTGAGGTCTGCGAAGGTGAAACCAACAATGAGCTTCCTCTTGGAAATGAGATATGTGAAGCAGTTAACCAACACAGCACAACTCATGACAAAAAGGAGGAAAGAACAATGCTATAGACAGGAACTTTCCATTCTCTACGTCACTAATAATTCCACTAAGCTAGCCTCAGTTAACCACAGTCACAAGGATGTTCATCTTAAATACCTGCAGCTGGAAGTGGTTAAGCTGAAACTATTAGTTTTTTCAATTCACTACACTGCCTAGATCTGTAACCACCTCTGGCATGTACAACCCACCACAATCATGATGTTCTTTCATATTTGGCCTCTTAAAGATCTTCCATCCTTTACAGTTGCTCCCCTTCACTACCTATATGCCTAATTTCTGAAAATATTTCCTTTGAGCTCCTCTGCCTCTCCACATACTTCAATCCTACCACATCAAGGATCAAGAATCAACTTTACTTGCCATATAGATTTACAAATATCAGGAATTTGCTGTGGTGTGTTGGTGCAACATGTCACAAAAACATTCAACAATTACAAAGAATAGAATAAAGAGTTAATAAGGATATAGAATTACTCTTCTATGTGAATTTTTAGCCCATTCGTTAGCCCCCTATCCTAACCTTGCTCACTGGAACATCTGGTAAGACTTCTTCATAGAGTTCTTACAGTTGTACAGCACAGAAACAGGCCCTTTGGCTCAAATGGCCTATGCCAGCAACGATGACCCATCAAAGCTAGGCCCATTTGTTATTGTTTGGATCAGAACCTTTCCAATCCATGCACCTGTCCAACTGTCTTTTAAAAATTGTTATTGTACTTGTCTCAAATACTTCCTCTGCAAATAAATCCCCCTGAACAACAGGTATACCACTATGGGTACTGCTGGGGGAGGGATAACCTAACAGAGGAATGTCACAATGGTTGGGTCTCTGGCACTGAATCTGGCTCTGTGACTCCAAAGGGAAGGGGGGAGAAGAGGCGCGCTGTGGGGTTAGGAGATTTGTTGGTAGGGGAATGGACAGGAAGTTGTGGGTGAGAACGAGATTTCCCGATGGTATGTTGTCTCCTGGCTGCCAGAGTCTGGGTCATCTCGGATCGAATCCTCAGCATTCTTCTGGGAAGGTGAACAGGCAGAGGTTGTGGTCCATGTAGGTAATAATGACATGGGTTGGACAAGTAACGAGGTTCTGCATGGGGAGTTCAGGGAGTTAAGTGCTCAGTTAAAGGGCAGGGCCTACAGGGTTGTGATTTTCAGATTGCTACTCTTGCCACGTGCCAGTAAGGCCAGTACTAGGAGGATTACGCAAACACGAGGAAATCTGCAGATGCTGGGATTTCAAGCAACACACATAAAAGTTGCTGGTGAACGCAGCAGGCCAGGCAGCATCTCTAGGAAGAGGTAGAGTCGACGTTTCGGGCCGAGACCCTTCGTCAGGTCATGGTGCGACTAGTGTCCTGAGCCGTGTTTATGTCATGTAAGAAGTGTCGGAGGAAAGGCGAATGAGGTCAGGGCATGAATCAACACCTGGAATTATGATGGGCTTGGTTGCATGACGGCAGGACTGGCAGCTCATTATACTGGGGTTCCATTGTTTCATACGTGACAGAACGTGAGGGATTAAAGGAGGAGGGGTGGCATCAGTGGTCAGGGAAAATATAATGCAGTGCTCCATCAGGACAGACTGGAGAACTCAACTAGTGAGGCAAAGGTATATTTGAAAAGTGGGAGGCCTTCAAAAATGAATTTTGAGAGTACAAAGCTTATATGTGCCTGTCAGAATAAAAGATAAAGATAAAAGTGTAGAAAACATTGGCTTTCAAGAGATATTGAAGCCCTGGTTAAGAGAAAAAAGGAGGGGCACAGCAGTTATAGGCAAGTAGGAACAATAATATGTTTATGGAGTACAAGTAAAGCAAGAGAACACTTATAGGCCAGGACCCTTCAGTCCTGATGAAGGGTCTCTGCCCGAGATGTCGACTGTACTCTTTTCCATAGATGCTGCCTAGCCAGCTGAGTTCCTCCAGCATTTTGTGTTTGTTACTTAAGAAAGAAATCAGGAGGGCTAAAATAAGGCATGAAGTTATCCTAGCAGCCAAGGTAAAGGAGAATCCTAAGGGATTCTGCAGATATGTTAAGAGCAAAAGGATTGCAGGGCAAAATTGGTCCTCTGGAACAGCGGTCCCCAACTACTGGGCCGCAAAGCATGTGCTACCAGGCCGTGAGGGAACGATATGAGTCAGCTGCACCTTTCCTCATCCCCTGTCACGCACTGTTGAACTTGAACATAGGGTTACCAACTGTCCTGTATTTGCGGGACATCCCGTATTTGCCGGGACATCCCATGTATTGGGCTAAATTGGATTGTCCGTATTTCCCCCGCTAAGGTACAGCATTCCTATGAAAGCTTTCGTGCCGAAATGGCGTGAAGCAAAGAAACAATTACCATTAATTTATATGGGAAAATTTTTTGAGTGTTCCCAGACCCAAGAAATAACCTAACAAATCATACCAAATAACACATAAAACTGAAAATAAATAAAAATAAAAATAAATAAAAATAGTAAAAGCAGGAATGATATGATAAATACACAGCCTATATAAAGTAGAAACAATGTATGTACAGTATAGTCAGGAAGATGAAGGCAAAAGCGATTGGGGGGGGTGAAATCGGCACATACACACATGCGCACGTCATGCATGCACACACAGGTGCCCGTGCAAGGCTTCATGGTCATGGTAGTCTTTCTCGGGGTAAATACAAGTGTCCCAGGATTTGACTGCTACTTTTGTCCCTTATTTGGGAGTGAGAAAGTTGGCAACCCTAACTGTAAAAGACATGTTGAGGTGATTTTAACCCTACTTGAACACCCCCTCCCCCCAGGTCAGCCAGTCCGCAAGAATATTGTCAATATTAAACCGGTCCGCGGTGCAAAAAAGGTTGGGGACCCCTGCTCTGGAAGACCAGAATGGTAATCCATATGTGAAGCCAAAATGGATAAGGGAGATCTTAAATGAATTCTTTGAATCTGTATTTACCCAGGAGATGGATATGGAATCTATAGAAGTGAGGCAAAGCAGCATCAATTTCATGGAGCTTGCAGAGATAATAGAGGAGGAGGTATTTGCTACCTGGCAGCATTTCAGGGTGGATAAATCCCTAGGACCTGACAATTTCAAATCCCTTACTCACTCTTCTTTCAGTTAGTCCTGACGAAGGGTCTCGGCCTGAAACGTCAACTGCACCTCTTCCTAGAGATGCTGCCTGGCCTACTGCGTTCACCAGCAACTTTTATGTGTGTTGCTTGAATTTCCAGCATCTGCAGAATTCCTGTTGTTTGCGTTTTTTTTTGACCTGACAATGTGGTTCCTTGGACCCTACGGGAGGCAAGTGCAGGAATTGCTGGGACCCTTGAATAGATATCTAAAACATCCTTTGTGACAGGAGAGGTACTGGAGGATTGGATGATAGCCAATGCTGTTCTGCTGTTTAAAAATGGGTGTAAACATAAACCAGGAAATTATAGGCCAGTGAGTATGACATCAGTTGTGGGAAAGTTATTGGAAGGTATTCTAAGGGACCAGACATATAAGTATTTGGATAGACATGGACTGATTAAGGATAGTCAACATGGCTTTGCGAGTGGTAGGTCACGTATAACCAATCTTAAAGGAAGTTACCAGGAAAGTGGATGAAGACAAGGCAGTGGATGTTGTCAACATGGACTTTAGTAAAGCATTTGACAAGGTCCCGAGTGCTAGTCAAGAAAGTTCAGACACTTGGCATTCAGGATGAGATTGTAAATTGGATTAGACATTGGCTTTGTGGGAGAACTAGAGAGTGGTAACAGAAGATTGCCTCTCTAACTGGAGGCCCGTGACTAGTGCTGTGCCACAGAGATCGGTGCTGGGTCCTTTGTTGTTTGTCATCTATATCAATGATCTGAATGATAATGTGGTTAACTGGATCAGCAAATTTGCTGATGACACCTAGATTGGGGGTGTAGATAACAATGAGGAAGGCTGTCATGGCTTGCAGAGGGATCTGCATCAGCTGGAAAAATGGGGTGAAAAATGGCAGATGGAATTTATTAGTGCAAGGTTTTACAGTGTTTTACCAGAGTAGGTCTTCTACAGTGAATGCTAGGGCACTGAGGAGTGTGGTAAATCAAAGGGATCTGGGAATACAGGTCCATAATTAGTTGAAAGTGGCATCACAGGTAGATGGGGTCAAAAAAGAAAACTTTTGGCACATTGGCTTTCATAAATCAATGTATTGAGTACAGGAGATGGGATCAACACACACAAAATGCTGGAGGAAATCAGCAGGCCAGGCAGCATCTATGGAAAAAGCTGTACAGTCGATGTGTCAGGCTGAAACCCTTCGGCAGGACTGGAGAAAAAACTGCTGAATTCCCCCGTGTTTTTATGTGTGTTGCTCAGATTTCTAGCATCTTCACATTTTCTCTTGTTTGTGACAGGAGATGGGATGTTATGTTGAAATTGTATAAGACATTGGTGAGGCCTAATTGGTGTGCAGTTTGGTGACCTACCTACAGGAAAGATGTAAACAAGGTTGAGAGAGTGTTGAGAAAATTTACAAAGTTGTTGCCGGGTCTGGGGGACTTGAGTTATAAGGAAAGACTGAATAGATTAGGATTTTATTATTTAGAATGTAAGTGATAGGTTAAATGTAAGCAGGCTTTTTCCACTGAGGTTGGGTGGGACTACAACCAGAGGTCATGGGTTAAGGTGAAAAGTGAAAAGTTTAAGGGGAACTTTTAACTTGTGTGGAATGAGTTGCCAGTATGTGGTGCATGCAAGCTTAATTTTAACTTTTAAGAGAAGTTTGGAGAGGTTCATGGATAGTAGGGATATGGAGGGCTATGGTCCTGGTGCAGGTCGATGGAGTAGGCTGCTTAAATGATTTTGGCATGGACTAGATGGGCTGAAGGGCCTGTTTCTGTGCTGTACTTCTCTATGACTCTTGCAACTCACTTCACATACATACCTTTTACTCTTTGTGTAAAAAAATTTGCCTCTCAAGTTCCTATTAAATCTCTCCCTTCTTAAATGTATGCTCTTGATTCTTATGTGAGCAGTTTGGGACCTGTTATCATATGAAAGATGCTATTCTTGATTGTTTGAGGCTTGCCACATGTGTTGGACAACATGTGTCAGATACATCATACACAAAAGCCTTGAAATGCTCCTGTAAAGCCACATTGGTGGCCTAAATTTTACAATATGTTCACCAGACATTTTCGATGAAGAGTGATACTTCAAAGGGCAACATGCTGGTTTTCATAGGCTGGTATTAATATGCACCGGGTTATTTTGATTGGCAAATAAATGCAGTGGACATAAAAATGATGTGATCTGCCAGTAACTAATTCAAAAACCTAAAGCTCTATCAACAGATAGATTTGGTTTTGGGTAGTACTGAGCTTTGTCAGAATCATAGAGGCATACAGCAAGGAAATAGACCCTGCAGCCCAGAGTTCATGTGGGCCATCGTCATTTTGTGTGTGTTTTTTACATACATATATATATATATACACACTCATATGGAGAAGCTGGTGGAGGGGATGAGGGGAAAGGAAGGCGAGGGCGGAGAGAGGATGATTCAATATATATATAAGTTTTTTAAAAATCAGGACTGTTGGAGTTTACACTACAAGTGAGGCTGATTCCTTGGTGTAAAATCAAGCCACAGAAACAAAGAAGAAACCTATGTTGAATAGTATACAAAAAGATTCTGGGAGTTTTAACGGAAAATAAAGGGTATCTCCAGCCTAATGTCAGATGGAATTCAGCAGCCAAGTAATGTCTTGCATGAGCAGAGAGCCGATGTACAGATGCTACTTAGATTACTATAAGGGTCTGTTCCTGAGAACAGTTTGTACCTGCAACACTTTGGAAGTTGTAAATACGGATCAGTGGCAATATATTTAAATAAAAACATAAGCCAGTCAAGGCCAATGTGTTGTTAAATTAGGGTGTTCCAACTCAGCATTCAGATTTCTCTGCAATATGCAATCAGATTGCCACAAACTGAGTTTACACACAGCAGAATATGCCTACAACTCCACAGCAGCTGGCAAATCTATCCCACCAATCTCCTGAACACTCATTCAAATATATGGACTGTACATAAGTTGGATGTTCATAACCTGGGGAGAAACTGTACACAGCTAAAGAAATTTTGCTGATAACTGAGGCAGCATTGGTCAGAGTTAATCAGCAAGGTTGTTATGGAGGTTGCTACCACACTGAAGGGTGGAACTCGGGGGCTCAGCATGTCTGTTTGAAGTGACCAAGGGAAATGACTAGACTAGTGCAAAAACAAAGTACTCACTTGATAAAGTATCCTCAGATAAAGGTAATAGAACACAGAATAAATTAGCACAAAGGATCAACAGAAAGAGCAGTAGAACTGTTGAGAAAGTAGCTTAGATGAAGTGAGGTTACATTGCCCACCAGTCAGACCATCATCATATCCAATCTGCCTCGCCAACCCACCCAAACTATGAGTCACCGCTCTGCAGAAACTTGCTTTCTGATCTTCTTCTTCATGTGCCTTGCGTGTTACACGCTTGGGCAATCATGGCTCTCCACATCGAACGATCCCTCGCAGCGTCAATGATCTGTTAGTTCTTTCACAGTGTCCATATATTTTCTTCTTTGCCTTCCTCTTCCGTGTTTCCCAGGCATACGGCCTTGTAATGTAAGGCATTTTATTTCTCCCTTTCTGATGACATGGCCCAGGTATTTAAGTTTCCTCTCATTTAATGTTCTCATTAAAGATCTTTTTGTGTGGGCACATTGGAGTACTATCTCATTAGTTACCCTATGATATTTTCAGAATTCTTCTAAGAAACCACATTTCTGTTGCTGCTAAGTTTCTTTGGAGTTCTGGTGTTATAGTCCATGTTTTGGAAGTATACAGCAAGATTGACCAGATGTAACATTTTAGTAGCCTAAGCCTTGTTGTCATAGAAATGTGTCCATTGGTAAAAATGGGTTTCATTTTTTGGAAGTTGGTTTTGGCAATGGCAATTCTTCTTTTCCTTTCTACTTTACTTCTAGTATCTTGTGATATAAAGCTACCAAGGTAATTAAAGCTTGATTAAAGATTTTGTTCAATCTCTTGGTTACCTATGTACAATTGGCAGTTGGGAGCAATGTTCCCTCTAATTTTTTGTAGTTAGTGTGCGCAAAAATCTTATGTTGTGCAAATTTTTTTCCTGTGACAAAAATATGTGCGTACTGAAGGCACACATGGCACAGTTTATGTAGGTTTACAAAATATTTGACATAAAACTGCACGGAATAACAACGAAATAACATACATATTTAAGTCACTCAGTTATTTTCTCTCTCTCCTGTCTTTGGCATTTACCCATTCTTTGTAAACTCTGTCTAGACTAATAGAACTTCAATCCAATTGATAGCTTTTGATTCTCATTAACATATCCAAATGACATTCACCTAAATGGTTTCTCAGCTTGTTTTTGAGTTGATTCATTAGGCTAAAACCTCACTCACAGTCCGTACTAGACACAAGAGAGGTTCCCCCAATGTTCATCAACTGTGCAAGGTCGCAAAACTGTTCATTTTAAAGTACAAATGCCACCATTTAAGCAAAGTTTGAAATCAGTTTGGATTTAATTTTTCCTTGCACAGAAAATTTGAAATCATTAAACTAACTATTACAGTATCTTCAGCTAGAAAATCATGATATTTTAGACATAAGGCACTAACTTGTTTATCGCCAAATGTGAAGTCACAATCTGCAATTGCGGAGAAATCAAAAGCTGACCATTCTTGTACCCCATCTTCAGGAAACCTTTCTTCTAAATGAACTCAAAGACTATTTATAAAAGTCAGCAGCGAACTTGTATCTACTGTGACGTTTTCTTCACGTTGTTAGCTTAGCAAAACTTTAACTTTGTCACTCCACGAAACATTGTCCCCCAGGTACTGCTTTCTTATCTTGTTAATTTTGCCTTGCGTAAAATGAAGTGAATCAATCGGTGTCAGGCCACTCTTTTGCAGAATCTTGCACAGTACAGCCAGTTCATCAAAGGCATCACTTAAAGCCTGTAAAGCTACATTTTATGTGATGTTTATCAATTTCTTGTGACAGTATTTAGCCACAGGGTCATTTGACTGATCTTTATCAATAAAAACTTAGTAAGCTATCTACAGGATTTGAAACAGATCTTTGTAAACTGTCCGCCAAAGATGGCTGCCGCCGTGATGCAGCTGTACAAACTGGAACAGGAAAGGTGAGGTGACGTGACGTAAATTAGTGACGTGCATTGTGGTATTCGAAAAACCGACTAACTAGTTAACAGAAACATTTAGCTAAAAGATTATTTTCAATAAGTATAATTATTAATTACTACATTATTTTAGGTAACTAACTTTTTGTGCGCACATTTCCTTTGTGTGCTGGTTGAAAAACGTGTGTGCGTCTGCACACGCACACAGCTTGGAGGGAACATAGGTTGGGAATATCCTGCCGTTTTGATATTACCATACATTTGGTTCTTTTACAGTTGAGGGTTAGACCAAAATCTGCGCTTGTTTGTACGACTTTGTCTAGGAGGATTTGTAGGTCTTCTGCAGCACATGCTATTAGGGTGGTATTGTCTGCATATCTTATATTATTGATGTTAACACCTCCAATTTTTATCCCATCTAGGTCTTCCATTTCTCTGAGAATCATTTCACTATAGATATTAAACAATTCTGGTGAGGCAACGCATCCCTGTCTAACTCCTCTTTGAATTTTAGTCCAACTGCTTATATTATCATCAATTTTAACCGCCGCTGTTTGGTTCAATATAAATTTTGAAGCAGTTGTTGGTCCCTTCCTTCAATGTTTAGTTTAGCGAAAATTTGAAATAACTTTTCATGTTGCACTTTGTCGAATGCTTTAGTGAAATCAATAAAACATAGACAGTCATCATTCTGATATTCAATTGCCCTTTCTGAAAGCATTCGTAGTATGAAAATTGTGTTCCTAGTTCCTCTATCCTCAATAAACCCATATTGCAGTTTAGAAGTTTCTGGCCTTAACTTGTTTTTAATTCGACTCAGAACAATTCTCAACAAAATCTTTAGTATGTGACTCATAACACTGATTGTTCTATAATTTTCGCAGTCAATAGTTCTAGGAATTTTTAGCAGAGTTATAAATACTGATTTCAAGAGATCATCAGGCAATACACCAGACTCATATATGCCATTAAACAGTTCAAAAAGAATATCTATGCCTAGATCTTCTAGGGCTTATATCATTTCCACTGAAATTTCATCAGGTCCAGTGGCTTTACCATGTTTCATGCTTTTCATTGCTTTAGTTATTTCTTCTTTGGTAATAGGTGGGCCAGAATTAGGGTGTTTAATATCTGGGGGTTCCCCTCTATTATCCTCAAACAGCTGCTGTATATACTGAATCCACCTCTCACATACTTTATCTGGATCTGTTAGTATGGATCTGTCTGCTGATCTTATGCATCCTGTAGAGGAGGTTTTCTTAATTCCAGTAATTCCTTTAATTTTCTTGTGCATTTCTTTGCTGTTGTTAATATGGCCTTCTACTTCATTGCATTTTTAATTCAGCCATTCTTCCTTTGCAATATTGCACAATTGTCTCATCTGTCTGTCTAGCTCTCTGTGTTGTACTTCATTATTCTTCACTAACCTTCTTTGTTCCATCAGATCTAGAATTTCTTGGGTTATCCACCCTTTGTTGGTGTGTTGGATTTCTTGTACTGGGATTATCTCCTCTGCTGATTGTTGTATAGCAGTGGTCCCCAACCTCCGGGCCGCAAAGAATGCAGGGGTGCAGCGGTAACCAGAGTGCACCCAGCACATCTTTAAGAAAAAAGCTGAAATAAACAAGCTAATTAATTAGGTGCCGCCCAGCACATAAATGTCCGCCCAGATCAGAGGCGATGCAATCGGCAATCGCCTCTAATCTGGGCTGACATTTACGTGCCGGGCAGCACTTAATCAATTAGCTAGTTTATTTTGGCTTTTTTTCTTAAAGATGTGCTGGGTGCATTCCGGCTACCGCTGCACCGCTGCATTCTTCGCGGCCCGGAGGTTGGGGACCACTGCTGTATAGCATATTTAAATCTGTCCCAAATAGGTATTGTTACGTTTTCGTTGAGGTGTTCTTCTACAGCTGTCTTGAATTATTGCTTAAGTATGCTATCTTTTTTAAGTTCTCCCAAGTTCTCTGCCAGTGCAGAGTGGCCAGTGAGTGAGTGGGCCAGTGAAGGAGTGGAGCTTTGAGGCTTTGGCTCGAGAGGTTTTGGAAGTTGGATTGTGTAATCAAGTCAATCAAGATTTGAATAGCTCAGACTCAGCAGAAAGCAGTTGATTGGGCAATCGAAAATTGAAAAGCTCGAACAAATAAAAAGAGGGGTAGCTCAAGCAGGGCGGCCAGTGAGTGAGTGAGCCAGTGAAGGGGTGGAGCTTTGAGGCTTTGGCTCGAGAGGCTTCAGCGACCAGAGGCTGAGGACAAGCTTACTCCCAGTCAGGTAAGGCCAGGTAAGTTTCTTTAATTAATTTAATTAACTTCGGAGTTGGTAATGGGAGAGTTCTCTTGGGGCACTAGATGGAGTAAGCTGCATTTTGGCTTTGCTCCGTTCATTTTTCAATCTTTTTACCACCCTTTTACTATCTATATTAAAGTGTTTATAACACTTTTATATGCTTGAACTTTGATTTTTAATTGCTGGAAATGGATACCAGAGGGAAAAAGGCATCAGCCGAAGACAAGGAAGCCGGTAATGGAAATGGAAGGAGAGAAGGTGATCCTAAACAGCTTCAACTCACTTTGGAGGCTATGTAGAAGCTCCTGAATGATAAATTCGATAGAAGATTTTCTACTTTGGAAGTACTGTTAAAGGAGATTGAAGGTAGACTGGGAGCACTTAAGCGGGAGAGTGAAAAACAACAGCGGCAAATTTCTGAACTCGATGAAGCTGGTAGACAGAGAGATCGTCGACTGAATCTGTTGGAAAAGAAATTAACTTTGACCACTCAAACACCGGAACAGCATAAAGTCAAGATTATTGACCTGGAAAGTCGCAGTTGTAGACAGAATTTGCGAATAATAGGACTCTGTGAAGACATTGAGATTGGTGACTTTACTAAATTCTTTTCTCAATTTTTAATGGACGTGTTCAGCTCTGAAGTTTTTTCTACTCCCCTTATACTTGATCGTGTTCACCGGGCTTTAAGAGCAAAACCTCCTAAATAGTGGAAGCCTCGACCTGTTACACTCCGATTCCACTATGTGCATAGCAAGGAGCATTTAATCCGTATTGCCCATCGGAAAGGAGTTATTGAACATGGAGACCTCAAGTTTCGTCCTGAGGTAATGCGAGAAAGATCGCTTTTTAAACTGGTGATGTCTGAGCTCTAGCAAAGAAAGTTCTAAGTAGCTCTGCTATTTCCAGCTCACCTAAGGGTTGTCCTGCCTGATAAATCACGTAAATAGTTTAAATCCGTGGACGAAGCTCATCAATTCCTTGAGGATCAACGTTCAATCTCAGCTGTCAATTTACTGTTTTTTCATGTCTGTACTCATTTCATAGATCTGGACTTCTAAGGTTTGAAGAATTTTGCCCTTAGTTTGATAATACTCGTACTTTGTTTTGGAGTATGGGTGTTGATCATGCTTTTATGTTAAAGTTCCTTTTTTTCCCTTTGTTATTTTATTTTATTATTTTCAATTGTTCGTTTTTGAAAATAATTAAGAATCTGATTTGGTGATTGATTTTTTTTTCCTGAAATATTAATGATTGGGTGTTAAAATTACTAAATTACTAAGAAGCATAAGGATAAAGTTAACTTTTTACCCTTAATTGATCATGTTAAACAACTGCTTACTAAATGGTCCCCATTGTCCTTATCATTGATTGGTCAAATTAATGCTATTAAGATGATTATTTTACCTAAATTTCTGTATCTAATTCAGGCGGTACCAATCTTCATCTCTAAATCCTTTTTTGATATTATTGATTCTAAAATTTCTTCATATATATGGCAGAATAAAAATCCTAGGTTAAGTAAGAAATATTTACAGAAATCAAAAAAGGATGGCGGTTTGGCATTGCCGAACTTTAGATTCTATTATTGGGCAATTAATATTCGATATCTAACATCCTGGACACAAGATTTGGATGAAATTCAATGTCCACGATGGGTGAACCTTGAGTGTGAGTCTGTACAGGTGTTCTCATTGGCTTCTATCTTAGGGGCTTCGCTTCCCTTTGCACTTACTAAACTGAATAAACAAACGATTAATCCAATAACTAAACATACAATATGAATATGGTTTCAATTTCCTAAATTTTTTGGATTGAATAAATTTATCCTATCAAGTCCTATTATATCCATTTTTTCTTCCAACTGTCTAGAACTGATCAAGCTTTTCTTTAATGGAAAAACGAAGGGAATAACATGTTTTTGTAATTTATTCATGAATAATTGTCTCGTCTTTTGAACAGTTGTCTAACAAATATAATTTGCCCAGATCACATTTTTTTTCAGATATTTACAGATTAGAAACCTTTTGAATGTTATTTTACCTACTTTTCCGACATCACATCAAACTGAAATTACAGAAAAAATTTTAGGTTTAAACCCCCATCAGAAGAGTTTAATAGCAATTATTTATGAGTTAATTACAAATATATGTCTAGGTACATCTGATAAAATTAAGAATGAATGGGAAAGAGAACTTCAGATATCTTTACCTATAGAGAAATGGGAGAAAATTCTCCAACTAGTTAACACTTCTTCAATGTGTGCTAGATTTGCTTTGATACAGTTTAAGGTGGCTCATAGGGCCCATAGGTCTAAGGATAAGTTAGCTCGTTTTTATTGCCATACAAATCCTGTCTGTGACAGATGTACTGTAATTCTGAGGTAGCTTCCTTGACACATATGTTCTGGTCTTGCCCTCTTTTGGAAAAATATTGGAAAGACATTTTTGATATTATTTCAGTAGTTTTGCATATTGATTTACAACCTCATCCTACTACTGCAATTTTTGGATTACCAGTGATAGACTCGGATCATTTATCCCCTTCAGCTTGCCGTTTGATTGCATTTGTTACATTAATAGTCAGAAGATCCATTTTATTTAAATACAAAGATTCTAATCCCCCTACTACATTTCAATGGTTTTCCCAAACTATAACATGTTTAAACTTGGAAAAAATTAGGAGTGGTACTATCAATCCTTCGATTAAATTTGAAGAAACTTGGAGGCCATTTATTCAATATTTTCATATGATGTAAGCTGACCTTTTCCGAATCCTTTTCAATAACTTTTTGTTTGTGCAGAGGAGTGGAGTTAATGACAGATAATGATTTTAACCGATGAAACATGGCAGCCCAGCCTTTGTTTTGTTTTGTTTTTTTTTGTTTTTTTTTAGTGTAGGGGGACTTTTTCTTTGTATAAAATTTTTTGAATCTTTTTCATGTTCAGTTATTAAGAGATTGGGAGGCTTAAATTACATATGTTACTTGGAGTCTGTATCTGCATATGTTAACCGTTATTAATGTAATCCCGATCCCTTTGTATCATTATCATTGTGATGTTTATCAATTCAAAACGTAAAAAAGGTTGAGAAAGAAAGAAAGGAGTTGGTAATGGAGGCAGCAGATGGGGAAGTCCAGTGCTCCGACTGTAAAATGTGGGAAGTCAGGGACAGCACAATTGCCTCTGATGACTACACCTGCAAAAGGTGCATCCAGCTGCAGTTCCTGTTAAACCGAGTTAGGGAGCTGGAGCTGGATGAACTTTGGATCATTTGGGAGGCAGAGGCAGTAATAGATCAGAGTTTCAGGGAGACAGTCACCCCTAAAAGTCAGGAGACAGGTAACTGGGTGACTGTCAGGAGAGGGTAGGGTAATAGACAGAAAGAGCAGAGCACCCCTGTGGCCGTTCCCATCAATAATAAGTACACAGTTTTGGATACTGTTGGTGGGGATCACCTACCAGTGACTAGTTGTAGTGGTCGCGTCTCTGGCACCGAGACTGGACCCTCAGCTCAGAAAGGAAGGAGGAAAAAAAGGAGAGCATAATGATAGGGGATTCGATAGTTAGGGGGACAGATAAGAGGTTCTGTTGGAGAGATTGAGAATCCCGGATGGTCTGTTGCCTCCCTGGTGCCAGGGCCCACGATATCTCGGATCGAGTTCTCAGTATTCTCAGGAGAGAGGGAGAGCAGCCAGATGTCGCAGTCCACGTGGGGACCAATGACATAGATAGGAGTAAGGATGAGGCCCTGAAGAAGGAATATAGGGAGTTAGGAAAGAAGTTAAAAAGCAGGACGTCAAGGGTGGTAATCTCGGGAGTGCTGCCTGTGCCATGAGACAGAGAGGGTAGGAACAGGAAGTTATGGCAGATGAATGCGTGGCTGAAGAGTTGATGCAGGGGGCAGGGGTTCAGATTTCTGGATCATTGGGATCTCTTCTGGGGAAGGTCTGACCTGTACAAAAAGGATGGGCTGCACATCAACTGGAAAGGGTCCAATATCCTGGCGGGCAGGTTTGCTAGAGCCTTTAGGGAGGGTTTAAACTACGTTTGTAGTTTGGCAGGGGGGTGGGAATCAGAATTTGAGTGCAGAGATTAGGGTAGAAGGACAAGGGCATGATGCTATGTGTTCTGAGTTGGTGACAAAGGACAGGTAGGGGACGAAACATAAATGTAGCCAGTTAGAGTGGTTGAAATGTGTCTATTTCAATGCTAGGAGTATTAGGAATAAAGGGGATGCACTTAGAGCATGGATCAGTACGTGGAACTATGATATTATGGCCGTCACTGAAACTTGGCTGGAGGAAGGGCAGGATTGGCTGATGCAGGTACCGGGGTTTAGGTGTTTTAAAAGGAATAGAATGAGAGGTAGAAAAGGCGGGGGGAGTAGCATTACTGGTCAGGGATAGTATCACGCCTATAGAAAGGGAGGAAGCTGCAGAGGGAGTGTCCACTGAGTCGGTGTGGGTGGAAGTCAGATATAGGAAAGGATCAATCACTGTGCTGGGAGTAGTCTATAGGCCCCCAAATAGCCCTCGGGACACCGAGGAGCAGATAAGCAGGCAGATTTTAGAATGGTGCAGGAAATACAGGGTTGTAGTTATGGGTGATTTCAACTTCCCTCATAATGACTGGCACCTCCTGACTTCAAGGGGGATAGATGGGGCTGAATTTGTCAGGTGTGTTCAAGAAGGATTCCTGATGTGGACTGGCCGATGAGAGGAGAGGCCATACTGGATCTAGTTCTGGGTAATGAACCTGGTCAGGTGGCAGACCTCTTGGTGGGGGAGCATTTTGGTGAGAATGACCACAACTCCCTTAGCTTCAGCATAGCTATGGAAAAGGATAAAAACAGAAAAAATGGGAAAGTGCTTAACTGGGGAAGGGCTAACTATGAAGGGATGAGGCAGGAACTAGTGACAGTAAATTGGAAACAGATGTTCAAGGGTGAAAGCAAAGAAGTAATGTGGAGGAAGTTTAGGGACCACTTGTGCTGGGTTTAGGATAGGTTTGTCCCACTGAGACAAGGAAAAATGGTAGGAAAAGAGAACTGTGGCTGACAAAACATGTGAGGCATCTCGCCAAGAGGAAGAAGGAAGCATATGTTAGATTTAAGAAGCAGGGAGCAGGAGGGGCTCATGAGAAATATAGGGTAGCCAGGAAGGAGCTTACGAAAGGACTTAGGAGAGCTCGAAGGGGACATGAGAAGGCCTTGGCATGTAGGATTAAGGAAAACCCCAAGGTGTTCTATGCGTATGTGAAGAACAGAAGGATGACAAGAATGAAGGTGGGGCCGCTAAAGGATAAAGAAGGCAACATGGCCTGGAGGCGGAGGAGGTTGAGGAGGTCCTAAATTAATACTTTGCTTCAGTATTCACAAGTGAAAAAGACCTTGATCAGGGTGAGGTCGAAACAGAACTGGTCTGTGTGCTGGACAATGTGGAGATTAAGGAAGAAGAAGTGTTGGATCTTCTTAAAAACATCAAGATTGATCAGTCCCCAAGGCCAGACGTGATATACCCCAGGTTGCTGTGGGAAATGAGAGATCACTGGAGCAGCAGCTATGATCTTTGAATCCTCTTTGGTTGCAGGGGAGGTGCCGGAGGACTGGAAAATGGCAAATGTAGTTCCCTTGTTTAAAAAAGGTAATAGCGAGAATCCTGGGAACTTTAGGCTGGTGAGTCTTACGTCAGTGGTCTGCAAGTACAGTCTACTCAAGGATAGTCAACATGGCTTTATGAAGGGTAGGTTGGGCCTCACGAGCCTAATTGAGTTTTTTGAAGAGGTAACAAAAGAAATTGATGAGGGTAGGGCGGTAGATGTGCTCTACATGGATTTTAGCAAGGCACTTGACAAGGTCCCCCATGAGAGACTCATCCAGAAAGTCATGAGACATGGTATCAGTGGAACCTTGGCTGTTTGGATAAAAAATTGGCTTACAGGAAGAAAGCAGAGGGTAGTAGTGGAAGGAAAGTATTCTGCCTGGAGGTCAGTGACTAGTGAAGTGCGACAAGGATCTGTTCTGGGATCCCTGCTCTTTGTGATTTTTATGAATGACGTGGATGAAGAGGTGGAAGGATGGGTGAGTAAGTTTGCAGATGACACGAAGATTGGAGGAGTTGTGGATGGAGCTGTAGGTTGTCGAAGGTTACAAGAGGATATAGACAGGATGCAGAGTTGGGCAGAAAAGTGGCAGATGGAGTTCAATCTGGATAAGTGTAAGGTGATGCATTTTGGAAGGACAAACCAGAAGGCTGAGTACAGGGTTAATGGTTGGTTACTTAAGGGTGTGGATGAACAGAGGGACCTTGAGGTTCAAATCCATACATCCCTCAAGGTCACTGCACAGGCTGATAGGATAGTTAAGAAGGCCTATGGATGCTAGGCTTCATTAATAGGGGGACTGAGTTCAAGAGTAGAGAGGTCATGTTGCAACTCTACAAATCTCTGGGGAGACCACACTTCGAGTATTGTGTTCAGTTCTGGTCACCTCATTATAGGAAGGATGTGGAAGCTATGGAGAGGGTACAGTGGAAATTTATCAGGATGTTGCCTGCATTGGAAAATAAGTCTTATGAGGCAAGGTTAGCAGAGCTGGGACTTTTCTCTTTGGAGCGTAGAAGGATGAGAGGGGACTTGATAGAGGTCTACAAGATTATGAGAGGCATAGATAGGATGGATAGCCAGTACCTGTTTCCCAGGGCACGAATAGAAAACAGCAGAGGGCATATGTACAAAGTTAAGGGAGGGATGTTTAGGGGAGACATCAGGGGTAAGGGGTAAGTTTTTTTACACAGACAGTTGTACGTGCCTGGAATGACTTGCCAAGGATGGTTGTGGAGACTAAAACATTAGGGGTATTTAAGAGTCTCTTGGACAGGCACATGGATGAAAGAAAAATAGAGGGTTACGGGGTAGTGTGGGTTTGTACTTTTTTTTAAGGAATATATGGGTTGGCACAACATTGCGGGCCAAAGGGCCTGTACTATGCTGTAGTATTCTAGTGTCTAGTGTCGAACATATATTTCTTTCTCTTTTTTCCACGTTTCAGTTTCTTTAATTTTGCTTTAATGGTAGCTATTACTGGATGGTGATCTGAACCACAGTCTGCTCCTGGGTAAGCTTTAGAATTCGTGATATTATTTCCAAAGCGTTCATTGATGGTAATGAAATCTATTTGATTCCTTGTTCTATCTCCAGGGCCAATCCAAGTACACAATCTACATGGATGGTTTTTATATCAAGTATTACATAGAACATAGAATAGTACAGCACAGTACAGGCCCTTCAGCCCACAATGTTGTGCTGACCTTCAAACCCTGCCTCCCATATAACCCCCCACCTTAAATTCCTCCATATACCTGTCTAGTAGTCTCTTAAGTTTCACTAATGTATCTGCCTCCGCCACTGACTCAGGCATCAACCACTCTGAGTAAAAAACCTTCCCCTAATATCCCCCTTGAACTTCCCACCCCTTACCTTAAAGCCACGTCCTCTTGTATTGAGCAGTGGTGCCCTGGGGAAGAGGTGCTGGCTATCCACTCTATCTATTCCTCTTAATATCTTGTATACCTCTATCATGTCTCCTCTCATCATCCTTCTCTCCAAAGAGTAAAGCCCGAGCTCCCTTAATCTCTGATCATAATCCATACTCTCTAAACCAGGTCTCCTCTGTACCCTTTCCAATGCTTCCACATCCTTCCTATAGTGAGGCGACCAGAACTGGACACAGTACTCCAAGTGTGCCCTAACCAGAGTTTTATAGAGCTGCATCATTACATCGCGACTCTTAAACTCTATCCCTCGACTTATGAAAGCTAACACCCCATAAGCTTTCTTAACTACCCTATCTACCTGTGAGGCAACTTTCAGGGATCTGTGGACATGTACCCCCAGATCCCTCTGCTCCTCCACACTACCAAGTATCCTGCCATTTACTTTGTACTCTGCCTTGAAGTTTGTCCTTCCAAAGTGTATCACCTCACACTTCTCTGGGTTGAACTCCATCTGCCACTTCTCAGCCCACTTCTGCATCTTATCAATGTCTCTCAGCAATCTTCGACAATCCTCTACACTATCCACACACCACCAACCTTTCTGTCGTCTGCAAACTTGCCAACCCACCCTTCTACCCCTACATCCAGGTCGTCAATAAAAATCACGAAAAGTAGGGGCCCCAGAACAGATCCTTGTGGGACACCACTAGTCACGACCCTCCAATCTGAATGTACTCCCTCCACCACAACCCTCTGCCTTTTGCAGGCAAGCCAATTTCTGAATCCACCTGGCCAAACTTCCCTGGATCCCATGCCTTCCGATTTTCTGAATAAGCCTACCGTGTGGAACCTTGTCAAATGCCTTACTAAAATCCATGTAGATCACATCCACTACACCACCCTCATCTATATGCCTGGTCACCTCCTCAAAGAACTCTATCAGGCTTGTTAGACACAATCTGCCCTTCACAAAGCCATGCTGACTGTCCCTGATCAGACCATGATTCTCTAAATGCTCATAGATCCTATCTCTAAGAATCTTTTCCAACAGCTTTCCCACCACAGACGTAAGGCTCACTGGTCTATAATTACCCGGACTATCCCTATTACCTTTTTTGAACAATGCAACAACATTCGCCTCCCTCCAATCCTCCGGTACCATTCCCATGAACATCAAAGAACATAAAGATCCTTGCCAGAGGCTCAGCAATCTCTTCCCTCGCCTCGTGGATCAGCCTGGGGAATATTCCGTCAGGCCCCGGGGACTTATCCGTCCTAATGTATTTTAACAACTCCAACACCTCCTCTCCCTTAATATCAACATGTTCCAGAATATCAACCTCACTCATATTGTCCTCACCGTCATCAAGTTCCCTCTCATTGGTGAATACCAAAGAGAAGTATTCATTGAAGACCTCGCTCACTTCCACAGCCTCCAAGCACATCTTCCCACCTTTATCTCTAATTGGTCCTACCTTCGCTTCTTTCATCCTTTGGTTCTTCACATAATTGGTGATCACTTGGTTGTTTCTGACACACCAATCAGTAAACCTTTCTCCATTTTCATTTTCTCTCTCCTAATTCAAAGGGTCCTATTAGGCGATCAACCCTTTCCTGTCCAACTTTGGTGTTAAAATCTCCCATGACTAGTTTTATATCCTGAGATTTACATTGGTCATAAGCACTGTTGAGATCTTCATAAAACTTGTTGATATCCTCTTCAACAGCATCATTTGCTTTCTGATATCACTGCTAAATACTCCTTCAAATATTTCAGACTGACAGTACTTCTTATCTATTCTTGATAATATCTATTGACCACTCTAAATTGCCTTTGTCCAGCAGCATAACCACAGCGCGATATTGTTTTATCTTTTAGGCTAGCTGTGGTATGTTGAACCATTAAACAAGCTTGAAAACAAACTGCTCAACAAAGCAAAGATTGATCAGCAGCTTATTGCTGAGGAGGAGATCTTTTAGATTTTGTAACATTCATTCCTAGCTGAGTCCAGCAAAACAGATTAACCATTGACAGATTACTGAGCCATGTTTAGTACTAATAGGTCATTCATTAGCTGTGAGGGAACTTAGGATATTGTGGTAGTCTGTGAGTCATATGTCCAAGGTTATAAAATCCAAGGTTTCTCTAGTCTTCTTCCATGGCAGTTCTTTTAAAAATGTTGCTGCATGACAAGGCAAGTTAGAGAAGTAGAAATGTTCAATGAATATCCTTTATTGAAGGCAACCGCTCTCAACTAATGGTAATATTTGTACAAAAATGTATCAAAGGTCATACCACACGGTACATTTTTTAAAGGTATACCTATAATACATTGTTCAATAGGTACATTTAACATCTTTAAAAAATATTAATCCCTTATACACAATCATCAACATACCTGCATAAAGCCATGCAGTTGGTTAACTATTTACATTAATATCAGATGTAAACTTTAACTAACTAGAAATTCAATGAATCCTTTGGTTGCTTTGTTCATTGAACTCTTCATTGTAAGCTGTACTTTATATCCACTCCCAGGCACTGTTAACTCCAATGTAGCGCTTGCCCAAGCAAGCTTTAGGCATATCAAGTCTCACCTTCTGCTCTGAACTGTGTCTTTTAACATAATTGTTGCTCTGTGAATGTACAATTTTGACCTTACTTTCCTGTTGTTACCAGAATACCAAACTGATCACTCAAACTGATCATTGGCTACTACTTATCATCCGTTACAATCTGTTAGAATTTAAAGCTATTTAAAAGAACTAATGATTATTAGGACTCAGAACTCCAGTCCAAGTGCAGCAGTTGGAAGCTTAGGGAGCATCACCATTGTCTCAGAAAACAAGGCTGCTGGACAGGACCCCACAAGTAAAACTGAAATACAGGTCCTTAAGGTCACCTCCCCACCCCTACATCCTCCTAACAAGTGTATATTCTCAAGAAAAATAAAGTTGAAGACCCCATGACTTGAGCAAGTCACTAATACCAGAGAGACATCAGGGATTGCTGTGCATTCTGCTTTACAGAGGGGTGACTCAACTCCAGCACTCCAGCCTGAGGGTCTTCACTGTCAACCACATGGTCTGGATGGTAGCATCAAGTAAAAGTAGAGGCAGTGGCATTTGCTTCATGATGAACTCATTACATTGCACAGATGTAATGTTTTGTTTCAGTCCTCCTCCCCTGACTCAGAACATCCAGCGATCAAGTCTCCAACTTTCTATCCACCAAGGGAGTTTTCTGTCATTATCCTGGTTGCAGTGTACATTCCACCATTAGCAAACATCAGGCTGGACTGGAGGAGCTGAGCACCATGAACAGCAGACATACGGCAATGTACCCTGACACCTTCCAAATTATCATGGGGATGACAACTATTGAATTGACTTTATTACTTACATCCTTCACACATGAGGAGTAAAATTCTTTGTTATGTCTCCATCTAAATGTGCAATGTGCAATTTATAGTAATTTATAATAATAGTATCTACAACAGGACAGTCAATATGACATAGAAATACAATTGTATCAGTACGAAATAATCAGTCTGATGGCCTGGTGAAGAAGCTGTTCCAGAGCCTGTTGGTTCTGGCTTTTACGCTGCGGTACCATTTCCCAGATGGTAGCAGCTGGAACAATTTGTTGTTGGGGTGACTCGGGTTCCCAATGATCCTTTTTATACACCTGTCCTTGTAAATGTCCTGAATAGTGGGAAGTTCACCTCTACAGATACATTGGGCTGTCCACACCACTCTCTGCAGAGTCCTGTGACTGAGGGAAGCTGCCTTACTACTAACAATATTTCACCAGAAGAGTCAATACACCCAATCACTGTTACACCACCATCAGGATCACTTACTGTCACACCTGCACTTTGGCAAGTCCTTGACTGCATGTCTACTTCCACCATATATGCAGAGACTGAGGACTACAGCACGAATGGTGAGGACAGATAAAGTCTTGTCAAGGAAGATGGAGGAGCATTGACAGGACTGATTCCACCTGCCTCAAAATGGCTACAAACATATCAGTGTCCAAAAAGAGCAGGGTGAGCTGCCTCAATGACAAGCACCCAAATCTACTGCAATGAATTGCATTGAGAAGTTCATCATGGCTGGATTTAACTCCTGTCTGAGCAAATGCCTGGACCCGCTGCAACTTGCTAACTGCCACAACAGGTCTTTAGCGGACACAGTCTCACCGGCTTTCTATTCAGCTATTGTCATAGTCATACTTTATTGATTTTCGTTACAGTTGCACCATAAATAATAAATAGTAATAAAACCATAAATAGTTAAATAGTAATATGTAAATTATGCCAGGAAATAAGTCCAGGACCAGCCTATTAGCTCAGGGTGTCTGACTCTCCAAGGGAGGAGTTGTAAAGTTTGATGACTTCCTATGACGCTCTGTGTTGCATCTCGGTGGAATGAGTCTCTGGGCACCTGAACAATAGCAAAATATACATAAAGCTGCTGTTTATTATAGCTTAGTGTTGCATGCCATCACCCTCTCAGTATTAACCACCAATCTTCCAAACTTGGGCCTCTCTACAACTGGATCCTTGACTTCCTAATCCATAGACCACAGTCAGCACTGATCAGTAATAACATCTCCTCCTCACTGACAATCAATGCAGGCACACCTTAAGGATGCACGTTTGTCCACTGTTCTACTCTCTCTACACTTATGAGTGTGTTACTAGCCTCAGCTCAAATGCCATTTATAAATTTGCAGATGATACAACTGTTGCTGGCAGAATCTTAGATAGCAACAAAGGGGCGTGCAGGAGTGACATAGATCGGCTGATTGAGTGTTGTCCCAATAACAACCCCGCACTCAATATCAGCAACACCAAGGAATTGACTGTGGACTTCAGAAAAGGGAGGTTGGTAGAACGCACCACCAGTCCTTGAGGGATCAGTGGTGGAAAGGGTGAGCAGCTTTATGTTCCTGGTGTCAACATCCTGGTGGATCTATACTGAACCCAGCACACTGGTGTAATCATAAAGAAGGTCAGCTCATTAGGAGTGTGAGCAAATTTTTCAGAAAGACTCTTGCAGATTTCTATAATGTATAGTGCAGAATATTCTGCCTGGTTACATCACAGCCTGGTATGGAGGCTCCATTGCTCAGGATCCCAAGAGGCTGCAGATGGTTGTAGACTCAGCCAGGAACACCATAGGCACAACCTTCTTCACTACTGAGGACACCTTCAAGAGGTGGTGCATCAAGAAGATGGCATGCATCACTAAGTCCCCTCACCATTTAGGACATGCCCTCCTCTGCCATCCGATTTTTGAACAGTCCCTGGACCTATGAATATGACCTTGTTATTCCTCTTAATGCACTATTTATTATATTGTAATTTATAATAATCTTATGGTTTTACACTATACTGCTGCTGCAAAACAAGAACTTTCACAGCATATGGCAAGGTAAGAGAACCTTGGATGCTGAGAGAGGTGACGAAGTTAGTCAAGAAGAAATAGGAAAAGTATTTAAAGCTTAGGAAGCCAGAATCGAACAGAGCACTTGAGAATTATAAAGTAGCCAGAAAAAAAAACTCATGAAGGGAATTAGGAAAGGCAGGAGGGGCTATGAAAATTTTTTGGCAAGTAGGATAAAGAGAACCTTATACATACTGTACATCGAGAGCAAGAGAGTAAGGAGCAGGTAGGGTGACGCAAGGATGGGGGGATGGTGGTGGAGAACATTGCATGTGAAGAATGAAGGTGAAGTCCTTAATAAGTACTTCACATCAATATTTACCAAGGAGGGGGGCATGGAGGATAGAGAGATCAGTGCCAGGCAAAATTGCACTCAGTGGGATGAGTTGAAGTATAACATGGGAGCAAAATCAAAAAGGGTGATGAATACAGGACTGAAGGTGTTATATCTGAATGCACGCAGTATACAGAATAAGCTAGATAATCTTGTAGCACAGTTAGAGATTGGCTGGTATGCTGTTGTGGGCACGAGTTGTGGCTGACAGAAGATTACAGTTGGGAGCTTAATATCCAAGCATACATATTGTATCAAAAGGACAGGCAGGTAGGCAGAGGGATGTGGCACTGTTGGTAAAAAGTGAACTCAAATCCTTAGAAAGAGGTGATATAGAATTAGAAGATGTAGAATCCTTGTTAAGAAACTGTAAGAGTAAAAAGACCCTGACAGGAGTTACACAGAGGCCTCTGAAAAGTAGCCAGGACGTAGAATACAAATTACAATGATAGAAAAGGCATGTAAAAAAGGCAATGTTACGATAGTCATGGGAGACTTCAATATGCAGGTAGATTGGGAAAATTAGGCTGGTGCTAGATCCACAAGAGATGGAATTTGTAGAATCCCTACGAGATGACTACTTAGAGTAATTTGTGGTTGAGCAGACTAGGGGCAAAGGCAATCCTGGATTGGGTGTTGTGGAATGAACCAGATTTCATTAGGGAACATAAGGCAAAGGAACCTCAAGGAGACAGTGATCATAATATGATAGTTTCATCCTGCAATTTGAGAGGGAGAAGCAAAAATCAGATGCATCAATATTGCAGTGGGGCAACTGGAATTACAGAGACATGAAGAGGAGGAAGCCAAAATTGATGAAGGACCAACTAGCTGGGACGACGGCAAACCAGAATGGCTTGAAGGTGAAGGATAGGTTCATCCGAAAGATGAAAAAGTATTCTAGAGGAAGGATGAAGCAACTGAGGCTGATAAGAGAAGTCAAAGACAGCATAAAAGCAAAAAGGACATATCATATAGCAAAAATTAGTGGGAAGCTTTTAAAAACTATCAAAAGGGTACTAAAATAAGGCATAAGTTGAGAAAAGATTAAATATGAAGGTAGACAACAGGAATTCTGCAGATGCTGGAAATTCAAGCAACACACATCAAAGTTGCTGGTGAACGCAGCAGGCCAAGCAGCATCTATAGGAAGAGGCGCAGTCGACATTTCAGGCCGAGACCCTTCGTCAGGACTAACTGAAGGAAGAGTGAGTAAGGGATTTGAAAGCTGGAGGGGGAGGGGGAGATGCAAAATGATAGGAGAAGACAGGAGGGGGAGGGATAGAGCCGAGAGCTGGACAGGTGATAGGCAAAAGGGGATACGAGAGGATCATGGGACAGGAGGTCCGGGAAGAAAGACGGGGGGGGGTGACCCAGAGAATGGGCAAGAGGTATATTCAGAGGGACAGAGGGAGAAAAAGGAGAGTGAGAGAAAGAATGTGTGCATAAAAATGAGTAACAGATGGGGTACGAGGGGGAGGTGGGGCCTAGCGGAAGTTAGAGAAGTCAATGTTCATGCCATCAGGTTGGAGGCTACCCAGACGGAATATAAGGTGTTGTTCCTCCAACCTGAGTGTGGCTTCACCTTTACAGTAGAGGAGGCCGTGGATAGACATGTCAGAATGGGAATGGGATGTGGAATTAAAATGTGTGGCCACTGGGAGATCCTGCTTTCTCTGGCGGACAGAGCGTAGATGTTCAGCAAAGCGGTCTCCCAGTCTGCGTCGGGTCTCACCAATATATAAAAGGCCACATCGGGAGCACCGGACGCAGTATATCACCCCAGTCAACTCACAGGTGAAGTGATGCCTCACCTGGAAGGACTGTTTGGGGCCCTGAATGGTGGTAAGGGAGGAAGCGTAAGGGCATGTGTAGCACTTGTTCCGCTTACACGGATAAGTGCCAGGAGGGAGATCAGTGGGGAGGGATGGGGGGGACGAATGGACAAGGGAGTTGTGTAGGGAGCGATCCCTGCGGAATGCAGAGAGGGGGGAGGGAAAGATGTGCTTAGTGGTGGGATCCCGTTGGAGGTGGCGGAAGTTACGGAGAATAATATGTTGGACCCGGAGGCTGGTGGGGTGGTAGGTGAGGACCAGGGGAACCCTATTCCTAGTGGGGTGATGGGAGGATGGAGTAAGAGCAGATGTACGTGAAATGGGGGAGATGCGTTTAAGAGCAGAGTTGATAGTGGAGGAAGGGAAGCCCCTTTCTTTAAAAAATGAAGACATCTCCCTCGTCCTAGAATGAAAAGCCTCATCCTGAGAGCAGATGCGGCGGAGACGGAGGAATTGCGAGAAGGGGATGGCGTTTTTGAAAGAGACAGGGTGAGAAGAGGAATAGTCCAGATAGCTGTGAGAGTCAGTAGGCTTATAGTAGACATCAGTGGATAAGCTGTCTCCAGAGACAGAGACAGAAAGATCTAGAAAGGGGAGGGAGGTGTCGGAAATGGACCAGGTAAACTTGAGGGCAGGGTGAAAGTTGGAGGCAAAGTTAATAAAGTCAACGAGTTCTGCATGCGTGCAGGAAGCAGCGCCAATGCAGTCGTCGATGTAGCGAAGGATAAGTAGGGGACAGATACCAGAATAGGCACGGAACATAGATTGTTCCACAAACCCAACAAAAAGGCAGGCATAGCTAGGACCCATACGGGTGCCCATAGCTACACCTTTAGTTTGGAGGAAATGGGAGGAGCAAAAGGAGAAATTATTAAGAGTAAGGACTAATTCCGCTAGACGGAGCAGAGTGGTGGTAGAGGGGAACTGATTAGGTCTGGAATCCAAAAAGAAGCGTAGAGCTTTGAGACCTTCCTGATGGGGGATGGAAGTATATAAGGAATATGAAGGTAGGCTAGCCAATAATATGAAAAAAGGATACCAGAAGTTTTTTCTGATATATTAAGAGCAAAAGAGAGGAGAAAGTGGCTATTGGACTGCTGGAAAATGATGCTGGACAAGTAGTAATAGGGGACTACAGAAAAGATGAATGAATTAAATAAGTAGTTTGTATCAGTCTTCACTGTGGAAGACACTAGCAGTATGCCAGAAATTCGTGAGCGTCAGGGAGATGAAGTAAATGTAGTTTCTATTACGAAGGAGAATGTGCTCGGGAAGCTGAAAGGTCTGAAGGTAGGTAAGTCACATGAACCAGATGGACTACACCCCAAGGTTCTGAAAGAGTAGTTGAAGAAATTGCTTGAGGCATTAGTAATGATTTTTCAAGTATCACAAGATTCTGGAATGGTTCTGGAGGACTGGAAAATCACAAATATCTTTGAAAAGGTGGGAGGCCAAAGAAAAGAAAATTATATGCCAGTTAGTCTGACTTCAGTTGATGTTGGATTGCATTATTAAGGATGAGATTTCGGGGTATTTGGAGACACACGATAAAATAGGCCAAAGACAGTACAGTTTCCTTACGGCGATATCTTGCCTCACAAAACTGCTTGAATTCTTTAAGGAAATAATAAGCAGAATTTTCAGAAGGCCTTTGACAAGATACTGCACATGAGTCTGTTTAAGAGCCCATGATATTACGGGAAAGATACTAGAACATAGAACATAGAACAGTACAGCACATTATAGGCCCTTCAGCCCACAATGCAGTGCTGACCCTTGAACCCTGCCTCCCATATAACCCCCCACCTTAAATTGCTCCATATGCCTGTCTAGTAGTCTCTTAAATTTCACTAGTGTATCTGCCTCCACCACTAACTCAGGCAGTGCATTCCACGTACCAACCACTGGGAAAGAGGCGCTGGCTGTCCACTCTATCTATTCCTCTTAATATCTTGTATACCTCTATCATGTCTCCTCTCATCCTTCTTCTCTCCAGAGAGTAAAGCCCTAGCTCCTTTAATCTCTGATCATAATGCATACTCTCTAAACCAGGCAGCATCCTGGTAAATCTCCTCTATACCCTTTCCAATGCTTCCACATCCTTCCTATAGTGAGGCGACTAGAACTGGACACAGTACTCCAGTGTGGCCTAACCAGAGTTTTATAGAGCTGCATCATTACCCCGCGACTCTTAAACTCTGTCCCTCGACTTATGAAAGCTAACACCCCATAAGTTTTCTTAACTACCCTATCTACCTGTGAGGCAACTTTCAGGGATCTGTGAACATGTACCCCCAGATCCCTCTGCTCCTCCACACTACCAAGTATCCTGCCATTGACTTTGTACTCTGCCTTGAAGTTTGTCCTTCCAAAGTGTATCACCTCACACTTCTCTGGGTTGAACTCCATCTGCCACTTCTCAGCCCATTTCTGCATCTTATCAATGTCTCTCTGCAATCTTCGACAATCCTCTACACTATCCACAACACCACCAACCTTTCTGTCGTCTGCAAACTTGCCAACCCACCCTTCTATCCCCACATCCAGGACGTTAATAAAAATCATGAAAAGTAGAGGTCCCAGAACTGATCCTTGTGGGACACCACTAGTCACAACCCTCCAATCAGAATGTACTCCCTCCACCACGACCCTCGGCTTTCTGCAGGCAAGCCAATTCTGAATCCACCTGGCCAAACATCCCTGGATCCCATGCCTTCCGGCTTCTGAATAAGCCTACTGTGTGGAACCTTGTCAAATGCCTTACTAAAATCCATGCAGATCATATCCACTGCACTACCTTCATCTATATGCCTGGTCGCCTCCTCAAAGAACTCTATCAGGCTTGTTAGACACGATCTGCCCTTCACAAAGCCATGCTGACTGTCCCTGATCAGACCATGATTCTCTAAATGCCCACAGATCCCATCTCTAAGGATCTTTTCCAACAGCTTTCCCACCACAGACATAAGGCCCACTGGTCTATAATTACCCGGACTATCCCTACTACCTTTTTTGAACAAGGGGACAACATTCACCTCTCTCCAATCCTCCGGTACCATTCCCGTGGACAACCAGGACATAAAGATCCTACCCAGAGGCTCAGCACTCTCTTCCCTCACCTCGTGGAGCAGCCTGGGGAATATTCCGTCAGGCCCTGGTCACTTATCCGTCCTAATGTATTTTAACAACTCCAACACCTCCTCTCCCTTAATATCAATATATTCCAGAACATCAACCTCACTCATATTGTCCTCACCATCACGTTCCCTCTCATTGGTGAATACCGAAGAGAAGTATTCATTGAGGACCTCGCTCACTTCCACAGCCTCCAGGCACATCTTTCCATCTTTATCTCTAATCGGTCCTACCTTCACTCCTGTCATCCTTTTTTTCTTCACATAATTGAAGAATGCCTTGGGGTTTTCCTTTACCCTACTCACCAAGGCCTTCTCATGCCCCCTTCTTGCTCTCTTCAGCCCCTTCTTAAGCTCCTTTCTTGCTACCCTATATTCCTCAATAGACCTATCTGATCCTTGCTTCCTAAACCTCATGTATCTGCCTTCTTCCACCTGACTAGATTCTCCACCTCACTTGTCACCCATGGTTCCTTCACCCTACCATCCTTTATCTTCTTCACCAGGACAAATTTATCCCCAACATCCTGCAAGAAATCCCTAAACATCGACCACATCTGCAAAGTACATTTCCCTACAAAAACATCATCCCAATTCACACCCGCAATTTCTAACCTTATGGCCTCACAATTTGCCCTTCCCCAATTAAAAATTTTCCTGTCCTCTCTGATCCTATTCTTTTCCATAATAATGTTAAAGGCCAGGGAGCAGTGGTCACTGTCCCCCAGATGCTCACCCACTGAGAGATCTGTGACCTGACCCGATTCATTACTAATACTAGATCTAGTATGGCATTCGCCCTAGTCGGCCTGTCAACATACTGTGACAGGAATCCGTCCTGGACACACTTAACAAACTCTGCCCCGTCTAAACCACTGGAATTAATCAGGTGCCAGTCAATATTAGGGAAGTCAAAAGTCACCCATTATAACAACCCTGTTATTTTTGCACCTTTCCAAAATCTGCCTCCCAATAGAGTAAATGCTTCCTTCCTATTCCTGACTTCCACCCATACTGACTCAAAGAGGATCCTGCTACATTATCCACCCTTTCTGTAGCTGTAATAGTATCCCTGACCAGTAACGCCTCCCCTCCTCCCCTTCCCCCTCCCTTATCCCTTTTAAAGCACTGAAATCCAGGAATATTGAGAATCCATTCCTGCCCTTGTGCCAGCCAAGTCTCTGTAATTGCCACTACATCATAATTCCATGTACGTATCCAAGCTCTCAGTTCATCACCTTTGTTCCTGATGCTTCTTGCATTGAAGTAGACGCACTTTAGCCTTTCTACCTTACTACCTTTACACCCTTTATTCTGTTTCTCTTTCCTCAAAGCCTCTTTATATGTTAGATCTGGCTTTACTCCATGCACTATACTTGCAGTTCTCACATGACCTTTATCCTCCTCCACCTCACTATCTGCTCTAACACTCTGATTCCCCTCCCCCTCCAAATCTAGTTTAAACCCCCGGAGCAGCACTAGCAAACTTTCCCGCAAGGATGTTAGTCCCCCTCCAGTTCAGGTGCAACCCATCCCGTTGGAATAGGACCCATCTTCCCTGGAACAAGGCCCAATTGTCCAGAAACATGAAGCCCTCCCTCCTGTACCAACTCCTTAGCCATGTACTTAGCTGCATTATCTTCTTATTTCTAGCCTCACTCGCATGTGGCATGGGTAGCAATCCTGAGATTGCAACCCTGGAGGTCCTGTCCTTCAACTTTGCACCTAACTTCCTGAATTCTCTTTGCAGGACCTCCTCCTTCTAGCATGGATAGAAGGTTGGCTGAGCGGCAGGAAGCAAAGAATGGGAAAAAAAGGGGGCCTTTTCTGGTTGGTTGCTGGTGCCAAGTGGTTTTCCACAGGAGTTGGTGTTGGAACCGCTTCTTTTCACATCCTATGTCAAAGATTTGGATGATGAAATTGAGAGTTTTGTGGCTAAATCTGCAGACGATACGAAGTGGTAGAGGGGCAGATAGTGCTGAGGAAGCAGGGAGTCTGTAAAAGGACTTAGACAGATTGGGAGAATGGGCCATGAAGTGGCAGATGGAATGCAGTGTAGCGAATTGTATGGTTGTGCACATTGTTTGAAGCAATAAAAGTGTAGACTATTTTGTGAACAGGGAGAAAATTCACAAACCCGAGGAGAAAAGGGACTTGGGAGTCTTCGTGAAGGTTAATTTACAGGTTGAGTCAGTAGTAAGAAAGGCAAATGCAATACTAGTAGTCATTTTGAGAGAACTAGAATCTCAAAACACGGATGTAATGCTGCGGCTTTATAAAGTATTGGTCAGACCGCACTTAAGAGTATTATGAGTAGTTCTGGACCTCTTATCTAAGAAAAGCTGTGCTGACATTGGAGAGGGTCCAGAAGAGGTTCACAACAATGATTCTGCTTTATGTTTGATGGCTTTGGTTGTGTACTTACTGGAGTTTACAGGAATGGTTATGGGTAAGATCTCATTGAAACCTACTGAATATTGAAAGGCCTGGATAAAGTGTATGTGGACAGGTTGATTCCTATCGTGGAGGAATCTAGGACTTTTGGGCACAGCCTCAGATTAGAGGTCCGTTCATTTAGAACAGTGATGAAGAGGAATTTCTTTAGATACAGGGCAGTCAATCTGTGCCACAGATAGCTGTGGAGGCCAAGTCACTGGGTATATTTAAAGTGGAGGGTGATATGGCGTCAAAGGGTATGTGGATAAGGCAAGAGAATGGGGTTGATGGGATATCAGCCTTGATGGAATGGATGAGCTCCCTCGATTTGCTGAATAGCCTAATTCTGCTCCTATGTCTTATACTCTTTTGTCATTGATCTGCTAGGTAAAGAAGGAGGTAGTGTCAAGGTAGATAAGTCCCAGGGCCTGATGGGATATACCCCACATTAATGAGAGAGACAAGAGAAGAGATTGTTGGGGCCTCAACTATTATATTAGCATCCTCACTAACCACAAGCAAGGTCCCAGAGGACTGGCGAGTGGCTAATGTTGTTCCATTACTTAGACCATAAGACCATAAGACAAAGGAGCAGAAGTAGGCCATTCGGCCCATTGAGTCTGCTCCGCCATTTTATCATGAGCTGATCCATTCTCCTATTTAGTCCCACTCCCCCGCCTTCTCACCATAACCTTTGATGCCCTGGCTACTCAGATACCTATCAATCTCTGCCTTCAATACACCCAATGACTTGGCCTCCACTGCTGCCCATGGCAACAAATTCCATAGATTCACCACCCTCTGACTAAAAATATTTCTTCACATTTCTGTTCTGAATGGGCGCCCTTCAATCCTTAAGTCATGCCCTCTCGTACTAGACTCCCCCATCATGGGAAACAACTTTGCCACATCCACTCTGTCCATGCCTTTTAACATTCAAAATGTTTCTATGAGGTCTCCCCTCATTCTTCTAAACTCCAAGGAATACAGTCCAAGAGCGGACAAACGTTCCTCATATGTTAACCCTCTCATTCCCGGAATCATTCTAGTGAATCTTCCCTGTACCCCCTCCAATATCAGCACATCCTTTCTTAAATAAGGAGACCAAAACTGCCCACAGTACTCCAAGTGAGGTCTCACCAGTGCCTTATAGAGCCTCAACATCACATCCCTGCTCCTATACTCTATTCCTATAGAAATGAATGCCAACATTGCATTCGCCTTCTTCACTACTGACTCAACCTGGAGGTTAGCTTTAAGGGTATCCTGTCCGAGGACTCCCAAGTCCCATTGCATCTCAGAACTTTGAATTCTTTCCCCATTTAAATAATAGACTGCCCGTTTATTTTTTCTACCAAAGTGCATAACCATACACTTTCCAACATTGTACGTCATTTGCTACTTCTCTGCCCATTCTTCCAATCTATCCAAGTCTCTCTGCAGACTCTCCATTTCCTCAGCACTACTGGCCCCTCCACCTATCTTCGTATCGTCAGCAAACTTAGCCACAAAGCCATCTATTCCATAATCCAAATCGTTGATGTACAATGTAAAAAGAAGCGGCCCCAACACTGATCCCTGTGGAACACCACTGGTAACCGACAGCCAACCAGAATAGGATCCCTTTATTCCCACTCTCTGTTTCCTGCCAATCAGCCAACGCTCTATCCACGTATGTAACTTTCCCGTAATTCCATGGGCTCTTATCTTGTTAAGTAGCATCATGTGTGTCACCTTGTCAAAGGCCTTCTGAAAATCCAAATATACAACATCCACTTCATCTCCCTTGTCTAGCTTACCGGTAATTTCCTCAAAAAATTGTAATAGGTTTGTCAGGCAGGATTTTCCTTTAAGGAATCCATGCTGAGTTCTGCCTATCTTGTCATATGCCTCCAGGTACTCTGTAACCTCATCCTTGACAATCAACTCCAACAACTTCCCAACCACCGATGTCAAGCTAACAGGTCTATAATTTCCTTTTTGCTTCCTTGCCCCCTTCTTAAATAGCAGAGTGACATTTGCAATCTTCCAGTCTTCTGGAACCATGCCAGAATCTATCGACTTTTGAAAGATCATCGCTAATGCTGCCGCAATCTCCACAGCTACTTCCTTCAGCACACGAGGGTGCATTCCATCTGGTCCAGGAGATTTATCTACCTTTAGACTATTCAGCTTCCTGAGTACTTTCTCTGTCGTAATTGTGACTGCGCACACTTCTCTTCCCTGCCACCCTAGAGTGTCCGGTATACTGCTGATGTCTTCCTCAGTGAAGACTGATGCAAAATACTCGTTCAGTTCCTCTGCCATCTCCTTATCTCCCATTACAATTTCTCCAGCATCATTTTCTATCAGTCCTATATCTACTCTCACCTGTCTTTTACTCTTTATATACTTGAAAAAGCTTTTAGTATCCTCTTTGATATTATTTGCTAGCTTCCTTTCATAGTTAATCTTTTCTCTCTTAATGACCTTCTTGGTTTCCTTTTGTAAGGTTTTAAAAACTTCCCAATCCTCTGTCTTCCCACTAATTTTTGCTTCCTTGTATGCCCTCTCCTTTGCTTTGGCTTTGACTTCTCTTGTCAACCATGGTTGCATCCTTTTTCCACTCAAAAATTTCTTCTTTTTTGGAATATACCTGTCTTGCACATTCCTCATTTCTCGCATAAACTCCAGCCACTGCTGCTCTGCTGTTTTTCCCACCAGTGTCCCTTTCCAGTCAACTTTGGCCAGTTACTTAGGAAGGAACAGGCATAATTCTGGAAACTACAGACTGCTAAGTCTCACGCCAGTGGTAGGAAAGTTACTGGAGAGAATTCTCAGGGTTAGGACTTTATGAGCATTTGGAAAGACATGGCCTAATTAAGTAGAACCAGCTCGGCTTAGTACGGGGCAAGCCATGTCTTACTAACTTTACTGAGTTTTTTGATGAGATGACAAGGGTGACTGAAGGTAGAGCTGTCGATATCTATGGAGATTTTGGTAAGGCATTTGACAAGATCCCTCATAGGAGTCTTATCCAGGAGATTATGATGCATGCGATCCATGGTGAATTGGCCATTTGGATTCAGAACTGGCTTGCCCATCAAAGACAGAGGTTAGTGGTTGAAGGTACTTATTCTAGCTGGAGATCTGCGATTAGTGGTGCTCTGCAGGGATCTGTACTGGGACCTCTTCTGTTTGTGATGTATATGAATAACTGGCAAAGAATACAGTGGGTTATAGATCAGTTGCAGATACAGGTGGAGAAATGCAGATGGAGCTTAGCCTGACCAAACATAAAGTTGCACCTTGGTAAATCAAATGTAAAGAGACAATACACAGTTAACGGCAAGCCCCTTAACAGTGTTAATAAGCAGAGGGATCTTGGGGACCAAGTTCATAGCCCCTTGAAAGTGGCTACAGAGGCTGATCGGGTGGTTAAGAAGGCATATGGCATACCTGCCTTTATTAGTTCAGACAATGAGTACACAAGTCAGGAATTTATGTTGTAGCTTTATAAAGCTCTAGCTAGGTCATTTGGTATTACATACAGTTCTGGTTGTCCCATCATAGGAAGGGTGCTGAGGCATTGCAGAGGGCACAGAAGAGGTTAACCAAGATGTTGACTGGATTTGAAGCTAAGTGCTATAATAAGAAACACACATAGAGGTTGCTGGTGAACGCAGCAGGCCAGGCAACATCTCTAGGAAGAGGTACAGTCAACGTTTCTGGCTGAGACCCTTCGTCAGGACTAACTGAAAGAAGAGCTAGTAAGAGATTTGAAAGTGAGAGGGGGAGGGGAGATCTGAAATGATACGAGAAGACAGGAGGGGGAGGGATGGAGCCAAGAGCTGGACAGGTGATTGGCAAAAGGGATATGAGAGGATCATGGGACAGGAGGCCTAGGGAGAAAGAAAAGGGAGGGGGGGGGGAACCCAGAGGATGGGCAAGGGGTATAGTGAGAGGGACAGAGGGAGAAAAAGGAGGGAGAGAGAAAGAATGTGTGTATATAAATAAATAACGGATGGGGTACGAGGGGGAGGTGAGGCACTAGCGGAAGTTTGAGAAGTCAATGTTCATGCCATCAGGTTGGAGGCTACCCAGGTGGAATATAAGGTGTTGTTCCTCCAGCCTGAGTGTGGCTTCATCTTGACAGTAGAGGAGGCCGTGGATAGACATATCAGAATGGGAATAGGACGTGGAATTAAAATGTGTGGCCACTGGGAGATCCTGCTTTCTCTGGCGGACAGAGCTTAGGTGTTCAGCAAAATGGTCTCCCAGCCTGCGTTGGGTCTTGCCAATATATAGAAGGCTGCATCGGGAGCACCGGACGCAGTATATCACCCCAGCCGACTCACAGGTGAAGTTGGACAAACTTAGGTCGTTTTCTGTGGAGTGGCAGAGCCTGAGGTGAGATCTGATGGAGGTTTATAGGATTATGAGGTATAGATAGAAAGAGTTGTCATGTCTAATACCAGTGGTTATACATTTAAGGTGAGGGGGTTATTTCAAAGGAGATATGAGGGGCAAGTTTTTTTTTACACAGAGAGTGGAACACTGAAATCTGCTGCCTGGGGTGGTGGTAGAGGCAGATACATTAGGGACTTTTAAGAGACATTTAGATAGGCACATGAATGTAAGAAAAATGGAATGCTATGGACATTGTGTGGGAAGAGGAGATTACTTTAGTTGGCCATTCAATTACTAATTTAATCGGTTCAGCACAACATTGTGGGCCAAAGGGCCTGCTCCTATGCTGTGCTCTGTCTACCCTATGCATACCTGTCATAATCTCAGTGGAGCCTCTACTGCTCCACAGAAAACTACGCATTTGTATAACCTCACTTCATAGCACATTCCCTTTAAAACAGGCAGTATCCTGATAAACCTCTTCTGCACACTCAATAGACAATAGACGATAGACGATAGACGATAGGTTCAGGAGTAGGCCATTCAGCCCTTCGAGCCAGCACCGCCATTCACTGTGATCATGGCTGATCATCCACAATCAGTACCCTTTTCCTGCCTTCTCCCCATATCCCTTGACTCTGCTATCTTTAAGAGCTCTATCTAACTCTTTCTTGAAAGAATCCAGAGAATTGGCCTCCTCTGCCTTCTGAAGCAGAGCATTCCACAGGACCACAACCCCCCTGTGTGAAAAAGTTTTTCCTCAATTCTGTTCTAAATAGTCTACCCCTTATTCTTAAACTGTGGCCTCTGGTTCTGGACTCCCCCAACATCGGGGAACATGCTTCCTGCCTCTAGCGTGTCCAATCCCTTAATAATCTTATATGTTTCAATCAGATCCCCTCTCATCCTTCTAAATTCCAGTGTATACAAGCCCAGTCGCTCCAATCGTTCAACATATGACAGTCCCGCCATCCTGGGAATTAACCTCGTGAACCTATGCTGCACTCCCTCAATAGCTAGAATGTCCTTCCTCAAATTTGGAGACCAAAACTGTACACAATACTCCAGGTGTGGTCTCACCAGGGCCCTATACAACTGCAGAAGGACCTCTTTGCTCCTATACTCAACTTTCCTTGTTATGAAGGCCAACATGTCATTAGCTTTCTTCACTGCCTGCTGTACCTGCATGCTTACTTTCAGTGACTGATGAACAAGGACACCTAGATCTTGTTGTATTTCCCCATTTCCTAACTTGACACCATTGAGATAGTCATCTGCCTTCCTGTTCTTGCCACCAAAGTGGATAACCTCACATTTATCCACATTAAACTGCATCTGCCCACTCACCCAACCTGTCCAAGTCACCCTGCATTCTCATAACATCCTCCTCACATTTCACACTGCCACCCAGCTCTGTGTCATCTGCAAATTTGCTAATGTTACTTTTAATCCCTTCATCTAAATCATTAATGTGTATTGTAAATAGCTGCGGTCCCAGCACCAAGCCTTGTGGTACCCCACTAGTCACTGCCTGCCATTCTGAAAAGGACCCACTAATCCCTACTCTTTGTTTCCTGTCTGCCAACCAATTTTCTATCCATGTCAGTACCCTACCCCCAATACCATTTGCTCTAATTTTGCCCACTAACCTCCTATGTGGGACCTTATCAAAGGCTTTCTGAAAGTCCAGGTACACTACATCTACTGGCTTTCCCATGTCCATTTTCATAGTTACATTCTCAAAAAATTCCAGAAGATTAGTCAAGCATGATTTCCCCTTTGTGACTCAGACCTATCCTGCTACTGCTATCCAAATATGCCGCTATTTCATCTTTTATAATTGATTCCAGCATCTTCCCCACCACTGATGTCAGACTAACTGCCTGTTTTCTCTCTCCCTCCTTTTTTAAAAAGTGGGATAACATTAGCTACCCTCCAATCCACAGGAACTGATCCTGAATCTATAGAACATGGAAAATGATTACCAATGCGTCCACGATTTCTTGAGCCACCTCCTTAAGTACCCTGGGATGCAGACCATCAGGCCCTGGGGATTTATCAGCCTTCAGTCCCAATACCATTTTCTGCTTGATGCAAATTTCCTTCAGTTCCTCTGTTACCCTAGGTCCTCTGGCCACTATTACATCTAGGAGATTGTTTGTGTCTTCCCTAGTGAAGACAGATCCAAAGTACCTGTTCAGCTCGTCTGCCATTTCCTTGTTCCCCATAATAATTTCACCCATTTCTGTCTTCAAGGGCCCAACTTTGGTCTTAACTAATTTTTCCCTCTTCACATACCTAAAGAAGCTTTTACTATCCTCCTTTATATTCTTGGCTAGCTTACCTTCGTACCTCATTTCCACCCCCCCCCCCGCCGTATTGCCTTTTTAGTTATCTTCTGTTGCTCCTTAAAAGTCTACCAATCCCCTGGCTTCCCACACATCCTTGCTATGTTGTACTTCCTCTTTTTTATTTTTATTCTGTCCTTGACATCCCTTGTCCTCCATGGTCGCCCCTTACTCCCCTTAGAATCTTTCTTCCTCTTTGGAATGAACTGATCCTGCACCCTCTGTATTATTCCCAGAAATACCTGCCATTGTTGTTCCACTGTCATCCCTGCTAGGGTATCTTTCCAGTCAACTTTGGCCAGCTCCTCCATCATGGGTCATAGAAACCATAGAAACTACAGTACAGAAACAGGCCTTTTGGCCCTTCTTGGCTGTGCCGAACCATTTTCTGCCTAGTCCCACTGACCTGCACACGGACCATAACTCTCCATACACCTCCCATCCATGTATCTGTCCAATTTATTCTTAAATGTTAAAAAAGAACCCGCATTTACCACCTCGTCTGGCAGCTCATTCCATACTCCCACCATTCTCTGTGTGAAGTAGCCCCCCCAATGTTCCCTTTACACTTTTCCCCCCTCACCCTTAACCCATGTCCTCTGGTTTTTTTCTCCCCTTGCCTCAGTGGAAAAAGCCTGCTTGCATTCACTCTATCTATACCCATCATAATTTTATATACCTCTATCAAATCTCCCCTCATTCTTCTACACTCCAGGGAATAAAGTCCTAACCTATTCAACCTTTCTCTATAACTGAGTTTCTCAAGTCCCGGCAACATCCTTGTAAACCTTCTCTGCACTCTTTCAATCTTATTTATATCCTTCCTGTAATTTGGTGACCAAAACTGAACACAATACTCCAGATTCGGCCTCACCAATGCCTTATACAACCTCATCATAACATTCCAGCTCTTATACTCAATACTTTGATTAATAAAGGCCAATGTACCAAAAGCTCTCTTTACGACCCTATCTACCTGTGACGCTACTTTTAGGGAATTTTGTATCTGTATTCCCAGATTCCTCTGTTACGCTGCACTCCTCAGTGCCTTACCATTAACCCTGTATGTTCTACTTTGGTTTGTCCTTCCAACGTGCAATACCTCACACTTGTCTGTATTAAACTCCATCTGCCATTTATCAGCCCATTTTTCCAGCTGGTCCAAGTTCCTCTGCAGGCTCTGAAAACCTTCCTCACTGTCTACTACACCTCCAATCTTTGTATCATCAGCAAATTTGCTGATCCAATTTACCACATTATCATCCAAATCATTGATATAGATGACAAATAACAATGGACCTAGCACTGATCCCTGTGGCACACCACTAGTCTCAGGCCTCCACTTGGAGAAGCAATTCTCTACTACCACTCTTTGGCTTCTTCCATTGAGCCAACGTCTAATCCAATTTACCACCTCTCCACGTATACCTAGCGACTGAATTTTCCTAACTAACCTCCCATGCGGGACCTTGTCAAAGGCCTTACTGAAGTCCATGTAGACAATATCCACTGCCTTCCCTTCATCCACTTTCCTGGTAACTTCCTCGAAAAACTCCAATAGATTGGTCAAACATGACCTACCATGCACAAAGCCATGTTGACTCTCCCTAATAAGTCCCTGTGTATCCAAATGCTTGTAGATTCTGTCTCTTAGCACTCCCTCCAATAACTTACTTACTACTGACGTTAAATTTACTGGCTTATAATTTCCCGGATTACTTTTTGATCCTTTTTTAAACAACGGGACAACATGAGCCACTCTCCAATCCTCCAGCACCTCACCTGTAGACAGCGACATTTTAAATATTTCTGCCAGGGCCCCTGCAATTTCAACACTAGTCTCCTTCAAGGTCCGAGGGAACACCCTGTCAGGTCCCGGGGATTTATCCACTTTAATTTTCCTCAAGACAGCAAGGACCTCCTCCTTTTCGATCTGTACAGTTTCCATGATCTCACTACTTGTTTCCCTTAATTCCATAGACTTCATGCCGGTTTCCTTAGTAAATACAGACGCAAAAAACCTATTTAAGATCTCCCCCATTTCCTTTGGTTCCGCACATAGTCGACCACTCTGATCTTCAAGAGGACCAATTTTATCCCTTACAATTCTTTTGCTCTTAATATACCTGTAAAAGCTCTTTGGATTATCCTTCACTTTGCCTGCCAATGCAACCTCATGTCTTCTTTTAGCCCTCCTGATTTCTTTCTTAAGTATTTTCTTGCACTTCTTATACTCAAGTACGTTATTTACTCCCTGCTTCCTATACCTGTCATACAACTCCCTCTTCTTCTTTATCAGAGTTGCAATATCCCTTGAGAACCAAGGTTCCTTATTCCTATTCACTTTGCCTTTAATCCTGACAGGAACATACAAATTCTGCACTCTCAAAATTTCTCCTTTGAAGGCTTCCCACCTACCGATCACATCCTTGCCAGAGAACAACCTGTCCCAATCCACGCTTTTTAGATCCTTTCCAGTTAAGAACCTCAACCCTAGGACCAGATCTATCCTTGTCCATGATCAAGTTGAAACTAATGGTGTTATGATCACTGGAACCAAAGTGCTCCCCTACACAGACTTCTGTCACTTGTCCTAACTCGTTTCCTAACAGGAGATCCAATATTGCATCCCCTCTAGTTGGTCCCTCTATACATTGATTTAGAAAACTTCCCTGAACACATTTTACAAACTCTAAACCATCTAGACCCCCTAACAGTATGGGAGTCCCAATCAATATATGGAAAATTAAAATCCCCTACCACCACAACTTTATGTTTCCTGCAGTTGCCTTCTATCTCTCTGCAGATTTGCTCTTCCAATTCTCGTTGACTATTAGGTGGTCTGTAATACAATCCCACTAATGTGGCCATACTTTTCCTGTTTCTCAGCTCCACCCATAAGGACTCAGTAGACAAGCCCTCTAATCTGTCCTGCCTGAGAACTGTTGTAATATTTTCCCTAACAAGCAATGCTACTCCCTCACCTTTCATTCCTCTGCCTCGATCACATCTGAAACATTGGAACCCTGGAATATTAAGCTGCCAGTCCTGCCCCTCCTGTAGCCAAGTTTCACTAATTGCTATAACGTCATAATTCCACGTGTCAATCCACGCCCTCAACTCATCTGCCTTCCCCGCAATACTCCTCGCATTGAAATATATACACCTCAGAAGATTTTTACCACCACTCACAACCTTTCTATTAGCGGATTTGCTTGAACTTTTAACATCATTTATTTTCACCCCAGCCACACTGGGGTCCATGGTCCCCTTTGTTCAACTGTAATACTGACACTTCCGATCTTCCCTTCTCCCTCTCAAATTGTAGATTACAACTTATCATATTATGGTCACTACCTCCTAATGGATCCTTTACCTCGAGTTCCCTTATCAAATCTGGCTCTTTACACAACACTAAATCCAGAATTGCCTTCTCCCTGGTAGGCTCTAATACAAGCTGCTCTAAGAATCCATCGCTGAGGCATTCCACAAACTCCCTTTCTTGGGGTCCATTATCAACCTGTTTTTCCCAGTCCACCTGCATGTTGAAATCCCCCATAACAACCGTAGAATTACCTTTGCGACATGCCACTCTACATAGCCTCCACAATCCTTCCCATAATGGGGTGACTGGAATCAAATGCAATACTCTAGATGTGGCCTAACCAGAGATAAGATTCTTCATTTTGCCAATTCAAGTGCTTGTCTGGAAACTTCTTATATGTTATGAGAGTAACCCTCAGCCAATGTGTTCCAGATTCCCAATTCCAACAACCATCTGAGGGGAAAAGTTTCCATAAGGTGCCATCTAAACTTCAAACCTATGCCCTCTGGTTAAAGCCATCTCTGATATGGGGTCTATCCTATCCTATCCTTGTCACTAACAATTTTGTATATCCCTTCAGCTTTCTCTATTCCAAGGAAAACAATCCCAGCCTCTCCACTTTCTCCTTGTAACTGAGACACTCCATCCCGGTGAACCTCCTCTGCACCCTCTCCAGAGCATGACACTTGTTAAGGAAACCAAAATTGCACCCAATATTCCAGATGTGACCTTACTAGTGTTTTATAAAGCTGTAGCATAACTACACTTGTTCTTATATTCCATTTCCCATATAATGGTTAGCATTTGTATGCCTTCTTTACTACACCTTTTTTTAACCTATGTTGTCACCTTCAGGGATCTTTGGATTTTATATCAAGGTCCCTTTATTCCTCAGTACTCCTCGGGACCCTACATTTCATTGTGTACTTCCCACTCTAATTTGAATTCTCAAAATGCATCATTTTGCACTTATAAATTTAAAATTTCTTTTGCCATTAGTTTGCTAACTTACCAAACCGTTATTATCTTTTTGTAGTCAAAAATTACTCTCCTCCTTATCCATAAGACGATTAATTTTTGTGTCCTCTGCAAACTTGCTAATCATACTTTCTACATCGAAATCTAAATCATCAATGAATATCACAAACACTAAAAGCTACTACTGGTAAAAGGCTCCCAATCATCCCATGTCCCCCATTTCCAAGCCAATTTTGGATCCAATTTTTCCTCTCAATTTGAGAATGTAAGAGGAAAATTTCTCCCTGCAAATCTGCACTATATTAGTCCCTTTACAGAGTCAACCAGAGTCGATAATCTATATCAGCAATTTCTTCCTGCTCCCACCCATGCCTTTCAATTTTTCTATCTTTTGGCAATTATAGCTTCAATGAATCCTGAATAGAAATTCTGACGCCAGATAGGAGGGAGATTGAAAATATGGCTGAGTGGTGCCACAACAACAACCTCTCACTCAATGTTGGCATAACCAAAGAACTGATTATTGACTTCAGGAGGAGGAAACCAGAGGTCCATAGCTAGTCTTCAGAGTTGGAGCTGGTCAGCAACTTTAAATTCCTCAATATTATCATTTCAGAGGATTTGTCCTGGGTGCAGCACATAAATGCCATTACAAAGAAGACACAACCACACTTCTTCTTTCTTAGAAGTTTGTGGGGATTCACATGTCATCTAAAACTTCGACAAACTTCTCTGGATGCATGGTGGAGAGAATACTGACTAGTTGCATCATAGCTTGATAGGGAAACATCAATTCCCTCGAATATCATGGGTAAAGCACTTCCCACCACTGAGCACATCTGCAAGGAGTGCTGTTGCAAGAAAGCAGCATCTATCATCAATACTGTGTTCAGTTCTGGTCGCCTCATTAGAAAGGTGGTGAAGAAGCTTTAGAAAGGGTGCAGAGGAGATTTACCAGAAAGCTGCCTGGATTAGAGGGCATATCTTTTGAGGATAGGTTGAGGAACTAGGGCTTTTCTCTTTGGAGTGAAGGAGGATGAGAGGCAACTTGATAAAGGTGTACAAGATGAAAAGTGATACAGATCAGCTGGAGAGCCAGAGACCTTTTCACAGGGTGGAAATGGCTAATATGAGGGGGCAGAATTTTAAGGTGATCAGAGGAAAGTATAGAGATTGTTATTAATGATTATGATATAGTTGGGATCACAGAGACATGGCTCCAGGGTGACCAGGGATGGGAGCTCAACGTTCAGGGATATTCAATATTCAGGAGGGATAGACATGAAGGAAGGGGAGGTGGGGTGGCGTTGCTGGTTAAAAAAGAGATTAACGCAATAGAAAGGAAGGACATAAGCCGGGAAGATGTGGAATCGATATGGGTAGAGCTGCGTAACACTAAGGGGCAGAAGACGCTGGTGGGAGTTGTGTACAGGCCACCTAACAGTAGTAGTGAGGTCGGAGATGGTATTAAACAGGAAATTAGAAATGTGTGCAATAAAGGAACAGCAGTTATAATGGGTGACTTCAATCTACATGTAGACTGGGTGAACCAAATTGGTAAAGGTGCTGAGGAAGAGGATTTCTTGGAATGTATGCGGGATGGTTTTTTGAACCAACATGTCGAGGAACCGACTAGAGAGCAGGCTATTCTGGACTGGGTTTTGAGCAATGAGGAAGGGTTAATTAGCGATCTTGTTGTGAGAGGCCCCTTGGGTAAGAGTGACCATAATATGGTGGAATTCTTCATTAACATGGAGAGTGACGTAGTTAATTCAGAAACAAAGGTTCTGAACTTAAAGAGGGGTAACTTTGAAGGTATGAGACGTGAATTAGCTAAGATAGACTGGCAAATGACACTTCAAGGATTGACGGTGGATATGCAATGGCAGGCATTTAAAGGTTGCATGGATGAACTACAACAATTGTTCATCCCAGTTTGGCAAAAGAATAAATCAAGGAAGGTAGTGCACCCGTGGCTGACAAGAGAAATTAGGGATAGTATCAATTCCAAAGAAGTAGCATACAAATTAGCCAGAGAAAGTGGCTCACCTGAGGACTGGGAGAAATTCAGAGTTCAGCAGAGGAGGACAAAGGGCTTAATTAGGAAGGGGAAAAAAGATTATGAGAGAAAACTGGCAGAGAACATAAAAACGGACTGTAAAAGCTTTTATAGATATGTAAAAAGGAAAAGACTGATAAAGACAAATGTAGGTCCCCTGCAAACAGAAACAGGTGAATTGATTATGGGGAGCAAGGACATGGCAGACCAATTGAATAATTACTTTGGTTCTGTCTTCACTAAGGAGGACATAAATAATCTTCCAGAAATAGTAAGGGACAGAGGGTCCAGTGAGATGGAGGAACTGAGCGAAATACATGTTAGTAGGGAAGTGGTGTTAGGTAAATTGAAGGGATTGAAGGCAGATAAATCCCCAGGGCCAGATGGTCTGCATCCCAGAGTGCTTAAGGAAGTGGCCCAAGAAATAGTGGATGCATTAGTGATAATTTTTCAAAACTCGTTAGATTCTGGACTAGTTCCTGAGGATTGGAGGGTGGCTAATGTAACCCCACTTTTTAAAAAAGGAGGGAGAGAGAAACCAGGGAATTATAGGCCGGTTAGCCTAACGTCGGTGGTGGGGAAACTGCTGGAGTCAGTTATCAAGGATGTGATAACAGCACATTTGGAAAGCGGTGAAATGATCGGACAAAGTCAGCATGGATTTGTGAAAGGAAAATCATGTCTGACGAATCTCATAGAATTTTTTGAGGATGTAACTAGTAGAGTGGATAGGGGAGAACCAGTGGATGTGGTATATTTGGATTTTCAAAAGGCTTTTGACAAGGTCCCACACAGGAGATTAGTGTGCAAACTTAAAGCACACGGTATTGGGGGTAAGGTATTGGTGTGGGTGGAGAATTGGTTAGCAGACAGGAAGCAAAGAGTGGGAATAAACGGGACCTTTTCAGAATGGCAGGCGGTGACTAGTGGGGTACCGCAAGGCTCAGTGCTGGGACCCCAGTTGTTTACAATATATATTAATGACTTGGATGAGGGAATTAAATGCAGCATCTCCAAGTTTGCGGATGACACAAAGCTGGGTGGCAGTGTTAGCAGTGAGGAGGATGCTAAGAGGATGCAGGGTGACTTGGATAGGTTGGGTGAGTGGGCAAACTCATGGCAGATGCAATTTAATGTGGATAAATGTGAAGTTATCCACTTTGGTGGCAAAAATAGGAAAACAGATTATTATCTGAATGGTGGCCGATTAGGAAAAGGGGAGGTGCAACGAGACCTGGGTGTCATTATACACCAGTCATTGAAAGTGGGCATGCAGGTACAGCAGGCGGTGAAAAAGGCGAATGGTATGCTGGCATTTATAGCGAGAGGATTCGAGTACAGGAGCAGGGAGGTACTACTGCAGTTGTACAAGGCCTTGGTGAGACCACACCTGGAGTATTGTGTGCAGTTTTGGTCCCCTAATCTGAGGAAAGACATCTTTGCCATAGAGGGAGTACAAAGAAGGTTCACCAGATTGATTCCTGGGATGGCAGGTCTTTCATATGAAGAAAGACTGGATGAACTGGGCTTGTACTCGTTGGAATTTAGAAGATTGAGGGGGGATCTGATTGAAACGTATAAGATCCTAAAGGGATTGGACAGGCTAGATGCGGGAAGATTGTTCCCGATGTTGGGGAGGTCTAGAACGAGGGGTCACAGTTTGAGGATAGAGGGGAAGCCTTTTAGGACCGAGGTTAGGAAAAACTTCTTCACACAGAGAGTGGTGAATCTGTGGAATTCTCTGCCACAGCAAACTGTTGAGGCCAGTTCATTAGCTATGTTTAAAAGGAAGTTAGATATGGCCCTTGTGGCTACAGGGGTCAGGGGGTATGGAGGGAAGGCTGGGTTCTGAGTTGGATGATCAGCCATGATCATAATAAATGGCGGTGCAGGCTCGAAGGGCCGAATGGCCTACTCCTGCACCTATTTTCTATGTTTCTATATCAGAGGTAATTATTTTTTACAGAGTGGTGTGTGTGTGGAACACCCTACAAGGAGTGGTACTAGAAGCAGATACATTAGGGACACTTAAGAATCTCTTCGATAGGCACAACATTAGAGCAGGTTAAAAGGTTGGGACAACATCATAGGCCAAAGGACCTACACAGTGTTATAGTGTTCTATGTTCTATAAGGTATACAAGCATTCAGATGGCAGGAGTTAATTAGGCTTTGTACAAACATTTGTACATGTAAGACTATGTCCCACGAATTTGATAATTTTTTTGAAGAAGCAAACAGGATGATCAATGAGGGCACAGCAGTGGACAAAGTCTATGTGGACTTCAGTAAGGTCTTTGATACGGTTAGATATGATAAGCTGCTATTGAAAGTTAAATCACATGGGGTCCACTCTATCTAGGCCTTTCAGTATCGAATAGGTTTCAATGGGGACCCCCTAATTCTTCTAAACTCCAGCAAGTACAGGCTCAGAGCCATCAAACGATCCTCATACATTAACTCTTCCATTCCCAGGATTATTCTTGTGAATCTGCTCTGGATCCTCTTCAATGCCAGCACACACTTTTTAGATATGGGACCAAAACTGCTCACATTCATGAAACAGCACAGTGAGTATCTCTGCAAGGGTGCTCATGTTGTGTGGGATCAGCTCCTGAGAAATACTTCAGGCCTTGGGTCCAATGAGTAATTCTGGATGAGCAAGAAGTTAACACAGTCAGGATTACTCCGTGCTCTTGAGCCTCCTCAACACCTATTGCGACAGGTTGGGGACCAGTTGCTCTCAGAGCCAAAGCAGCACTTTCTACCAGCAGAGGAGCACTCTGACTGGTGGCAGCCATGTTCCAGACTCTTAATAACTTCTGATAAAAGCTGGGAAACTCCCAAAGAGCAGTGTGGGTAATGCTCTCTGCAAGGAGAGCTGCATGCAATGTCCTGGAAGGAAAAAATACATTCCCAGCACATTCCATCTAGGAGTGTGCTCAGTGTATGGCCGTTTCTACATGGTCCTTGGGTGAAGACCCACCAGCTAAGTATGTGTGTACACCAGTAAATGACCAACTTCTGCTGTCAGGAGAACAGGACCACAGCAGAGACAAAGTGTTTCCTATTGCCCTTGAAGACATCTTCCAACTTCTTTTAGGGCATGGCAACTAAAACAGTGAGGGGAACTAAGTGACCAACTAGAAACCAGTCAGTTGGTTTATGACCAACACTCTGTCCCAGTAAGAAATCGCACTAACTCTTCCTGACCAGTGCCCTAATCAGGTAGTGACTTCCGTCTCCACGTTCCACCAGCTCGTTAGCTAGGTTTTCTCAGTGGAACTCCATGTAAATGGTCTCATCATCTGCGGTAGAGCCACTGACATGCAATTGCAACACCAAGAGACTAGAACACTTCTCCCAGTTGATCCTGTCAGAGAACACAGCTGAGAAGACCTGATAGCACTTACAGGTCACAAATTGTACAGAGTTTTGAAGAGATATTTGTGAATCACCCTGTCAAACACCTTCTCCTGATTGAGAGCGAGGAAGGCACTGAACAGACTAGCTCTCTGGGAGAGGTGGAGCACCTTCCAAACTAGGTGGATGCTGCCCTGAATGCATCAGCCCAAGGCCATGGAGAACTGGTAAGGGTCAAAACAGAGTACAGATGATTGGCTGTCACCTGGGCAAAGATCTTGTTCTCCATGCTAAGGAGAGAGACCAGACGCCAATTTCTCAAACAGTGGAGATCAGCCTTCTTGGGCAGCAGGATTACCACTGCCTGACACACAAGGGGGACACACAAGGGGGACCTCCCTGGTTGCCAGGCTCTCCTGCATGACCCCTGTGGACTCACCTCCAAAGCGTCCCGGAGGGCCCTGAGGAATTCATCAGTCAACCCTTCCATGACCTGCTAAACCCACACCCTGTCAGTGACAATACCATACCCTATCAGTGGCAGACACACACCCTTTCAATCACAATACCACGCCCAGTAACAGTACAACATGCAGTGACAGTATCACACCCCATCAGTGACACACACCCAGTGACAGACCCACAACCTCTTCGTGACAGACTTGCATCCCGCCAGTGAACAGCAGAATGCCCCTCCTACAGGTCACTGAGACTAAGACTAATGGATGGAAGCATCAAGTGTCCTGGCTCCTCTTCTCTGCAGGGAGTTAATCTCCTGCATGTGAACCATCGCGTGCCCCAGCACGTTCCCACAGACAAACAACTTCCATCGTTTGGGAACTGGTTGAAGGAACAGTCCAGTGCAGCATTTCAGGAAAGCCAATGATGTCACCAGCTTCTTTTATATGGGCAGATATACTGTCAAATAAGTGGTCCCAATTTTGAGACAACTCCCTCTATTTAAACCAGCCCAGCGATAGCAGGGGAACAGTAACCAATCTGCACGCTCTGTCGTGGGCTTCTGAATTGCCAACACGGCTTTTAATGATTCGAGAGCTCCACATACATACATACATACACATACACACATACACATACACAAATACAAGAGTCAGGGAGTCAGCCATCAACAGCTCACTGATTCCCGGCGAGCGTCATTAATTACATACTCCAGGCCTGTTCCACCTGCTGCCGCTGCATCCCCCTCCCCCAGCCCTCAGCCTCAATCTCTCAGAGAAAAGATGCTCACCGGCAGCAGCCGAGGCACGAACAGTCGATGGCCCATCCCCAGCAATTCCAGCAGCCGGCAGGCATACTCATTCACCATCTTGTGGCCATCGTCCTGTGCTTCCTGGGCTTTGGAACGGGGGTTCTGCACAGCTGAGAGGGAAGGGGCGGAACAGGGAAGCCCCTCTTCAGTCAGGAGGAAGCAGGATGGATCCAGCTTGCTGGCTCGGAAGTCGGGAATGTGCAGGAGAAAGCAGGGTAATGAACCTCACTCTTAGGACCGTGTCGTTGCTGAGCACAGGCTTGTTAGCATTGTGTAGTCCATGGAAAAGCGACAGCACGTTTGAGACTGCCTGCAGTCCGCGCCGAGAAACCCAGGCAGAGTTGCTCTTGCTAATGTAGTCGGTGAGCTCATCGCCCCTGGCTGGAAACGTGACGGCTGCTGTTCTCAGCACTGATGTGAATGTGTAATGAGGGAACCAGCCTGCAAGCCCACGTCTCATGGGAGCGGCTTGCCAATGGGGGTGGGAGGAGGGGGAATCTGTGTGAGACACCTTGGTTACCAGCTGGCTCAGTATTTTGACATGCTGCCCCCAACCCCTCCCTTCCCCTGCAGACAGCTGGCTGCGATGCACATCCTTAGCACGACACACATTGTTCAGTAGTCCAGCCTGCCTTATGCTGTGCTCTCCTTAATCTTTGTTCTTTCAGCAAATGTGACATTTTGATTCAGACTTATCCCTAACGACTTGTGTGGTGGCTGTTTGTTTAAAATTCATTTGTCGCAATGACATGTTTTTTTTAAATGGCAGTCCCCTCTATGAGTACCGTCACTTCCCAACATACAGAATCAGTTTATGTGCTCTTGACATGTGACCCAAACAGGGTAAAAAATCATGAGGGGCATAATTAAGGTACTCTTACTTAAGGTGCACATACTTTTTTCCCCCAGGGCTAGGAAACCAAACAAACTAGAAGGCATGGGTTTAAGGCAAGAGGTGCAAGATTTAAAAGGGATTTCAGGGGCAATGTCTTTGTGCAGAGGGTAATCCATATTTAGAATGAGCTACTAGAGGAAGTGGTTGAGACAGGTAACATTCAGAAGACATTTGGTTAAGTACATGGATAGGAGGTACCTTGGCTGACAAGAACCAATTGGGCTGAAGGGCCTGTTTCTGTGAAATTTTACTCTATGACTAGATGTGCAACCCTGCATCAGAATCAGAATCAGGTTTATTATCACTGGCATGTGTCATGAAATTTTTAACTTAGCAGCAGCAGTAAATGCAATAAATAATATAGAATAAAGAAAAAATTACAGTATATGTATATTGAACAGATTAAAAATTATGCAAAAACAGAAATAATATAAATTAAAATAATGAGGTAGTGTTCACAGTAGCATTCTCTTGTTTTCACTCACATTGAAGATTTACTCCTCACTCCGTCCCTTTCAACCCATTACATACCCACTGATGACACTGGGGTCAGCAATTTAAATATAACCCATCATCTCTTCATATCTCTTAGTGAACTCAGTTAACACTTTGCCCATTTTCCTAGCAAAGGCATCACAAGCAAGGTCAACATTTATTGCCCATCCCTAATTGCCTTGAGGAGAAGGGATTGTGTTTTTTTTTCTTGAACTATGCAGTGTATATGGATTTCAGCAAGGCATTTGACAAGGTACCCCATGCAAGGCTTATTGAGAAAGTAAGGAGGCATGGGATCCAAGGGGACATTGCTCTGTGGATCCAGAACTGGCTTGCCCACAGAAGGCAAAGAGTGGTTGTAGACAGATCATCTTCTGCATGGAGGTCGGCCACCAGTGGTGTGCCTCAGGGCTCTGTTCTGGGACCCCTACTCTTTGTGATTTTTATAAATGACCTGGATTAAGAAGTGGAGGGATGGGTTAGTAAATTTGCTGATGACACAAAGGTTGGAGGTGTTGTGGATAGTGTGGCGGGCTATCAGAGGTTACAGCGGGACATTGATAAGATGCAGTACTGGGCTGAGAAGTGGCAGATGGAGTTCAACCCAGATTAGTGTGAGGTGGTTCATTTTGGTAGGTCAAATATGATGGCAGAATATAGTATTAACGGTAAGACTCTTGGCAATGTGGAGGATCAGAGGGATCTTGGGGTCTGAGTCCATAGGACACTCAAAGCTGCTGTGCAGGTTGACTCGGGTTAAGAAAGCATACAGTGCATTGGCCTTCATCAATCGTGGAATTGAGTTTAGGAGCCAAGAGGTAATGTTGTAGCTATATAAGACCCTGGTCAGACCCCACTTGGAGTACTGTGCTCAGTTCTGGTCACCTCACTATAGGAAGGATGTGGAAACCACAGAAAAGGTACATAGGAGATTTATAAGGAGGTTGCCTGGATTGGGAAGCATGCCTTATGAGAATAGGTTATGTGAACTTGGCCTTTTTTTCTTGGAGCAACAGAGGATGAGAGGTGACCTGACAGAGGTGTATAAGATGATGAGAGGCATTGATCGTGTGGATAGTCAGATGCTTTTCCCCAGGGCTGAAATGGCTAGCACGAGAGGGCCCAGTTTTAAGGTGCTTGGAAATAAGTACAGAGGAGATATCAGGGGTAAGTTTTTTTATGCAGAGAGTGGTGAGTGCGTGGAATGGGCTACCGGTGACGGTGGTGGAGGTGGATATGATAGGGTCTTTTAAGAGACTCCTGTACAGGTATATGGAGCCCAGAAAAATAGAGGGCTATGGGCTAACCCTAGGTAATTTCTCAGGTAAGGACATGTTCGGCACAGCTTTGTGGGCTGAAGGGCCTGTATTGTGCTGTAGGTTTTCTATGTTTCTAAAATAATCCTTCTGGGAGAGGTGCTTGGATGGCAATGTTGGGAGGGTGGTGGTGTTGGAGTTCCAGGACTTTGACCCAGTGGTGTTGAAGGACTAATAGTGGTGGAAACCTTGTGGGGTTGGGAGGTGCTGTTGGACTAGCCCAGGAGAGTAGCTGTTGCCATTTTGTAGGTTGCAGGAATGAACCTTCAGGGTGGGTGATGGAGTGTCAAACAAGCTTTTCTGAGATGGTGTCAATCTCCTGAATGTTTTGGAACTGCAAAGAAGTGTAAAAAATTCTATTACACTTCTGACGTGGTTTGGAGATGCTGGAAAAGCCTTGGAAGTGTCAGGAGAATAATCACTCACTGCAGGACACCCATCCTCTGACCTGCTCAAGTGGCCATGGTGTTTTATGTGGCTGCTCCAGCTGAGTTTCCGGTCATTAGAGGGAGAGTGATGATAATGTAATTGAGTGTATAGAATAGGCAGTGAAGACAAGTATTGCCTGATATCTATGTGGTGTGGATGTTACTTGCTATTCATCAGTACATTGTTGAATGTAGCCTGAGTTCTGCAGAACGTGCTCATTGGTTACTTCACTGACTGAAGGGTTTCAAATCAGTACATTATGTAATCATCAGCAAACTTCCCCTTTGTGACCTTATGAAGCAGCTGAAGGTGGCTGAGCCAATGTCACTGCTCTGAGGATCTGCTGCAGAGATGTTATGGAGTTGTGATCAGTAGCCAGACAGTCAAGCATCTTTCTTGTGCATGGTTTGCCTCCAACCATTGGTGTCACACCCAGTCAAATACTGGGTAGTCAAGGGTAATTTCTCTCACCTCACCTCTGGAATGCAGTTCTTTGAGCTCATTCGTGGTGAGGTTTGGAGCCAAGTGTTTCAAACAAAACACAAAGTGGTCACTATAAGAAACACTGCTTCATCAAACACTGCTAACCATCCCAGCCTACTTTTCTAACACACAATGAAGACCTGGAGTAGTAGAACTTGCTTCTCATTTGGTATCACAGTAGAAAGACAGAAGAGAATATGAACAGGATAGGAAAACAGATTTGAGGGGACACAAAGGATTACAGATGCTGCAATCTGGAGCTGGGAGAGTTGAGCAGCATCTGAGGGAGGATGGGAGGGGGGAAGGAACTGTTGATGTTTCATTTTGGAACCTGCATCAAGATCAGTGGAAGGCTTACATAGTGAATGGTAGGGCACTGAGGAGTGTGGTAGAACAAAGGGATCTGGGAGTACAGGTCCACAATTTGTTGAATGTGGTGTCACAGGTAGATAGGGTCGTAAAGCACATTGGCTTTCACATTGGCAATGTATTGAGTACAGGAGATGGGATGTTATGTTGAAGTTGTATAAAACATTGGTGAGGTCTGATTTGGAGTTTTGTGTGCAGTTTTAGTCACCTACCTACAGAGAAAATATGAATAAGATTGGAAGAGTATAGAGAAAATTTACAAGGATGTTTCTGGGTGGAGAACCTGAGCTATAAGGAAAGACTGAATAAGTAAGGACTTTATTCCTTAGAACATAGAAAATTTAGAGGTGATTTAATAGAGGTATACAAAATCATGAGGGGTATTGACAGGATAAATGCAAGCAGGACTATTCCAATGAGTTTGGGTAGGACTACAACCAGAGGACATGGGTTAAGGGTGAAAGGTGAAAAGTTTAAGGGGAACATGAGGGGAAATTTCTTCATTCAGAGTGTCATGAGAATGTGGAATGAGTTGCGAACACAAGTGGAGCATGTGAGCTCAATTTCAACGTTTAAGAGAAGTTTGGATAGATACATGGATAGTAGGGATACGGAAGGCTATAGTCCTGGTGCAGGTTGATGGGATTAGGCAGTTTAAATGGTTTCACCATAGACTCAATGGGATGAAGAGCCTGTTTCTAGGCTGTGCTTCTCTATGACATGAGAGTGGAGAGGTGAGAAGGCCAGTATAAAGAAAAGGAAAATAGTGAAAAAGGATTGTAAGGCAATTGGTGGGTAGAGTGGAGGTGTAAGAGGACAGGCAGGTGGTGACTGTTAGGGGAGGTGAGCGGGGGTGGTGTTGGGAAACAATGCTAGGTGAGTGTTAGATGGAGGCAGATAAAGAGACAGAGGAATAGGGAAAAGGAATAAATGGAGCAAATGAGGGGAAAGATTGTAAAGATGGGAGACAGCTGCTGGAGGCAGATAAGCAGGAGCATAAAGTGTTATCAGTGTTGGATTTTGATAAGTAAAGAAGGTGAGAATGGGAATCAGAATATTATCACAGACATATGCTTAGACTGTGTGGATGGGAGGAAATTATGTGTGAAGTGGATGGGAACCTGGAGGGGGAGAGTGACAAATATGGGTGAATGGTAAATGGGGACTGGTGTGGAAAAAGGGGACAAAATTAGAGGACTGGAGGAAGATTGGGGGGGGGGGGGGTTAGAAAAGGATTACCTAAAATTAGAAAACTTAATACTCATGTCACTGGGTCATAGTCTACCCAAGTGTTGCTGGGCTTCATCCTGGCAGTAAAGACGACTGAAATGGGCAGGTCAGTGTGGTAATGGATAGGGGAACTGAAACGGTCTGCAACTGAGAGCTCAGGAAGGCCACTAAGGACTGAGCATAGGTGTTCTGCAAAAAGGTTGCCCACTTTGCTCATGGTTTCTCCAAATAGATCTGAAGTGTCCATTTGGTTAGCAAGCATTATAGTACTACAAAGGGGAAACAATTCTGCCTCATCTCCTATTGTGGGATAGCCTATGTTTTTGGAATGGAACCAGATGATTCCACATGTTGCTGTACTGTATTCCAAAGCAATATATTGATACACCCATTCTCAATGTAAGGAATGAAGTTCAGAGTATATTCACCAAAGCCAAAGCATTAGTTGCAGGGCAAATTGAAGGAAGTATGGAATATTCTTCTCTGGCCTTGATAAGAGTGTCTTCAACATACAAAATGCTTAAACACCATCAATGACAAAATAACTAGCCTGACTGGCACTCCACCCACTACTCTAAACCTTCACTCCATCCTTCACCACAACTGAAGCATGCAGTCTCTGCAAAATGCTCTACAGCAACTTGCCAAGGCCTCTTAGGTAGCTTCTCCCAAAGCCTCTACCAATGAGAAGCATATATTCAGCAGGTACTTGATAACACCACCCTAAAAACTCAACTCTATCACTTAGCATGGAAATGTTTCACTGTTCTATCACTGGTACTCCCTCTGCATTCACAACTTCTCCACTCAAACCACAACAATTTAAAAGCAGTAGCAGTAATTGAAGACCTTACCTCTAACAGTTGCTTTCCATCAAATATATTAAATGCATCATTAATAGTTCAGATATCCAGCTTAATTGTGTACACCTGATATCAATGTTTGGGGCCAAACTAAACATAGGTTAGGCAATTAATTCAACTTCATTGCAGCTTGGGTTAGATATAAAATGGTTTCTGGCACTGGGAAGGGCATCCCTCATTCTAGGACACAAACTACTGGGGAACTCCCTGTAACTCTTTGGTACAGATTTCTGGCTCATGATGTTTGTCAAGATTCCACAATCCACTTTACTAAAATAACCTCTGATACATTGTCTTGTTCAATATCACTTCCATTATAGATTTCTCACTCTTTTGTAAACAGCCCAATTCCCTCCAACCTTCTTGTTTACTCTATGCCTGTTCTGTTCCAATCTTAGTACTTTCTCTAGCCACTGTTCATTCTTTTAACTGCCCATTCACTCCCTACCTTATTCAGATTCCATTCAATCTTATCCTACACTCTTCTTTGCTGCATAACTGTTAAAATCTCAGACAACCTTTGCTCTCCTGATTTTTTTCAATAACACACTCTAATGCCACTTACTGCTCAGACTCCATTTCCTACTATAGACTGAGAATAACTGAGTCCCTACAAACACCATCAATCAGAAATTCAGTGGACTAAATATATAAATACTGAGCGTACAAGAGCACATTAGTGGAATCTGTAGCAAATTACCCCACCTGATGCTCCAAATCCATCCCACTAGGTACAAGTCTCAATCTGAGAGTTTGCCTGGATGAGAAAGGCTGCAAAGGTCCCTATTGGTTGTAATATTTCACCCCAAAATCTTGCTCTCTTCTCATTTCCTTAACATCCTAGTAACCCATCCTTCTCCCTTCCCACTCCTTTAATAATATATTTTAATCATATTAGCATACTCTCCTGCATGTTCTTTCCTATCCTGTCATCCAAACCCATTCTCTTGTTTAATCTGCAGCTTTACTGAGCTCTTATTCATCCTTTTAAATAATTACCCTTTAATTCCTCACCTTCACAGTAACATCTTCCCATTCATGCCTTATTCTGTTTAATAACTCACACTACTTTCCACAGCACCAGCAATATTCCACCTCCATGCTCTCCTACTCTACCAACACGCAGTAATAACCATGTCTAATTCCATTTTCTAATCAAGAACTTATCAACTTCCACTTTAAATATACAGTGGATATTTATATATCCGTATGACCATGTACCCATAATTTCTGCCCTAGAAAAAAACACTCTGGCAGTCCACTTGATCTATACCTTTTATCAACTTGTACACCTTTATCAAATCACCCCACATCCTCCTCCATTCCAAAGAAAAAAGCCCAAGCTCGCTCAAGTAAAGGTGCAGACCATTTTACTAACTAGGGAGCTAATTCCAAAATCATTGGTGCAAAGGGACTTGGGAGTCCTAATGCAGTCCTAGTCCAAGTCCCTGAACTTGCAGGTTGAGACAGTAGTAAAAAAAAAGCAAATAGGACTAGAATATAGAAGCAAGGATGTAATGCTGAGGCATTATAAAGCACTGAGTAGACCACATTTGGAGTATTGTGAGCAATTTTGGGCCCCATATCTAAGGAAGGAAGTGCTGGTATTGGAGAGGGGTCAGAGGAGGTTTATGAGAGTGATTGTGGGAGTGATGGGTTAATGTATGAAGAGTATTTGATAGCTCTGGGCCTGTACTTACTGGTGTTTAAAAGAATGAGGGGGGATTTTATTGAAACCTACAAAGTATTGAAAGGCCTAGATAGAGTGGACGAGGAGAGGATGTTTCCAATCATGAGAGAGTTTAGGACCAGAGGGCACAACCTCAAAAAAGGACAGCCATTTAGAAAAGAGATAAGGAGAAATTTCTTTAGCCAGAGGATGGTGAATCTGTGGAATTCATTGCCACTCCTCCCCTCCCCTTCAAAAGATAAATTTAATGTTGGAGAACAGGGATTCTCCATTTTCTATGTGGTCCAACCCTACTCCTTTAATCTCAATATGCTTAGATATCCCCTGTCACCCAAAACACTTATTTGCTCATTCCTGAACCATTTTAATATCTTATGGAGTATAATATTGCACTGTGGTTCACTCCCAACGTCCATTAAAATCCCACTCTCGTGCTTAATCCTAATAAATATTAAAATCCCACCTCACCATTGTCACCTACACTGTTTGGTAATCACCCTAGACTGATATTACTCTCCTGCTAGCTGTAACATCCCCAAATTAATCCCACTTTCCTGTTTATTCCTTGTATTCCTTAATATTCCACATACACTACTGCACAATCTTGTTCTTTTCCCATGCTTTTAAATAGCTCAGTTGTGGTCTAATTCCATTCTCCTTTCTGCTTATCCTACACTGCAGCACTGTATGCAGCTTAATGCCATCTACACGAACAGAGAAACTGAATTCTCAAGTGTTGAGAAGAGGCAATGCTCTTTGGAAGATTCAATTATTTTCACTACCTCTGTCCTTTCCCTAAACGTCGGCAATATTGTCTCCATTAAGTTTTCCTTCATTCTGCTTACGAGGACTCTGACTGAATCTCTATCAGCAGGTCTTCTCCAAATTCTAGCCATTCTCAGTAACACAGCCATTAGTACTACTGCTGCTCAGCTCCAGAGACTTGGGTTAAATCTGACCTCTGATGCTGTCTGAGTGGAATTTGCATGCTCTTTCTGCCATTGTGTGTGGTTTCCCTGGGGTATGCAGGTTTCCTCCAGTAGTATGCTGGCAGATTAACTGGCTGAGGAACTGGTGCAGGGGGCAGGGGTTCAGATTTCTGGATCATTGGGATCTCTTCTGGTAGGGTATGACCTGTACAAAAGCATTGGGTTACACTTGAACCTGAAGGGAGCCAATATCCTGACAGGCAGGTTTGCTACAGCTGGTCAAGGGGGCTTAAACTAATTTGGCAAGGGGAAGGGAACTGGAGTGATAGGACCGGATGGGGTAGTTGGTTTACAAACAGAGGCATTGTGTAGTGAGACTGTTAGCAAGCAGAGGCTGATGACAGGGCAAAATTGCAGTCAATGTGATGAGTTGAAATCTAAAAGGACAAAATCAAAAAGGGTGATGAATACAGGACTAAAGGTGTTATATTTGAATGTGCGCACTATACGGAATAAGGTAGATGAACTTGCAGCAGTTACAGATTGGCATGTGTGACATTGTCGGTATGACTGAATCGTGGCTGAAGGCTGAGAGCTTACCTACAAGTATACAGATAGTATCATAAGGACAGGCAGGTGAGCAGGGGTGGTGGGGTGGCTCTGTTGGTAAAAAAAATGAAATTAAATCCATAAAAAGAGGTGACATTGATGTAGATGAAGATGTAGAATAACTCTGGAGGGAGCTAAGAAACTGCAAGTGTAAAAAAACCCTGATGGGAGTTACGTACAGAACAGTAGCAAAGATGTGTACTTATGGGGATTTCAATATGCAGGTAGATTGGGAAAATCAAACTGCTGCTAGATCCCAAGAGGGGGAATTTATAGAATGCTTATGAGATGGTATTTTTTTTAGAACAGCTTATGGTTGAGCCAACCGAGGGATCAGCTATTCTAGATTGAGTGTTGTGCAATGAACTAGAATTGTTTAGAGAGCTTAACGTAAAGGAGCCCTTAGGGGAAGTGATCATAATATGATTGAATTCACCCTGCAATTTGAGGAGAAGCTAAAGTAAGATGTATTAGCATTACAGAGGAGTAAAGGGAATTACAGAGGCATGAGAGAGGAGCTAGCCAAAGTTGATTGGAAGGAAACACTAGCAGGGATAACAGCAGAGCAGCAATGGCTGGAGTTTCTGGGAACAATTCCGAAGGCGCAGGATAGATGCATCCTAAAGAAGCAGTATTCTAAAGACAAGATGATGCAACTGTGGCTGACAAGAGAAGTCAAAGCCAAAGTGAGGGCATATAATTGAGGAAAAATTAATAGGAAGTTGGACAATTGGAAGCTTTTAAAAACCAACAGAAGGCAACTAAAATATATCATAAAGAAAGAAAAGTTGGAATATGAAAGTAAACTAATAATGAAGTGGAAACAAAAACTTTCTTCTGATACATGAAGTGTAAAAGAAAGGTGAGAGTAGCTATCAGACCACTGGAAAATGATGCTGGAGAGATAGTAATGGGGGACAAGGAAATGGCGGATGAATTGAATAAGTATTTTGCATCGGTCTTCATTGTGGAAGATACTAGCAGTATGCTGGAAGTTCAAGACCATCAGGCAGCAAAAGTGCTTGGGAAATTGAAAGGTCTGAAGGTAGATAAGTCACCTGGACCAGATGGTCTACACACCAAGGTTCTGAAAGACGTGGCTGAAGATTGTGGAGGCATTAGTAATTATCTTTCAAGAATCAATGGATTCTGGCATGGTTCCCGAGGACTGAAAAATTGTAAATGTCATTCCACTCTTCAAGAAGGAGAGAGGCAGAATAAAGGAAATTATAGGCCAGCTAGTCTGACCTCAGTGATTGAGATAATGTTAGTGCTGATTGTCAAGGATGCACTTTTGGGGTACTTGGAGGTACATGATAAAACAGGCCGAAATCAGCATGGTTTCCTTTAGTGAAAATCTTGCCTGACGAATCTGTGGGAATTCTTTGAAAAAATAGCAAGCAGGATAGACAAAGGAGAATTGGTAAATGTTGTGCCCTTGGATTTTTTGGAGGCCTTTGACAAAGTGCCACATATGAGGCTGCTTAACAAGTTGAGAGCACATAGCATTACAGGAAAGATACTAGCATGGATAGAGTATTGGCTGATTAGCAGGAGGCAAAGAGTGGGAATACAGGGAGCCTAGTTACTGTCAGTGACTAGTGGCGTTCCACAGGGGTCTGTGTTTGAGGCGCTTCTTTTTATGATATACGTCAATAATTTGGATGACGGGAATTTTGTGGCCAAGTTTGTGGACAATACAAAAATAGATGGAGGGGCAGATACTGTTGAGGAAGTAGAGAGGCTCCTGAAGGACATAGACAGATTAGGAGAATGGGAAAAGAAGTGGCAGATGAAATATAGTGTCAGGAAGTGTCTGGTCATGTACTTTGGTAAAAGAAATTAAAGCGTAGACTATTTTCTAAGTAGGGAGGTTAAATTGGTGGTAAGGAAGACAAATGCAATGTTAGCATCCATTTTGAGAGGACTAGAATATAAAAGCATGTTGAGCTGTTATAAGGCACTGGTGAGGCCTCAGTTGGAGTATTGTGAGCAGTTTTGAGCCCATTATCTAAGGAAGGATGTGCTGACATTATTCGGATAGACTTCAAAGGAAGTTCTGAAAAATGTTCCAGGTTTGAAAGATGTGGAGAAGATGTGTCCTATTGTGGGGGAATCCAAGGCCAGAAGATGCCTTAGAGGAACATCCATTTGGAACAGAGACGAGGAGGAATTTCTTTAGCCAGAGTGGTGAATCCATGGAATTCATTGCCACAGGCAGATGTGAAGGCCAAGTCATTAGGTATATTTAAGGTAGTGGTTGACTAGTCAGGGCATGAATGGATACAAGGAGAAGGCAGGAGATTGGGGCTGAGAGGGAAATGGATCAACCATGATGAACTGGTAGTACAGACTTGATTGGCCAAATGACCTCCTTTGCTCCTATATCTTATTGTCTTATGATACAAGTCCTTGCGACCAACAAGTCCATCCCAACCACGGTGATCACCCACCCAGTTCCAATTTCCTGTGTTCGACCCATATCACTCTAAACCTCGCCCTTCCATGTACTTATCCAAGTGCTTTTTAAATGATGCTATTGTACTTGCCTCAACTAATTCTTCTGACAGCTTGTTATATCCTCATCATCTTCTGTGTGAAATCTTTCCCCTCTCATTCTAAATTTATGTGCTGTTAGTTTTGGACTCTTCTACCTTGGGGAAAATACTACTACCATCCATTTTATACATGTCTCTCATAACTTTAAACATTTCTATAACATCAACCTTCATTCAGATCTAACCTGTAACTCAGGCCCTCTAGATCTGGCAACTCTCTAGTAAACCTTTTCTACATCATTTCCAGTATAAACTGAGCAGGGCGACTAAACCTGTACACAGTACTTATACTATGTAGTATAAGTGTGGTCTCACCAACAACTTTTACAACTGCAACATAATGTCCCAACTCCTATACTGAATGCATTGACTGATGGAGGCCAACATGCTAAATACCCTTTTCACCACCCTGTCTCCCTGTGACATCACTTTTAACAAACTATGTACTTATACTCAGAAGTCCTTCAGTCCCATTACACTCTCTAGTGCCCTAACATTCATAGTATAGGTACTACACTGACTTGACTTTCCAAATTGCATAACCTCACACTAAATCTATGGAAATCTGTTTGCTATTCCTCAGCCTACTTCTCTAACTGATCAAGATCCTCTTGTAATCTGCAATAACTTTCTTCACTAACTACAATGCTTCCTAATTTTGCGTCATCTGCAAAATTGCTGATTAAGCCGTATGCATTTACATCCAAGTTATTTATATAAATAATGAATATCAAGAGTTCCAACACCTACCCCTGCAGCACACCCTAGTCACTGACATCCATTCTGAGAAGCAACCTTTAAACACCACCCTCTACTTCCCATCTCTAAGCCAATTTTGAATTCACCTAACTAGCTCTCCCTGGATTCCATGGACCTAGCTTTCCAGACCAGCCTACCATGCGGGAGTTTGGTAAAAGCCTTGCTATAGTCCAAATAAAGAACATCTGCCGCCCTCCCCCTCATCCACCTTGTCGACTCCTCCTAATCAGACTCTCTCTATCCAAATATTGGCAGATCCTTTCCCTCAGAATTCTCTCCAGTAATTACCTCACTACAGCTGTCAGGCTGACTGGCCTGTGGTTGTTCACTGGCTTGTTCTTGCTATCCTTTTTAAACAATGGAACAACATTGGCCAAATTCCACCCTTTGGAAACTTCACCAGTTGCTAATGATGAAACAAATATCTCGGCAAAGGCCTCTCTGATTTCTTCACTAGCTTCCTACACAGTCTGAGGATGCGGACTGTCAGGCTGCACACTCTGGAGATTTATCCTCCTTACCTACTCACACATTATTCGCATTACCTGCTCATGGAATTTACTGTTATGTTCACCACCACTGTCTACATACACCTGAGCAAACGCCGAAGCTGCACTGGGAGAGACTTGCAGCATCATCAGCTCTCTACAAAACGAACATCCAGATGGTCTCTTCATAATTGCAGGAGACTTTTGAACAGACTAACTGGCAGATGTTGAAGGAGGCTGCCACAAATGGAGAAGGCAGAGATCTTGAGTAATATGCCGTATCTGTTACTGGCTACATCTGTAAGTGTGTAGGTGATGTCAGTGCCTCAAGAATAGTTATTTCATGGCCCAACCTGAAGCCCTTGCTGAATGCAGAAGTACGCTCCCTACTAAAAGCCTGGGACACAGCCTTCAAGTCTGGAGACAGAAAAGCACCCAGAACAGCCAAGAGAAACCTCATGTTAGGCATCAAGAGGGCAAAGACCACCTACACATAAAAAATTCAGGAACGTCCATCCAATAATGATCCCCAGTGTCAAGGGCATTATTGACTATGCAAGAGAAAACAGCGTTGATTGTACTAGCTACGCCTCTGTCCCCAATGCTCTAGACAACTTTTATGCATTCTTTTAAGCATGCACCATAACAATAGCCATGAAAGCAATCTCCCCTTTCAGGTGAGTAGCCACTGTTTATACAGTAGTGGACGTGAGAAGGACTCTGCAGAGAGTCAATCCCTGTGAAGCTGCCGGGCCAGACAACATCTCAGGTGGAGTACTCAGGGAGTGTACACACCAGCTTTCAACGGATATCTACAGCACTTCACTCATCCAGATTGCTGTCCCCACATGCTTCAAATCGGCCTCCATCATCCATATACCAAAGAACTCTATACCTTTCGAGCTAAACAACTACCACCCAGTGGCACTAACAGCAATTACCATGAAGTGCTTTGAATGGCTGATAATAGCACACATAAAAAACTCCTTTCCTGCAACGCTGGACACTCACCAATATGTTTACTGACAGAGCATGCACACCTAGAAAACATGGACACATGTCAGAATGCTCTTTCTGGATTTCATTTATTTTCCCACAGACCTCAGTGAACAAATTTCTACTCCTCAGTCTAAGTACCCCACTGTGCAACTAGGTATTGGACTTCCTAGCCAATAGATCTCAGACAGTCAGGATGCAGAACCATTCTTTCCTCCCCATGATTCTCAACACAGCTGTGTACTGAACCCACTGTTACACACTCTGCTTATACATGGCTGCACAGCCAAATACTGAGTAATTACATTGTCATATTTGTGGATGTCACAATAGTGGTGGGGGTTCATCACCAACAATGACAAGTGACAAGATGGCCTACAGAGAGAAGTTGGAAGGCCTAATGCCACATAAATAACCTCTTCTTCAATGTCAACATGACAAAGGAGATGGTTATCAACTTCAGGTGTACTCACACCACTTACAACCCTCTTTAACATCAGCGGCACAGCAGTAAAAACTGCGAAGCCTCCAACTCCTGCGAGTGCACATCTCACACAGCCTCTCATGGTTCCAGAACATATACTACACAATCAAAAAAAACCTCACCTATGCCTCTACTTTCTGAGGAGTCTGAAGAAAGCTGGACTATGCTCACAATACTCAGGACCTTCTACAGATGTGTAGGAGAGAGCATACTAACATGCTGCATTGCTGCATGGTACAGAAACTACAGTGGACAAGGCTCTATAGTGGTTAAAACTACCCATTGTTCACCGGCATCAGCCTACCTACCATCCTTTTAAAGTCAACAAGTGATTTGCTCAATCCTAAGCTTCTAAAACCAGTGTATGCCTCCTTCTTTTTCTTGAGGGGAATCTCAATATCTCTTGTCAGCCAAGTTTAACCTTCAATTGAACACGGACACTTGCTTATCTTACTTTTAAGACTCCCACTTGCCATTCACTCCTTTCCTTTCAACAGGCTCATCCAATCGACCTCTGCTAGATCCTTTCTAGTTCTCCAAAATTACATCTGCTTCAGTTTAGGACCTTAACCTGTGTACCTGTCCTATCCTTTTCCATCTCTTCCTTAAAAATAATAGAATCATTATTACTAGAGCTAAATTACTCCCTGACTGCCACTTTAGTCACTCACCCTGTCTCATTCCCTAAGAGGATGTACAGTATTGCACCTTCCCAAAAAGAGGCTTCTATATATTGACTCAGGAAACTTTCCTAGAGATATTTCACAAAGTCTACCCCGTTCAGGCCCTTAACACTCTGGGTAGTCCAATCAATATTGGGGCTATTAAAATCTACGTTAATACAAACCTGTTATTTTTACAAGAACGAACAAATTTTCTACACACCTGCTCCTCAAGTTCACACTGATTATGCGGGGGGGGGGTGTATAATACAACCCTACTGCCCCATTAGAGCGACCTCCCTCCTTCTTGTTTCTAAGTTCTACCAGCATGGCCTCACTGGATGATCCCGGAAGAATGTAATCTCTAGACACTGCTATTATGTCCTCCCTATCATCCCGTCCTTGCTCACCTGTACCTTTTCTCTCAGAAAGTTGTGAATCTTTTGTATCAACAAATCCAGAGACCTGAGGATGCTGAGCTATCAAGTGCACTGAAGGCTGAGACAGGTAAACACAGGAAAATTGAAGGTTATAGGAAAATGTCAAAGTTGAGTTTATCGACACATGTAGAAGTACAGCTGTGATGAAAAACTTACTTGCAGCAGCATCACATGCGCATATCATATAAGCAGCATTCACAAAAAATCATAAATGAACCACAGCATTTATAAGAATGAATGAAAACCCTTTTACTGCAAAGTGTTCAAAATGGTGCTAAACTGTAGTGATTAGGGTTGTGTTAGTTGGTTCAAGAATAGCTACTTCTGGCTACTTCTTTTCAACTGCAAACAACAGGAATTCTGCAGATGCTGGAAATTCAAGCAACACACATCAAAGTTGCTGGTGAACGCAGCAGGCCAGGCAGCATCTCTAGGAAGAGCCTGGCCTGCTGCGTTCACCAGCAACTTTGATGTGTGTTGCTTGAATTTCCAGCCCCTTCACCCACACCTCAGCGAGTTCCGTGTTCACCATGATGCGGAACTCTTCTTCCACCGTCTCTGTCTCCGAGCCTACTTCTTCGGCAAGGACTCTTCCACCCCCACTGATGACCCCTTCTCCCGTCTTCAACCCTCCTCTTCTTCATGGACACCCCGCTCTGGTCTTCTGCCTGCTCTGGATCTCTTTATTGCTAACTGCCGACGGGACATCAACCATCTCGACTTCACCGCACCTTGTTCCCATTCCAACCTCACTCCTTCGGAACGTTCTGCTCTCCAATCCCTCCACACTAATTCTAAACATATTATTAAACCCGCCGATAAGGGGAGGTGCTGTTGTAGTCTGGCGTACTGACCTCTAGCTTGCCGAGGCACAGCGACAACTCGCGAATACCTCCTCTTATTTACCCCTCGATCGTGACCCCACTAAGGAGCACCAGGCCATTGTCTCCCACACCATCACCGACTTTATCAGCTCTGGGGATCTCCCATCCACTGCTACCAACCTTATAGTTCCCACATCTCGCACTTCCCGTTTCTACCTCCTACCCAAGATCCACAAACCTGCCTCTCCTGGCAGACCTATCGTCTCAGCTTGCTCCTGTCCCACCGAACTCGTTTCTGCATACCTCGACACGGTTTTATCCCCCCTTGTTCAATCCCTTCCTACCTATGTTCATGACACTTCTCACACTCTTAAAACTTTTTGATGATTTTAAGTTCCCTGGCCCCCACCGCTTTATTTTCACCATGGATATCCAGTCCCTATATACTTCCATCCCCGCTTCTCTTTGGATTCCAGACCTAATCAGTTCCCCTCTACCACCACTCTGCTCCGTCTAGTGGAATTAGTCCTTACTCTTAATAATTTCTCCTTTGGCTCCTCCCACTTCCTCCAAACTAAAGGTGTAGCTATGGGTCCCAGCTATGCCTGCCTTTTTGTTGGCTTTGTGGAACAATCCATGTTCCGTACCTATTCTGGTATGTGTCCCCCACTTTTCCTTCACTACATCGACGACTGAATTGGCGCTGCTTCCTGCACGCATGCTGAGCTCGTTGACTTTATTAACTTTGCCTCCAACTTTCACCCTGCCCTCAAGTTTACCTGGTTCATTTCCGACACCTCCCTCTCCTTTCTAGATCTTTCTGTCTCTATCTCTGGAGACAGCTTATCCACTGTTGTCTACTATAAGCCTATTGACTCTCACAGCTATCTGGACTATTCCTCTTCTCATCCTGTCTCTTTCAAAAATGCCATCCCCTTCTCGCAATTCCTCCGTCTCCGCCGCATCTGCTCTCAGTATGAGGTTTTTCATTCCAGGACAAAGGAGATGTCCTCCTTTTTTAAAGAAAGGGGCTTCCCTTCCTCCACCATCAACTCTGCTCTCAAACGCATCTCCCCCATTTCACGCACATCTGCTCTCACTCCATCCTCCCGCCACCCCACTAGGAATAGGGTTTCCCTGGTCCTCACCTACCACCCCACCAGCCTCCGGGTCCAACATATTATTCTCCGTAACTTCCACCACCTCCAACGGGATCCCACCACTCTCATCTTTCCCTCACCCCCCTCTGCTTTCCACAGGGATTGCTCCCTACACGACTCCCTTGTCCATTTGTCCCCCCCATCCCTCCCCACTGATCTCCCTCCCGGTACTTATCCTTGTAAGCGGAGCAAGTGCTACACATGCCCTTACACTTCTTCCCTTACCTCCTAATGGCCACACATTTTAATTCCACATCCCATTCCCATTCTGACATGTCTATCCACGGCCTCCTCTACTGTAAAGATGAAGCCACACTCAGGTTGGAGGAACAACACCTTATATTCCGTCTGGGTAGCCTCCAACCTGATGGCATGAACATTGACTTCTCTAACTTCTGCTAATGCCCCACCTACCCCTCGTACCCCATCAGTTATTTATTTATATACACACATTCTTTCTCTCACTCTCCTTTTTCTCCCTCTGTCCCTCTGGCTAAACGCCTTGCCCATCCTCTGGGTTCCCTCCCCCCCCCCCGTCTTTCTCCCCGATCCTCTCATATCCCTTTTGCCAATCACCTGTCCAGCTCTTGGCTCCATCCCTCCCCCTCCTGTCTTCTCCTATCATTTTGGATCTCCCCCTCCCACTTTCAAATCTCTTACTAACTCTTCCTTCCGTTAATCCTGACGAAGGGTCTTGGCCTGAAACGTCGACTGTTCCTCTTCCTAGAGATGCTGCCTGGCCTGCTGCGTTCACCAGCAACTTTGATGTGTGTTGCTTCTTTTCAACCATTCAGTTCTTGATCTGAAGAGAAGTAACTGTTCTTGAACCTGACGGTGTGGGACATCTGGCTTTCGGTAAGAGATGGGGATCACCAATGATGGATATTACCTTCTTCAGGCAGCACCTTTTGTAGATACTACCATTAGTGGTGAGGAATGTGCCTGTGATGTACTGAGCTCAGTCCATTGCTCTGTACAGCTTCTTACATTCCTGTACATTTCAATTGCCATAATAGACCATGATGCTACCTGTCAGGATACTTTCAAAAATACGTCTATAGAAGTTTGTTGGAATGTTCAGAGACATGCTGGACCACCTTACTCTCCAAAGAAAGTAAATACATTGGTACACTTTCCTGATGATTGCATCTATGTGCTGGGTCTAGGACAGGTCATCTGATATGTTAGCAGCCAGGAATTTATAGCAGCTGACTGCACCCTTGACCTTCTAATGTAGACTTACGTTTGCTCTCCTTTCCCTTTCTGAAGTCAACAATCAGTGTACTTGTAACAAATGGACTGGAAGTGAAGTTGACATTGATACCTTTAGCAAGTCTGATCACTTGGCTGTACTTTTATTCCCACCATATAAGCAGAGACCGAAGACTGCAGCACCAGTGGTGAGGAACCCGTAAGTATGGTCAAGGGAGGCAGATGAACATTTATAGGATTGCTTTTAATTAGTGGACATATCCAGAAATTCAACTTTGGATTTGAGTAAATGTCCACAGTTGTCACTGGCTTTATCTAGACCTGTGTGGATGAGCATGTGCCTTCAAAAACATACTGAGCATTCTCAAAAACAGAAGTTCTGGATGAACCAGTCTGCTGAGGGCAAGATCTGTAACGTTCAAGACCAGTGTTCCAAAACTCTACAAGAAGTCCAGATATGACCTACAGAAGGCCACCATGACAGCAAAAATGCATTTCTATGTGAAGTTAGTGACACAACCAGATGCACATGGCTATGGTAGGGTTCCATAACCTCCTACAAGGCAAAACCTTACACTATAAATAACAGTGCTTCTTCACTCCCAGTAAGCTCAACAATTTTTATGCATACTTTTTAAAGGAAGAATAACATTAAGCCTGTGTAAATCCCCATAGGATACAGTGACCCGTGATCTTGGTCTTCGAGGCTGACATCAGAACATCATTCAAGAGGCTGGGTACTGAAAACCTGTGCCAACCAACTGGAGTGTTCAAGGACATCTTCAACCTCTCACTGCTGTGGTCTAAGATTTCCACCTGCTTCAAAAGTTCAAATTTATTATCAAAGTGTTTATATCATATGCAACTTTGAGATTCATCTTCTTGCAGGAGAACATTCGGACCGGTAGCATCACAACCTAGTATGGAGGCTGCACTGCACAGGATCACTAGAGGTAGAAGTAGCCAGTTTCATCTCGGGCATAACCTTTTCCACCATCGAAGACAACTTGAAAATGTGATGTCTCAGGAAGGCAGTATCCATCATTAAGGACCTTCACCATCTAGAACATGCCTGCTTATCGTCACTACCCACTGGGAGAATGTGCAGGAGCATGAAGACCCACAATCAATGATTTAGGAACAGCTTCTTCACCCCTGCCACCAGATTTCAGAATGGTCCGTGAACTCTGCTGTGTTTCTTTTTTGCACTATTTATATATTTTGTAATGTATGCCAACTTTATGTCTCTACACTGCACTGCTGCCACGAAACAACATATTCCTGACATATTTAAAATTTAAAGGCATCCGTTAGTCTTGCGAGACCATGGATCTGCACCTGGAAAGTCTTGACTCTCCGGGGCGCAGGCTAGGCAAGGTTGTATGGAAGACCAGAAGTTGCCCGTGCTGCAAGTCTCCACTCTCCACGACACCAATGTTGTCCAAGGAAAGGGCATTAGGACCCATACAGCTTGGCACCAGTGTCATCGCAGAGTAATATGTGATTAAGTGCCTTGCTCAAGGACACAACACATGTTGCCTTGGCTCGAACTCACAACCTTCAGGTCGCTAGTCCAATGCCTTAACCACTTGGCCACGTGCCCACACATATAAGCCAGTGATAAACCTGATTCTGGTCTTGTGTTATGTAATGGGCTGGAGAAGCTGGGGTTGTTCTCCCTGGAACAGAGAGGATGCAAAGGGATCTAATAAGAGATACTTAATGACATTATGGGTACAAAGGGAAAAGATAAATCGAAACTGCTCCCATTGGCGAAAGGAGGTCGGAAGCATAAAATGAAGGTGAATTGCAAAACAAAAACTGTCAAGAGATAAATCTTGACTACATTTCATCACTGCTGGAATTCTTCATGTCAATGTTCTATGCTTAACTATTTCCTTTATCATTGGTCTTTCTTCTATCGGGAGTTCAGAAGTGATGATATACAATGTGCAATTCCACTTACAACTGCTTAGCAAATGAGACAGCCTGTGTTTGTATGCAGCAAAACTCAGACAATATACAAACACTATTGATAAGTGGCCAGCAACAACCACACCACAAGAGTCCGAGGCAATGACCACATCCAGCAAGACAGATAAATAATTTAGGTGGTGTTGGTGGTGCTCATTAAATAAGTTCTTCATCCAGTTGGTGGCGATGGAGTTACATTCACCCAAGCAAGTGGCAAATTTGCCATCACTCTCCTGAGTTATGCCTTGATGACAGTGTAATGGCAATAATCTGTCAGGAGGCGAACCACTGACCACAGGATAATGAGTCTCAGACCTGCACTTCCAGCCATAGTATTAACATTGTGGGTCCAGTTGAGTTTTGGTCAACGAGACTCCAAGGATATTGTTGGTGTAGTACTAGGAGATGATAATACCATTAAATGTTAAGGATACATGGTTGGACACTGTTGTTGGAGATGCTCATTGTCTGGCATGTACTTGCCATTAACCCAGTGGAGAGGGTCAACAGCTTTAAATTGCTGGCTATTGACATATTTGAGGACTTGTCCTGGGTGCAGCACATAGATGCAATCACAAGGAAGGCACATAGGCCTCTTTACTTTCTTAGAAAATTAAGGAGGTTCCGCTTGTCAATAAATACTCTAAAAAGTTCAACGTTCAAAGCACTTCTATTATCAAAGATGTATACTATATACAATCTTGAGATTCACCTCCTTACAAGCACCCACAAAACAAAGAAACCTAATAGAACCCATTTAAAAAAGATTGTCAAACACCTAATGTGCAGGAAAAAAAAACAAATCATGCAAACAATAAAAGGAAATAAATAATATTCATGACTGAATTCAGAAGAGAAGTGAAGAAAAGTTCTAAAGATGTACTGTTGAAAGTATCCCAACTGATTACATCATGGTCTGGTAGGGCAATTTGAATGCACAAGAATATAAGATGCTACAGAGAAGAGTGGACTCAGCCTAATACATCAAAGGGACATCTCTCTCCACCATTAATAGGATCTACATGAAACGCTACCTCAAGAAGGCAACATCCATCAATAATAATCTGCACCAAAGTTCACACTAAATTTATTATCAAGGTACATATATGTCACCATATACAACCCTGAGATTCATTTCCTTGCAGACATACTCAATAAATCCATAACAGAATAATAAACATAACAGAATCAATGAAAGACTGCACCAACTTGAGCGTTCAACTACTGTGCAAAAGACAACAAACTGTGCAGATACAAAAAGGAGGAAATAATAATAATCTGAATCAGAATAACAAATAAATAAACAATAAATATTGAGAACATGAAATGAAGAGTCCTTCAAAGTGAGTCCATTGGTTGTGGGAACATTTCAATTATGGAGCAAGTGACGTTCCATGTAGGGTACTAATTAGTTAGATGGTTTTGTCCTGCTTTTTGTGGATAAGATCCATCTGGGCACCTTGGTGGCTGAGCCTGGAGCAGAAGCACTACAGCTAAGATGTTTACGCACCCACAGACTTTGCTGTATCCAGTGATGTTAAATGTTACTTGATATCACATGGAGTGAAGGTAAAAGAGTTCATTGGTTTCTGTGACAGCGGAAATCTCAGGAGGAAACTGAAAAAGCTTATTCATTTTGTACTTCTGGCAGAAGCTGCCTGCAAATATTTCAGTCTTTCTACACCTGAAGGTGATGCTGTTCACAGAAATACCTCCTCGCATCACTTGCTTACGAATATGTCAATTATGAGTAGGAGAAGGCTACAGTTCCCCAAGCCTGCTCCACCATTCAATAAGATTTGGGCTGAGCTGACTGTAGCTTCAGCTCTGCATTCCTGTTTATTTCATTAACATTTCACCCTCTAGCCCATCAAGATTGTGACCACCTGCAGCTTGAAAATATTCAAAATCTCTGCTTCTACTGGCCTTTCCTGAATAAAGTCTCAAATAATAATGACCCTGAGGAAAAATTTTGCCTCATCTATTATGCATAGAATGGCTGACCCTTTATTTGTAAATATAGATTCATAGAGTTATACAACACAGAAACGGAGCATTGGAACCAACTCATCTATGACAATCAACACTAATCTCATTTGTCAACATTTGGCCCATATACCTCTAAACATTGCCTATCCATGTGCCTGTTCAAATGTCTTTTAAGTACTGTAATTGTATCCATTTCTATCTTTCTCTGCCATCTCATTTCATACACCTACTTTCCTCTGTGTGAAAAACTTACCCCTCAGGTCCTATTTAAATCTTTTCCCTCTTACCTTAAACCTATGCCCTTTAGTTCTAGATTCTCCTTTCCCTATTTACCCCTTGCATAAATTTTATAAACCTTTATGAAGAGATTCAGTCTCCTGTACTCCAGGGCAAACAGATGGAGAACAGGTTACTGGAAAAATAAATAGCAGAATGGGACTGATGGAAATGATCTGTAAGCCATCTCAGACATCATTAGCTGAAGTGTCTCTTCCTCTATCATGTGAAACTGAAATATTGCAGCCACAAATATACTAGCAGATGTTATGCAACAATTTTTTAAAAATCTTCTATGTATAAAAATAATCTGCAACATTCTCAGTGTTCATTTCAATGTACTCAACTCGAACAGTTTGATGTGCTCTGGGACAAAGCAGTCTTTCACATCCAGCAGAGGGGCACTGTGGCTATTGTGTGTTTACAGTGTACATTATCTTCAAAAACAATGCAGCGACTGAGTATTTGTATGTAATAGGCAGTAGTTCATAACAATGTCTCTTCCTTCCAGATTCCTGATTAACAGTTTTTTTAGTGTATTACATACAAAAATGGATGCCACTGAATCTGTGTGGATACCCTTATACTTCAGATGCACAGAAGGATGTGGACATAGTGGGAAGCACAGCAAGTCTGGCAGTGCTTCATGAAGAGTTTCCCAAAGAAATCACACCACATGATATATATGGTCACTTAAGAATGACCAGTTGAAAAGTGGACTGGCCAATGATGTCCGTTTCCTGCCAGACACAGGGGCGTTCTTATCAAAATGATGATTATTTAGAAGTGGATAAAGGACAATCAATCAAAAGTTGGATAGTTTAATTTATTATACGATGTAATAAAGCATCTAATTGATACACCAAATTTATTAAACTCACCATCCAGAGAGCAATAAAACAACTCCAATAACTGACAGATTACTAGAGGTACAAATGGAAGGCAATGGCTGATGGGAAGCCCAGAGATTGGTCTTATTGGAAAGGCAGGGAGCCATGCCAAGGAACCTGGAGGTCAGCATTGGCACCAGGTCATTCAGTTATTGTCTGAAACAGCCTCACACTGCAATGGGAACATGGTGATGTTAAGTGGGGAGCTGGAGGATTCAAATCCACTAGTTCATAAGGATCTTGGGACATGGAGATGGAGAGATAGTTCCTGTACCATATTGAATTACTGTGTTCAGTATTGGTAACCCTACTATAGGAAAGATGCCATTAAGCCGAAAAAAGTGCAAAAAAAGGTATATGAAGATATTGTTAGGACTTGAGGGACTGAGCTATGGAGAGAGGTTGAGCAGTCTGGCACTTTATTCACTGGAGCATAGGAGAATGACGGGTGATCTTACAGAGAATTATAAAACCATGTGGGACAGAGATAGGGTGAATAGAAGCAGTCTTTTTCTCAGGGTTGAGGAATCAAGAATTAGAGGGTATAGATTTAAGGTGACAGGGGAGAGATTTAACAGGAATTGAGTGGCAATTTTTCCACCCAGAGGGTGGTAATATATGATGACATATATGTACTTTGATAATAAATTTACTTTGAACTTTGATATTTGGAATGAGCTACTAGAAGAAGTGGTTCAGGGAGGTACATTATCAACATTTAAAATGTACTTGGACAGGTACATAGATAGGAAGGCTTAGAGGGATATGGGCCAAATGCAGGATTAGCTGCTTCCATTCTATATGACTCAATACACTGATACACTATAAGTGTCTAAGCACAATTTTCATGCTGCATGAAAAGATGGGAAATGAAGGAAAATGTTTTACCTAAAGTCAGCATTTCCATCTGAGGAAATGTGGTGAGTCATCACAAAGATGGAATTACATAAGAAAAAAAAAGTAGAAAAAGATGTTGAAACACACACATCAACAGTAAGGTGCATGAATCCAAGGATATTTTAATAACGGACATGGCAATTTTACAAATGGCAGAGATTGGCAGCAAAGTACGTTGACAATGAAGACTGGGAAAGAGAGTTACCATTAAGAAGTTGAATTTTAAAATAAAATTGAGATTGAGTTGTGAAGTTACAAATATCAGGTCAAGCCCAGAGATAGCCCAGTGTGATCAATCACCAATCCTTCTTCTGATAAGCATAGAAATGTACATTTCATCCTTAACCATGTTGACAGGCATCCATGATGCTGTTCACACTAATGTCACATCCCTTTATGCCTTTCTTAGCCAAATACCTGTCTAAATGCCTTTGAAACATTATAGTTGTATCTTCCTCCACCACCTCCCCTGGCAGCTTGGTCCAGGTAACCACCATCCTCTGTGTGAAAACCTTGTCTTCAGGTACTTTTTAAATTTTTCCCCTCTCAACTTAAATCTATATCCTCTAGTTCTAGACTCCCCTGACCTGGGAAAATGATTCTGGCTTATCCACCCTCTCTATGCCTCTCTGCCCATCTTGATTTTACAAACCTCTAAGATCATCCCTTGGCCTCCTACATTCCAGTGAGAATAAAGCCAGCCTATCCAATCTCTCATAATTAAGGCAGTCCATGCTGATAAACATTCTGGTGAATCTCTGCACTCTATTGCTACCACATTCTTGCAGTGTCAAAACCATGACTGTATACACTCCAAGTGTGAACTAAACAATATTTTGTACAGCTGCAACATGACATCCCAACTCCTATGCTCAATGCCTCAGACTATGGAGACAGCATATCTAATGGCTTATTCACTACTCTATCTATCTGTATTACAAGTTTCAGGCAGCTATGAACTTGCACCCCAAGTTCTCACTGTATGTCCTATAAATTTGACATTCCTCAGTGCATCACGTCACACTTGTCTGAACTAAATGCCATCTTCCACTACTCTGCTCGATTTACTAAACTGATCTATGGTCCACTGTGTACTTAGATAATTTTCCTTGCAATCTACAACTCTATCAATATTTGCTAATTTACTAAACATATACCAACATTCCAATCCAAGTCATTTATTATCCAGGTCCCAGCACTGATCCCTGCAATACACAACTTGTTACAGAGTTCCAGTGAGAAAAACACATCATTACCCTCTGCCTCCTACCATCAAGCCCATTTAACAATATAAACTGATTCTGTGTCATACAAAGATTTTTAACTTTTGATTTAAACAGATCAATTACAATCCACCTCAGGAAGTGTGTGTTCTAGAGTGCTAGACTGGATAACGTGACAAAATTAGGGTTAGTAAGTTGTGGATGTGCCATGTTGGTGCCAAAAACATGGCTGCCCCAGCACATCCTGGGACTGTTTTGATTGTGATTGATTGATGATATGTTTCAAATAGACAAATAGAGCTAATCTTATCTTAAAAGTGGTTAGTGTTTGTTTCTATTTTTCCATCTTACCTTCAGCAGAGCCAGGGCCACATTGAAAATGATGCTGAGTCCCTGAAAAAACAAAAAAAAAAGCAATGTTAAAACTTGGATATAACCATTGACTCCTTTAAATATCATCAAACACTGCTAAAGATAAAATTTAGGATAATTCCCTCTGGATCATCTTCTTGTAAACTCCTGCTTTTACACCTATGTTGTCTTTGATTCTTCTGACTCTGGGTGTTAACATATCAGATTATCTGTCCCGTACCCAGTAGATAGATGCAAACACAAGGAAAGCGCATCAGCATCTTTACTTTCTTGGGAGATTAAGGAAGTTTAGGTTGTAACTGAATTCTTAATAAGCTTCTACAGATGAACTATTGCAAGTATCCTGAATGGTTGCATTATGGTCTATGTTGGGAGGTTATGAAGGGTAAGGTTTAAATGCCTGGTTCTTGCTCTGGCAGTCATGAAAGACTGTGCCAGTCAGTCTTCCACAGATAATATCCAGTGCATCCCAGCAGCATAAGGCAATCAAGAATTCTTCAGTATCAAATATTTCTTGCAGGTTCACAATCCATAAGACCAGAAGACAAAAGAGCAGAATTAGGCTATACGGCCCATAGAGTCTGCACCGCCATTTGAACACAGCTGATCCATTTCCTTCTCAGCCTCATTCTCCTGTCTTTGTCAGAAGCTTTTCACACCCTGACTTATCAAGAATCTATCAACTTTCACCTTAAAAATACACCCAATGATCTGGCATTCACCGGCCCCTGGATGCACCGTAGCAACAAATTCCACATATTCACCACTCTCTGGCTAAAGAAATTCCTCCTAACCTCCATTCTAGATGGACATCCCTCTATTCTGAGGTTGTGCCTTCTGGTCCCATACTGCCCCACTATAGGAAACATTCTCTCCACATCCACTCAATCTATGCCTTTCAACATTTGACAGGTTTCAGGTGATCACCCTTCATTCTTCTGAATTCCAGCGAGTACAGGCCTAGAGCTGTCTAATGCTCCTCATGTGATAAGCCTTGCGTTCCCTGAATCATTTTTGTGCACCTCCTTTGAACACTCTCTGATGTTAGCACATCCTTTCTCAGACAAGGGGCCCAAAACTGCTCACAATACTCCAACTGAGGCCTTACCACTGTCTTATAAAGCCTCAGAATTACATCATTGTTTTTATATTCTAGTCCTCTCAAAATAAATGTTAACATTGCATTTGCTTCCTTTACAACCGATTCAATCTTCCTTTAGGGAATCCTGCATGGTAACTCCCAAGTCCCTTTGCATCTTAAATTTTTGAATTTTCTCCCTGTTCAGAAAATAGTCTGTGTTTTTATTCCTTCTCCCAAAGTGCATAACCACACACTTCTCAACACTGTATTCCATCTGCCACTTTGCCCATTCTCCTAATCTGTCTGTCCTTCTGAGCCCCCCTGCTTGGAACAATCACAGATTGCCTGACTACATGCGGTAATTGGCCAAAAAGTATATTCACACACCAATCACCTCATCACTTTGTGCCTCTTCCAAATTTGCTCATCTCTGATATTTGAAAGCACCAGTGGATGGAGCTCAGGAGCAGCCCAATCAGTGAAGCAAGCCACTGAATTTACTATGAGCACAACAACCTGTGTTCAGGTGATCTGTGTTATAGCCATTTCGGTTATTGACATTCACCCTTATGGAATTCGCAAATCACTACAAAAATCTGACCTATGGAATAAAATTTGTTCTCATGTAAACTTAAGCGTGAAAAAATTAAACATGTACTTGTCTAACCCTCATCTGACTTCCCAAAATTCAATGCTTCAGATTTGCAGGGATCAAATTCCATTTGCCAATGCACATTCCATCTGAATGTGTAACCTTAAAAATTTCTTTACAATTCACACTGCCACCAATCTTCATGTCATCTGTAAACTAAAATAGCATACCTTCCACAACGACAAATGGGGAAGAAACAAGACATTCTGTTTTTTATTATATTCAACTCTCATTTCTTGATGCATGTGCAGAAAATATTGTGTTTTTAAGCACAGATAGTTCATTTTATTGCCCAGTATATTTATTTACTTCCTCAAGTGTTTTCCAAGATGTCAGTAAGTTCAGCAACAGCTTCTTCCTCTTTGCCATCCGATTTCTAAATGAACATTGAACCCATGAATATGACCTCACAACATTTTTGTTTATCTTTGCACTACTTATTTAACTATTTAATATATATACTTTCTATAATTCACAGCTTTTTTCTATTACTATGTACTGCGTTGGACTGCTGCCACAAAGACAACAAACTTCATGACATATGCCAGTGATATTAAGCCTGATTCTGATTCTGTTTAAAGTGCTATGTTTCAACGTAGACTGAATTCTGGAATGTGATAAGCATCTGCAATCTCATATGCCTCCAAACACAGCAGCTGACGACTTAGGAGATTGCCTTGACAGTTTCAAAAGCGAATTTCTTTGTGCCCTGAGCCAGCAGCTGTGGTACTCATTGTTACTGTTGAGAGAAAAAACATCCCATAGGAATGCAAAAGATAGGATTCAAGTTATGGAAATTTACTATACGGAGAGATTTTTAGGAACACAACCCCACTGTAACTCCAGTCATTGACTGGAGTACTATGCAGACACACCAAAAACGATCCCGTGCTGGTCCGGCAAAGAGCTTTATGAAGCAGGAAGTTTTTCGATGGGAGTCATTGATTGGAATACTGTAAAGATGCAAAAGAAGCGTTCCTGCGTAGGTCCAGCAAAGAGCTTTGAAAATCAGGAAGTTTTCTCGATGGGAGTCATTGATTGGAGTACTGTGCAGATGAAACAGAATTGGTCCCGCGCAAGACTGGCAAAGTGCTTTAAAAACCCAGTCTCGATAAAAGAGAGGTACCGCCTAGCGGAGCAGTCATTGGAGTAGTCTTGAGTCAGAATAGTAAGGCTTTGGCTCAACAGAGCTTCGGTGAGAACAGGCAGAGGCAAGGTAAGTAGGTAAACTCATTCCTTGTTTCCTATTTAAATCTTCAGAGTATAGGGGGAATGTCTACAGAGCTAGTGTCTTGCTCTGATGTGAAAGTTCCAGGAAATTTCCAGCCTCTTGATGGCCACATCTGCTCCAGGTGCATTGTGATGCAGCTCCTTAAAGACCGTGTTCGGGAACTGGAGCTGCAGCTCGATGACCTCGTGCTTGTTAGGGAAAGCGAAGCAGTGACAGACAGGAGCTCCAGGGAGGTAGTCACCTCAAGGCTATAGGAGACAGATAAATGGGTGACTGTCAGGAGAGGGAAGGGAGAACATCAGATAGTGGAGAGCACCCCTGTGGCCACGCCTCTCAACAATAAGTACTCCATTTTGAGTACTGTTGGGGGAGAGGGGGGATGACCTACCTGGGGGGAACAACAGCCACCGTGCCTCTGGCACTGAGTCTGGCCCTTTAGCTCAGAAGGGTAAGGAACTGAAGAGGATGACAGCAGTGATAGGGGAACCCTATAGTCGGGGGGACAGATAGGTGATTCTGTGAACACAAAAGGAAACATGAATTAGCTTGCCTCCCAGGTGCCAGGGTCTGCGATGTTTTTGAACGTGTCCACAATATCCTGAAAAGGGAGGATGAGCAGCCACAAGTCATGATACATATTGGTATCAATGACATTGGTAGAAAAAGGGAGGAGGTCCTGAAAAAAGAATACAGGGAGTTAGGAAGGAAGCTGAGAAGTAGGACCTCACGGGTAGTAATCCCGGGACTGCTGCCTGTGCCGTATGACAGTAAGGATAGGAATAAAATGAGGTGGCAGAAGAATTGGAGCGGGGGCAGGAATTCAGACTTCTGGATAATTGGGACTTCTTCTGGGGCAGGTGGGACCTGTACAAAAGGGACAACAGCCTTGCGAACAGGATTACTAGAGCTGTTGGGAGTGGTTTAAACTAATATGGCGGGAGATGGGAACCAGGATGATAGAGCTGAGGATGAGCCAGCAGGTTTACATGTAGATGATGGATATATGAAGGAAGGACAAGTCAATGATTGCAAAAAGTTCGATTGCACCACAGGGGCAAAATTCAGAAGGGCAAAGAATGCAGGGTTTACAGTGCTGTATTTAAATGCGCATAGCATTCAGAATAAGATGGATGAACTCGTGCAAAATTAGAGACTGGTCAGTATGACATTGTGAGCATCACTGAGCCGTGGCGGAAAGAACGCCATAGTTGGGAGTTTAATGTCAAAGGATATACCTTATATCCTAAAGGACAGCAGGAAGTTAGAGGCGGTGGTGTGGTTCTGTTGTTAAGAGGTGGAATTACATCTTTAGAATGAGGTGACAAAGGGTCAGAGACTGTTGAATCTTTATGGGTGGAGTTAAAAAACTGCAAGGGTAAAAAAAAATTATGGGAATCATATATAGGCCTCCATATAGTAGCTAAGATGTAGGGTTGAGATTGCAAAGGGAGCTGGAAAAGATATGTAATAAGGGTAATGGTGCAATTGTAATGGAGGACTTCAATATGCAAGGGGATTGGGCAAATTAGGTTGGTGTCGGATCGTAAGAGAGGGAACTTGTTGAATGCCTATGAGATGGATTTTTCGAGCAGATTGTGCTTGAGCCTACTCGGGGAAAGGCTAACTTAGATTGGGTGCTGTGTAATAACCCAGATATTAATGTAAAGGAACCCTTAAGAGGTAGTGATCATAATTTGATTGAATGCATACTGCAATTTGAGAGGGAGAAGCATAAGTCACATATATCAGCATCACAATAGAACAGAGGGAATTACAGAGGCATGAGAGAGGAGCTTGCCCAGGTGGACTGGAGGAGGATACTGGCAGGGATGACAGCAGAGCAGAGATGGCTGAAGTTTCTGGGAATAGTTCATAAGGTGCAGGATAAATATGCCCCACAGAAGAAGTAATAACTTGGGACAAAGAAATGGCAGATGAACTAAATGGATACTTTGCATCTATCTTCACTATGGAAGACGCTAGCAGTGTGCCAGAGGTCCGTGGGTGTCAGGGAGCAGGAGTGAGTGCCATTGCTATTACAAAGGAAAAAGTGCAAACTCAAACATCTTAAAGTGCATAAGTCACCTGAATCAGATGGACTACATCCCAGAGTCCTGAGAGAGGTTGCTAAAGAGATAACAGATGCACTGGTAATGATCTTTCTAGAATCACTTGATTCTGGCAAAATATAACATATTATGTATATAATCTCTCCTAATATTATATATATATATATATATATATATATAAAATATATTATAATATATTCCTCCATAATATAATCCTGGAGGACTGGAAGATTGCAGATGTCACTCCACTTTTTAAGAAGGGAGGAAGGCAAAAGAAAGGAAATTATAGGCTAATTAGTCTAATCTCAGTGGTTGGGAAAGTGTGAAGTTGTTACATACCTCGTGGGTATCTTGTGACTGTCTTATGACCATGATGTAATTGAGTATCTTGTGATGGTGGGGTGATGTAATTTTCCCGCCAGTGTGCGGTCACCTGATGACACATTCCCAACAGGTATATAACGGGAAATCCCTGTTGTTACGCAGATTTCAATTTAGTTCGTCAGTTAATTCGACAGTTACTCCATTATGCTGCATATTCCTATCATGACGCACTAGTATTGGAGGGTGAAGACCTTACTAAAGTACAGGAACCTGAAGGATCGAGTAAAGTTGGTGTCGTTCAGCAGTTTAATACAGGATCGACCTTATTGAATCTTTGTTCAGAAATAGTGACCTGCATCTGAGATAACTCCTGCAAGATCAGGGAAGTTTATGCAGTGTTCACTTGCGAGAAAAAGGTCAGTTCCTTTAAGCCGTTTTATTTCCTCCATCGTGAATCCTTGGAGAATCAGCAGTAATGTCACGTCTTCGAAGAAATCCGTTTCCTGAGAAGTCTCTCCTAATTGACTGTGTAAGTCTTTCCAAACTGAACTCCTCCACCCTGATCAAAAAGGCACAACAGCGCTTTATTTCCTGCGGAGCATGAAGAAAACTCACCTCTGTTCCAGGATACTGATGGACTTTTACCGTTGTACCATTGAGAGCATACTCACCAACTGCATCTCAGTAGTCCCGTATCGGACCGCAAAGCACTCCAGCATGTGGTGAAAACTGCCCAGTGGATTATCGGCACACAATTGCCCACCATTGAGAACATCTACCATAAACTCTGCTTGGGCAGGGCAAAAAGCATTATCAGGGATGCATCTCACCCTTACCATGGACTTTTTACTCTCCTCCCATCCAGTAGGCACCAGCAAGCACAAGAAGAGCTTCTTCCCTGAGGCTGTGACACTGCTGAACCTCACATCACAGCGCTAAACAGTACTGCATCCGTATTGCACTGTCTCAGTACTTTTATATTTGTGAGCTGTAGCACTTTTTTTATTCGCAGTTATTTTGTAAATAACATTATTCTTTGCATTTCTGGTCAGATGCTAAATGCATTTCATTGGCTTTGTATCTGTACTCTGCACAATGACAATAAGTTGAATCTAATCTAATCTAATCTAATCTAAATCACTTGGACATTCCAATTTACCATTTTAAGAACTGTTCCAGAGTTACCGTATAGCAGTTAACTTCCGGGTAAGTTAGTTATTTGAATACTTTTCGCTATTGTTGAGCAGAGTTTAATAAATGTTTATGTTTGTTTATAAAACTTGACTCAATTATATGTTCATTGTTGCTGGTCACGTGACAAAGTGTATTATTATGGATGAGGTTTCAGGGTACTTGGAGACTAATGATAAAATAAGTCAAAGCCAGCATGGTTTCTGTAAAGGGAAATCTTGCCCGACAAATCTGTTAAAGTTCTTTGAGGAAGTAACAAGCAGAGTGGATGTTATTTACTTAGATTTTCAGAAGGTATTTGTAAGGTGCCACACACGAGGCTGCTTGACAAGATAAAATCCTATGGCATTACAGGTAAGATACAGGCATGGACAGAGGAATGGTTGACAGACAGGAGACAGTGAGTGGGAATAAAAGGGACCTTTTCTGGTTGGCTGCCAGTGACTACTGGTGTTCCTCAGGGGTCAGTATTGGGACCACTACTTTTCACATTGTTTGTCAATGATTTGGATAATGGAAATGATGGTTTTGTGGCAAAGTTTGTGGATGATACAAAGATAGGTGGAGTGGTAGGTAGTGCTGAGGAAGCAATGTGATTGCAGCAGGACTTGGACAGATTGAAAGAATGGGCAAAAAAGTGGCAGATGGAATGCAGTGTTGGAAAATGTATGATCATGCATTTTGGTAAAAGGAACAATAGTGCAGGCTATTATCTAAATGGGGAGAAGATTCAGACATCAGAGATGCAAAGGGACTTTGGAGTCCTTGTGCAAGACTCCCAGAAGGTTAATTTACAGGTGGAGCCTGTGGTAAAAAAGACAAATGCAATTTTGGCATTTATTGGCATTGGCTGATGACACCACAATTGTAGGCCTTATCTCGGGTAATGATGAGTTTGAGTACAGAGAGGAAATTAAGAAACCGGTGGCATGGTGCGAAGACAATAACCTATCTCTCAATGTCAGCAAGATGAAGGAATTGGTTGTTGACTTCAGGAGTAGCGGACCGCATGACCCCATTTACATCGGTGGTGTGCAAGTGGAACAGGTCAAAAGCTTTAAGTTCCTCGGGGTCAATATCACAAATGACCTGACTTGGTCCAACCAAGCAGAGTCCACTGCCAAGAAGACCCACCTTTACTTCCTGAGGAAGCTAAGGAAATTTGGTCTGTCCCCTAAAATGCTCACTAATTTTTATAGATGCACCGTAGAAAGCATTCTTCTGGGGTGCATCGCAACCTGGTATGGAAGTTGTCCTGTCCAAGAGCAGAAGAAGCTGCAGAAGATCATGAACACAGCCCAGCACATCACACAAACCAATCTTCCATCCTTGGACTCACTTTACACCGCACACTGTTGGAGCAGTGCTGCTAGGATAATCAAGGACACGACCCACCCAGCCAACACACTTTTCGTCCCTCTTCCCTCCGGGAGAAGGTTCAGGAGCTTGAAGCCTCGTATGGCCAGATCTGGGAACAGCTTCTTTCCAACTGTGATGAGACTGCTGAACGGATCCTGATTCGGATCTGGGCCATACCCTCCAAATATCCGGACCTGCCTCTCGGTTTTTTTGCACTACCTTACTTTCCCTTTTCTATTTTCAATTTATGATTTATAATTTAAATTTTTATTATTTACTATCGATTTGTACTCCAGGGAGCAGGAAGCGCAGAATCAAATATCACTGTGATGATTGTACGCTCTAACATCAATTGTTTGGCGACAATAAAGTATAAAGTATATAAAGTATTTCAAGGGGAATAGAATATAAATGCAAGGAGATAATGTTGAGCCTTTATAAGGCACCAGTCAGGCCGCACTTGGGGTATTGTCAACAGTTTTAGGCCCTATATCTCAGAAAGGATGTGTTGTCATTGGAAAGAGTCCAGAGAAGGTTCACAAAGATGATTCCGTGAATGACGGGTTAACATATGAGGAGTGTTTGGCAGCTTTCTCTCTGGAATTTAGAAGAATGTGGGGGGACCTAATGAATGTTGAAAGCACTAGATATGGTAGATGTTGGGAGTATGTGTCCTATGGTGGGGGTATCCAGAACTTGCGGGCACAGCCTCTAAATTGAGGCAAGGAGGAATTTTTTTTGCCAGACAGTGATGAATCCGTGGAATGTTCTGCCACAGACTGTGGTGGAAACCAAGTCCGTGGGTATATTTAAGGCGGAAGTTGATAGTTTCCTGATTGGTCACAGCATCAAAGGATATGGCCAGAAGGCAGGTGGATGGGGTTGAGTGGAATCCGGAATCAGCCACAATGGAATAGCAGACCAGATCAGATGGCCAAATAGCCTAATTCTGCTTCTGTGTCTTGTGGTAACATGGGGGTCGAATGCATAAATGATCAATTTCATGAGTTAGGCCAGACCTTCAGGAAGTGTTCTTTTTTTAAAAAACATCACTGATTGATGCCATCTTCCAGATATAATAAGACAAGGATAGTGGTCATAACATTGCAATTTTCAGGATGGGAAAGGTGCTGTCTGACTCATTCATGAGTTTGTTGTTTTTATGATGTGGTTAATTTTTACCAGTTCTCACTGTTACAATGCTACTGGTTCTTTTTTGGTTTGAAGTGATCCCTTCCTTGCTGAAGCTGTTGAGGAGTACTCCCTCCCCCTCATAGTACAGGCTTTCCCTTGGCTTCAGTCCTGTCGCTCTCCAGCAGTGATTGACACTTTTTCCATCTCATTGCCTTCCTTTCCTGCTAACTCCACTTGAGAACAATTCCACTGCCCCTCTTCCCATCCTCGTCTGAAGGTGTGACTGTTACTGGGTGTAGTTCTGTGCTTGGATTCTCTCTTAAAATGCTTATCATGTATTCCTGCAGGTAGCAGGCTCCAGTGCTCGAGGGAGAGGGGTAGCCTTACTGATACGTCAGCATCTTAGTCGGGACCATCAGTACAACCAAGAGATATGAATAGATTAGATTGAAAAATTAGTACCAACTGGAGGAGTGTCATGTCAGGACAGGGAACTGAAAGTCCAAGACAGAGAACAAATTTCATCCGAACACAATTGAAGTACCAAAGTAATAAACAAGATACCAGAGAAACTCCGTGGACCAGGTAGCATCGGTGGAGGGAAATAGACAGTCAATGTTGTAGGACAGAGAAGGAAATTAGCCAGTATAAAGAGGCGAGGTGAAGGGCTGCAGCAAGAGCTCGCAGGTGACTGGTGCATCTAGGGAAAGATAAAAGGGACAGAGGGGGAACAATTTACCTGAAATTGGAGAATTCAATATTCATACTATTAGATTGTAGACTAGCCAGGGGGAATATGAGATATTGTTCCTCTGTTTAGCCTCACCGTGGCAGTGGAGGTATGAGAGTGCGGAGGGGAATCATAATGGCTAGCAAGCAGGAGCTACAGATGGCCACAGTGGACAGAGCATAGGTGCTTAGTGAAGTGGCAGTCTCGTCTGCTTTGGGGCTCAGTATTTTAGAGGGCACTGAATGTAGATGACACTGGAGAAGGAAATTGGAAAGGAATGAAGATCAAAGAGGGGAGATGTTGTACATGTCTGAGCACAAATTGGCAATCCTAAGCATTAATGAAATGCTGAAATTCAGGGGGAGCTGGTGTTAATCAGACTGCAGAGCTGCAGTCACAGGGCAACTTGGCCTCCAGGCTTTGAGGTTGCAGACATATATAAGTACCACAGGGCAGCAAAGTCTGTTACAAGCGTGAAACAGAAAATGACGTGGTGGCGAGGAAGACCACCCCTCCTCCAAACAACCAGGTGCTGTGTCTTAGCATGGCTAATGTGCGGAGAACCCTGTGCAGGGTCAACCCACAGAAGGCTGCTGGACCAGACAATATTTCTGGCAGACACGAGGAAATCTGCAGATGCTGGAATTTCAAGCAACACACATAAAAGTTGCTGGTGAACGCAGCAGGCCAGGCAGCATCTATAGGAAGAGGTACAGTCGACGTTTCGGGCCAAGACCCTTCGTCAGGACAGAGTACTGGCACAGTGCTTAGAGGATGTGCAGACCAGCTAGCTGAGATTCTCACTGACATCTTCAACATCTCCCTCCTCCTCACTGGAGACCCTGCTGCCCCCCTCACTGGAATCCCCTGCTGTTCGCATACCGTCCCAGCCGTTCAACAGACAACGCCATTGCCATCACCATCACCCTCCACCTGGCCCTAACCCACCTGCACAAAAAAGACACGTACATTTGAATGCTGTTCGTAGACTTCAGTTCAGCATTCAGCACAATCATTCCTCAGAAACTGATTGGAAAGCTGAGCCTACTGGGCCTGAATATCTCCCTCTGCAACTGGATCCTAAACTTCTTGACTGGGAGACCTCAGCCAGTCCGGATTGGAAGCAGCATCTCCAACATCATCACACTAAGCACGGGGGCCCCCCAGGGCTGTGAGCTCAGTCCACTGTTGTTCACTCTGCTGACCCACGACTGTGCAGTAACACACAGCTCGAACCACATCATCAAGTTCACCGATGACATGACCGTGGTGGGTCTCATCAGCAAGAACAATGAGTCAGCATACAGAGAGGAGGTGTAGCGGCTAATGGACTGGTGCACAGCCAACAACCTGTCTCTGAATGTGAACAAAACAAAAGAGATGGTTGTTGACTTCAGGAAGACACGGAACGAACACTCTCCGCTGAACATCGATGACTCCTCCGTAGAGATCGTTAAGAGCACCAAATTTCTTGGAGTTCACCTGGTGGAGAATCTCACCTGGTCCCTCAACACCAGCTCCATAGCAAAGAAAGCCCAGCAGCATCTCTACTTTCTGCGAAGGCTGAGAAAAGTCTACCTGCCACACCCCATCCTCACCACATTCTACAGAGGTTGTATTGAGAGCATCCTGAGCAGCTGCATCACTGCCTGGTTCACAAATTGCACCATCTTGGATCGCAAGACCCTGCAGTGGATAGTGAGGTCAGCTGAGAAGATCATCGGGTTCTCTCTTCCCGCCATTACAGACATTTACACCACACGCTGCACCTGTAAAGCGAACAACATTATGAAGGACCCCCCGCATCCCTCATTCAAACTCTTCTCCCTCCTGCCATCTGGCAAAAGGCACCTAAGTATTCGGGCTCTCACGACCAGACTATGTACCAGTTTCTTCCCCCAAGCCATCAGACTCCCCAATACCCAGAGCCTGGACTGACAACAACCTACTGCCCTCTACTGTGTATATTGTCTTGTTTATTATTTATTGTAATGCCTGCATTATTTTGTGCACTTTATGCAGTCCTGGGTAGGTCTGTAGTCTAGTGTAGTTTTGTGTTGTTTTACGTAGTTCAGTGTAGTTTTTGTATTGTTCATGTAGCACCATGGTCCTGAAAAACGTTGTCTCATTTTTACTGTGTACTGTACCAGCAGTTATGGTCAAAATGACAATAAAAAGTGACTTGACTTGACTTGAAAGATGTACACTACGAAGAAGGAAGAGAGCTTCAAAATCTGTAAATTGGTTACTGAGAAGAATCTTTGAAACATATAAGTTTTGGAGAAACTAATTGTGTACCATCAGAGTATAATTGCAAAATGCAAATAAAAAACACATTTGGACAGGTATATTGATAGGAAAGGCTTATAGGGATATGGACTAAATGCAGATAAATGGGACTACGTTGGATAGAAATCTTGGTTAAGCTGAAGGACCTATTTTCATTTGGTATAACTCTATGACTTGTTTAAAGGTAAATTAGATCTATTGAAATGCAAGTCTCTGTCTGTACTAGCAGACAGAAAAGTTCTAATGCAATTCCACTGCCCCCATCCAGAATCCTGTGCATCCCTCAGCATCAAATACTTACCCATGTTTCTATTACAAGGTGCAACAATTGCTGCTCCACCAGTTTCAATGGCAAAGCATTCGATTCTGCATGAAGGAAGAAATTTCTTTTCCCATCCTCTGCAGTAAGTATGTTTTATCATATCCAAATTAACATCTTATTGGATACAGTTTAGGATTCTGCTGCTCTCTCAGTGCTGTTTAGAACCTGCACTACCTGCGTTGCAAGTAATCCACTTCCAAGCAGAAATCCACAAATACTGTTATTATTTTGAAAAAAAAAGGTCTCTTTTCATTATTGTGAGGCATAGCTTTTAAAAACAAAGTTGGTCAAATAAATTACGTGGTTTCACAGACTCCAGTAGTGCACGTGAGTCTGCATCCTCACAATCCTGTAAGGTACTATGTTTTGTTCAATTGCCTTCTGGATGCTCCAGTGGAATCTGCTTCCACCACCAATTCGCTTTGTACGTTGCATATCTTTACTATCATCCCTGGGAAGAAACTTCTTATTTTCTCCCCCTAGCTCTATTGCCTTAAATCCATGGCCTCTGGTTACTGAAGAGATTTAATTTCCAGGAGAAGCAGCATCAAATTCTAGTTCCATCAAAATCCCACAATTGAGAGTAGTTTTCTTGGGTCTTTCTTCAATGCACTTTGAATGCAAGAGATGATTGATTTTCCTTCCACCTCTGTACCCTCTTGAGGGAGTTGCCACTTTCAGAAGGTATGGACTTGGATCCCTTCTGTACATCAATGCTATTAAGGTTTCTGCCATAGATTGTATACTTTCCCCTTACATTTGACTTCCCAAAGTGCAACACCTCACACTTGTCTGGATTCAACTCCATCTGCCACTTCTCTGTCCATTACTGATCTACTATAATTAGAAGTTTTATTTTAAACTGCATGACACCATTTTCTGGTTTTGCCCTTCGACTCCCTCATTTAAGCCCCACTATTTTTGTTAGCAAATTTTATCGTACACTATTACTTCCTGTCTATATTAATTATAATTTCTTTATTTATCTGCAAAAAATATTAAGATTTCCTTTCCCCTTATAGTAACATATATATTTCTTACACTAATCAATTTGTTCAGGAGGATTTCCCCCAACAAGTGCCAAACTTATTTAGTTCTACAGACATCCCACCTCTCACGAAAGTTCCGGGAGTCTCCCGCATATTAATAGTGGCTTCCTGATGCCCGCAAATTATATACAGTATCACGGAAATCAATTTTTTTGAGAGCGAGTGAGCGAGAGAAAGCAAGAGAAAGCGCAAGAGCGACCACGAGAGAGAGAGTGCACGCGAAAGTGAGAGCACACGAGTGAGAGAGAGAGAGCGTGCTCGAGAGACAGAGAAAGCAAGCGAGAGCGCTTGAGAGCGCGAGCGCGCCATGGCAGAGTGTTCCAAAAAAATATAAAATGTACGTCACCCTAGACTACACTAAAGTGTACCCCTGCCTAATAGGGGTCAAAATAATGGCAGTGTTGCTCGCTGCACTGTTTGCAACAGTGAGTTTTCTATTGCCCATGGTGGGTTAAGACTGTAAAAGACATGTTGAGGTGAGTTTAACAGGTGTCATTCATTCATTAGCATAGCTAACGTTATTTAAACTAGCTGGCCAGCTGCTAAGGAGCTACTTTACTGCAGACATCCGACTTCTCCCGGAAGTCTCCCGCAAATTGATGGTGCTACCTCCCTGAAATGAGCTTTTGCAGGGTGGGATGTCTAGTTCTATACTTTGCAAAAGGGGTTGTCTTTGAACCAGACAGATGCTACCTCTGCAGACAACCCAGTCCTTGTTTCTGAATCGGTTCCATTGCCCCCACATTTCTCTTCCAACACCAGTCCTGCCCATCATTCCTATCTATTCCTCCTCTTCTCAGCTTGTTCAGTGGGTAAAAAAGCAACAGGGACATTATGGCAAAACTTTGAGAGGAGTATTTTTAAACTAGCGACTGCTTTTCTCCACACACGTCCCACCATTCTGACCTATGCCATTGGATACAACACTAACTGACTGCACTGTCCTGTCATTCCAAATATCTTCCCACTGCTGAACAGAAGTACGCAATGACTACAAAGAAACATTGTCCACAAATCTCCTGGTTTAGGTTCCACAATTTGTTCAGGATAGGAGGCAAACCTAAACACAAAGTAACCCATATCAGCCATCTATGACAGGGTAATATCTTTGTCCCAAAATATAAATATCATCCACTGTTACCATTCCCCTTCTCATGTAATACAGTTGCTTCAGTGTCACAGTACTGCTCCAAGTCAACCCTGAAATCATTTGAACTGCCCAACAACGAACAATAAAAGATCACCCCTGTAAGAAACCATTCAGCCCATCACATGAATCAGCATCCCACAATCATGTAACCTACTGCTCTTTGTCCAATTGCCTTGTGGACACCCCAGTGGAATCTGCTTCCACCACCAATTCACTTTGTGTGTCCCATAGCTTAACCATCCCTGTAATCTGAGCTCCCACATTCGAGTCCTGGCTCCCTGTATCACTCTGGTGAACAGTCACCTACCACTCACTGTGTCGATGGCCTTTTGGCTTATCAAGTCTATTCCACTGTTCAATCATGGTTGATTTATTTTTCAAACCCATTCTCCCATCTTCTCCCTGTAACTTCTAACCCCTTTCCAAATCAGGAACATATCAATCCCTGCCTTAAATATACCCAATGTCGTGGCTATCCCTCGAGGTCGAGGATGATAGTCTTCCTAATGACATTAAAACTGATTAGCTTTATTTGTCAGATGTGCATTGAAACATGCAGCAAAGTGTGTTATTTGCATCAATGATCAACAGAGTCCGAGATGCCCTGGGGCAGCTCACAAGTCTGCCATGTTTCTGGTGCCAAAATAGACTTGGCCTCCATCTGTAGCAATGAATTCCACAGATTCACCATCCTCAGGCTGAAGAAATTCCTTCTCAACTCCGTTCTAAAAGGATGTTGCCTTGAAGGTTGTGTCCTCAAATCCAGGATGCTTTGAATAATGGAAACACTTCTTCGCTTCCTTTCTATCCAGGCCTTTCAGTTTTCAGTAGTGTCCTAACACTGCTTTGAATGACAACACAATCTAGATCCAGTTCCTCCAACAGGCAGGCTGTGGACAAGCTTTCTGAATATAGAAACACTGAGCTGCATAAACTGAACAGCAGCATATGCATGCAAAACCCAGAATTCCCATGGAGCCATGGTAGTTCATGCACTTAAACAGGAATTCTAATCATTGCAAAGTTTCACTGCCCTGTACAGCTGCTTCCAAATTCAAGATATAGTTAATTCATTTCCTGAAACAGCAGAACTAAACCCTAATAAGAATCAAACTCAATTGATTCCTGTCACACAGCTATTGTACAAAAACAAACTCCTGTCCAACTGTACCTACTGAGAAGACTAATCTCCACACGATTCCGGCTTCCACTGTCCAAGGAACACTGTTTCATGCTCATGGATGTTTTAACTTCCATAATAAGCTCACTGCTCAAGGTGGGAAGAAATGCAACAAATCAGAGAACACCTCTTATATGGCAATTGCACCATATCCAATTACCTGAGTAAATCCTTAGGGCCAACCTATTATTGAGAAATGTCAGCTCTTCATACAGGATCATTAAAATCAGTTTAAAAGGTCAATAAGTGGCCATTTTGTGTTTCAAAAGAGTTTGTTCAAATTTTGTTTTTTCTCTTGTAAAAACTGTGTATAATTTATATATTATTTATATTCTTTGGGAATGCTGTTTCATCTGATATATGAGCCCCGATGGTGCTACAAGTAATTTTCATTCTACCTGTACTTTTGCATATGACAATAAACATGACTTTGAGATGAAAACTTTATTCTCATCATTTCAAATGTGGTGTTTAACATCAGGAAAACATATTTATGGGCATTTCCATTGTATGAATATCTCAAAGCTCAAGACTCCTTCAGCAAGGGTGAAGAGTGATCAACAGCACAAAGTAAAAGACTGATAAACCATTTAACAAGGAATTAGAAACTATCATAGAGAGTACCATACTGCCCTTGAGTGGGTAGACCAAATGGTCCCCACGTATATTGACTTCATGACCTTGATTATTAAGATATGCTTTGATGGCTTACTTTGCTGAACAAGGCAGACTGAATTACCACTTCATGTTCTTAGCACTTACATTCTACTAGGTGACTTTCAAAGCCTCATTCCTGACAGCTAACCTTGATTTAGTTCCTCACCAACAATACTTATTTAGAGATCAATTTACACAATAAACTGAAAAAGGTGAAAAAGGCAAATGGTATGCTGGCATTCATAGCAAGAGGATTCGAGTACAGGAGCAGGGAGGTACTACTGCAGTTGTACAAGGCCTTAGTGAGACCACACCTGGAGTATTGTGTGCAGTTTTCGTCCCCTAATCTGAGGAAAGACATTCTTGCCATAGAGGGAGTACAAAGAAGGTTCACCAGATTGATTCCTGGGATGGCAGGTCTTTCATATGATGAAAGACTGGATCGACTAGGCTTATACTGTCTGGAATTTAGAAGATTAAGGAGGGATCTTATTGAAATGTACAAAATTCTAAAGGGATTGGACAGGCTAGATGCAGGAAGATTGTTCCCGATGTTGGGGAAGTCCAGAATGAGGGGTCACAGTTTGAGGATAAAGGGGAAGCCTTTTAGGACCGAGATGAGGAAAATCTTCTTCACACAGAGAGTGGTGAATCTGTGGAATTCTCTGCCACAGGAAACAGTTGAGGCCAGTTCATTGGCTATATTCAAGAGGGAGTTAGATATGGCCCTTGTGGCTAAAGGGATTCAGGGGGGTATGGAGGGAAGGCTGGTACAGGGTTCTGAGTTGGATGGCCAGCTATGATCATACTGAATGGTGGTGCAGGCTCGAAGGGCCGAATGGCCTACTCCTGCACCTATTTTCTATGTTTCTATAAGTTTAAGGTTATAAAGGGTGTGTCAAAAGTGAGTGCATGATTAAATATGGTTGAAAGCTTTTATATTCATCAACAAAAAGACAGACATTGAACAGTAGAGGCCTTAGGTCTTCTGTCAGTTTAAAAGCGTGGCTCATGGCGCTTCATGTAAAATCACACCTGTCGTTGAGGACAAATGTGCAATTGAAAAGTTGTTGATGGAGTTATGTCCATTGGCTTCATTTATTTACCTCACCATTGATTTAACCGTGTGACAAGAAATTCCAGTGCATCCCACAGGAATCTACCGTCATTAGTAATACTCTAAAGTTAATTACATGCTTATACTGTGAAATAGTGATAAGAAGAACAGAGCAAATGCATGATAGTTTTCTAAGACAGCATGTTAAGGCATTAAACAGGGAACAGGTTATTTTAGATCCAATACTGTGCTATAAGGAAAGATTAATTAAGGAACCTTCAGGAAAGAATAATGATAATATGATTGAATTTTATATAAAGATTTAAATAATATTGTTTAAATCTACACAAAATAAACTATAAGATATAAAATATGAATTGGCTATGGTAGATTGGTAAACCATTACAAGGTATGGTAATGGCAAAGCAGAGACAAGTATTTAAATAATTAATATGTTGTTGACAACAAAAATATATTTAAGGCTCAAACCCCAACAAGAAAATATTCCAAATATAGAGTAATACAGCACAGAAATAGGCCCTTCAGCTCAAGTCATTGACACTGACCAAGATGACAAGATGATCTAGCCTCATTTGCCTGTGTTTAGCACACAATGACGTTTAACAAGAGAGGTTGAAGACACAAGAGTGGGTTGGAGGATAGGACAGAGAGGAAGGCAACCAAATTTGCTGATGATATGAAAATAGTTGGGACGGCTTGTTGTGCTGAGGATATTTAAATTCTACAACTGAGGAAGAGTAAATGGATGAAAACATGGCAAGTAGAGTTTAATGTGAGAAAACGTGAGGCCATGCACTTCAGTAAGAAAAATTTTATCTGAGTGGAATGACAGAGCAACTGAGTGAAGTAGAGGTTGAGATGTTCTTTTGTATGGACCTTAGAAAGTAAGCAAATAGCATCTTGACCTTTATTCCAAGGGGTTAGAGTTAGAAATAGGGAAGAAATGTTACAATTGTACAGAAAGCTGGTGAGGTCTGACCTGGAGTGTTGTACACAGTCTTGGTCTCCTTATTTAAGAAAGGATAAACTGGAACTAGAGTCCAGAAGAGATCCGCTAGTCTAATTCTGAATCTGAATCAGGATTAATGTCACTGGCATATGTACGTATATCATGAGATACGTTGTTTTGCAGCAAGAGTACATTGTAATGCATAAATAATAAAAACTATGAATTATAATATATATTATATATACTGTATATACATAAGTTAAATAAGTAGTGCAAATAGAGAGCAAAAAAATTTTTTTAAGTGAGGTAGTGCATGTGAGGTTAATGTCCATTCAGAAATCTAATGGTGGAGGGGACGAAGCTGTTCCTAAAATGTTGAAAGTGCGTCTTCAGGTTCCTATACCTCCTTCCTGATGGTAGCAGTGAGAAGAGGTCCTGCCCTGGGTTATGGAGGTCCTTAATGATGGATGCCGCCTTTTTGAAGCATCACCTTGTGCCCATTATGGAGCTGGCTGAGTTTGTAACTTTCTGCAGCTGTTTCTGATCCTATGCAGTGGCCTCTCCATCCCAGATGGTGATGCAACCAGTTAGAATGCTCTCCACAGTATATCTGTAGAAATTTGTGAATGTCTTTGGTGACATACTAAGACTCCTCAAACTCCTGATGAAATATAGCCACTGCAGTGTCTTCTTGAAGTCTATATTCAATTCCTTGGTCATACTGACATGGAGTGCAAGGTTGTTGCTTCAACACCACTGAACTAGCTGATTTATCTCACACCTACATGCCCCCTTGTCACAATCTGAAATTTTGTCAATAATAGTGTGTCATCGGTAAATTTATACATGGCGTTTGAGCTTCGCCTAGCCATATACAGGTGTCCCTGCTTTTCCAACGTTCGCTTTACGATACCTCGCTGTTACAAAAGACCTACATTAGTTACCCACTTTTGCTAACAGAAGGTGTTTTCACTGTTACGATAAAAGGCAGCGCGTGCCCCAAGCAGCCAAGCTCCTCCCCCGGAACTGCATTCTAGCCAGCATTGGTTAAACACGTGCCCGTGAGCAGCCGTTAGCAAGATGAGTTCTAAGGTATCGGAAAAGCCTAAAAGAGCCCGTAAGAGTGTTACACTTAGCGTAAAACTAGACATAATTAAGCGTTTCGATCGTGGTGAACGAAGTAAGGACAAAGTGAGTTTGGTTTGTGGAAGTTGAAGAAGATGATGTTGAAAAGGTTTTGGCATCCCATGACCAAGAACTGATAGATGAAGAGCTGATGCAATTGGAAGAGGAAAGGATAACAATCGAAACCAAATGCAGTAGCGAATGGACCGAAAGTGAAGTCGTCCAGGAACTGAGCGTGAAGCAATTGCATGAGATGATAGAAAAATGCACGAGGCAAAGCAGTCAAGCATACTGTCATTTTTCAAGCCTTCCACATCAGCCACAGCAGATGACGAACCTCGACCTTTGACATCGAGGCAGGCAGACATAGAAGAAGATGACCTGCCTGCCCTGATGGAAACAGACTACGATGAGATAACACCCCAGTGTCCCACCACCACCAGAGGTGATTGCCGATTGCGTCGCCTCTGATCTGGGCCGACATTTATGTGCCGGGCGGCACCGAATTAATTAGCTTGTTTATTTCAGCTTTTTTCTTAAAAATGTGCTGGGTGTGTCCCGGCTACCGTTGCATTCTCCGCGGATCGGTAACGGTTTGCTGCCCAGCGGTTGGGGAGCACTGCACCACCCCAGCCTCCGACGACTCAGCCTAACACACCATCGTCAATGTGCTCAGTGCTGTCTTCCCGATTCCAGTAAGTGATACTACACTGTACATACATTATTTCTACTTTATATAGGCTGTGTATTTTTATGCGTTATTTGGTATGATTTGGCAGCTTCATAGCTTAAAGGTTACTGGAGAGAGTGTTTCTGCCGAGAGGGCTTGCATGAGATTTTCGCTGCAGAGAACAGTGCGGCAATGATTGTGGAAAAGTATTTCTACTTTATATAGGCTGTGTATTTATCATATCATTCCTGCTTTTACTATATGCTACTGTTATTTTAGGTTTTATGTGTTATTTGGCATGATTTGGTAGGTTATTTTTTGGGTCTGCGAACGCTCACAAATTTTTCCCATATAAATAAATGGTAACTGCTTCTTAGCTTTACGACATTCCAGCTTTCGAACCGTTTCATAGGAACGCTCTACCTTCGGATGGTGGGGGAAACCTGTAGTCTTAAGGCCATTTTATACTTCTGTGTCAAATCTACGCCATAGGTACGGCGTAGCTGCGTACCCTACGCTGTAGCCTGATGCACACCTCCCGAAAAATGTAACTACGCATCGCGGCGACGCAGACCGCAACAACTGTGATTGGTCAGCTTGGTAGTATCGCATTTCCTCCTAGGCTGCAATAGCTTCCCATTGGGCGACTGAAGGGCAGGGAAGGAACTCTGGCTGCAATGCTTTCCATAAAGCTTTACAGACCTCTGAAATTCTGGAGGACCCTGTACTTGACACCAGTTTGTAGCCAGCTGCTACGTCCTGTTGCTTCCACCTGAAGTTAAACTCGAATGGTGATTGCCAGTCTCTGTGTATACTGTGCGTACACTGATGCAAAATAAATGGTTGGCGGCGATGAACTAAATCGTCAAATCTACCTGCCGACATCCGAAAATATCTGAAATGCATTTCCTCATCCATGTCTCTCAGTGGCCGGACAAGCACAGAAAATGCACCCTCCTTCAGTTTCAGTCACCATTGTTTGAAGTTTGAGTTTCTTCATGTTGAGTTTCAACACGAAGAAACTCAACACACTGCCAACTAACGTTTTGGCGGTGAATTGCAGAGCGACGCAGACACACCACGCACAAGTAAAAATGCTCACAATGGCGCAGGCCACTTGCGTAGGCAACAGCGTAGGCTACTACGCAGAAGTATAAATCAGCCTTTAGGTGTAGAGACAGTACAGCAGTGAACCAAGCATGCATCCCTGAGGTGTGTCAGTGCTGACTGTCAGAGAGGAGGAGTTGTTTTTCCCAATTTGCACAGACTGTGGTCTCCCAATGAGGCAGTGAAGGATCCAGTTCCAGACTGAGGAACAGAAGCCCAGGCTTTTGAGGGTATGATGGCGTTGAATGCTGAGTTGTAATCAATGTAATCATTAAATAGCGGCCTGATGTAGGTATTGCTATTGTCCAGGTGATCCAAAGCTGACAGGAGAGCCAGTGAGATTGCATCTGCTGTAGACTTCTTGTGACAATGGGCAAATTGCAGTGGGCCCAGGTCCTTGCTTAAGCAGGAATTGATTCTGGCCATGGCCAAACTCTCATATCACTTCAGCACAATAGATGTGAGTGCCACTGGGCGACAGTCATTGAGGCAGCTCAACCTGCCCTTTTGAAATAGGTGGGAATGTCCCACTGCAGCAGTGAGAGATTGAGGATGTCTTTGAACACTCCCACCAGTTGGTTGGCACAAGTTTTCATTGCCCTACTAGGCATACCTTCAGAGCCTGACTCCTTGAAAAAGTTTACCTTCATGAAAGATGTTCTGACGACAGTTTCCGAAACAGAGGTTACAGGGTCACCAGATGCTGCGGGGATTTGACCAGGTGTAGTTTTATTCCTTCTTCCAGTTTAGGAGAATAAGGTTAACCTTTCCATCTGTGGGAATCTCAAATGAAGAGACATAGAAGCTGGTGAATTTCTAGAATTCACTAACCTGCAGTATTGTGGAGGCAAGATTACTGGAAGTACTTAAGGATGAAGTAATACTTTTTTGAAAGATTGGGGGATTGAGGGTTTTGGGGAACTGAAACAGAAGAGGAGAAGAGTCTGGGGACAGATCAATCCATGATCATGTTGAATTCCAGGACAGGCTTGAGTAACCTTTAGTAAAACTGGGAACCAGAAAGCTAGGTCAGAAAGTGAGAGGAAGGTGGATATCATGCTCAGTCAGACCAAAGTAATTGACACAATGGGACAGACAGGTTGAAGTGCGTGAACTAATGCTGGGGTATTATGGGTAAGGGTGATGAACTTAGAGCATAGATCGGTATATGGAACTATGATGCTACAGCCATAATACAGACTTGGTGAGAGATGGACAAGAATAGACCTGATGAAGATGACGAGTCTCGTCCCAAAATGCTGACTCTTTATTCCTCTCCATAAATGCTGCCTGACTTGCTGAGTTCCCCCAGCAATTTTGTGTGGATTTCTTAATTTAATATGTAAATAGCACAAGAGGAGGAGTAATACCGATCTGGTGTTGGGTAATGAGCCTGACCAGGTGACTGACCTTTCAGTAGGAGAACAATTAGGGAAGAGCGATTAAATTCCTTAAGTTTTAATAGAGTCATAGAACAGGTCAATTGACCCATCTAATCTGTGCTGAACTGTTATTCTGCCTAGTCCCGTCGACCTGCACCCAGTTCATAGGCCTCCATTACCCTCCCATCCATGTACCTATCCAAATTTCTCTTAAATGTTGGAATCAGACCCACATCCGCTACTTCTACGAGTGGCTTTAATCCACACTCTCACCCCTCTAAGTGAAGAAGCTCCCCCTCACGTTCCCCTTAAACATTTCAACTTCCACCCTTGACTTCTAGTTCTTGTCTCACCCAATCTCAATGGAGGAAAAAGCCTGTTTATATTTACCCTATCTATACAGGTCTCCCCTGCCATCCGAAGGTAGAGCGTTCCTATGAAACAGTTCGTAAGCCGGAATGTCGTAAAGTGAAGAAGCAATTACCATTTATTTATATGGGAAAAATTTGTGAGCGCTCACAAACCCAAAAAATGACCTACCAAATCATGCCAAATAACACATAAAACCTAAAATAACAGTAACATATAGTAAAAGCAGGAATGATATGATAAATACACAGCCTATATAGAGTGGAAATACTTTTCTACAATCATTGCTGCACTGTCCACCGTTCACGCAAGTGCTCTCGGCAGAAACACTCTCTCCAATAACCTTTAAGCTATGAAGCTGCCAAATCATACCAAATAACACATAAAAATACACAGCCTATACCGGAATCGGAAGACAGCGCCGAGCACACTGATGATGGTGTGTTAGGCTGAGTCATCGGAGGTTGGGGTGATGCAGTGGTCCCCAACCTCCAGACCGCGAACCGATACCGATCCGCGAAGCATGCAGGGATGCAATGGTAGCCGGGACACATCCAGCACATCTTTAAGAAAAAAGCCGAAATAAACAAGCTAATTAATTAGGTGCCATCCGGCCCCTAATTAACTAGTTTGTTTATTTCGGCTTTTTTCTTAAAGACGTGCTGGGTACGTCCCGGCTACTGCTGCACCACTGCATTTTTCTTGGCAATGTATCGGTCCGCGGCCTGGAGGTTGGAGTGGTGGGACAGTGGGGTGTCATCTCATCGTCGTCTGTTTCCATCAGGGCAGGCAAGTCATCTTCTTCTATGTCTGCCTGCCTCGATGTCGAAAGTCAAGGTTCGTCGTCTGCTGTGGCTGATGTGGAAGGCTTGAAGAACGACAGTATGCTTGACTGCTTAGCCTTGCGCATTTTTCTATCATACAGTTCTTTGTAAGCATTCAAACCATCCTGCAAGTATGCTCTAAACCTACGTACCCTTTCAAAATTAAAGTCGTACTTTTCTGCAATCATTGCAGCGAAAATCTCACGCAGTTGCTTCACGTTCAGTTCCTGGATGACTTTACTTTCGGTCTGTTCGCTTCTGCAGTCGGTTTCGATTGTTATCCTTTCCTCTTCCAATTGCATCAGTTCTTCATCTATCAGTTCTTGGTCATGGGATGCCAAAACCTCTTCAACATCATCTTCGTCAACTTTCACAAGTCAAACTCACTTTGTCCTTATTTCGTTCACCACGATTGAAAAGCTTAATTATGTCTAGTTTTACACTAAGTGTAACATCCTTACGAGCTCTTCTAGGCTTTTCCGATCCCTTAGAACTCATCTTGCTAACGGATGCTTAAGATAAATCAACATAAAGCACTGATGCTCACAGGCACATGTTTAAGCAATGCCGGCTAGAATGCAGTTCTGGGGGAGGAGCTTGGCTGCTCGGGGCACGCGCTGCCTCTTTTTGCGTGCTGTCTTTTTTCGTAACAGTGACAACACCTTCTGTTAGCGAAAACAGGTAACTAATGTAGGTCTTTCGTAACAGCGAGGTATTGTAAAGTGAACGTTCGAAAAGCAGGGGACACCTGTACCCTTCATAATTCAGTATACCTCTATCAAATCTCCCCTCAATCTCCTGCGCTCTAGGGAATAAAGTCCTAAACTATTCAGCCTTTCCCTATAACTCAGGTCAAGTCCTGGCAATCCTTGTAAATTTTCCCTGCACTCTTTCAATCTTACAGATAACGTTCCTGTAAGTAGCTGACCAGAACTAGACACAATACTTCAAATTAGGCCTCACCAATGTCTTATAGAACTTCAACATAACGTCCGGACTCCTGTACTCAATACTTTGATTTATGAAGCCCAAAGTGCTAGACATTCTCTTCATGATCCTACCTTCCTGTGACACCATTTTCAAGAAATTATAGATCTACAAACCCCATTTCCAGAAAAGTTGGGATAATTTCCAAAATGCAATAAAAACAAAAATCTGTGATGTGTTAATTCACGTGAACCTTTATTTAACTGACGAAAGTACGAAGAAAAGGTTTTCAATAGTTTTACTGACCAACTTAATTGTATTTTGTAAACATACACAAATTGAGAATTTGACGGCTGCAACACACTCAACAAAAGTTGGGACAGAGGCATGTTTACCATTGTGTTACATCATCTTTCCTTTTAATAACACTTTTTAATCGTTTTGGAACTGAGGATACTAACTGTAGTAGATTTGCAATTGGAAATTTTGTCCATTCTTGTTTGATATAAGACTTCAGCTGCTCAACAGTCCGTGGTCTCCGTTGTCTGATTCTCCTCTTCATGATGAGCCATACATTTTCAATAGGAGATAGATCTGGACTGGCAGCAGGCCAGTCAAGCACACGCACTCTGTGTCTACAAAGCCACGCTGTTGTAGCCCGTGCAGAATATGGTCTGGCATTGTCCTGCTGAAATAAGCATGGACGTCCTGGGAAGAGACGTCGCCTTGATGGCAGCATATGTCTCTCTAAAATCCTAATATACGCCTCAGAGTCAATGGTACCTTCACATACATGCAACCCACCCATGACGTGGGCACTGATGCACCCCATACCATCACAGATGCTAGCTTTTGCACCTTTCGCTGATAACAATCTGGATGGTCGTTTTCATCTTTGGCACGGAGAACTCGACACCCGTTTTTTCCGAAAACTAGCTGAAATGTGGAATCATCTGACCACAGCACACGGTTCCACGGTCTCTTGGTCCATCTGAGATGAGCTCAGGGCCCAGAGAACTCGCCGGCGTTTCTGTATAGAGTTGATGTATGGCTTTCTCCTTGCGTAATACAGTTTCAAGTTGCATTTCTGGATGCAGCGATGGACTGTGCTGAGTGACAATGGTTTTCCGAAGTACTCCCGAGTCCAGGTCACAGTAGCATGACGGTTTCTTAGGCAGTGCTGCCTGAGGGCTCGAAGATCACGTGCATTCAACAGTGGTTTCCGACCTTGCCCTTTACGCACTGAGATGTCTCTGAATTCCCTGAATCTTTTCACAATATTACATACTGTAGATGTTGAAAGACCTAAATTCTCTGCAATCTTGCGTTGAGAAATGTTCCTTTTGAACTGACTAACAATTCTCTCATGAATTTTGGCACAAAGGCGTGAGCCACGACCCATCCTTACTTGCAAAGACTGAGCCTTTGATGGACGCTACTTTTATACCCAGTCATGATACCTCACCTGCTACCAATTAGCCTGCTTAATGTGGAGTCTTCCAAACCGGTGTTACTTGAATATTCTGTGCACTTTTCAATCCTATTTTAACTCTGTCCCAACTTTTGTTGAGTGTGTTACAGCCATCAAATTCTAAATTTGTGTATATTTACAAAATACAATTAAGTTGGTCAGTAAAACTACTGAAAATCTTTTCTTTGCACTTTTGTCAGTTAAATAAAGGTTCACGTGAATTAACATATCACAGATTTTTGTTTTTATTGCATTTTGGAAAATATCCCAACTTTTCTGGAAATGGGGTTTGTAAATTTCCAGATTCCTCTGTCTACCACACTCCACAATATACTGTTCACTGTGTAAATCTTATCCTGGTTTGTCCTCCCACAGTGCAATACCTCATACCTGTCTCCATTAGATTCCATGTACCATTTTTCAGCTCATTTATCCAACTGGTTCAGAACCAGAGTTAGAATCAGGTTTAATATCACTGGCATATGTTGTTAAATTTGTTAATTTAGTGGCAGCAGTTCAATGCAATACATAACAATATACGAAAAATTAAGTAGATCAATTATAGGAAGTATATAGATGTGTATTAAATAGCTAAATTAAAAATAGTGCCAAAACAGAAATAACAAAAGTGAGGTAGTGTCCATGGGTTCAATGTTCAGTTAGGAATCGGATGGCAGAGGGGAAGAAGCTGTTCCTGAATTACTGAGTGTGCACCTTCAGGCTTCTGTACCTCCTTCCTGATGGGACAAATGAGAAGTGGGCAAGGCCTGGGTGATGGGGGTTCTTAATGAAGGACACCGCCTTTCTGAGACACCACTCCTTGGATACTACAGAGGCTGGTACCCAAAATGGAGCTGACTAACTTTATAACTAGCTTCTTTCGATCCTGTGCAGTAGGCCCCCACCACCATACCAGACCGTGATGCAGTCTGTCAGTGTGCTCTCCATGGTACATCTGTAGAAGTTTTCAAGCGTTTTAAGTGACAAACCAAATCTCCTCAAACTCCTAATGAAATATAGTCACTGTCTTGCCTTCTTTATAACTACATCAATATATTGGGACCAGGTTAGATCCTTAGAGATTTTGACACCCAGCAACTTGAAATTGCTCACTTTCTCCACTTCTGATCCCTCTATGAGGATTGTTTCGTGATCTCTTATCCTACCCTTTCTGAAGTCCACAATCAGCTCTTTGGTCTTACCGACATTGAGTATAAGGTCGCTGCTGCGACACCACTCAACTAGCTGGTAATCTTGCTCCTGTATGCCCTCTCATCTCCACCTGAGAATCTGCCAACGGTTATATTATCAGCAAATTTATAGATGGCATTTGAGCTATGCCTAGCCACACAGTCATGGGTATCCAGCTAGAAAAGGTTATCAAGCTTCAATTGCCTTCCTTGCTAGCCAGTACATCTCCAAATCTTGGTGCCATCCACAAATCTGCTGATCAAGTTTACCACATCATCTAGATCATTAATTTCGATGATAAACAGCAATGGCCACACACAGCACTGATCCCTGCAGCACTCCACTCATCACAGGCCTCTAGTCAGTGAGGCAACCATCTACTACCACTGTCGAGCTTCTCCTGTAAACCCAATGTGTAATCCAATTTATTACCTTATTTTGAAAAACAAGCAACTGAACCTTCTTGCAGGACCTCGTCAAATGCCTTGCTAAGTCCATGGAGACAACATCCACTGGCTTCCCTTCATCAAGTTTCCTGGCAACTTCCTCAAAAAACTCTAAGATCGGTTAGACATGACCTATCATACGCAGGGGGATGGGAACCGAAATGATAGAGTGGAGGAAGGGGAAAACAGAAATAAATCTAAGATAGTGAGCAGTAAAGATGTCAGGAAAGACAGGCAGGTGATGGGGCACATTTGTAGCCATTGGGATGAGTTGCAGTGCAATAAAGTTGCAGTGAAATCAAAGCAATAAGTATCAAATACTGGTCTTAAGGTGTTGTACTTAAATGCACGCAGCATAAGGAATAAGGTGGATGATCTTGTTGTACAGCTACAGAATGGCAGATATTGTGGCCATCACTGAGACGTGGCTAAAGGATGCATGTCTCTGGGAGCTGAACATCCAAGGATACACGGTGTATCGGAAGGATAGGAAGGTAGGCAGAGGGGGAGGCGTGGCTTTATTGGTAAGAAATGATATTAAATCATTAGAAAGAGGTGATATAGGATCGGAAGGTGCAGAATCTTTATGGGTTGAGCTAAGAAATAGCAGGGGTAAAAGGACCCTGATGGCAGTTATTAATAGGCCTCCAAACAGCTGCAGGGATGTGGACCACAAATTACAACTGGAAATAGAAAAGGTTTGTCAGAAGGGCAGTGTTATGATAATTGTGGGGGATTTTAAAATGCGAGTAGATTGGGAAAATCAGGTCAGCACTGGATCTCAAGAGAGAGAATTTGTAGAATGTCTGCGAGATGGCTTTTTAGAACAGCTTGTTGTTGAGCCTACTAGGGAATCGGCTGTACTGGATTGGGTATTGTGTAATGAACGGGAGGTGATTGGAGAGATTAGGGTGAAGGAACCCTTAGGAGGCAGTGATCATAACATGATTGAGTTCACTGTGAAATTAGAAAAAGAGAAGCCAAAATCTGATGTGTCGGTATTTCAGTGGAGTAAAGGAAATTACAGTGGCATGAGAGAGGAACTGGCCAAAGTTGACTGGAAAGAGACACTGGCGGGAAAGACAGCAGAGCAGCAGTGGCTGGAGTTTATGCGAGAAATGAGGAATGTGCAAGACAGGTATATTCCAAAAAAGAAGAAATTTTCGAGTGGAAAAAGGATGCAACCGTGGTTGACAAGAGAAGTCAAAGCCAAAGTTAAAGCAAAAGAGAGGGCATACAAAGAAGCAAAAATTAGTGGGAAGATAGAGGATTGGGAAGTTCTTAAAACCTTACAAAAGGAAACCAAGAAGGTCATTAAGAGAGAAAAGATTAACTATGAAAGGAAGCTAGCAAATAATATCGAAGAGGATACTAAGAGCTTTTTCAAGTATATAAAGAGTAAAAGACAGGTGAGAGTAGATATAGGACCAATAGAAAATGATGTTGGAGAAATTGTAATTGGAGATAAGGAGATGGCAGAGGAACTGAACGAGTATTTTACATCAGTCTTCACTGAGGAAGACATCAGCAATATACTGGACACTCAAGGGTGGCAGGGAAGAGAAGTGTGCGCAGTCAAAATTACGACAGAGAAAGTACTCAGGAAGCTGAATAGGCTAAAGGTCAATAAATCTCCTGGACCAGATGGAATGCACCCTCGTGTTCTGAAGGAAGTAGCTGTGCAGATTGTGGAGGCATTAGCGATGATCTTTCAAAAGTCGATAGATTCTGGCATGGTTCTGGAGGACTGGAAGATTGCAAATGTCACTCCGCTATTTAAGAAGGGGGCAAGGAAGCAAAAAGGAAATTATAGACCTGTTAGCTTGACATCGGTGGTTGGGAAGTTGTTGGAGTCGATTGTCAAGGATGAGGTTACAGAGTACCTGGAGGCATATGACAAAATAGGCAGAACTCAGCATGGATTCCTTAAAGGAAAATCCTGCTTGACAAACCTATTACAATTTTTTGAGGAAATTACCAGTAGGCTAGACAAGGGAGATGCAGTGGATGTTGTATATTTGGATTTTCAGAAGGCCTTTGACAAGGTGCCACACATGAGGCTACTTAACAAGATAAGAGCCCATGGAATTACGGGAAAGTTACATACGTGGATAGAGCGTTGGCTGATTGGCAGGAAACAGAGAGTGGGAATAAAGGGATCCTATTCTGGTTGTTGGTTACCAGTGGTGTTCCACAGGGATCGGTGTTGGGGCTGCTTCTTTTTACATTGTACATCAACGATTTGGATTATGGAATAGATGGCTTTGTAGCTAAGTTTGCCGACGACACGAAGATAGGTGGAGGGGCCGGTAGTGCTGAGGAAACGGAGAGTCTGCAGAGAGACTTGGATAGATTGGAAGAATGGGCAGAGAAGTGGCAAATGAAGTACAATGTTGGAAAGTGTATGATTATGCACTTTGGCAGAAAAAATAAACAGGCAGACTATTATTTAAATGGGGAAAGAATTCAAAGTTCTGAGATGCAACGGGACTTGGGAGTCCTCGTACAGGATACCCTTAAAGTTAACCTCCAGGTTGAGTCAGTAGTGAAGAAGGCGAATGCAATGTTGGCATTCATTTCTATAGGAATAGAGTATAGGAGCAGGGATGTGATGTTGAGGCTCTATAAGGCGCTGGTGAGACCTCACTTGGAGTTCTGTGGGCAGTTTTGGTCTTATTTAAGAAAGGATGTGCTGACGTTGGAGAGGGTACAGAGAAGATTCACTAGAATGATTCCGGGAATGAGGGGGTTAACATATGAGGAACGTTTGTCCGCTCTTGGACTGTATTCCTTGGAGTTTAGAAGAATGAGGGGAGACCTCATAGAAACATTTCGAATGTTAAAAGGCATGGACAGAGTGGATGTGGCAAAGTTGTTTCCCATGATGGGGGAGTCTAGTACGAGAGGGCATGACTTAAGGATTGAAGGGCGCCCTTTCAGAACAGAAATGCGAAGAAATTTTTTTAGTCAGAGGGTGGTGAATCTATGGAATTTGTTGCCACGGGCAGCAGTGGAGGCCAAGTCATTGGGTGTATTTAAGGCAGAGATTGATAGGTATCTGAGTAGCCAGGGCATCAAAGGTTATGGTGAGAAGGCAGGGGAGTGGGACTAAATAGGAGAAAATGGATCAGCTCATGACAAAATGGCGGGGCAGACTCGATGGGCCGAATGGCCTACTTCTGCTCCTTTGTCTTATGGTCTTATCCCTAATGAGCCCTTGTCTACCTAAATACTTATATATCCAGTCCCTTAGAAAACCTTCCAATAACTCACCCACTACTGATGTTAGGCTCATCGGACTATAATTTCCTGGTTTGTTCTTCGAGCTTTTGTTAAACAGAGGAATAACCGTAGCTATTCTCCAATCCTCCAGCACTTCACTTGTTGCTAAAGACGTTTTTGCTAGGGTCCTTGCAACCTCTGCTCTAGCCTCCTCCAAGGTCTGAAGGAACATCTTGTCAGGCTCTGGGGGCTTATTCACTCTAATTTGCCTCAAGACACCAAACACTTCCTCCTCTATAATCTGCATGAGGTACATGGCCTCACTGCTATTTTGACTTCTATAGACTGTGTTCGCCTCCCACATAAATATAGATGCAACGTATCCATTTAAGATCTCCCCCATCACTTTCAGCTCCATGCATAGATTACCACTCTGAATTTCCAGAGGAACAATTATGTCTCTTGCTATCATTTTGTTCTTTACATATCTGTAGAATCCCTCAGAATTCTCCTTCACCTTATATGCTAGAGTAATCTCATGCCTTCTTTTAGTTCTCTTGATTTCCTTCTTAAGTGTCCTCTTGCATATCATACACTCAATATCTCATTTGCATCTTCCTACCTATACCTGCTATATACCCCCTTCTTCTTAACAACGGTCCCCATTAATGTGGTTATCCCTTCTTATTTCTCAGTTCCATCAACATAGCTTCAGTATAATTGCTACAATGTGATAACACCACGTGCTGATCTATACCCTAAGCTCATCTGCCTTTCCTACAATACACCTTGCATTGAAATATACATAACTCAGAACATTAGACCCACCATTCTCAACCCTTCAATTGTCCTCAAAAAGTGCTATGCACACATTGCATGTAGGCTTAAAAACATCTTCTTTCCCCATAACGACTCCTCTGCTCCTGTCTGCTCTGGCACTATGGTTCCCATCAGCCTGTAATTCTAGTTTAAAATCCATCCATCTGCAACCACCCTTACCACCCCCCCCCCCCACCACCAAAAAATACAGCACTAGCAAACCTTCCAGCTAGGATATTCATCTCCCTCCAGTTCAGGTACAAACTGTCCCACCTGTACAGATCCACCTTTCTTGGTAGAGATCCCAATGATCCAAAAATCTGACTCCCTCCCTCCTACACCAATTCCTCAGCCATGTGTTAAAACTGTATGATCTTCCTATTTCTGGTCTCACGAGAATGTGACACAGGTAACAATCCTGAGATCACAACCCTGGAGATCCTGTCCTTTAACTTAGCACCTAACTCCATGAACTTATTTTGCAAGACCTTGTGTGACGAGAATACACATAAAATTAAGATGTTTGCTGGCCTGGGTTAGCATCAGTGACATCAGCAAGTGGTCTGCCACCTGCCCTCAGGGGAAGGAGAGATAAGGAACAATGGAGCAACGTCTGGAGATGTGTAATGAAGGAACGGGGGAGAGAGAGCTGTCTGGAGCGGCTCCCCCCTTTGAACCTTGAACTGTTTGAAGTGATGGACAGGCGATACCCCAGCAGGGGGATAAAAAGGGACCGGTTCGCTAAGGCACACACACACGCCACCCGAGGTAACGAGACCCTGGAAGCGGTGCGCCTCTCACGAGTGGGTGAGAAGTATCAGACAACGACCAGGGTGGAAAGGTACGATCAGCAGGAACCCGGTGTGTGTCCGCCCTTGCCTGGGTGCCAGGTTCACTGCAGAGGATCGACCGCATCTGGAGGAGGGGTCACAGTTGGTGACCTCAGGTGACATCACCAAGGACCCGCCCAAAAGTTGCTTGTGAGCAATCTCGCCGGTCTGTGAGTGAAGCCGTTCTGAATGATCAGTTGTTCCTGTTCTATCTCTCTCTTCCCCAACGTTGTCCATCGCCATGGCAACGATTACTGCGAACTGAACTTTGAGTCACTTTGAAATTTGGTCATTTACCCCTAGACAACGATAGAGCTTGATTGATGCTGTTATCTTAATTCTGTGCACATGTGTGTTTATCATCGCTGAACTGTTGCATTTATTATCCTTTCGATTACTGTGTTGCTTGTTTCTTTAATAAAACTTTCTTAGTTCTAGTACTCCAGACTCCAACTGAGTGATCCATTTCTGCTGGTTTGGCAACCCAGTTATGGGGTACGTAACACTTGTCATTCTTCCTAGCCATGTTTTTGGTAGCTACGTGGAACACGACCTCTGGCTGCTCACTCTCCCACTAAAGAGTGCTATGGACTTGATCTGAGATGTCTCTGAACCTGGAACCTGGGAGGCAACATACCATCCAGGAATCTCAATCTTGTCCATAAAACCTCCTATCTGCTCCCCTAAAGGCTGATTTAGACTTTGTGTCAAATCAACGCTGTAGGTACGGCATCGCCGCGAACCCTACACAGAGCCTACATGGATCCCTACGCCGTAGCCTGACACGCACCTCTCCCAAAATGTAACTACATGTCGCAGCAACGCAGACCGCAACTACTGTGATTAGTCCCCTTGGTAGCATCGCATTTCCTCCTACACCGCAATAGCTTCCCATTGGGCGACTGAAGGGCAGGGAAGGAACTCTGGCTGCAATGCTTTCCATAAAGCTTTATAGACCTCCGAAATTGTGGAGGACACATTTCGCTTTTACGAAAAAAGATGCTTGCTTTAAACTTGTTTACCCCAAGAAAGACTACCATGAACATGAAGCCTTGCACGGGCAGGTCTGTGCGCATGTACGACATGCCCAAATTGCAGAGCGACGCAGACACACCAACGCACAAGTATAAATGCTCACAATACGCGTAGGCCACTTGCGTAGGTTACGGCACCCATTTGACTCAGAAAACCCGTGAATCCCCTATCATTACAGTTCACCTCTTCTTCCCCTTTCCCTTTTGAGCCACAAAGCCAAACTAGAAAGCTGATTGCTGTGGCTTTCCTCAGCAAGACATATCCCACCCCCCACAACCCAACAGTAACCTGTTATTGAAGGAAATAGCCACAGGGGTACTCTGAACTGGCTGTCTATCCCCTTTCCCATGTCTGATAGTCACCAAGTTACCTGTATCCTGCACCTTGGGTGTAACTACTTCCCTGTATACCCTGTCCGTCAACCCCTCAGCTTCTCGAATGATCTGGAGTTCATTCAACTCCAGCTCCAGCTCCAATTGCTCAACATAGTTTGTAAGAAGCTGGATGCACTTCTTGCAGGTGTAAACATCAGGGACAAAGGAGGTCTCCTTATCTTCCCACATCCTACAAGAGAAGCATTCCACTATCCTATTTAGAATCCCCTCTAACAATGCAATAAGAAAGAAAGAAAATTAATGAAAATATCTGCCTACAGCCTTCCCCACTTCTTGCCTAAGCCTGTTGAGCCAAAGTCTCTAATACTGGCCCACTCACACAATGGCTGCTCTGCTTAAATCTAACTTCTTTTTATTGGTCTTCGCCAAGTGCCTAATTACACACAATCCAATGTCTCGTTGGGAAATGGGACAGTCTGCGCACCACTGCCCCTGCTGACTTCTTATACAACTATAGCTAATATAACTATGGATAAGGATAAGTGTGTACCTTGTGGGAGAACATTAATTTGAAGCAGGGGAAATTACGAGACTATTAAATAGAAACTAGGAAGAGTTAATTGGGAACAGATATTTTTGGGCAAGTTCACATCCAACACGTGGAGGGTGTTTAAAGACCAACAGCACAAAGTACAGTTCCGGTATGTTCCAGTAAGAAGGAAGAACAAGGATGACAAAGTTAGGGAACTTTGGAATTTGAGAGATGTGGTGAATTTAGCCAAGAAGAAAGAGGAAGCATATTTAAGGTTTAGGAAGCTAAAATCAAACAGAGGTTCTGAGGATTATAAAGATCCTCATGATGTATGATATATAGAGGGAGAATCCAGGAAATGGGGTTGAGGAGGAGAAAAAAAGAATCAGCCATGACTGAATGGCAGAGCAGACTCAATGGGTTAAATAACCCTAATTCTGCACCAATGTCTTATGGTCTTATATTATGATGAGTATACAAGTAAAATCCCTTTTCCAAAATGGCAGGATGCAGGTCATCAGGCCATGGGGCTCATCATCTTTCAGTCCCATTAATTACTCTTTTTTGAAAACGCACTTAGGAGCATCTTGCAGCCCCCATTCTCTCTGCGCCATCAAAGGTTCTTTAGATGTGTAAAAAGAAAATGAGTTATTGTTGGCTGAGTCAAGAGAAATTTTACTGAGGGATAAGAAACTAGCAGAAAACTAAAATACTTTGTGTCTATCTTCACAGAGTACACAGATAACCTCTCCAAAATGGTTAAGTATGATAAGCATAGAGGCAATCAAGAGCTGAATTAAATTTCCAAACTTTAAAAAAAGGATTAATGGGATTGAAAGATGATGAATCCCCAAGACCTCATGACCTGCATTCTGTCATTTTGAAAGATATGATAGCAGAGATAGTAGATGCTCTGGCTTCCATTTCTACAATTTCTACAATTCTACATTGACTTCAGCAGACAGAAGCTGAGCAAATGTAGTCTCATTGTTTAAAAATGAAGGGAGGAAGAAAATGGGGAACTACCAACCAGTTAATCTGATGTCAGCAGCAGGAAAAGTCTGAAACTTATTATTAAGAAGATGGTAGAAGGGAAATTAACCATTAGGGTGAATGAAAGGAAATTCATATCTCACAAATTTGTGACACAAAGTCACACAGGAAGCACTCAAACAAGGCAGCAGGCCTTTTGGACCAACTTGTCCATGCTGATCAAATGGTCTACATAAGCTAGCCCCATTTGCCTCTGTTTGACACATATTGCTCTAAACCATTCCTAGCCATGAACCTATTCAAATATCTTTTAAAACTATGTTATTGTACCCAACTTTACCACATCCTTCGGTAGCTTGTTCTACACACTCGCCGCCCTCTGTGTGGATAAACTTGCTCTTTAATTCCCTTTTAACTACCCTCTCTCCTTACGGCTATGATAGCTAGTATAAGACTCTCCTACCCTTGGAAAAAAGACCAAGACCATTCACCCCTCATGAGGTAATGAACCTCTATAAAGTCACCTCTCAGCTTCCTATGCTCCAGAAAAAACAGTGGAAGTCTATCCAGCTGTTCCCTATAACTCAAGTTCTCCAGTCCCGTAAACATCATTGTGAATCTTTCCTGCATCCTTCCCAGCTTAGTGACATCCTTGGTACAGAAGTGACCAGAACTGCACTTCATACATTTTCTGAAGTTGTAACTAGCAAGAATGAAGGAAAAGAGGAATCAGTGGATGTGGTGTATATTTGGTCTTTCAGAAAGCCTTCAGGAAGATGTAATACAAGAGGTTATTTAATCAAATTATAGTTATATGGATTCCAAATAACATTCTGTTGTGCTTGGTGCACAAAAAAGGAGTAGGAATAAATATGTTATTTTCTTACTGGGAGTCTATGATTAATGAGGTATTAGAAGGATCTGCACCTGCTTCAACCACTTCCTCTGATAGCTCATTCCATATTCTGACCACTCTCGGGTGAAAATATTGCCCTCATGTTTCCATTAAATCTCTCCCTTCTGACCTGAAACCTATGCCATGTAGTTCTTGATTCCCCAAGTTTTGGGAAAAAGACTATGCATTCACTTTATCTATGCCACACATAATTTTATAAACACTATAAACCCTCATTTTCCTAAACTCTAATGAAAAAAATGCCAACCGGTTCTCTCCGTAGCTCAGTTTGTTGAGGCCCAGCAGCACTCTTGTGAATCTCCTCTGCACTCTTTCAAAGTCAAAGTCAGCATAATTGTATCTTTAATAGCAGGTCAACTAAAACTGAACTCACTATTCCAAATGCAGCCTCACTAACGTCCTTAACAATTGAAACATAACCCGCCAACTTCTATACTCATTAGCCAATTTCCAAAAACCCTTCAGTACTCCATCTACCTGCAACCTTTCAGGGAGCCATAAACTTGTACTCCTAGCTAATTGAACTCCATTTGCTAATTCTCAGCCCACTTACCCAGCCGATCCTTTGTAAATCCAGATAACTTTCTTCACTTCAACGACACCAATGTCAAGTGTCATCATTTGTTGAGCCTTAGCTGTTGTCATGAACAGGATGCAAAGTAGCTTTGGAAATACAGAGGCTCAGTGAAAAGGTAAGACATGCAAGTAGAATATAATGTCTGAAATATAAAAACTGTTTTTTTTAAATGGTGACAGAGTCAAAGGTGATCTGGTAATGTGCAGGTACAACAAGTGATCAATCAGAATCAGGTTTATTATCACTGGCATGTGACGTGAAATTTGTTAACTTAGCAGCAGCAGTTCAATGCAATACATAATCTAGCAGAGAGAGAAAAAAAAATTTAAAAAAACATAATAGTAAATAAACAAGAAAATCAATTACATATACTGATTAGTTTTAAAATATGCAAAAGCAGAAATACTGTATATTAAAAAAAGTGTGGTGGTGTCCAAAGCTTCAGTGTCCATTCGGAAGTCAGATGGCAGAGGGGAGGAAGCTGTTCCTGAATCGCTGAATGTGTGCCTTCAGGCTTCTATACTTCCTACCTGATGGTAACAGTGAGAAAAGGACATGCCCTGGGTGCCGGAGGTCCTCAATAATGGACGCTGTCTTTCTGAGACACTGCTCCCTAAAGATGTCCTGGGTACTTTGTAGGCTAGTGCCCAAGATGGAGCTGACTAGATTTACAACCTTCTGCAGCTTCTTTCGGTCCTGTGCCCCTCCATACCAGACAGTGATGCAGCCTGTCAGAATGCTCTCCACAGTACAACTATAGAAGTTTTTGAGTATATTTGTTGACACCCCAAATCGCTTCTTACACCTAATAAGGTATAGCTGCTGTCTTGCCTTCTTTATAACTACATCAATATGTTGGGACCAGGTTAGATCCTCAGAGATCTTGACACCCAGGAATTTGAAGCTGCTCACTCTCTCCACTTCTGATCCCTCTATGAGGATTGGCATGTGTTCCTTCGTCTTACCCTTCCTGAAGTCCACAATCAGCTCTTTCGTCTTTCTGTAATTGAGTGCCAGATTGCTGCTGTGGCCCCATTCCACTAGTTGGCATACCTCACTCCTGTATACCCTCTTGTCACCACCTGAGATTCTACCAACAATGGTTGTATCGTCAGCAAATTTGTAAATGGTATTTGAGCTGTGCCTAGCCACACAGTCATGTGTATACAGAGAGTAGAGCAGTGGGCTAAGCACACACCCCTGAGGTGTGCCAGTGTTGATCCTCAGCGAGGAGAATATGTTATCACCAATCCACACAGACTGTGGTCTTCCGGTTAGGAAGTCGAGGATCCAATTCAGAGGGAGGTACAGAGGCCCAGAATCTGCAACTTCTTAATCAGGATTGTGGGAATGATGGTATTAAATGCTGAGCTATAGTTGATGAACAGCATCCTGACGTAGGTGTTTGTGTTGTCTAGGTGGTCTAAGGTCGTGTGGAGAGCCATTGAGATTGAGTCTGCCGTTGACCTATTATGGCGATAGGCAAATTGCAATGGGTCCAGGTCCTTGCTGAGGCCCAGTCTAGTCATAATCAACCTCTCAAAGCATTTAATCACTGTCAATGTGAGTGCTACCGGGTGATAGTCATTAAGGCAGCCCACATTATTCTTCTTTGGCACTGGTATAATTGTTGTATTTTTGAAGTGGGAACTTGTGCCCGCAGCAGTGAGAAGACAAACAGTAAATTGCAGAAAGATTTGAGAATAAGAACAAATATGTCTTGTTCCAATTATACACAAATACTTTCTCTGTTAACTTTAGTGCCATATTCCCTGGTGTTTTCATCCTGCTCACAAGCAAATGCACCTCAAAATATCCCGTCATTATGCAGGGAAGAGAAAGTTAACTAACAGCTGGTGACCATCTATTCCTCTATTAAGAAAAACGTTGGTGATATTGCTTGAACTTACTGAGAAAAAAAAGTGTTCATGAGCCAAAAACATCTGCTTTAATTTCTGCAGCAGCTTTAAATTATCAGCAATCTAAGGCTCATGCAGAATGCTTCAAGAAGGTAAGAAAGTGGCATCCATTATTAAGCACTCTCACCACTCAGGTCACGCCGTCTTCTCATTATTACTATTAGGGAGGAGTAACAGGAGGCTGGAAATGCACAATCAACATTTTAGGAAAAGCTTCTCCCCCTCTGCCAACAGATTTCTGAACTCTTCATGAACACATAAACACTACCTGACTATATTGTTTTCCTTTTGCACTACTTATGTATTTTTAAATATTTCTTATTGTAACTTATGATAATTTTTATGTATTGCACTGCTCCTGCATAACAACAAATTTCATGGCAAATGTAAGTAATAATAAAACTGATTCTCATCTGTTTCTGATTCTGCACAGTTATCCGACAAAATTCAAACAGTGAGCCACGGAGAAATAGGATAGATGAAAGTGTAGTGCTTTCAATGGTATGTTAAGATAAGAAAGAATGATGGGGAAAGACTCAAAAAAGATTCAAAGTATATGTTTATTAAAGTATGTATGCAGAATACAACTTTGAGATTCGTTCTTCCCCACAACAAAGACACATCGTGGAACCCGCTGATTTTTTATCGCGCGCTGCCTTTCTTCGTAATAGTGAAAACACCTTCTGAAAGCGAAAACAGAGTACTAATGTAGGTCTTTCGTAACAGTGAGGTTTCGTAAAGCGAACATTCAAAAAGCGGGGGACACCTGTACCTGTCATCTGATAGATAACATGGCAACCAGTTTTCATAAAATTATAAAGCAATTGATTTTATAATATTATAATAATTTATGTGGCCAGGATAGCAAAGAGAGAATTTCCTTGTCCTTTCTTTTTTGAAATAGTACAGAGTATTTATGACAACTTGAGGATACAGAGAAGGGGCTTTGATTTATCACCTTGTCTAAAACAGCTAAAAGCTCAAAGGTAATCCCGAGTACTACACTATAGAATCAACTAAATTACCAATGCATGTAATACCAGATATGGCAATTCAAGTTCAAGTTCAAGACTAATTGTCATTCAACCATACATGAATACCACTGAATACAGCCAAACGAAACAGCGTTACTCTGGAACCAAGGGTGCAAAACATAGTGCCGACAGCCACACATAGCACAAGGCAGATATGGCACATGTAAGAGAGAATATACATATAAAATATAGGCACACTAAAATATATATAGTCCAAGACCCTGAGTCTATGAATAGTGCAGCAGTCTGCAGTCAATCACAATAAAGCTTGTCTTCTGCTGAGCGAATACTGGGGGAGCAGCACGATCTCCAGCTTGGGCATCATGCCACACCGGCTCCAGCGGAACTCAAAGACTCTGAAGCCTCTCTCTTGGCCGCTGTAAACAAGCAACACTATGGCTTGAGGCCTAGTCCTCACTAAGACCGAGACCATGCAGCTCCACTGCCGTCTGCCCCTGCTGTCCGCCAATAAATCAGTGAATCAGGTTTGCAGCATTCCACATTAACTATGTCCAACAGGGTCTTGCGATCACAAGAAAAGCAGCAAAGATGATTAATTGCAGTTAGACTTCACACCGTCTTCACACACTGACCCCTCTAACACCTCTCTATCTTAGGCAGCAGTCCAATCTGCACCAAGACCAGCTCCTTCACTTTCTTTGTCAATGAGCAACCCATTGAAGAGATAGACTTGTAAAACTTCAAATTCTTAATGTTCAGCGGGGTCTTATGATCATAAAAAATGATTACAAAGGACAATAACACTTTTGGTTGACCCCATACAAGCGGCTGTGATCGGACTTGCCGCCATCTTACCAGAAGCTTTCTGGAAGGTATGGTAATATAACAAATCTATAACGAGTTAGAAACTGAAACCTACTAAATATCAACTTCCCCTGGGTCTCCTTCTCCTTCCTTTTCCACTCTCCTCTTCTATCAAATTCCTTCTTCTCCAGTCCTTGACCCCTCCCACCCTTCCCCTCTCTCCACTTTTTTATTTTGGCATCTTTCCTCTTCCTTCTCAGTCTTGAAGAAGGGTCTCGGCTCAAAATATTAACTGTTTATTCATTTCCATAGATGCTGCCTGACCTGCTGAGCTCCTCTAGCATTTTGTGTGTGTTGCTAAAATATTATCATTTGCTTTACAATTCCTGTATTGATCACTAGGGGGCACTTGCAGCACAACTATTAGGAGGCACACAGACAAACTGCCTCACTACAGAGAAGAGGTTCTCAGGCAAAACTTCAGTACAAAATGGTACTTCGTTTTCTTTCTTTGGATACTCTTAAACATTATTTTTTGTGTGAAATAAATAATTCCATCGTTCAACTACAGAATTTGTGAACATACAGTCAGAAAGTCTGATCACCTGCCTGTACTTCTTTCTACTCCCTAATTATAGGCAGAGACTGAAGGCTATATAGCACCAGTAGTGAGGACCAAGAAGGTATGGACAAGGGAAGCACAGGAGCAATTACAGGACTGCTTTGAATCGGTGGACTGGACTGTATTCAGGGATTCATCTTCAAATCTGGATGAGTATGCCAGAGATGTTACCGACCTGTGTGGATGGGTGTGTGCCTACAAAAACTAGCCCTCAGCAGACAGCAGGTTCATCGTCTGCTGAGGGCTAGGTCTGTCGCATTTAAGTCTGGCAATCCAGGTCTGTACAAGGAAACCAGGTATGATTGGTGGAGGGCTATTTCAAGAGCAAAGAAATAACTCCGAGTGAGGTTGGAGGCAACATTGGGTGCGTAACCTAAAACATTTGAAAACTTCTACAAATGCACTATGGAGAGCATTCTGACTCGCTGCATTTTCGTCTGGTGTGTGTGTGTGGGGGGGTTGCTGCTGCTGCACAGAATCGAAGTAAGTTGCAGAAAGTTGTAAAATTAGTCATGGCACTAGCCTCCATAGTGTCCAAGACATCTTCAAGGAGCAGTGTCTAGAAAGACGGCATCCATTATTAAGGACCCACACCACCTAGGGCATGCTCTCTTTTTATTGTTACCATCAGGAAGGAGGTACAGAAGCCTGAAGGCACACACTCAGCGATTCATGAGCAGCTTCTTCCCCTTTGCCATTCGATTCCTAAATGGACAACTGAACCCATGAACACTACCTCAGTTTAATTATTTCTGTTTTTGCACTATTTTTAATTTACTGATTTAATATACATATATATTTACTGTGATTGATTTACTTATTTTTTCTATATTAGCATGTATTGTGTTGTATTGCTGCCGCTAAATTCACAAATTTCACAACATATGCCGATGATATTAAACCTGATTTTGATTCTGATTAATGCAGTAGATTGAAATTGAGCATTCAGGCACATGGCAGTAGGTTTTATGTGAGTGAGTGAGAGCATGTGACAGAGTGAATATGTAAGTGAGAATGAAACTGAAGACCCTTGTCAGATGCAGAGGAATTACTGGAATATTTCAAGCGATGAGGATTTCATCTGTTACAGCTTAGGTGGGGGAAGTTAAAACACTTCTCTTTACAGCTAAGGATGCTGACAGGTTTAACAGAATTGAATGAGTTCATGATTGGCTTAGACAAGGAGGCTAGAGAGAATCTCCTCCCCTTCTTACTCCATCCCTATTTATTTATTTGTTTGTTTGTTTTATTTTTTATCCCCCTTTCCCTCTCACAATAACTCCTTGCCTGTTCGCCATCTTTCTCTAGTGCTCCCCTCCCCCTTTCTTTCTTCCAAGGCCTTCCGTCCCATGATCCCCTCCCTTCTCCAGCCTTGTATCCCTTTTGCCAATCAACTTCCCAGCTCTTGGCTTCATCCCTCCCCCTCCTGTCTTCTCCTATCATTTCAGGTCTCCCTCTCCCCCTCCCACTTTCAAATTTCTTCTCTCTTTTTTCCGTTAGTCCTGACAAAGGGTCTCGACCCGAAACGTTGACTGTAATTCTTCCTACAGATGCTGCCTGGTCTGCCTGGTTCACCAGCATTTTGTGCGTGTTGCTTGAATTTCCAGCATCTGCAGATTTTCTCGTGTTTGCCTCATTGGTGGCTTAGATTTAAAATTTTGAACAAAAGATACAGATGTACAAAACCTTTATAATCAGGGAGTAACTGTTGAAGTTATTCTTACTGATTGCATTATGGTCTGATACGGCAATTAAAATACACAGGAGCATAAGACATTGCAGTGTGTAGTGAACTCTGCCTGTTACATTACAGGTGCATTCCTCCCCGACATTGGTAGTATCGACAAGAATTGCTGCTTCATGTAGAACACATCCAGTATTAAAGAAAACCACCATCTGGTCCATGTCATCTTCTCCAAGCTACCATCAGGCAGGAGGTACAGAACATAAAACGTGGAACAGGACAGCACTGGACAAGCCATTTGGCCGATGGTATTGCCAATTTATACAAATGTCCATTCTCCTATGTATCATCCATATCCTACCATACCCTTCATATTTGAAAAGTCTCTTAAACTCCACTGGCCTGCCTACTTCCACTGTCACCCCAGTAACCTTTTCTAGGCACCCACCACAAACTGCATTAAAAAAATTGTCCCTCACATGTCCATTAAACTCTCCTTCTAACCTTAAAAGTACTTCCTCTGGTGTTTGACATTTCTACACTGGGGAACAGATTCTGACTGTCTATTCCTCTCAGAATTTTTTAAAAAACCTGTTAGGTCTTCCCTCAGCCTCTGATGTTGCAGCTCTATAAAACCCTGGTTAGTCTTGGAGACTTGTGTTCTGTTCTGATCACTTCATTATAGGAAGAATGTGGAAGCTTTAGAGAGGGTGCAGAGGAGATTTACCAGGATGCTGCCTGGATTAGAGAGCATGGACCATGAAGATAGGTTGAGCTAGAACCTTTCTCTTTGGAGCGACAAGGATGAGAGGCGAGTTGATATGGTGTACAAGATTATAAAAGGCATAGATTAAGTGGATAGATAGAGATGATTTCCAAAGGCAGAAATGACTAACAGAAGGGGACATAATTTTATGGTGATTGGAGGAATGTACGGGGGTGGGGGGAATGTCAGCGGTAAGTTTTTTTACACAGAGGATCATGGATGTGTGATATGGCAGGATTCTCGGCAGTGTGGAGGAACAGAGGGATTGGGGGCTACATCCCTGAAAGTTGCATTGCAAGTTGATAGGATTGTTAAGGAGGTGTATGGTGCACTGGCTTTCATTTGTTGTGGGATTGTGTTTGACTGCTACGAGGTAACGTTGCAGCTCTATAAAACCCTGATTAGATCACACTTGGAATACTGTCTTCAGTTCTGGTCGTCTCATTGTAGGAAGGATGTGAAAGCAATGGAGAGATGCAGAAGAGATTTGCCAGGATGCTGTTTGGACTAGAGGGTATTTAAAAGCTTTTAAAAGCTTACAAAAGGAAACTAAGAAGGTCATTAAGAGCTATGAACTATGAACTATGAACTATGAAAGGAAGCTAGCAAATAATATCAAAGAGGATACTAAAAGCTTTTTCAAGTATATAAAGAGTAAAAGACAGGTGAGAGTAGATATAGGACCGATAGAAAATGATGCTGGAGAAATTGTAATGGGAGATAAGGAATTGGCGGAGGAACTGAACGAGTATTTTGCATCAGTCTTCACTGAGGAAGACATCAGCAGTATACCGGACACTCAAGGGTGGCAGGGAAGAGAAGTGTGCGCAGCCACAATTACGACAGAGAAAGTACTCAGGAAGCTGAATAGGCTAAAGGTAGATAAATCTCCTGGACCAGATGGAATGCACCCTCATGTTCTGAAGGAAGTAGCTGTGGAGATTGCGGAGGCATTAGCGATGATCTTTCAAAAGTCGATAGATTCTGGCATGGTTCCGGAGGACTGGAAGCTTGCAAATGTCACTCCACTATTTAAGAAGGGGGCAAAGAAGCAAAATGGAAATTATAGACCTGTTAGCTTGACATTGGTGGTTGGGAAGTTATTGGAGTCGATTGTCAAGGATGAGGTTACAGAGTACCTGCAGGCATATGACAAGATAGGCAGAACTCAGCATGGTTTCCTAAAAGGAAAATCCTGCCTTGACAAATCTATTACAATTTTTTGAGGAAATTACCAGTAGGCTAGACAAGGAAGATGCAGTGGATGTTGTATATTTGGATTTTCAGAAGGCCTTTGACAAGGTGCCACACATGAGGCTACTAACAAGATAAGAGCCCATGGAATTACGGGAAAGTTACATACGTGGATAGGGTGTTGGCTGATTGGCAGGACAGAGACTGGAAATAAAGGGATCCTATTCTGGTTGGCTGCCAGTTACCAGTGGTGCTCCACAGGGGTCCGTGTTGGGGCCGCTTCTTTTTACGTTGTACATCAACGAATTGGATTATGGAAAAGATGGCTTTGTGGCTAAGTTTGCTGATGATACAAAGATAGGTGGAGGGGCCTTTAGTGCTGAGGAAACAGAGAGTCTGCAGAGAGACTTGGATAGATTGGAAGAATGGGCAAGGAAGTGGCAAATGAAATACAATGTTTGAAAGTGTATGGTTATGCACTTTGGCAGAAGAAACAAATGAGCAGACTATTATTTAAATGGGGAGAGAATTCAAAGTTCTGAGATGCAACGGGACTTGGGAGTCCTCGTGCAGGATACCCTTAAGGTTAACCTCCAAGTTGAGGCGGTGGTGAAAGCGGTGAATACAGTGTTGGCATTCATTTCTAGAGGAATAGAGTATAGGAGCAGGGATGTGATGTTGAGGCTCTATTAGGTGCTGGTGAGACCTTACTTGGAGTACTGTGGGCAGTTTTGGTCTCCTTATTTAAGAAGGGATGTGCTGATGTTGGAGAGGGTACAGAGAAGATTCACTAGAATGATTCCGGGAATGAGAGGGTTAACATATGAGGAACGTTTGTCCGCTCTTGGACTGTATTCCTTGGAGTTTAGAAGAATGAGGGTGGACCTCATAGAAACATTTTATATGTTGAAAGGCATGGACGGAGTGGATGTGGCAAAGTTGTTTCCCATGATGGGGGAGTCTAGTACGAAACGGCTTGACTTAAGGATTGAAGGGCGCCCATTCAGAACAGAAATGCGAAGACATTTTTTTAGCCAGAGGGTGGTGAATCTATGGAATTTGTTGCCACAGGCGGCAGTGGAGGCCAAGTCATTGGGTGTATTTAAGGCAAAGATTGATAGGTATCTGAGTAGCCAGGGTATCAAAGGTTATGGTGAGAAGGCCGGGCAGTGGGACAAAATGGAAGAATGGATCAGCTCATGATAAAATGGTGGAGCAGAATCCATGGGCCAAATGGCCAACTTCTGCTCATTTGTTTTATTTCTTATGAATATAGGTTGAATGGGCTAAGATTTTCTCTTTGGAGCAAAGAAGGACCAGGGAAAACTTGATAGGGGTGTACAAGATGATAACAAGCACAGACTGAGTGGATAGACTGACTTTTTTCTAGGGCAGAAATGGCTATTACAAGGGGACATAATTTTAAGGTGATTGGAAGTAAGTACAGAGGTAAGTTCTTTATATGGGGAATGGTGGTGTGTGGAACGCCCTCCACCAGGGGTGCTGGTAGAGGTAGATACATTAGAGTTATTTAAGAAACTCTTAGTTGGCACATGGATGATAGAGAACTGGAGATTGACCTTAGAGTAGGTTAAAAGGTCAGCACAGAATTGTGGGCTGAAGGACTTGTACTGTGGTGTAGTATTCTATGTTCTATATCATATTTTAGAACATGGGGCTCAAACAGTGCAAAATATTCCAGGTAACACCCTGTGTAATTGTAACAAAACCTCCCTGTTCACAAACTCCAGCCTCTTCTTAATAAAGACCAACATGCTGTTTGCCTTTTTAAGTATTTGTTCAACCCACCTACTAATTTGTTGTGATTCATTTACAAGAATACCCAGATCCAAGTAGCAACACAATGAGATTGGGTGGTAAAGAAGAAGGTAAAGAAGGTTTTCTTGCCATCGTCAGTTGGGGCATTGAGTACAAGAATCAGAAAGTCTTGTTACAGCTGTATAAAGCTTTGGTTTGGTTGACTTTGGAGTTTATGTGCAGTTCTAGCATTGAGGTTGTTGTCTCTCACCCCTAAGTAAAGGTGCATCAGTACAGAATAAGGAGTTTGGGTTCACTGTCATCTACTAAATCAATGGGCAGTGGATCTCCTAGCCACTGGAAACCAGGTAGGCAGGGCTGGGAGGGGGGGAGTCTTACACATTAGGGATATACAAGTAAGCCATTAATTATGTGTTTTGTATAAGCATGCGTGTTGGCACGTGGCCAAGTGGTTAAGGCGTTGGTCTAGTGATCTGAAGGTCACTAGTTCGAGCCTCAGCTGAGGCAGCGTGTTGTGTCCATGAGCAAGGCACTTAACCACACATTGCTCTGCTGTGTGGCCCTAGTGCCCTTCCCTTGGACAACATCGGTGGTGTGGAGAGGAGAGACTTGCAGCATAGGCAATTGCTGGTCTTCCATACAACCTTGCCAAGGCCTGTTCCCTGGAAACCTTCCAAGGCGCAAATCCATGATCTCACGAGATTAACAGATGCCGAAAATAAGCATGCATGTCTGTGCAATATGTGTAATTTGTGGAGGTGTGTGTGAGGAAGTGTACATGGTTAACAGGTGTGTGTTCGTGGAGCTGTGTGTGAGCCAGTGTGCATGGTTATACGATATGTGTGTTTGAGAAGGTGTGTGTGAGCAAGTACGGTGTGCGTGCATTAACACAAGTATGAATGTGTGTTTCAGATTTACAAATATGTTAAAAGACATTGACAACTAAGACCAGCAACATCAGGACAACTTGAATACAGTGAAACTGCAGCCTATTCTGCAACCTTAGGAATGTAAAGTGGTATACAAGGCCACAATTCACAGTGCTCTTTGAGCTCTTTGAGTCTTGCATCAGTGATAACAGACTAGGACAAAGTAATACCCAAGCTTCAAGACCTCCCTGACACAACCTGGAAGTGGTTACCTCTGATAAGACCATAAGATATTGGGGCCTGAATTACATCATTCAGCCCATCGAATCTGCCCCATCATTTCATCATGGCTGATCCATTTCCCTCTCAACATCATTCTCCTGCCTGCTCCCTGTAAAGTTTCAACCTGTTTTTAAAGTTTTTGAGAATCTATCAACCTCTGCCTTAAATACAATCAATGACCTGGCCTCCACAGTTGTGTTTGGCAAATTCCAGATTCATCATCCTCTGCCTAAATCTCTCATCTCCATTCTAAATGTATGTCTCTCAAAGTCTCTCTGAGGTTGTGCCGTCTGGTTTGAGACTCCTCCCACTGTAGGAAATATCTTCTCCACATTCATTCTATCTAGGTTTTTCAACATCCGATAGTTTTCAACTAAATACTCCCTCGTTCTTCTGAATTCCAGCGAGTACAGGCCCAGAGCTATCAAATCTTGGAATCATTTTTGTGACGCAAACACGAGGAAATCTGCAGATGCTGGAAATTCAAGCAACACACACAAAATGCTGGTAGAACACAGCAGACCAGACAGCATCTATAGGAAGAAGTACAGTCGATGTTTCGGGCCGAGACCCTTCTTCAGGACTAACTGAAAATAGAAATAGTAAGAGATTTGGAAGTGGGAGGGGGAGAGGGAGACCCGAAATGATAGGAGAAGACAGGAGGGGGAGGGATGAAGCTAAGAGCTGGAAAGTTGATTGGCAAAAGGGATACAAGGCTGGAGAAGGGAGAGGATCATGGGACGGGAGCCTAGGGAGAAAGAAAGGGGGAAGGGAGCACCAGAGGAAGATGAAGAGCAGGCAAGGAGTTATTGTGAGAGGGACAGAGAGAGAGAGAGAAAAGAAAAGGGAAAATAAATAAATAAGGGATGGGGTAAGAAGGGGAGGAAGGGCATTAACGGAAGTTAGAGAAATCCGGATGCACGAATTCAACCAACCGCGACTCAAGAAAACCCAGAAGTGCTCTTCCGGCACTTGTTGTTTGGCCATGTACAGACTTTTTTTTCTTGTCATTATTCCCTAAACAATGCAGTGTAACAACTATTTTACATAGTATTTACATTGTATTAAGTATTATAAGTAATCTAGAGATGATTTAAAGTATACGGGAGGATGTGCGTAGGTTATCCTGGAGCAGGAATGAAAAACAACTGGAAGTTCTCTTACTAAGTAAGTCGGAATAGGTACATTCAGTATTATTTAGTGTCAGTTAGTCAAGCATTTGTCTTAGTATATAGTATATTTTTTACCTTTCTATGCATATAAAACACTTAAGAAATGTATGTTTCAGCTCCGGGCTTGGGAACTTCCGTTCCCGAGTTCGATCCAGTGACAGACCGCTCCCGAGTGCGCTCTCCACCCGTGCCGGGTTGAGGTGGAGGATCAAAAACCCAAAACCCAATAATTAAACCACTGTGTCGCTTAGTAATAATTGTAGCTTTAATCGGGGCAGGGCCTTTCTCACTTTATCCTTTAAAATTGTTCTGATCGTTGACCGACTGTAGCCTAACGTTTTTCCAATGACCGATGGCATTTCACCTCTTTCTGATCGCTTCACTACTTCCACTTTATTTTCAATGGTGATTGTGATTATTTTCGTGAACAGAAACGCTGTGGATTCAGAGCTCCACCGCTGGGTCCTAATGTCCACAGCATTACGACAGGTTAAATAAGGTCCAGGGTTCTGCTGGGTCCTAAGGTCCTCTGCATTGTTGCAGGTTGAATAAGGGACTTGAGCATCCGCGTTTTTTGGTATCTGCGAGGGGTCCTGGAACCAATCCCTCACGGATAAGGAGGGCCGACTGTATTGGTGAGACCCGACACAGACTGGGAGACCGTTTCGCTGAACACCTCTACTCTGTCCGCCACAGAAAGCAGGATCTCGCAGTGGCCACACATTTTAATTCCACGTTCCATTCCCATTCTGATATGTCCATCCATGGCCTCCCCTACTGTGAAGATGAAGCCACACTCAGGTTGGAGGAACAACCTTATATTCCTTCTGGGTAGCCTCCAACCTGATGGCATGAACATTGATTTCTCTAACTTCCGCTAATGCCCCTCCTCCCCTTCTTACCCCATCCCCTATTTTATTTATTTATTCATTTATTATTTCCCCCTCCCCTTTTTTCTCTCTCTCTTTCCCTCTCACAATCACTCTTTGCCTGCTCTCCATCTTCCTCTGGTGCTCCCCTCCCCCTTTCTTTCTCCCGTGTCTCCAGCTTTGTTTCTCTTTAGCCAATCTACTTCCCAGCTCTTGGCTCCATCCCTTCCCCTCCTGTCTTCTCCTATCATTTCGGTTCTCCCCCTCCCCCTCCCTCTTTCAAATCTCTTACTATTTCTTCCTTCAGTCAATCCTAACGAAGGGTCTCGGCCCAAAACGTCGACTGTACTTCTACCTATAGATGCTGTCTGGCCTGCTGTGTTCTACCAGTATTTTGTGTGTGTTGCAATCATTTTTTTGAACCTCCTTTGAACCCTCTTAAATGTCTTTCTTAGATAAGGGGCCCAAAACTGCTCACAATACTCCAACATTCACCAGTGCCTTATAAAGGCTCAGCATTACATCCTTGTTTTTATATACTACCCCTCTTGAAATGAATGCTAATAAGTTAGCCTTTAGGAAATGCTGCATGAGGACCCCGAAATCTCTTTGATTTTTGAATTTTCTCTATTTAGAAAATACTCTATGCTTTTATTCCTTCTACCTAAGTGCATGACCATACACTTCCAGACACTGTATTCTATCTGCCACTTCTTTGTCCATTGTCCTAGTCTGTTTAAGTCCTTCTGCAGCCTCCCTGCTTCCTCAACATTACCTGCTTCTCAATCTATCTCTGTATCATCAGCAAACTTGGCCACAATGCCATCAATTCAGTCATCCAAATCATTGACATACAACGTAAAAAAAGTGTCATCAGGGTTGGCACTTGAGTGATTAAGTGTACTCAATTGTTCTACCTCTGTACCATCGGAAGGAGTGTGCGGATGCACTCATAGGTTGAATGAACACTTTTTTCCCTGTAGGTTGAAGATCAATAGGATAAACACATTTGTCTTCCCCAGGAACAGATATGTGTGAATAATTCTTTTCACCGTAACATGTGGATATATTTATAAAAGGGAGGGTGTGTATAAATATGCTTACCTCAAAGAGTAGCAGGTCGATGATGTGGAAGACCATACAGAGAGGGAACTTGGCAGTGAAGAGTGTGAGGAACCACTGTGAAGCATACATGTGTGCCTCCAAGTTCAGGTCCAGGAAGTGATTGTAGAGTTCCGGCAGCTGCTCCTGGAAGCAATAAGTAACAGTGTGGGGCTTTACTCCAACATGCAGTTCCACAAGCAACTGAAGCAGGGAACAGCTCACTAATTCATTCACCTATATTTTCCCAATGAATGAAGCAAAAAGAACAAATGTTTTGCAGTGAAGGTAGGGGGATAGCAAGGAATCGTAGTCTACTCTTGACCATTATTCAGTTCATCTGTACAGCACCACTAGCAATGGTTTGGGTGTATCAGTATCACATACAATATTACAGGATATATTTTTGAAAAGAAAAATCTGAATCGAATCAGACAATTGCCAGAGTGCTGTAGTGGGAAGCAGTGAATAAGAAATGGAAAAGTCATATTCCTTCAAAAGCTGTTCAGACTCAAAAAACTTCTGCAAATGCTACGAATATTCAGCGGGTCCAACACATTAAATCAGGGACTCCTTATCATTCTACTTGGATAGAAGACTGAATTGGTAATTTTGTTCCTTTCTCTGCCGGGACTACCCAACCTGCTGAGTGTTTCCAGCATTCACTGTTTTATCTCAGGTTTCCAGCATCTGCAAGTCTCCTCACCTGGTTTGTTACAACCGTGTTTGTGCTATTTTTAAATAACCAGTAACTGAATATTATTAAGATGGGATACAGCCCAGGTGGAAGGAAGTAACTTCTAGCCTGATAAACACCATACATATGAAGCTCAATAACAGGGAAGTGTACCTGAGCAACAGTGGGTAAGATGGAGCTGACATTCAATCTGTATATTACATAAATATATATGGTTACATTATACAGTACATTGTACAGCACAGGAACAGGCCCTGCAACTAAACGTAACTAAATGTCTAACTAACTAATCCCTTGTGCCTCTACAATGTCTATAACCCTACATCCTCTCATATTCATGCACCTATTTAAGAGCCTCTTAAACACCACTATCATATCTGACTCCAGAACCAGATTTATTGAAGTGACTTCTATATTCAAATGTGATGTCAGAAGGTTTCTCGGATTCAGCTGAGAGGATCTTCACATATTTGTTTAGGTTAGAAATGTGATGGTCTGACTATGTATCTGATCTCCCACCAGGCAAATGACCTCTGACCCTAAAGCCAGCCAACCAAGCTGCTTTTGTGGGTGTGTGAGTGTGGGAGGGCAGTGACAGTGGATCTATGATCATCAGCGTGGCTAATAAAGCAGAATGTAACAACTGTGAAGCTGTCTACCCAGACAACTGACAGTAACCACGGCACAAGTGTGGTAGTAATGTTTTGGCTATAACCATGTGACAGAACTTTACCTGTGATAAGTAAGTGCAAAAAAAAGTGTAGAACCATAATTCTGGGACAGTACTGTGTGGCTAGGGCTGTGTGGCAGGTAAGAGCAATGGATATGCTTCTAAGGACAGCCATGCTTTATGTTTTTACCATTTTATTTTCTCTTAATTTGAGAAATATCTGACTCTAAAACACATTATATTTTAATTATAGAGTTAGCCTTTTGCACAGCAGCAACTTATTTAAGTAAATTACTGAAATGATAAGCTTCAAGGCTTCAAAGTTTATATTTAAACTTCACTACCATAAATAATTGTAGTATGCCTCACTCTGCCTTTCAAATTCCTTTCTTCCTCTATTTATAGAACTGAATTACCAGTTATGTAGATCACCCTCCAATTTGCTCAAATAGATTTATGTTGTTTAAATTCAGATCCCAAAAAATAAATTTCCTATCAGGGGAGCAGCAGGACTGGATTGTGAAGTTAATAATCTATAGTTTCCTTACTGTGTACTTGGTATTTCATACATGGTGTCAGCCATGTCCAGGCAATAAAGCTCTTGGATCAGATGTGAGAAGAACATGGGTCTAAGTCACACTCCAGGGTCCTGAGCCCAGTCAACATTACTTACAAGCAGGTATCACACTAGTACAGGTTGACCTTCATTAATCTGGCACCATTGGGATCTGAGGAGTGCTGGATTAGTGAAAACGCCGAATTACAGAAGGATCACATAAGCATAATCAGTGCTGGATTATCGAAGGAATCGGATTACAGGTAGTCGGATTAGTGAAGGTGGAATTCTGCAGGGAGCACTCATGAAGTGAGGTCGCTTCTGGCTTTGCTCCATTCCCGTTATCTTTTTTTTAACCTATGATCTCCCTTACGATCTTGAAAATTGGTTAATTTTTACCTACACCAGAAGACTTATTTTATCTTACTGATTTTTTCTTGAACTGCAACTCTGGAATCTAAAGAAATCAGTACAAGATCCAAAGCCAAAGACAGGAAAGATTCCGACGGGAACAGAGGAAAAAGAAAAGGTGACTCTAAACAAACGCAGCTACCCTATGATGCCACGATGAAGGTTTTAGAGGAAAAATTCAAGGAACAACGTCAAAATCTATCTGAAAGTTTATCTGATAAATTATCTGATAAATTTGAACAAAGTTAAAGTCTTAATGAAGACTTAAAATCAATCACGGAAATGCTGAAATCCCTGGATTGTGAAGTTCAAAAACATCGAAGTAAAATTTCTGAACTGGATAACAAATCTCAGAAGACGGATTCAAAAGTCGAGAACTTGGAGCAGAATCTAGCTTGGACCATGAAACAACTGCAACATTTTAAATCCAAAGTCATCGATCTTGAAAAAACGATCGAGAAGACAGAACTTATGTATAATTGGTCTACCCGAGGATGTTGAGGATGGAGACCCTTCAATATTCTTTGCTCAACTTTTAAAGGATATGTTCAGCTCAGTATTTCCAAACGAGCCTCCATTGCTTGACCGTGCCCATCGTATATCGCAGCCAAAGCCGGCATCCGCCGAATCAAAACCGAGACCAATTATTCTTCGTTTCCATTACGTTAATGTTAAAGAACAGCTTCTCCAGGCTGCTCGTCAGCAAGGGATGATCAATTATCGTCAGCATTCCTTCAGAATAGTTCAAGATTACAGTCCCGAAGTGATGAAAGAGCGACTGATTTTTAAACCTCTGATGTCGGAATGTTATCAAAAAAATCTCAAACCGGCATTATTGTACTCTGCACGCCTAAGAATTTCTCTTCCTGATGGATCTCGTCGTGTCTTCCATTCCACAACTGCTGCTCGAAGCTTTTTGGATGTCAACTACCCATCTGATACAGACACCGCCCTTTAATTAATGTTCGGTGCTCTCAGTATCAGCTTTCTTTCTGGTGTTTTAAAAAAAATAACAAACTTTCTATTACCATACAATGAAGGTTTTTTATAAGCTCAAGATTTTTGTTTTGTGCTTAGTACTACAGATATTATTTTACAACTTATCTAAAAAAGTCTTTTCTCGCGAATAACGTTACTTTTCCTTAGTTAATTTTTTTTAACTATTTGATTTCCTATATTATCACTAATGATTTGATCTGCCGATCAATTTTAGTTATATGTTCTTTATTTTTGCTTTTGTATAATTAAAATGGCAGTTTGTTTTTCTTTTTGCATAATCTCCTTTGTTCTTTTTGGGCACGCCATGTTCTTACGTTTCTTCTTCCCACAATCCCCTTTCGTTTTTTGGAAGCGATATTTTATTCACTTTCATTTATAATTAACTAATCATACGTACTGATATTAACTTTTTCTTATTTATGTACTTTAGAAATTATACTATGTAGATTATTGTAGTATAGTGTTTAATTTTTTATATCGGTTTTCGGGGGGTCATCTATGTAACATATATCTTTGGAGTTTCCTCCTGCAGAAATGGGGTTAGATTTAGTGTTAGTTAGTTCTTTCTTCAGCCGTCTCTGGCTTAGTTCGGGGTTCTTAGGGATGGAGGGTGGGGGAGTTTTTTTCTTTATTAATTTTTTCTATTGGGCTGATTTAGTACTACAAAGATGTCTGCAATGTCGGGATTTCCGGTTCCTCTTTGATCATGTATTCCTCTTCCAATTTGATGAGTTCACATTATGGTTAACCCTTTACATACCAAAGGGTTAATGTTAAATTATGGCTCACATTATTAATCTTGTCTCTTGGAATACAAATGGCTTAAACCATCCAATAAAACGGGAAAAGATTTTCAAAGTACTCCAAAGACTGAATGCTCATATTATTTTTGTACAAGAAACTCGTGTAAGGAAAGAGGATAATCAACGCTTCTTTAAGTTCTGGAAAGAATAACAATACTATTCGAACTCCCAAGCCAAAGTTAAAGGCATTTCAATTTTTACAGATCCCTCAATTACTTTTATTCATCAAGACATTATCTCAGATCCTAATGGTAGATTCTTGCTAATTACTGGGTTACTTTTTAATAAAAAGGTTGTTATGGTTTAATGTTTATGCTCCGAATGTGGATTATCCTGAATTTTTTAAGCACATATTCACTTCCTTTTCTAACTTAAACGAGTATATGTTGATAATGGGTGGTGACTTTAATTTATGTTTAAATCCCATGTGGACAGATCCATAGGTAGTCCGGCTTTACCGAATAAGTCAGCTACTCTTATTAACTCTCTAATGATTGCTTCTGGGATTTCAGAAATTTGGAGATTTCTACACCCAAAGGACAAAGAATTCTCATTCTTTTCACATGTTTATCATTCTTATTCTCGAACTGACTATTTTTTTATTGACTCTCGATTAATCCCATCTGTAATTGATTGTAATTACGATATTATCGCCATTTCAGATCATGCTCCAATGAAACTTTCTATCAAGTTAATGGATACTTCTTCTACTAATAGACAATGGTGATTTAATCCTATTTTGCTTCAAGACTCGGACTTTGTTAAGTTTATGAAGGGACAGATTGATTTTTTTTCAACTAATACTATGGGAGAAGTTTCCAATGGAACAGTATGGGATGCTTTTAAAGCTTATATCTGTGGTCAGATTATTTCCTATTCGGCTGGTTTGAAAAAACGTACTAAGAATGAAATACTCTTGTTGGTTGATAAAATTAAAGATATTGATAAAAAAAAATACGCTATTGCTCCTAGTAAGGAGCTGTATAAACACAGAGTTGAACTTCAATTGGAACATAGTTTACTATTATTATCGAAAATCAATTAATGAGAACAAAAAGTGAGTTTTATATTCATAGTGATAAATCGGGTAAACTATTGGCTAATCAATTGAAATTTGTTTCGGTTAAACGTCAAATTACTAAGATTCGTAAACACGATGATACTTTGACAGTTGATCATGACGAGATAAATAAAACCTTTCAAGAATTTTAAACCTCTTTATATCACTCTAATTTTCCTCATGATTTTAAAATCATGCATGATTTTTTAAGTAAACAGAATTTTCTGAAATTATCACCCAAAGATTGCTTATCATTAGAAACTCCTATTACAGAGGAGGAAATAACAACTGCAATCCCATCAATGAATTCTGGTAAAGCACCTGGTCCGGATGGGTTTACAGTGGAATTTTAAAAATTCTTTTCCTCTATTCTCTCTCCGTGGTTGTCTATAATATTCAAAGAAGCAATCAGTTTAGGTAAATTACCACAATCATTTTATGAAGCCTCTATTTCCTTAATTCTTAAAAAGAATAAAGAGCCTACTGATTGTGCATCATATAGACCGATATCTCTTTTGAATATAGATTCAAAAACTTTTTCAAAAATTTTAGCAACTTGGTTAGAGAAGGTATTACCTCAAATTATATTTATGGACCAAACTGGATTTATTAAAAACCGTTATTCATCTTTTAATATTAGGAGGTTACTGCATATTGTTTATACCCCTTCATTTAATACTCCGGAATGTATTATCTCATTAGATGCTGAGAAAGCCTTTGACAGAGTTGAATGGCCTTATTTATTTAGTGTGCTTGAGAAATTTAATTTTAGTTTGATATTTATATCTTGGATTAAATTGTTATATCATACCCCGGTAGCTTCGGTTTGCACTAATAATCAAAGATCTCCCTTTTCTCGTCTATTTCGTGGTACTAGGCAAGGATGCCCTCTTAGTCCTTTACTATTTAATATCGCCCTTGAACCTTTAGCAATTGCTATCTGTGACTCGCCCAATATTTTTGGTATTACCCACGGAAATGAAATACATAAATTATCACTATATGCAGATGATTTGTTATTATATATCTCTAATCTGGAGAAGTCAATTCCTGTTATTCTAGCTTTATTGGCTCAATTTAGTAATTTTTCTGGCTACAAATTAAACTTTAATAAGAGTGAATTATTTCCCCTATTATGGATGTTTACCATTTAAATTGGTTACTGAATCGTTTATATATTTAGGGATTATAATTACGGAAAAGTATAAAGATTTATTTAAAGCTAATTTTTTACCTTTAATTGATCAGATTAAACTTTTGTTTACTAAATGGTCTCCAATTTCTTTGTCTTTGATTGGTCAGATTAATGCTATTAAGATGATTATTTTGCCTAAATTTTTATATGTACAAACGTTTGTATTTCAATCGGTTCCAATTTTTATTCCAAAATCTTTTTTTGAGAATGTTGACTCAAAAATTTCCTCATATATATGGCAGAACAAAAATCCTAGGCTAGGTAAAAGGTATTTACAGAAATCTAAAAAAAGGGGGGGAGGGGGTTAGCGCTCCCAAATTTTAGATTTTATTATTGGGCAATTAATATTCGATACTTAAAATTTTGGTTACGAGATTTGGATGCAACTTCAAGTCCACATTGGGTATAATTTACCCAGATCTCACTTTTTTAGATACCTACAGGTTAGAAACTTTTTAATTACTGTTTCTCCTAATTTTCCAGACTTATATCCAATGGATATTTTGGAAAAAATTTGAGATTTAAATCTTTCTCAGTAAAGTGTTGTAGCAATTATTTATAATATAATTATGAATTTATGTCCTGATGTATCTAATAAAATTAAAACTGATTGGGAAAGAGAACTTAAGATTATTATACCGATTGAAAAATGAGAAAAAATTCTTCAATTAGTTAATTCATCTTCTATATGTGCTAAACATACGTTGATACAGTTTAAAGTAGTGCACAGGGCTCATATGTCCAAAGGTAAACGATCTCGTTATTACTTTTATATAAATCCTATATGTGATAGATGTCATTCCAAGATAGCTTCTTTGACTCACATGTTTTGGTCATGTCCTTTGTTGGAAAAATATTGGAAAGATATTTTTGATATTATTTCAACGGTCCTAAATATAGACTTACAACCTCACCCAATTACTGCTATTTTTGGGTTACCAAAGATAGAATCAAATCATTTAACCTCTTCAGCTTGTTGGATGATTGTATTTCTTACTTTAATGACTAGAAGATCCATTTTGCTGAATTGGAAAGAGATTAACCCTCCTACTATATTTCACTGGTTTTCACAAACTATGTTGTGTTTAAATTTGGAAAAAATTAGAAGTGTGGTTTATGACCCTTCCATTAAATTTGAAAAAACTTGGAGGCCATTTATTCAGCATTTTCATATGATGTAATGTGACCATTTCCAAACTTATTTTACTTCTCTGTAGTTTTGGTTGAGAGGAGCGGAGTCGTCGACACTAAGGTTTTCTTTTCTCCCATTTTTTATGATGTTAAAACAGCCCAGGTCTTGTTTTTAGTTTAGTTGATTAATTCTGTTTAGATTAGTTTTTTTTTTGAGGGTTTTTTTTTTTGTTTTTTTTTCTTTTTTCATGATTTTTGTCCAGATTTTTTTTTTGTTCTGTATTATTCATTGGTATCCTATATGATTGGGAGTTTTGTTAATTAAGTACTATTTGGTTCTATAATTACTCATGTTAAGTATAACATTGCATTCCCAATAACTTTGTACTATTATTATGTTATGTTTATATTTTATGAAACTAATAAAAAGATTGAAAAAGAAAGGATTAGTGAAGGTCGACTTGTATCTGTAAGGATGTGAGGGAAAATTTTGAAAACCACCTTGTAATGTCACGGCAAGAGCATTGTTGTTAAGTAGGATAACAAAACTGTGTCAGAATTATACAGACTTTAACTATAACAGTGAACAGGTAACATCCATCATCCATCACCCAGGCCAAGCCATGTTCTCAAAGCTACAATCAGGCAGGAGATACAGAGGCCTGAAGTTCTACATCATCACCTACTTGCACCAACCTGAACAGCCTGTATTATTTAAATACGGCAACACTATGAGAACATTGCACTAAAACGCACTTGTTTTTTTTCTAATTGTGTTTCTTTCTCGTAAAAATGGTGTATATCTTATGTTAAATTTATGTTTTTCTTCTGAATGTTGATGACATGATGTTATATGCCTGTGTTGAGTTAAGTTTTTAATTACAATAACTCAACTTTGAAATACTAGTAAAAGATCCAACCATGAAATAAATGGTAAAGAGTTAAAATTTACATCACTTTATCTCACTACAAGTAACATACATAACCAAATAGATAAGTCAATAGAACGAATAGTGATAAATAGTTTTGGACTGAGAGCAACCTCAGTTTGCAAGGGCTCAAAGATTTGAATTAGAGATCTGAAGCAACAGAAAGAGTGGACAAGAAGTGGGAATTAACCCTGATAATGGGGTGAGTCTGAAAACAATAGGCCCGAATGAGCCATATTCATATAATCAGAAAGTAGAAATTATAGCTGGAGATAAGACAATGGATAACGTTCATGGGAGCAATTTTACAGGCCTGCTAATGATGGATATCCTGTGGGGTGAAGTATGCATCAAGAAATAACAAGAGCTCATAGTGAACACGATGCAATGTACTCCAGGCTTCACGTGGATGGGACAAATCAAATTATTGTGGGATGTTGTGAGAAAGGGTTCACAGAAAGCAACTGAGACAATTGCTTGGAACAAAGTGTTGTGAAGCTAATCTAAAAAAAGCTGTTTTGGATATAGTCATTGATTGTGACACAAGGTTAATTAGTAACCTTGTTGGGATGGAATTTCATAACCAATGTCATACCAATGTCCTCATCCAACACCAGAGTTCTGAAATTAATCAGAATCATTTGCATAGCTATATAGTATGAACTGGCTAAGCTGCAATGGAAATTAAGTTATAGGGAGTGGTTAGACAGAATGGGCCTTTACCCCTTACAATGTAGGACAATGAAGGGTGATCTTATAGAGGTATATAAATTTATTATAAGCATAGATAAGAACAGCAATTGAACAACGGTACGTATTTAAAGAAATATTTGAAAATTATCCCAGTGCAATACATTAAAAAAAAAGCTCCTTAAGAAAAGGTGCACCACTTGTACCTGCATTTAACTGCAGTTTTTAATAATCAGAAGAGATTTACCAAAACATTAAAGAAAACTGAACCCGAGAATAGGAATCAGATCAGGTTTCATGTATTGCGCTGTACTGCTACCGCAAGACACCAAATTTTAAACATACAGGATCCTCTATGTGGTGAAATTTGTTGTCTTGGAGTAGCAGTACAACGCAATACATGAAAAACTATAAATTACAATAATTATATACTCCTTTACTACTTGCAGTAGGACACTATAGGATGATCTCATGGAGGTATAAAGAAGTCATGAGAAGCATAGATGATATAAATATCCAAAATGCTAGGGGTTACGAAGATTTTCAGATTTTGGATTCTTTAAATTTTTGAATATATAATGAAATAGATTGCTATCATTTCCAACTCTTAACTTATGTGCTACCGCTAAGCACTAATTCATGTTACACTTGTTCATCAACATATATACTGAAGCAGCAATTCAGCATGTTACATTTTTATCAGCAATGATCTTGGAATACTCATCAATGAATTTCTCTGATGCTTCATGATCAGCAAATGAGATATCACCACAAATCTTTAAAAATTTAATGTCATGCCTTTTCTTACCAATTTCTGCATCCTACCTGCTGCACATTCTCAATTACCTTCACAATTATCTGAAGAGAGGGGAAGAAGCTGTTCCTAAAATCTTAAGTATATGTCTTCAGGCTCCTGTACCTCCTCCCTAATGGCAGCAATAAGAAGAGGTCATGTTTGAGGTGGTGGGGGTCCTTAATAATGGATACCACCTTTCTGAGCCTTTTGAAGCTGTCCTCAATGCTGGGGAGCCTAGTGCCCATGATGAAGCTGGCTGAGTCTGCAACCCTCTGCAACAATCTTGTGCAGTGGCCCCTCCATATCACATGGTGATGCAACCAGTCAGAATGCTCTCCATGGTACATCTGTAGAAATTTGCTAACATTTTTGGTGACATACCAAATCAAGGAATGTTAATACTGAAAGATGGCCAAAAAGGGAGGAAAATCAATTATGAAACTTGTGAGAAATATATAACAGGAGTTTGTAGAAGGCAAACATGGAGGTATGCAGATCCTTCAGAGGCTGAAACATGAGACGTATTGAAGGAGCTAACTTAGGCATTATATTTAGCATTTTGTATTTGCTTCACAGCAGAGAAAGTAGAATGTATCTTAGATAGATCAAGAAAGCAATGAGTTAATAAGATTGAAGATTCTAGTAAAACAAAAACTGATAGAGCAACAAAATGTGTCACTCAATTATTGTGACCTGGCAAAAATCCCAAAATTCTAGAGCAACCTCTGTGGATTGTGAAACAGCAGACATTACATCTACCCAAGAAAGGAAGCAGATAGAAAAGTAAGAAATAAAGAGACCTGTCAGTTGCCAGAAAACATTGAAATCGCTTTAAATCTCTATGGATCTCTATGGTCCGTGGATTCTACAGACACTATTAACCAGCCACTGTATCTGGTTCTCCTCCAGGAGGCCAGAGCTGGGATGGGGATTAGTAGAGGGTGGTTGGCATGAGACAAGTAGTGGAAGCATGATAAATCAAAATATAGACCAACCTGAAAAATCTTAACACTACCACAGCCTAATTATTTTTTATGTCTCCTTTTCTTGCTCCATCTTGCACTAGTGTTTTTTATTTTAAACACGTCTTATGTAAAATATATGTTAACCGTCCTGATGAGGGGTCTTGGCCCAAAACGTTGGCTGCTTCTTTCCCTCCATAAATGCTGCCTGACCTGCTGAATTCCTCTAGCATTTTGTGTTGCTTCAGTTCCAGCATCTGCAGAATCTCTTGAGTTACTCTGTGCTTGCCCTTGTCCTAGAATGTACTGTGCTGGTGCTGAGTAAAGCTAAATTTTATAGCATTTATACCTGGTGCATGAATGGCTAAAACAATAATAAACAAACTTGAACTTGGAAGCTTCGGCAGTGGAGTGTAATCCACACTCTAAACCTGACCAGCAGGTTTCAAAGCCGAACCTCATGTTCCCCTGCAGTGAACTATTCAAATAGTTCCTGATTCTAAAGGGTACGCAAAGTTGAAAAAAAAACAACAAAATGGTTGAAACATTTCAAAGCTTACAGAATGGTAGTGATGAGCAAGGTATCTTCAGCTGCGTATCTCTCCAACAAAAATAAAGAGGGCATATATTTCTTAAAAAGTAGGTGCTGAAATGGAATAGAGGAATTGTGGGTTTCACAGATACAGACAAATCATTCCCATTCCCTTTACTGGGCCCATACCTCTATATTCACAAACACAATGCTTCCAAAACACGGGGATGTGCATCACTGAACTTAGAGCACCTCACAGTGCCCCAACCAATGGCCCCAAAGTCAATAGACTACTGAACCAAATCCATTTCCACCAGATGCTTCAATTACATACATCAAAGTTGCTGGTGAACGCAGCAGGCCAAGCAGCATCTATAGGAAGAGGCGCAGTCGACGTTTCAGGCCGAGACCCTTCGTCAGGACTAACTGAAGGAAGAGTGAGTAAGGGATTTGAAAGCTGGAGGGGGAAGGGGAGATGCAAAATGATAGGAGAAGACAGGAGGGGGAGGGATAGAGCCAAGAGCTGGACAGGTGATAGGCAAAAGGGGATACGAGAGGATCATGGGACAGGAGGTCCGGGAAGAAAGACAAGGGGGGGGGGGTGACCCAGAGGATGGGCAAGAGGTATATTCAGAGGGACAGAGGGAGAAAAAGGAGAGTGAGAGAAAGAATGTGTGCATAAAAATGAGTAACAGATGGGGTACGAGGGGGAGGTGGGGCCTTAGCGGAAGTTAGAGAAGTCGATGTTCATGCCATCAGGTTGGAGGCTACCCAGACGGAATATAAGGTGTTGTTCCTCCAACCTGAGTGTGGCTTCATCTTTACAGTAGAGGAGGCTGTGGATAGACATGTCAGAATGGGAATGGGATGTGGAATTAAAATGTGTGGCCACTGGGAGATCCTGCTTTCTCTGGCGGACAGAGCGTAGATGTTCAGCAAAGCGGTCTCCCAGTCTGCGTCGGGTCTCACCAATATATAAAAGGCCACATCGGGAGCACCGGACGCAGTATATCACCCCAATCGACTCACAGGTGAAGTGATGCCTCACCTGGAAGGACTGTTTGGGGCCCTGAATGGTGGTAAGGGAGGAAGTGTAAGGGCATGTGTAGCACTTGTTCCGCTTACACGGATAAGTGCCAGGAGGGAGATCAGAGGGGCGGGATGGGGGGGACGAATGGTCATGGGAGTTGTGTAGGGAGCGATCCCTGCGGAATGCAGAGAGAGAGGGGGGAGGGAAAGATGTGCTTAGTGGTGGGATCCCGTTGGAGGTGGCGGAAGTTACAGAGAATAATATGTTGGACCCGGAGGCTGGTGGGGTGGTAGGTGAGGACCAGGGGAACCCTATTCCTAGTGGGGTGGTGGGAGGATGGAGTGAGAGCAGATGTACGTGAAATGGGGGAGATGCGTTTAAGAGCAGAGTTGATAGTGGAGGAAGGGAAGCCCCTTTCTTTAAAAAATGAAGACATCTCCCTCGTCCTAGAATGAAAAGCCTCATCCTGAGAGCAGATGCGGCGGAGACAGAGGAATTGTGAGAAGGGGATGGCGTTTTTGCAAGAGACAGGGTGAGAAGAGGAATAGTCCAGATAGCTGTGAGAGTCAGTAGGCTTATAGTAGACATCAGTGGATAAGCTGTCTCCAGATAATAACTAATTGAAAGAGAGGTATCTTGAGGCTTTCCTGCTACAAACACTGGGCAGTGCTGAGCAACTACAGCCCTCTAGAAGATTCAACTTGCAGATTAGGTGTTATACCAGGCCCATTCCGTAGATATAAAGTTGAACATATCCTGACTGGTTTCATCATGGTCTGGTACAGCAATTTGAATGTGTAAGAATATAAGAAGCTGCTGAGAGTAGTGCACTCTTCCCAATATTCTGTGCACCTCCCTCCCCACCATCATCATGCAGGAGGCACTGCCTCAAGAAGGCAACATCCATCATCAAAGATTTCCACCTACTGGATGATGCCACCTTCTTGCAGTTACCATCAGGCAGGAGGCAGAGAAGTCCCATTTCACCAAAGCACTTGATTGTTTTGCACTATAATGGACATTTTGTTTTGTTCTCATGTGTTCCAACCTATAAAAATCAAAGCAGGATCTCCCAGTGGCCACACATTTTAATTCCACATCCCATTCCCATTCTGACATGTCTATCCACGGCCTCCTCTACTGTAAAGATGAAGCCACACTCAGGTTGGAGGAACAACACCTTATATTCCGTCTGGGTAGCCTCCAACCTGATGGCATGAACATCGACTTCTCTAACTTCCGCTAAGGCCCCACCTCCCCCTCGTACCCCATCTGTTACTCATTTTTATGCACACATTCTTTCTCTCACTCTCCTTTTTCTCCCTCTGTCCCTCTGAATATACCTCTTGCCCATCCTCTGGGTCACCCCCCCCCTTGTCTTTCTTCCCGGACCTCCTGTCCCATGATCCTCTCGTATCCCCTTTTGCCTATCACCTGCCCAGCTCTCGGCTCTATCCCTCCCCCTCCTGTCTTCTCCTATCATTTTGCATCTCCCCCTCCCCCTCCAGCTTTCAAATCCCTTACTCACTCTTCCTTCAGTTAGTCCTGACGAAGGGTCTCGGCCTGAAACGTCGACTGCGCCTCTTCCTATAGATGCTGCTTGGCCTGCTACGTTCACCAGCAACTTTGATGTATGTTGCTTGAATTTCCAGCATCTGCAGAATTCCTGTTGTTTGCTTCAATTACATGTTCATTTCATGCTTATTAACCTAAACTTTGCTTAAACGTGGCACGTACCTGGAGTAGTCTTTCCAGCTGGTAGAACTTGCAGTGAAGATTCTCAAAATTATTCTTGTAGAGCTCTCGAAGACCGTAGTCATACATGATCTTCACCAGGATACAAAATGCTTGCTCTTCTGGCATCTGCAGGGAAGACATTCATTCCAAGTCAGGATTCGTTGCATTCCCTATGACAGTCCAGGACATTTTGTTGGATGCAGGGTTGTGAGCCAGTGCAGGGGGAGTAAGGGAACTAGCCCAGCTGTTGCAAAGTGGTTCAGTTTTGTGAGCTGCATTATGGAAGAAGTCTGGTTAAGTGTAATAAATCCAGTGGGGTTGAACTGGGTCTTACTGCTTAGGTGGGCAGAATCGCAGTGAGGGAACTACTACAGACAAGGCACGAATACACCTTCTGAGTGCTTCTTCCTCTAATGATATGAGGGAACTTCACTTCTGGATTTTTTGATCATCCCTGGCCCATGTACATTTACCAGGCATCACAAGCCCCCTCCCTCCCCAGATAAACCTTGCAATTTGAGTGCATGAGAGGGATGATATATCACAAGGTCATTGGAATTGTCAAGCAGTGCTAGAGGCTCCTCCTACTGCAGTCTGTAAACCAACTTTAATAAGATACTGTAATTCCAACTTAGATTTTCCGTAGCATCTCTGAAATGAATGTGGATGTTATTAACTGATGGATTTAGGGATAAGGAAGAGGGATTAAGGACAGCAGGTGACTCTACTTCCTGAATGCAATGGGTCAGCTGTCAACTGTTGACCTAATTTCTTTGCACAGTGCTAATTTCCTCACACAGGTCATGTTACGAATACTTCAACCCTCATCACTTAATATTGTCATTCCTTTAACATGCCAGACATTCCAATCAAGTTTAATCTCATTTCAAAATGAGAATCTGCTTCAGGTTTGATCACAATGAACCCAAAAAGCTGTGGATTAGAAATACGATAACAATGCTCTTTAATCAAGTCTTGCTTGTTAGTAGTGTCTTCCATGATATCCAGACACATCAGGTGGTTTACAAATACCAAAATGTGACAGTCACGCACAGCAATGATCAGTGATGTTGACTGAGGAATAAGTATTGGTCAGGGACTTCGAAAACATTGCTCTTCCGGCAGTGGCTTTTATATCATCACCTGATCAAGTCAAAGTCAAGTTTATCATCATATGCACAAGTGCAATGAAAAGCTACTTGCAGCAGCATCACAGGGACATAGCATTATTCAAGCAGCATCAGAAGAAAAGGATTTTTATAGGTTGGAACACATGAGAACAAAACAAAATGTCCATTATAGTGCAAAACAATCAAGTGCTTTGGTGAAATGGGACTTCTCTGCCTCCTGCCTGATGGTAACTGCAAGAAGGTGGCATCATCCAGTAGGTGGAAATCTTTGATGATGGATGTTGCCTTCTTGAGGCAGTGCCTCCTGCATGATGATGGTGGGGAGGGAGGTGCACAGAATATTGGGAAGAGTGCACTACTCTCAGCAGCTTCTTATATTCTTACACATTCAAATTGCTGTACCAGACCATGATGAAACCAGTCAGGATATGTTCAACTTTATATCTACGGAATGGGCCTGGTATAACACCTAATCTGCAAGTTGAATCTTCTAGAGGGCTGTAGTTGCTCAGCACTGCCCAGTGTTTGTAGCAGGAAAGCCTCAAGATACCTCTCTTTCAATTAGTTATTATCTAAGTGACTATGCAGCAGTTGCCTAGAGGTCTGTGGATTCTACAGACAGTAGTAACCAGGCACTGTGCCTGGTTCTCCTCTGGGAGACCAGGAGAAGGGGAGTACTTCAGGAGCCTGGCAGGAGATAGGATTGGGGTTATTAGGTGGTCGGCATAAGGTGGAGACTAACTGTTGGGTACTTGGCAGTACAGATACTTTAAGAAATTGCCACTGGCATTTTCATTGGGGGGAACGTGGGGGCAAGCAGATCGGGACAACACCATGAGCCTCCAGTCGAGCTGTTCCCTGACAGCTCCAGCAGTCTTGGTTCAATCTTGATCCACAATGCTGTTGGTGTGGAGTTTACACATTCTCCCTGTGTGAGTTTTGTGTACACCAGTTTTCTTCCCCATCTTAAGGACTGCGGATTGGTAGGTTAACTAGAAACAACATGAGGGGATTGGGAGTCATTAGTTATTGGGTTTAACATGGAAACAAGTTTGTATTGACTGTCAACCACAGATTTGCAGTCAAATTGCACCTGCCAGATTCTACACAAATGACACCATCCAATTAACCCAACAAACCACACATTTCTGGGATGTGAGAGTAAACAGAGCATAAGAGTTGTATTTGGATATATGCTTTGATAATGAACCTTCCAACCTTTGATTTAGGTGAAACACACAGTCATAGGAAGAATGTGAAAATTCCAGGCAGACAGCACTCCAGATCAAGATAGACTGCCAACACAAGCTCATTTTAGAATGTTTCTAATTGACAGATGCCCAACAAGTTAAATGAAGTGTGATATTGAAGAATAAAGGTTCAGCATCCTTTACACAATTATAGAAAATTGGCATTATGCAAAGAAATTGAGTCAGTTGCCAATGGGAATGTGGGGAGAATAAATGGGAGGTTGGCAGCGGCTGAATAAATGGGCTGAAGAGTTAGTGTCAGTGTTGCATCTCCCTTTCACTTTATGACTCTGAGTGAGGTGGAGCTGTCATCTGAAGAATGGTGGGGGCAGGCTGGTTAATGAGGACTAGCAGGACACGTAATTGAAGTGTTCTAACTAGTTTTCCTCAAGTGATCTTCCCTCCACAACTTCTAACCTTGAGATGCCTCAGCCTCACTCAGCCTGCTTCTATCTTCTGCTCAAGATACACAAACAGGACTGTTTCAGCCTGCTCTTGCCCCACTAAACTTATTGCTCCATGAACTAAGGGTCACAAATCTGCAATGTTGAATGATTCTATCTCCATAGATGAGACCCGACCTGATAAATGTTTGCAACATTTTCTATTTTCCCTACTGACTGACCCATATGGGACCTCAATATGGCACCACTGCAAGATAACCTGGAGTACTCAAGAATCCCAGGTCAATATGGCCCAAATTACCCTGCAATTAGCAAAAGGAGAAAGGTGGCATTCCACTTGTCCCAATACAGGAACCAGGAATGACTCCTCCTCTTCTCCTCACATGCCCATTACCTCTCCCTAGTGCCCCTGCATCATCCCTTTTCTCCCATGGTCCACTCTCCTCTCATTTCAGATTCTTTCTTCTTCAGCCCTTTACCTCTTCCACCTATCATCTGCCAGCTTCTTATTTCATACCCTTTCCCCCACCAATCCACCTTCCCCCTCACCTGGCTTCATCTATCACCTCCCAGCTTGTACTCCTTTCCCTGAGCTCAACTTCTTAATCAGGCTTCCTACCCCTTTCTTTTCATTTCTAATGAAGGGTCTTGCCCCGAATATCGAGTGTTTATTTCTCTCCATAGATGCTGCCTGAAATGCTGAGTTCCTCCAGGATTTTGTGTGCTGTAATGGATTTCCAGCATCTGCAGAATCTCTTATAATCAGGAATGGCCGTTCACTCTAGAAAATGAGTAGTTTACTGCCACATTGTCCTGATGAAGGCAACAGTTTGTAACTGAGCTTCTGGATGAACATGAGTTCCCAAGGTAGTCAGAGACTCAGTCTGAAGTGCAGTTATTGATATCACGTAGGAAAGTCAACAGTCAAAATTTCTGCATTCCAAGCTGGAGTTCTGTTGCAGAGTCACTGACCTGAAAGGTTAACTCGATTTCTTACCTACTGAGTATTTCTGTTTTAATTCCTTTACTGCAAGCACCCAGAGAAACAACAAACACATCACCTTCTGACACAGAGTAAGGAGTGCTGGCCACTTATTTGACAGGCTGTCATTTATGGGATGCACACTGGGATCTCCACAGGGTCAGGAAATGTAAAATAAAAGGATTTCTTTCTCATTATAAAAGCACGCTTATGCACAGAGCATCACAGTCATCAAAGTCATGGTGTGAGATAATAAAACTAAATATACGACATTATCGAAGCTGTAAGTTCTCAGGTTCTGATGATTCGGTGAGTGTTCTGTGTAATCCATCTGTCCTTGCAATATGCAATCACAAAAAAAACTTCCTTCTAATGCACTCCCTTAGAGTCAAAGGTGATCCTCCAAGTGTGAGCACATTGGAAATTTAATTACAAGAGGAGAATATACTGTAAATGGCAGGACCCTAAGAAGTATTGATATACAGAAGGATCTTGGGGTGCAAGAATGCATATGGTGCAGCTTGCCTTTAATGAACATAGAGCAATAGAGGACAATGAGAGGGAACTTGATGACGGTGAGGACAATATGAGTGAGGTGGATGTTCTGGAGCATGCTGATATTAAGGGAGAGGAGGTGTTGGAGTTGTTAAAATACATTAGGACAGATAAGTCCACAGGCCCGGCCACGAGGCAAGGGAAGAGATTGCTGAGCCTCTGGCTAGGATCCTTATGTCCTCGTTAGCCACGGGAATGGTACCAGAGGATTAGAGGGAGGCAAATGTTGTTCCCTTGTTCAAAAAAAGGTAGCAGGGATAGTCCGGGTAATTATAGACCAGTGAGCCTTATGTCTGTGGTGGGAAAGCTGTTGGAAAAGATTCTTAGAGATAGGATCTACGGGCATTTAGAGAATCATGGTCTGATCAGGGATAGTCAGCATGGCTTTATGAAGGGCAGATCGTGTCTAACAAGACTGATAGAGTTCTTTGAGGAATTGACCAGGCATATAGATGAGGGTAGTGCAGTGGATGTGATCTACATGGATTTTAGTAAGGCATTTGACAAGGTTCCACACAGTAGGCTTATTCAGAAAGTTAGAAGGCATGGGATCCAGGGAAGTTTGGCCAGGTGGATTCAAAATTGGCTTGCCTGCAGAAGGCAGAGGGTCATGGTGGAGGGAGTACATTCGGATTGGAGGGTTGTGACTAGTGGTGTCCCACAAGGATCGGTTCTGGGACCTCTACTTTTTGTGATTCTTATTAACGACCTGGATGTGGGGGTAGAAGGGTGAGTTGGCAAGTTTGCAGACAACACAAAGGTTGGTGATGTTGTAGATAGTGTAGAGGATTGTCGAAGATTGCAGAGAGACATTGATAGGATGCAGAAGTGGGCTGAGAAGTGGCAGATGGAGTTCAACCCAGAGAAGTGTGAGGTGATACACTTTGGAAAGACAAACTCCAAGGCAGAGTACAAAGTAAATGGCAGGATACTTGGTAGTGTGGAGGAGCAGAGGGATCTGGGGGTATATGTCCACAGATCCCTGAAAGTTGCCTCACAGGTAGATAGGGTAGTTAAGAAAGCTTATGGGGTGTTAGCTTTCATAAGTCGAGGAATAGAGTTTAAGAGTTGCGAGGTAATGATGCAGCTCTTTAAAACTCTAGTTAGGCCAGACTTGCAGTACTGTGTCCAGTTCTGGTCGCCTCACTATAGGAAGGATGTGGAAGCATTGGAAAGGGTACAGAGGAGATTTACCGGGATGCTGCCTGGTTTAGAAAGTATGGATTATGATCAGAGATTAAGGGAGCTCGGGCTTTACTCTTTGGAGAGGAGACATGATATTAAGAGGAATAGATACAGTAGACAGCCAGCGCCTCTTCTTCAGGGCACCACTGCTCAATACAAGAGGACATGGCTTTAAGGTAAGGGGTGGGAAGTTCAAGGGAGATATTAGAGGAAGGCTTTTTACTCAGAGAGTGGTTGGTGCATGGAATGCACTGTCTGAGTCAGTGGTGGAGGCAGATACACTAGTGAAGTTTAAGAGGCTGCTAGACAGGTATATGGAGGAATTTAAGGTGGGGGTTTATATAGGAGGCAGGGTTTGAAGGTCGGCACAATATTGTGGGCTGAAGGGCTTGTACTGTGCAGTACTATTCTATTTCTATTTCTAATACAGCCCCTTCAGCCCACAATGTTGTGCCAACCTTTTATCCTACTCTAAGATCAATCTAACCCTTCCCTTCTACATAGCCCCCCATTTCTCTATCACACATTGCCTATCTATTTTTCTTATATGCCCCAAATGAATCTGCCTCTACCACCATCCCTGGTTCCACACATCTATGACCCTCAAAATAAAAAAAAACTTACCTCTGACATCCCTCTTATATTTTCCTCCAATCACCTTAAAATTAAGCCCACTTGTATTAGCCATTTGCATCCTGGGAAAAGTCTCCGACTATATATTTGATCTATGCTTCTCATCATCTTGTACACCTTTATGAAGTCTTCTCTCATCATCCTTTGCTCCAAAGAGAAATTCCTAGCCCACTTAACCTACTTTCATAAGAAATGCCCTCTATTCCAGGTAGTATCCCGGCAAATTTCCTCTGCACCCTCTCTAAAGCTTCCACATCCTTCTTACAATGAGGCGACCAGAACTGAACACAATATTCCAAGTGTGGTTTAACTAGGGTGTTACAGGGCTACAACATTACTTCATGGCTCTCGAACACTATTCCAGAACTAATGAAGGTCAACACACCACGTCTTCTTAACAACTCTAACAACTTGCGACGCAATTTTGAGGGAACTATAGACATGACCCCCTAGATCCTTCAGTTCCTCTACACTGCCAAGCATCCTGCCATAACCCTGTATACTGCTTTCAAATTCAACCTTCCAAAATGAATTATTTCACATTTTTCTAGGTTGAACTCCATCTGCCACTTCTCTACCCCGTTTTATAACCTGACAGTCTTGCTGCAACCTACAACTACCCTCCAGACTATTCATAACTCCACCAACCTTCATTTCATCTACAGACTTACTAACTCACCCTTCCACTTCCTCATCCAAGTCATTTATAAAAATCACAGAAAGCAGGGGTCCCAGAACAGATCTCTGTGGAACACCACTGGTCACTGACCTCTAGATTTTATCTACTAACACCTTCTCTGATAAAGCCAATTATGAATCCACACAACCAAGTTTCCCTAGATTCCGGGATATCTGATGTTCTGAAGAAGCCTATCATGAGGAACCTTATCAAGCATCTAATTAAAATCTATATACACCATATCTGCTGCTCTTGTTTTCATTAATGTGCTTTGACACCGTCTCAAAGAATTCTTCAAGTTCATGAGCAATATTCCCTCTAATTTTTAGTAGTTAGTGTGGGCAAAAATCTTATGTTGTGCAATTTTTTTTCCTGTGACAAAAGCATGTGCACACTGAATGCACACGTGGTACACTTTATGTAGGTTTACAAAATATTTGACATAAAATTGCACAGAATAACAACAAAATAACATACATATTTAAGTCACTGTTATTTTTTCTCTCTCCTGTCTTTGGCATTTACCCATTCTTTGTAAACTCTGTCTAGACTAATAGAACTTCCATCCAATTGATAGCTTTTGATTCTCATTAACATATCCAAATGACATTCACCTAAACAGTTTCTCAGCTTGTTTTTGAGTTGATTCATTAGTCTAAAACCTCGCTCACAGTCCGCACTAGACGCAAGAAAGATTCCCCCAATGTCCATCAACTGTGCAAGGTCGCAAAACTGTTCATTTTGAAGTACAAATGCCACCGTTTGAGCAGAGTTTGGAATCAATTTGGATTTAATTTTTTCTTGAATGGAAAATTTGAAATCATTAAACTGTCTAACTATTACAGTATTTTCAGCTAGAAAATCATGATATTTTAGACATAAAACATTAACCTGTTCATCGCCAAATGTGGAGTCACAATCTGCAGTTGCGGAGAAATCAAAAGCTGACCATTCTTGTAGCTCAACTTTGATCTCTTCTGGGTTTGATCGTTTTCGTTCTCGCTCATCTGCACTCAACCGTAACATGCGTAGCACTCCTGTAATGGGTAATGACGGGTTCTGTTGCCTGAGCTTTTGCACACCATCCAAAAGCGATTTCCTTGTCAAATGTGCTTCAAAAAGTCAAGTTTCCAAATATCATCCCACTTCTTTCCACTAGCAAATTCTCCAGCAACTTTCGCATCATGACAATACAAACAGATAACTCCAGTTTCCGAACCATACATAAATATTTCTCGTAGCGGAATGTTCATGACCTCATGAGCTTTCGGTGTAGCAGTTTCTACTATTTTGTTAAGCCATTCAACTTTAAACAAATTTGCAGTTCTTTTGCGCTTCATGCCCTTCGCTTCTTTTGAATTCGACATAGTGAATCAATACTTTTTTCAATAAAAACTTAGTAAGCTATCTACAGGACTTGACACAGATCTTTGTAAACTTTACGATATGAACACTGTCCGCCAAACATGGCTGCCGCCGTGATGCAGCTGTACAAACCGGAACAGGAAAGGTGAGGTGACGTAAATTAGTGACGTGCATTGTGGTATTTGAAAAACCGACTAACTAGTTAACAGAAACAGTTAGGTAGAAGATTATTTTCAATAAGTATAATTATTAATTACATTATTTTAGGTAACTAACCTTTTGTGCGTACATTAATTTCCTTTGTGTGCTGGTTGAAAAACGTGTGCGTGTGCACACGCGCACAGCTTAGAGGGAACTATGCTCATGAAGCATGACTTGCTTCTCACAAAGCCATACTGACCATCCCTAATCAGACTATGCTTCTCCAAATGCTCATAAATCCTCACTCTAAGGAAGTTGTCCAATTATTTACCCAACACTGAAGTAAGATTCACTAGTCTATACTTAGGGTTATTCTTACACCTTGTCTTGAACAAAGGAATAACATTTACCACCCTCCATTCATCTGGTACCACTCCTGTGACCAGTGGGGACACAAAGATCATCACCAAAGGTGCAGCAATCTCTTCTCTCGCTTCCTGTAGTACCTGGGGTATATCTCAGCAGGCTCTGAGGACTTGTCAAAGACCCCACCATCTAGGCTATGCTCTCTGCTTGCTGCTGCCATCAGGAAGGAGGTGCAGGAGCCTCAGGTCCCTCACCACCAGGTTCAGGGACAGTTATTACCCCTCAATCATCATGCTCCTAAACTGGAAGGGATAATTTCACTCACCCCAACACTAAACTAATTCCACAACCATTGAACTCACGTTTAAGGACTCTACAACTCATGTTCTATATATTTATTGATTATTTATTTATTATTATTTTAATTTTTTTCCTTCTTTTTGCCTGCAGGTGGTAAGAGTGGGCTTGCTCACCTCTGCCCCTCTGACGCTCAACACAGGTGCCCCTCAGGGCTGTCTATTAAGCCCCCTCTTTTACTCTCTGTCTACACATGACTGTGTCGCCACCCACAGCTCCAATCTGCTAATTAAAATTGCTCACGACACTACACTGATTGGCCTAATCTCAAATAATGATGGGGCAACTTGTAGAGGAGAAGTCATTACCCTGACACAGTGCTGTCAAAAAAACAACCTCTCCTTCAATGTCGCAAAAACAAAGGAGCTGGTTCTAGACAGCAGGAGAAATGGAGACAGGCTAACCCCTATAGACATTAATGGATCTGGGGTTGAGAGGGTGAACAGCTTTAAGTTCCTCAGCATAAACGTCACCGAGGATCTCACGTGTTCTGTACGTACTGGCTATGTGGTGAAAAAGGCACAACAGTGCCTCTTCCACCTCAGAAGGTTGAAGTAGTTTGGAATGGTCCCCCAAATTCTAAGAACTTTCTATTGGGCCATGATTGAGAGCATCCTGACTGGCTGCATCACTGCCTGGTATGGAAACTGTACTTCCCTCAATCGCAGGACTCTGCAGAGAGTGATGCGGACAGCTCAGCGCATCTGTAGATGTGAACTTCCCAGTATTCAGGGCATTTACAAAGACAGGTGTGTAAAAAGGGCCCGAAGGATCATTGGAGACCCGAGTCACCCAACCACAAACTGCTTCAGCTGCTACCATCCAGAAAACAGTACCGTAGCATAATAGCCAGGACCTTCAGGCTCTGGGACGCTTTTTCCACCAGGCCATCAGACTGCTTAATTAATGCTGATGCAACTGTATTTCTATGTCATATCAACTATTCTGTTGTACATAATACTTACTATAAATTACTAAAGATACATATTTAGATGGAGATGTAACGTAAAGATTTTTACTCCTCAGGTATATGTAGGATGTAAGTAATAAAGCCAATTCAATTCAATACTTGGAGTTCGTTGTCTTTTGCACTTCGTTATTTGTCCATTTTTGTTATGTACAGTTTTTAAGACCATAAGACTACAAGCTATAGGAACAGAATTAGATCATTTGGCCCATCGAGTCTGCTCCACCATTTCATCATGGCTGATCCAATCTTCTCAGCACCAACCTCCAGCCTTCTCCCCATATCCCTTCATGCCCTGACCAATGAAGAATCTATCTACCTTAAATATACATAAAGACTTGGCCTCCACAGCTGCCTGTGGCAAAGAATTCCACATATTCGTCACTCTCTGGCTAAAGAAATTCCTCCACATCTCGGTTTTAAAAGGATGTCCCTCTATTCTCAGGACTCTCCCATCATAGGAAACATCCTCTCCACATCCACTCTATTAAGGCCTTTCACCATTCGATAGGTTTCAATTCCGTCACCCCTCATCCTTCTGAATTCGAGTAGACACAGGCCTAGAGCCATCAAACACTTTTCACATGACAAGTCATTCAATCCTGGATTCATTTTTGTGAACATCCTTTGAACCCATTCCAGTTTCAGCATACAACAGGAATTCTGCAGATGCTGGAAATTCAAGCAACACACATAAAAGTTGCTGGTGAACGCAGCAGGCCAGGCAGCATCTCTAGGAGGAGGTACAGTCGACGTTTCAGGCCGAGACCCTTCGTCAGGACTAACTGAAGGAAGAGTTAGTAAGAGATTTGAAAGTGGGAGGGGGAGAGGGAGATCCAAAATGATAGGAGAAGACAGGAGGGGAAGGGATGGAGCCAAGAGCTGGACAGGTGATTGGCAAAGGGGATATGAGAGAATCATGGGACAGGAGATCGGGGAGAAAGACAAGGTGGGGGGGGGGATCCCAGAGGATGGGCAAGGGGTATATTCAGAGGGACAGAGGGAGAAAAAGGAGAGTGAGAGAAAGAATGTGTGTGTAAAAATAAGTCATTCCACGGCCTCCTCTACTGTAAAGATGAAATGTCTATCCACGGCCTCCTCTACTGTAAAGATGAAGCCACACTCAGGTTGGAGGAACAACACCTTATATTCCGTCTGGGTAGCCTCCAACCTGATGGCATGAACATCGACTTCTCTAACTTCCGCTAAGGCCCCACCTCCCCCTCGTACCCCATCTGTTACTTATTTTTATACACACATTCTTTCTCTCACTCTCCTTTTTCTCCCTCTGTCCCTCTGAATATACCCCTTGCCCATTCTCTGGGTCCCCCCCCTTGTCTTTCTCCCAGACCTCCCGTCCCATGATCCTCTCATATCCCTTTTGCCTATCACCTGTCCAGCTCTTGGCTCTATCCCTCCCCCTCCTGTCTTCTCCTATCATTTTGGATCTCCCCCTCCCCCTCCAACTTTCAAATCCCTTGCTCACCCTTCCTTCAGTTAGTCCTGACGAAGGGTCTCGGCCTGAAACGTCGACTGCACCTCTTCCTAGAGATGCTGCCTGGCCTGCTGCGTTCACCAGCAACTTTTATGTATGTTGCTCCAGTTTCAGCATATCTTTTCTACAATAAGAGGCCCAAAAGTGCTCACAGTACTCTAAGTGAAATCTCACCAGTGCTTTATAAAGTCTCAACATTACATCCTTGCTTTTATATTTTAGTTCTCTTGAAATAAATGCCAATATTGCATTTGCCTTCCACACCAGAGACTCAACCTATAAATTAACCTTTAAGGAATCCTGCGCAAGAACTCCCAAATCCTTTTACAACTCAAATTTTTGTATTTTCTCACCATTTTGAAAATAGTCAACCCTTTCATTTCTTCTACCAAAGTGCATGACCATACACTTCCTGACACTGTATTCCATCTGCCATTTCTTTGCCCATTCTCCTAATCTGTCTAAGTTCTTCTGTAGCCTCTCGACTTCTTCAAAACTACCTGCCCCTCCACCTATCCTCATATTGTTTGCAAACTTTGCAGCAAAGCCATCAATTGCATCATCCAAATCATTGACATATAATGTAAAAAGACTCAGACCCAAAACAGACCCCTGTGGAACACCATTAGTCATCAGCAGCCAACAGAAAAGGCTCCTCTTATAAACAAGGGAAAATCTGCACATGCCGGAAATCCAAACAAAACACACAAAATGCTAGAGGAACTTAGCAGGCCAGACAGCATCTATAGGAAAAAGTACAGTCGACATTTCGGGCAGAGACTCTTCCGCAGCACAGGCTCCTTTTATTCCCACTCATCACCTCCTGCCAATCAGCCATTGTTTTATCCATGCTAGAATCTTTCCTGTAATACCAAGGGGCACGTAGCTTGTTAAGCAGCCTCATGCATGCATTTCTAAATGACAATAAATGAGGACTGAGTGTTCTCATAATTAATCTAAAGAAAATGTCAAAGCACCTTGTCAAATGCCTTCTGAAAATCCAAGTACACATCATCAACCAATTCTCCTTTGTCTCTCTTGCTCATTACTTATTCAAAGAATTACAACAGAGTTGTCAGATTTTTCAGTGATTTTATTGTGTCTTTGTACTTACTGTAAATGCCTGGAAGAAAATGAATCTTGGGGTAGAAAATGTTGACATTTGTGCACTTTAATAATATATTTAATTTTTGAACTTCTGTTTTTTTGAAGTACCAGTACCTCATCTTTCTTAACGTTCACCCTGACCTCAAACGCCTGTTTGAGGCCAGGGTATTGAATATAAAGGTTGGAAAGCTAAGTTGCAGCTGCACTTGGAATATTGTGTGCATTTCTGGTCACCCATTACAGGAAGGATGTGGAGGCTTTGGGGAGGGTGCAGGAGAGGATCACCAGGATGTTGGGTGTCAGCTGCTGAGGGGTGACATGTTAGAAATATATGAAATTCTGAGAGGTATAGACAGTGGAAATGTGAAATACTAGAAAGCCCCATTTTAAGGTGAAAGGAAAAAAAGTTTAAAGGAGATTTGTGAGGCCATTTTCTTTTAATGAGAGTTTGGTAGGTACCTGGAGCATTGTGGTCGGGGGAAGTGGTGGAAGCAAGTACAATAGCAATGTTTAAGAGGCATTTAGACAGGTACATCAACAAGCAGGGAACTGAGGAATATAGACCATGTGCAACTTGAATTACTATCATAGGCCACAGACTTGTTACTGTGCTGTACTGGCCTATGTTCTAATTGACTTTGTGGATTTCCAGGTGATTGATGCAGCCAAAATGGGGTCTGCTAACTGTCACAGAAAGGGCAAGAGAAGTCTAATAGCTGGGTATGTTGTGAGGTGATGTGCTCCTTCCACCATTTATCCTGTGCACTCCTGTAACATGGATCTGAGGTTCACAACATCCTTTCTCATACTTTATTAAGGGTTGGGTTCAAGGGTCAGAGACCCCAGTAATCAGTGGGGGCATTGCATTTCTTCAGGACGGCTTTGAAAATGTCCTTGAATCATTTACTCTGAGCACCTGGTAATCTCTTATCACACAGTGCTTAGGATAAAGTTCCTGTTTTGGAAGTCTGGCTTTAGGCATGTCAAAGGAGTGGACTGAATGTAACTAGGGACTCAATGCAGGAGGTACCATCTGGTGGGAGGGGGCCCCCTTTCCTTCTAGGGAACTTGGAAGATTTTGCAGGGATGCTGTTGCTGTTATTTTTCCAGTGGTTTGAAGTGCTTGCTGTATCAGCAGCACTGGGGCTCCACAGGGGACCGTCTTGTCTCCCTTTCTCTTCACCATTTACACCTCATACTTCAACTACTGCACAGAGTCTTGTCATCTTCAGAAGTTTTTGGATGACTCTGCCATAGTTGGATGCATCAGCAAGGGAGATGAGGTTGAGTACAGGGCTACTGTAGGAAACTTTGTCACATGGTGTGAGCAGAATTATCTGCAGCTTAATGTGAAAAAGACTAAGGAGCTGGTGGTAGACCTGAGGAGAGCTAAGGTACCGGTGACTCCTGTTTCCATCCAGGGGGTCAGTGTGGACATGGTGGAGGATTACAAATACCTGGGGATACGAATTGACAATAAACTGGACTGGTCAAAGAACACGGAGGCTGTCTACAAGAACGGTCAGAGCCGTCTCTATTTCCTGAGGAGACTGAGGTCCTTTAACATCGGCCGGACGATGCTGAGGATGTTCTACGAGTATGTGGTGGCCAGTGCTATCGTGTTTGCTGTTGTGTGCTGGGGCAGCAGGCTGAGGGTAGCAGACACCAACAGAATCAACAAACTTATTCGTAAGGCCAGTGATGTTGTGGGGATGAAACTGGACTCTCTCACGGTGGTGTCTGAAAGGAGGATGCTGTCTAAGTTGCATGCCATCTTGGTCAATGTCTCCCATCCACTACATAATGTACTGGGTGGACACAGGAGTACATTCAGCCAGACACTCATTCCTCCAAGATGTAGCACAGAGCGTTATAGGAAGTCATTCCTGCCTGTGGCCATCAAATTTTACAACTCCTCCCTTGGAGGGTCAGACACCCCGTGCGGATAGGCTGGTCCTGGACTTATTTCATAATTTACTGGCATAACTTACATATTACTATTTAACTATTTATGGTTCTATTACTATTTATTATTTATGGTGCAAGTGTAACGAAAACCAATTTCCCCCTGGGATCAATAAAGTATTACTATGACTATGACTATGACTACTACATACTGCTGATCGCAGTAGCAAAGTGGAGGGTGGGGATGACTGCAGTCACTGCAGCAGAATGTTGCACGATCATTTTTATCCTTTCTCCTTCTTACTTGACTTTTTACCCACCAGCCCCACTCCACTATCCCCCGTGCCCGCCCCCACCCCCAACCTGGCTCCAACTGCCTACCTCTTTATATTGTCCATCTCCCTTCTACATACACTCAGACCTGATGCAGGGTTTTGACCAGAGATGTCAACAATCACTTCACACCCACCAATGCTGCCTGGCCTTCCAACAGTTTGTATTTCCATAATCTACAGTCTCCACAAACATAGAAGTCTTGGGTTTACACTTTGCTCTTTATTGTTGCTGGGGTTATTTTCACCAGTACTAGGTGGACAATTCAAACAGGAAGACCCACACACTGTCAATTCTGTCATGAACAACTCAGCAAATGCCAGTTTACTTACGTGCAGCAAGAGAACAGCAGCAAGGAAAGACTGGCCCTGGCAATAACCAATATCTTCATCATGTACAGAGTAAGCCTGTGGAAAAGATAAGAGAGCAGTATAAACCAAGGCAAGCTAGTGAGCAAATTCATTCCAACAAACTTATGTTAAAACAATCTTGCATTTTCAATTTAGAGACTCCTAGCTTTAAAATTAAGGGCAAAATACCAGGCTCTATGTCAATACATAACCCAAACTTGAACTGTAGGGCAGCGCTGTATAAGTGGTACATTGATGGTTTGATGTTCCAGCTGCCATTTTTCGTGTGGGTAATCTGTTAGGTTTTTTGTGCGAAGGAGGAGGTGGGAGGCTCAGATTTGTGGGTTTTGTTTCTTTTTCCTTTTTGTGGGGGGGGGGGTTGATGTCTTTTCTTTCAAGAACTCCCATGGTTTTTCTGTATTTCATGGCTATCTCGAGAAGACAAATATTAGGTTGTATTGTACATGCATACTTTGACAACAATATGAACCTTTGAACCTTTGCAGCTGAAGTGTCAGCTTGCTATTCCACCTGCCCTTTCAGATGAATGGACAAATTCCTAATGCATTATTCAAAAAGATGTGGGAGTTCTCCTTCCAGCCCTAAGTTACATGGAGCACAGAACAAATATGGTCATCCACAGGTCTGTGGAAACCATGATGCCAAGCGAAACTAATTCCATCTGCCTTCAAGTGATTTATATCCCTCCATTCCCTGCTTCTTCATGCATCTGTTTAAATACCTCTTAACTATTGCTCTTCTACCACCCAGATCTTCTATGATAGCACATTCTAGACACATAACTGTCTGTGTAAAAGCTTGCCTCCTAGATCTCCTTTACACTTGCCCCTCTCGTTTTAAAGCTATGAACTCTACTATTTGATATGCCCTGGGAAAAAAAGACTTTTTATCTATCCTGCCTATGTCTCAGAAGTTTATAAACTTCTATCAGGTCACCCTTCATCCTGATACTCCAGAGAAAACATCTATTTGAATTTTGTAAAAGCATCCGTACTCCCAACCATCCAACAGTCAGTCTCCACCCACAGTAACACTGTTTCGTTTAGGTGTATTCATGGGTATTCATGTATGGTTGAATGACAATTAAGCATGAACTTGAACTTCCAGACATCAATCAATTTTATCCATATAATAAAATACCTTATTAATTTCTGTGTGGTCTTGTTGAGCTCAGATTGGATCCCCTGTGTAACTGCATTAACTATACCAAAATTACTTCAGTGATACTGAAATGGTGCCATTTGCAATGACCTTCAAACCTGCCATTAATTCTAAATTCCATTGTCAGAGGCTTGTTTATAGCAGTCTCTTTAAAAAAGTTTATTAAGACATAATTCAAATTTACTGACTTGACGACTAAATTCCTACAAATAGATTGGCAACAAAACTAAATTTTGTTCTACTTGACACATGTATCAATAGGTCTTATAATAAAAGGTCATCCCTTTTGCAGAGCTGTCAAGAACCACTCAGTCTGCCTCCCTTGTGCATATGGAGGAGAGAAGACCGTGCCTCACTAAAAGCTGATTTTGGCTTTATATCGGGGCTGCATTATCACAACATCTTGAGAACTACAGCATCTCCTCATCAATTCACCCATGTCAGCAGGCAAGGCTCATTGTCTTAAGAATCAATAAGCCTATCCCAATCAGTCAGCTCAAGCTGATACTTAGCAAACATTCAATGCACTGACTGATCAAAATGCTCAGGCAACATCTTCAAGAAACAATTTATGCTAAAAAGCCATTCTAAAGTTTTATATATTATTGCTTGTCTCAACTGAAGCAATGAATCTGATGCAGAGCACTTTGCCCTCAGAAAGATTCAAAATTTAAAACCCAATTTCATTTATCATGTGTACAGTAAAATGGGTCATTGATGTTAACAACTAACACACCCAAAGGTGTTCAGGGGGCCACACATTCTGACACCAACACAGCCTGCCCACAGTGCTCAGCATAGAACACAACAAGCAACAAGACAACAGCAAAACAAGCACTATTCCTCCCTCTCACCCACACCCACACACAGTTCTCTAACCCCAAGACAGACCATGTTCTTCGGCCTCCAGCAGATCCAGCTTTGGACTCTGGATATGGACACCCAGAAATTGGGTTTTCAATTACCCCAACAAACTCCCAGAGGTTCACAGGACCAGGTCTCCAGCCAATGGGCCCCAGCTTCTGGATTTCCGATTCAACTCCTAGGTCTCGATCCTTGGCATCGACCACAGGACCTGATGATCACTGAACACCAGGCCTTGAATTCTGTTCTTATTTGTGAATCTGGGGTGGGGGGGGGAATCAAACCTTATTCCTCTTGCTTGCACAGAACTTTGACACTGGAACCTGCCTACAACTCACTGAGCCAGGGGAAGCCACCAGCCTTTGTTAACTGGACATCCGGTCTGGTCCATGGATGTCCCTCATCTGTGTCACTGTCCTTTGAACGTGGAGCGGAGACTCAAGACTTATGACTCTGGCCTATCCTCTGATTCCCCACATCCCTGCCCCTAAAACCCTAACCTAACCTCAAACACCCTCACTTTCCCCAAAACCACCCCCATGAACACAAAAAAAATTTTAAAAATAATTAAAACTGAAGTGTGACCTCAGTGGAGATCATAGATTGGAGAAACTGGGATTGCTCTTTTCAGATTAGAAACAAGAGAAAATCTGCAGATGCTGACAATCTGAGCAACACACACAAAACGCTGGAGGAACTCAGCAGGCCAGGCAACATCTATGGGAAAAAAGTACAGTTGACGTTTTGGAAGATTAGAGATGGTTTTTAAAAATTTAAAGATCAGCTTTATTTTTCACATTAACTTTGAAACCGAAACGTACAGAGAGAGGAGAAGAAAGTTCTTCTCCCAGAAACAGGTGAACATGTGAAATTCTCTGTCATGGAAGGCAGCTGGAAGTCAAGTCATTAAATATATTCAAGGAGAAGTTAATTGTTCTTAGGACTGGAAGGATCAAAGGATGAGGAGGGAAGAGTCTACAGATGCTGGAATCCAGAGATAAAAAATAAAATACTGGTAGAATTCAGTGGGACAGACAACTTCTGTGGAGGGAAAATGCAGTTGGCCTCAGGTCAGGACTCTTCTTCTGGACTGAAAGAGGTGATGGGAAGTGGCAGGGTAAGAGTGGCAAATTATCAGTTCAGGAAGGGTGACAGGGAGATGGAGGAGGGAAGAGTGGAAATATGCACACTATCAAATCTATTCTTAGGGACATACATGGAGATTCTGAGAGCACATTATCCAATCTACTCAGAGGTGTACAGTACAGAACAGGATCTTTGTCCCATTACATCCATAAGATCAAGTATCCATCTATATCACTCCCAGATACCAATCCTTAGTCTGTAGCCTTCTATGTGTTGACAATTCAAATGTTCATCGAGATACTTCTGAAATATCCCTCAGATGGTGCATTCCAGATTTCACAACCATCTTCATATCTCCACTAAACTTCTTAACCCTTATCCTAAACCCTTCCACTACTCTGTTATGGAGAGAAGTTCCTCACTACCCACCCTATCTACTGTATGCCTTCACAATTTTGTATACTTCTATCAGGTCACCGGTCAGCTTACTGTGGTCCAAAGAAAACAATCCTAATCTTTCCAGTCTCTTCTCATAACTAAAAATTCCATCCCAGGCATCATCCTGGTGAACCACCTTTACACTTGCTCCAGTGCAATCAGAAATGTACACAGTATTCCAGCTATGGCTTAACCAAGAACCTCTTCTGTCTCTACATATGGCCGAGTACCTTCATTCCCGATATTGTGCTGACAATTTTCTTCAGCACCCTGTCTGAAACCTTTACAATGGGAGATGACAAACAGATAACTTGATATCTCTGCTGAAGTGTTGTACCAGAACCCATTTACTTTTCAACATTTACATCTAATAATATAGCCAGTGATCCCTTGTTCAATTTAGCAGCATGATTATTTGCAGTGATAGTGAAAACCGTGACAATATGCTCCAGTTTTCCTCCCCCACCCCAAAGACACAGGGTTACTTGGTCATATGGGTGCAATGCGTGGGTGGTGCAGCCTCATTAGGCTGGATGGGTCTGTTACCATAAAAATAAGAAAATTAAAAATTTGTCCTAGCATCATAAAAGCTATCATTGGGCAAGATGTATAGAAGCCTAAAGCCCCACACACACCACGTTTAAGAACAGCTACTTACCATCAACCATTTGTGTTTGAATCAACCAGCAATACGTTAATCACTTACGGTTTAGCAACACTATTACCAGTTTGAGCTCTTTTCAGTAAAATATTTCTTTTTGTTCTAATAGTGTACTTTCTTGGAAAAACTGGGTAGCCCTACGCAACTCCCTTGTCAATCGCTCCCTACGCAACTCCCTTGTCCATTCGTCCCCCCCATCCCTCCCCACTGATCTCCCTCCTGGCACTTATCCGTGTAAGCGGAACAAGTGCTACACATGCCCTTACACTTCTTCCCTTACCACCATTCAGGGCCCCAGACAGTCCTTCCAGGTGAGGCAACACTTCACCTGTGAGTCGGCTGGGGTGATATACTGCGTCCGGTGCTCCCGATGTGGCCTTTTATATATTGGTGAGACCCGACGCAGACTGGGAGACCGCTTTGCTGAACATCTACGCTCTGTCCGCCAGAGAAAGCAGGATCTCCCAGTGGCCACACATTTTAATTCCACATCCCATTCCCATTCTGACATGTCTATCCACGGCCTCCTCTACTGTAAAGATGAAGCCACACTCAGGTTGGAGGAACAACACCTTATATTCCGTCTGGGTAGCCTCCAACCTGATGGCATGAACATCGACTTCTCTAACTTCCGCTAATGCCCCACCTCCCCCTCGTACCCCATCTGTTACTTATTTTTATACACACATTCTTTCTCTCACTCTCCTTTTTCTCCCTCTGTCCCTCTGAATATACTCCTTGCCCATCCTCTGGGTCCCCCCCCCCACCTCCTTGTCTTTCTTCCCAGACCTCCTGTCCCATGATCCTCTCGTATCCCTTTTGCCTATCACCTGTCCAGCTCTTGGCTCCATCCCTCCCCCTCCTGTCTTCTCCTATCATTTTGGATCTCCCCCTCCCCCTCCAACTTTCAAATCCCTTACTCACTCTTCCTTCAGTTAGTCCTGACGAAGGGTCTCGGCCTGAAACGTCGACTGTACCTCTTCCTAGAGATGCTGCCTGGCCTGCTGCGTTCACCAGCAACTTTTATGTGTGTTGCTAGAATTTACTTTTAATTTATGTTTCCTTTGTGAATGCAATGTTATGTATTGTACCTGTGAAGCTGCTGCAAGTAAATTTTTAATTGCACCTGTACATACAGTATATGTACAATAAGAAACATACAGTACACTGTATATAAAATTAAGTTAGGAGAGCAAAAACTACGGTGAGATAGTGCTCATGGGTTCATTGTCCATTCAGAAATCTGATTGTAGAGGGAAAGAAGTTGTTCCTAAACATTGAGTGTGTGTCTTCAGACTCCTCTACCTCCTCCTTGATGGTGGCAATGAGAAGAAACCATGTCTAGGTGATGGGAGTCCTTTAATGATGGATGCTGCCTGCTTGAGGCTTTGCCTTTGAAGGCGCCCTGGATGCTGGAGAGGATAGCATCCATGATGTAGCTGGCTGTGTTTATGACTTGCAGCAGCTTTTTTCCGATCCTGTGCAGTAGCTCCTTCATACCAGATGGTGATGTAACCAGTTAGAATACTTTTCACAGTATACCTGTAGAAATTACCGAGAGTTTTTGGAAACATACCAAGTCTCCACAAACTCCTAATGAATTATAGCCGCTGTCGTGCTTTCTTTTTAATTGTATCAATATGTTGGATCCAGGATAGATATTCAAGAGATGTTGACTCCCAGGAGCATGAAATGCTCACCCTTTCCACTGCTGACCCCTCAGTGAGGATTGGTGTGTCTTCCCTCGATTTCCCCTCCCTGAAGTCCATAATCAATTCCTTGGTCTTACTGACAATGAGTGTAAGGTTGTTGTTGTGACACCACACGACCAGCTGATCTATCTCACTCCTATATGTCTGCTTGTCACCATCTGAAGTTCTGCCTACAATAGTTATGTCAACACATTTGTAGGTGGCATTTGAGCTGTACTTAACCACACTCTCGTGCGTGTAGAGAGTAGAACAGTGGGCTAAGCACACATCCATGAGATGTGATAGTGTTGACTGTCAGTGAGTAAGAGATGTTATTTCTGATCCACACTGACTGTGGTCAACCATTGAGGAAATCAAGGATCCAGTTGCAGAGGGAGGTACAGAAGCCCAGGCTTTGGAGCTTTAACATCAGTACTGAGCATAGATTATGGTGCTAATTGCTGAACTGTAATCAATAAACAGTAGTCTGACACAGGGGTTGCTATTGTCCAGGTGATCCAAGGCCGAGTAGAGAGCCAGTGAGATTGTATCTGTTGAAGAGCTATTGTGGCGACTGGAAAACTGCAGTGGGTCCAGGTCCTTGTTTAGACAGGAGTTGATTCTGCCCATGATGAACCTCTCAAAACACTTCATCATTGTAGATGTGAGTTCAACTGGGTGATAGTCGTTGAGGCAGCTCACCCTGCTCTTCTTGGCACAGGTATGATTATCACCCTTTTGAAGTAGGTGGGAACTTCTAACCGCAGCAGTGAGAGATTGAATATGTCCTTGAACACTCTTTCCAGTTGGTTAGTACAGATTTTCATGCCCTATCAGGAACACCATCAGGGCTTGACACCTTGTGAGGGTTCACCCTCTTGAAAGATGTTCTGACGTTGGCATCCAAAACAGAGGTCACAGGGTCACCAGATGCTGCAGGGATTTGCACAGGTGTAGTTCGATTCTCCCTTTCAAAGTGTGCATAAGAAGCTTGGAATTATTTTCTCACTCTGAATATAGCCTTCCATAGATCGTACCCGGACTTCTTGTATAGTTCTGGATCCCTGGTCTTGAATGTCAAAGATCTAGCCTTCAGCATTGCATGGATCTCCTGGTTTATCAAAGCCTTTTGGTTTGGGTATATCCAGTATGTCTTCAAAGGAACACATTCATCCATATGTGTCTTCATGAAATTGGTGACAACTGTGGCATATTTATTCAAATTCAAAATGAGTTCCTGAATATTGTCCACCGACTGAAAACAGTCCTGTAAGCACTCCTCTGCCTCCCTTGTCCATAGTTTCTTGGTCCTTACCACTGATACTATGGTCTTTAGTCTCTGCTTAAACTTAGGGAATAGAAGTACAGCCAGGTGATTGGACTTTCCAAAGTGTGGGCGTGGATTGGAACAGTAAACGTTCTTGATGATGGTATAACACTGGCCAAGTGTGTTGCCTCCTTTGGTTCTACAGGTGATACGTTGGTGGTAGTTGTTCAAAGATTTCTTCAAGCTGGACTGTTTGAAATCCCCCGTAATGATAAGGAAAGCATTTTGTGATTGCTGATTACAGTGCTCAGCTTCTCCAGAGCCTGTCTGACATTGGCCTGAGGTGGAATGTGCACCATGACCAGCATAACGGCAGAAACTCCCTCAGAAGATAAAATGGATGAGATTTGACTGTTAGATGCAGCAGTTCAGATGAGCAGGACTGAGACAGAAACACCATGAATAATTAATCATATAGCGTACTCTACCTACAGCAGCGTAACAGGTAGTAACTACAAACTACACACCACCTCCTCTACATTTAAAATATTGAGCTGTCCTGTCTTTGAGGAGAATGGTGAAGTCATTGGGCTGCAGCACTGCATTAGTGAGCAACGTTTCCATAAAGCGAAGTATTTGGTGGTCCCTGATGTCCCCCTGGTACCTCAATATTGCTCTTGGGCCTTCAATTTTATTTTCAAGAGACAGTACATTTGCCAGCAGGATAGTCATAAGAAGAGGGTCTAAAACCTTTGCGTTTCAATCGTACCTGCAGACTGGCTCGGCATCTGTGCTTTGTTTTCTTAAAGGGAAACTGCACTTGCAATCTGAGTCTGTCGATTTTGAAGATCAAAAGATTTTTTAAATGTCTTAAAACAATGTTGCTTACTGAAGTACCTATTGCTGTGTCTGTGAATTTCAGCTGTAATAGGCCTAAATGGGAATATTTAATGAGTCCCATCACAGCTACACACAAAATATCGCGACTTATGGGCACCAACTTGAGATGAGATAAGAGGAGAGAAAAACAATGCTGGAATTGCATGAAGCAGGCACTGCAGTTACTGGAGATCAACAGAAAAAAGTGGAAATACTCAGGTCATGCAGATTTCCAATATCTGAAATTCCCCACCATTACCACCTCTACAGTTGAACAAGACTGGAAGTCTGATCCAAAGCCTCCGATAGCCCTCGACAATCCGGCATACACCTCACCCATATTAGGTGAGTTTTCTACTTTAAATATCTTTTCTTATGCATTTGTATCTGGTGCAGTGTCATACCTGCCACTTCCTTTACTGTAATAATGGCAGGATCCTCCAGTGGAAACAGATGCAAAGTGCATACTCAGTAACTCAGCCATATTCTCATGTTGTGCAAGATCACCTTCTTAGTCTCTCAAACCAACTTTACCCATTGTGTATAGATTTTGGGGTTCCATGATGTCTTGGTTACTCATCTATTCTTGTGCTCTACCTTTGCCCCTTTGTTATTTTTGTTTTTGTTTAGAGATACAGAGCAGAACGACCCATCTGACCCAACAAGCTGCACTGCACAGCAACCCATCTACATAACCCTCACCTAATCACAGGACAATTTACGATGATCAATTAAGATGTCACCAGAGGGCGGTTTCTTTGAGCTCCTCTGCGAGGGAGAGAGAGAGCCTGTGGCATGTCAAATGGTTGGGTAAACGATTAAATTTTTGTTGGACTGCAGATCATGGTCTCTGTGTGGAGGCTTGGCTATTGCTTGCTTGGTGAGTGGTGGGTGCTGATACTTCCTACTGAAATAAATGGGAGAGGTTTGATGCTTTGCTGCTGCTGCTTGGGTGTGTAGGGGGGAAGAGTGGGCTTTGGGGTTTTAACATTTTACTGTCATTCATTCTTTGGGGTTCTCTTCTGTTTGCGTGAATGTCTAAGAGCAAAAATTTCATGTCGTATAGCTGATATTAAAATGGAACCATTGAACCTACTAACCAGTAGGTCTTTCAACTGTGGGAAGAAACTGGAGCACCCAGAGGAAACCTGAGTAAAGGAAACCCACATGTTCATGGGGAGGACATACAACCTCCTTACAGATGGCACCAGAATTGAACTCCAAACTCCAAATGCCCTGAGCTGTAATAGCATTGTACTAACCACAACACCATCGTGTACTTTAGTTGATCGAACTAGACTTTACCTATGGTTTTAACACTTTGCTTGGTTGTGACTGTGTTTAGTGCTAAGCCAGATCTATCTTTCAATGCTCTGTCTTTCTCACACATAGATATGTAAACTTTAAAACTAAACCATTTCGTTTTTGAAGGCCTCCATTTCTACTTAATGTCATATCTGCTTACATTTGATTCCAATCTTTCAAGGCCTGATCCCTATGCAACTCACTGAAAGCTTCCCTTGTATTTTATGCTTGGTTATATCTTGCCTTGTTATTAACCAGTTTAAACTTGATGATGTGATGACCATTTCCAAACTGTTGCCCTCTTTATTCTCAGAACAACATCAAACACAAACATGAGTGACTGCAGATGCTAAAAACTGGAACAAAACTCAGTGGCTGAACGACATCTGTGCAAGCAAAGAAATGGCTGATTTTTTTGGGATTGAGACTGCAGAGGAGAGATAGCCAGTATATGAAATTGCGAGGGAAGTGTGATATTGGTAGAATCAGATTAGGGGGGAGAGGAGGATGATGGGCAAATGGAACTAGATGGGGGGGGGAGGAGTGTTGAGAAAGAGGCTGCTGGTAGGTGAAAAATGGAGCCAGATAAGAGAGGAATGCTGGCCAGGTGGCAGTAAGTTGGGGAGGGGAAAAGAAAGGCGAACCAAGAGAGAACCCTGGGTGATGGGCAGATTGAACCAATTGAGAGAGGGTGATGTCAAGGTAATGAGAGGGGAAAAGGATAGAAATTTGAACAAAAGGACAGAGACCCTGGGTGGACTCGTGGAAGTGGGTGACTGAAATCCTGAAAGATTTCGCACAACTTCCTTCCTATTGGACTTGGATACGCAGTGATCAGGAATGTTCTTTAATATACTTTTCAAGAATTTCACCCTCCTTTTGCCACCGTGACTATGCCAGCCTATATTGAGATAACTGAAGTCCCTCAGTTCATGTTCTTCAATGAAAGATGGTTTTGGCATTTGCTTCTCCAACATAAGGTTGTGATGAGATTATTAAAGAACCAAGTGAGAAAAATGTGGAGATGGTGAGTGGCAATATCAACAAAGCCCTTTAGTCTCTGTTGATTGAGGACTTTCTTAACCTTCTCTTCAACTACTGTCAAATTCTTCAACTCAGTCAGACAGAAAGGCACAAAATGCACATCCTTAGAAACTGCTCAAATGTACCAAAAACAATAAGATGATAAACACAACAGTTAGAAAAAATAATCTGCAAACTATGTGAAAATCTCTAATACCAGAAAAAATGTCAGTTGCTACTGGTTAAGATAACTAGGATGGAGGCTCCTATCTAATGGCTTGGAATAGTGTGAGCATTTCCGGTCACCACACCACACCACACATCAGAAAGTCTATGCAAGTTACTACAGTGCATTTTGTAAACGGTTAACAACGTACTGTAGTCACAATGTACCAACAGTGAAAGGAATGAATGCTCTTGTCTAGGTGGTTGAAAGGGGGCCAGTCAAAACAGATCTGATAGGAACCTGAGGGGCATTTTACTCCCCAGCAGTGGTCAGTATATGGAACTACTGCCAGAGTGAGTAGTTGAGGCAGGTACATTAAAACAAAACATTTAAAAGCTACTTGGACAGGCACATGGATAGCAAAGGGTTAAATGTGGACTGGCTTGATGGGAACTTGGTTGACAGAATCAGAATCAGAAGCAGGATTTTATTACTGACACACCACTTGGTAGCACTGTTGATAATATCTTCAAATTTCTTTGCTGTTGATTGTGAGGAGACAATGAGTGGAAGGTAGCTGGATTTTTCCCGGTTTTGTGAACAGGATATAGTAGTAATTTTCCTCATAATCAGATAGATGCTAGAGAACTACTAAAATAGTTTGGCTAGAGGCATACATTGCTCAGTGCACAACTATTAAGTCAGGTAGCCTTTGGTTATGAGTGTTCTTAGCCCCGTCTTCATATCATAAAGTGAAATGAATTGGCCACTGAAATGATGGAATTTCAGGAGGAAATCAGGATGGATCATCAACTCAAAATTCCTGGCTGGACATACTTCCTTCGTTATCAGCACTCAGGTGTTGGGAGAAACAATCACTCAGATTGGGAATGCTTTTGCAGGCATCCACTCTGTAAACTACCACCTGGATAAACAAGAGGCGGAGATTTCATTGTTCACAGATTTCTTTTGGATAACACCTGTTAACTTGGAACTAGTTTTTTGCATACTGTCATTCTCACAATGAATGGTACTTCTCTGTAAAAAAAATTCATCTGCCATGTGTCCCCCACCTGAACAGAAGAGGGACTAAAATCCTATCAGGAAGGTTTATTAATGCTGTATGGTGGAGTTTAAACTAGAGTTGCAGGGTGATGGGAACCAAGGTGTCAGAACAGATGCTGGAGAGGTTGTAGAGACAGAAGTTGGTAAGACCTCAGACAAAGTCAGGAACAAAAGGTTGAGCATGGGGTGACTAGTGTCCTGAACTGCATATATTTCAACGCAAGAACATTCATAGGAAAGGCAGATGAGCTCAGGGCGTGGTTGATGTTGTAGCCATTAGTGAGACTTGGTTGCAGGAGAGGCAGAACTCGCAGCTCAATATTCCAGGGTTCCGTTGTTTTAGACGTGACAGAGTGGGAATGATTAGAGGAGGAAAGCTGGCATTACTAGTCAGGGAAAATGTCACATTAGTGCTCCATCAGGACAGACTGGAGAACTCGACCAGTGAGGTGTTATGGGTGGAACTGAGAAATAAAAAAGATATGCCCATGTTAATGGGGCTATAATACAGACCACCCAACAGTCTTAAGGATTTAGAGGAACTAATTTGTAAAGAGATCACAGACTGTTATAAGAAACATAAGGTCATTATATCAGGTGATTTTAACTTTCCACATATTGACTGGGAAAAAGAACTAAATGGGGTAAAGTTTTTCAAATATATTCAGGGAAGTTTCCTTCATCAGTACGTAGGAGTCCCAATGAGAGAGTGTACAATTCTCAATCTGCTATTAGGGAAGAAGGTTTCAGAAGTGTGTGTCAGGAAATATTTTGCATCCAGTGACCACAATGCCATTAGTTTCAAAGTAAATATGCAAAAAGATAGGTCTAGTGTATGGACTGAAATTCTAAATTGGAGAAAGACCGATTTGATGGTATCAGGAATGATCTGGTAAGTGTGGGTTGGGACTGGCTGTTTTCTGGCAAAGGTACTTGGCAAGTGGAAGGCCTTCAGAAACTAAATTTTGAGAGTAAAAAACTTGTATGTGCCTGTCAGAATAAAAGGTAAAGATAACAAGTATAGTGAACCTTGGTTTTCAAGAAATATTGAGGCCCTGGTTCAGAGAAAAAAGGAGTTGCATAGAAGGTAAGTGGCAAGTACGAACAATTGAGGTGCTTAAGGAATATAAAAATGCAGGAGTACACTCAAGAAAGAAATCAAGAAGGTTAAAAGAAGGTATGAAGTAAGCAGACAAGGTGAAGGAGAATCCAAAGGGATTCTACAGATCTGTTCTGAGTAAAAGGATTGCAAGGGACAAAATCGGTCCTTTGGAAGATCAGAATGGCAATCAAAGTGTGGAGCCAAAACAGATGGGGAGTTCTTAAATGCATCTTTGCATCTGTACTTGCATGGGAGACAGATACAGAGTCTATAGCAGTGAGGCAAAGTGGCATCAATTTATGGAACCTGTCCAGATTACAGAGGAGGTATTTGCTACCCTGAGGCAAATCAGGATGGATAAATCCCCAGGGCCTATCAAGGTGTTCCCTCAGACCCTACAGAAGGCAAGAACAGAAAATGCCAGGGCACTAGCAGAGATACTTAAATCACCCTTAATGACAGAGGAGGTACCTGAGGATTGGAATATACCCAATGTAGTTCCGCTGTTTTAAAAAGTCTCCAAAGCATACTCCAGGAAATCAGAGGCTGGCAAATCTGACGTCAAATTTGTGGGAAGTTATTGGAAGTTATATAGTATTTGGATAGACATGGACTGATTAAGGATAGTTAGCATGGCTTCGAGCATAGTAGGTCATGTCTAACTAATCTTATAGAGTTTTTCGAGGAAGTCACCAGGAAAGTGGATGAAGGCAAAGCTGTGGACGTTGTCTACAAGGACCTCAGTAAGGCATTTGACAAGGTCCTGCATATGCAGCTGGTCAAAAAGGTTCAGCCACTCAACATTCAAGATGAGGTAGCAAATTGGTTTTGATACTGGCTTTTTGGGAGAAGCCAGAGCGTGATGGTAGAGGGTTGCCTCTGACTGCAGGCCTGTGACTAATGGTGTGCTGCAGGGATCAGTGCTGAGTCCTTTGCTGTTTGTCATCTATATCAATGATCTGGATGATAATATGGTCAAACAGATCAGCAAATTTGTGGATGACACCAAGATTAGGGGTGGAGTGGACTGTGAGGAAGGCAATCATGGCTTGAAAAGGGATCTGTGTCAGCTAGAAAAATGGGTTGGACAAAAGTAGATGGAATTTAATGCAGACAAGTGCGAGGTTTTATACTTCAGTAGGACCAACCAGGGTAGGGCACTGAGGAGAGTGGTAGAACAAACATATCTGGGAATACAGGTCCATAATTCGTTGAAAGTGGCTTCACAGGTACGTAGGGTTGTAAAGAAAGCTTTTGTCAATTGGCCTTCATAAATCAATGTATTGAGTACAGAAGATGGGATGTTAAAGTTGTATAAGAAATTGGTGAGGCCTAATTTGGGATACTGTGTGCAGTTTTAGTTACCTACCTACAAGGGAGATGTAAATAAGGTTGAAATAGTACAGAGAAAATTTACAAGGATATTGCCAGGTCTGGAGAACCTGAGTTATAAGGAAAGATTGAATAGGTTAGGACTGTATTCTTTAGAACGTAGAAGACTGAGAGGAAATTTGATAAAGGTGTACAAAATTATGAGGGATATAAATACAGTAAATACAAGCAGGCTTTTGCCACTGAGGTTGGGACAGTCTACAACTAGAGGTCATGGGTTAAGGGAGAAAGGTAAAAAGTTTAGGGAGAATATAAGGGGAAACTTCTTCACTCAGAGGGCTGTGACAGTGTGGAATGAGCTGCCAGTACAAGTGGTTCACGCGAGCTTGATTTCAATGTTTAAGAGAAAATTGGATAGATATATGGATAGTAAGGTCTATGGGCCTGGTGTAGGTCTATGGGAGTAGGTAGTGGAGATGGTTTCAGCATGGACTAGATGGGCCAAATGGCCTATTTCTGTGTTGTACTTCTCTATGACTCTATTTCGTCAATCTGTCTTTGGACTGTTGCCATTCCCTCCTGATTTATAATATTTCTGAATTTTCTAATATTAACATTTTTAAAGTCTTGTGCTTCCAAGTCAGATCACTAGAACAGTGACTTTTTTCTACCTACAATCACTGCCTAGTGACATCTGACAATGCATCTGGATTTAGTTGCAATATTTCTGCCTGCTAAGGATTAACTGACTCTTATACAAAGATCTCAGGTGATGCCAGTGGACATTTACTCTGAAGGAACATGCCTTTAATTGAACCAATATACTGCCTATTGGATGTGCATAACATAATCTAGCTTCTTTCAGCATCATAATTCAGCCTCTGGACAGAGAGATGAATAATTGTTCTGTTGTGTACTATCTGCCGCAGCCACCATCAATCACCGCACCACCACAGGTTCTACATTCTCTGGCTGCAGTCACAGCTCCCATTCTGCCTGGATCTCTCAACCATTCCGTCTTCATTCTATGTCCATCCCTCCTGCAGTATGTTGGGTAGAACATTGTCAAAAGCAATAGAATTTGAAATGTCTGTCAAATAAGGTGAAGGTGATGAATGTCTTGACAAACCAAACCTGCAGATTCAGCAAATATAATCACCCAGATTTACAAAGACAAAGTGAAGCAGGGAAGTGTGAAGCCAGACAGCCCAGCCTGTCTCATTACAAAGAAAATAATTAGTTTCAGAGCATCTCAAGACTCAGTCCCTCGCAGTTTAACAACGTTACATGGGAACATTATATAAAGATTAATGTAAATCTGTGCTCTTTGTCCCAGGGTTCAGGCTCTCTCAGACTTCACTTTATAGGAGGATAAAATACAGAACATAACAGTACACAAACAGGCCTTTCAGTCCACAATGTGCCAAACTAAGTAAAGTAATACCTAATCCCTCCATTCTCTGTATATTGATATGCCTGCCTAAGAGGCACTTAAACACATCAATCATATCTGCCACTACCAGCACCCATCCCTACCTAACAAGGACATTGAAAGAGTCAATGAAACCCTTCAGTAGTGCAAACGCGAGGAAATCTGCAGATGCTGGAAGTTCAAGCAACACACACAAAATGCTGGTGGAATGCAGCAGGCCAGGCAGCATCTATAGGAAGAGGTACAGTCGACATTTTGGGCCGAGACCCTTCGTCAGGACTAAATGAAAGAAGAGATAGTAAGAGATCTGAAAGGGGGGGGAGGGGGAGATCCGAAATGATAGGAGAAGAGAGGAGGAGGAGGGATGGAGCTAAGAGCTGGAAAGTTGATTGGCAAAAGGGATACCGGGCTGGAGAAGGGAGACAATCATGGGACGGGAGGCCTAGGGAGAAAGAAAGGGGGAGCGGAGCATCAGAGGAAGATATAGTGAGAGCGACAGAGGGAGAAAAAAGAGAGAAAGAAAGGGGAAAAAAATTGAAAATAATAAATAAAGAAGGGATGGGTGAGAAGGGGAGGAGGGGCATTAACAGAAATTAGAGAAGTCAATGTTCATGCCATCAGGTTGGAGGCTACCCAGACGGAATATAAGGTGTTGTTCCTCCAACCTGAGTGTGGTTTCATCTTGACAGTAGAGGAGGCCATGGATGGACATATCAGAATGGGAATGGGCCCTGGAATTAAAATGTGTGGCCACTGGGAGATCCTGCTTTCTCTGGCCGACAGAGCATAGGTGTTCAGCAAAATGGTCTCCCAGTCTGCGTTGGGTCTCGCCAATATATAGAAGGCTGCACTGGGAGCACAAGATGCAGTATATCACACCAGCTAACTCACAGGTGAAGTGTCACCTCACCTGGAAGGACTGTCTGGGGCCCTGAAATGGTGGTGAGGGAGGAAATGTAAGGGCAAGTATAGCACTTGTTCCATTTACAAGGATAAGTGCCGGGAGGAAGATCAGTGGGAAGTGATGTGGGGGAATGAATGGACAAGGGAGTCACGTAGGGAGCGATCCCTGCGGAAAGCAGAAAGGGGGGGGGGAGGGAACGATGTGCTTGGTGGTGGGATCCCGTTGGAGGTGGCGGAAGTTACGGAGAATTATATGTTGGACCAGGAGGCTGGTGAGGTGGTAGGTGAGGATGGGGCAGATGTGCATGAAATGGGGGAGGTGCGTTTGAGAGCAGTGTTGATGGCGGAGGAAGAGAAGCCCATTTCTTTAAAAAAGGAAGACATCTCCTTCATCCTGGAATGAAAATCCCCATCCTGAGAGCAGATGCGGTGGAGACGGAGGAATTGCGAGAAGTGGATGGCATTTTTGTAAGAGATAGGGTGGGAAGAGGAATAGTCCAGGTAGCTGTGAGAGTTCTATTCAAAGGGTTCAAAGGAGCATCTAAACAAGCCTGTTGCATTTTTGAAACAAGTCCTGTGGACTGATGAAGTTAAAATAGAACTTTTTGGCCAAACTGAGCAAATATATGTTTGGAGAAAAAAGGGTGCAGAATTTCATGAAAAGAACACCTCTCCAACTGTTAAGCATGGGGGTGGATTGATCATGCTTTGTTGTTGTGTTGCAGCCAGTGGCACGGGGAACATTTACTGGTAGAGGGAAGAATGAATTTTATTAAATACCAGCAAATTCTGAAAGCAAACATCACACTGTCTGTAAAAAAGCTGAAGGTGAAAAGAGGATGGCTTCTACAACAGGATAATGATCCTAAACACACCTCAAAATCCACAATGGACTACCTCAAGAGGCGCAAGCTGAAGGTTTTGCCATGGCCCTCACAGACCCTGACCTAAACATCATCGAAAATCTGTGGATAGACCTTAAAAGAGCAGTGCATGCAAGATAGCCCAAGAATCTCACAGAACTAGAAGCCTTTTGCAAGGAAGAATGGGCGAAAATCCCCCAAACAAGAATTGGAAGACTCTTAGCTGGCTAGAAAAAGCACTTACAAGCTGTGATACTTGCCAAGGGGGCGTGTTACTAAGTACTGCCATGCAGGGTGCCCAAACTTTTGTTTTGGGCCCTTTTCCTTTTTTTGTTATTTTATAACTGTAAAAGATGGAAATAGAAAAGTTTTCTTGCTTAAAATATTAAAGAAATGTGTCATCTTTATGCCTTTTGGAAATCAATTCATCTTTTACTCGCATAGCAATTCACAGTAACAGAAATTTTGACCAGAGGTGTACACAGCTGGAGAAGGAGCTGATGTGCCTGAGTGCTTGGCCACACCCTTGTGATTACTTGAAAAAGGGCCAGGGGTGGGCAGTTTGATAGAGTGCACAGTCCATCAATTATATGCAATGATTCAGGAATCCAGCTCCTTCACAGACACAATGATACACAACGGGACATACAACATACAAGGAGTGTGATCACTCAATTTACTGCCGTTATTAGAACATCAACTTGACTGGTTTGTCATTAACTCTGTGACCTTGCAGCTCCAGACTCGGTTTCTCATTATGAGCAGTGCTGTTGCACCTGAGACTATTTCACCCTTTCAGTTTGATGAGTGGCTTCATGCTGACTGAGAGGATGCAAATAAGCTTGCCTCTGCAGGGTTACACTGCGTTGTGTTAATAAACATTCTAAAGGCAAGTGCTAGGCTTCAAACTTGGCATATCCAATAAGGAACAAGACTTAGTTGTGATGCTTGCTATGGTCAGACAGTCTGTCTGGAGTATTAGATGGCCACTGGTCGAACACAAGATGAACAGAAGAAATAAGGAAAAGATCAGGGTTAGAAATAGAGAAACAAAGAAAACCTACAGTACAATACAGCCCTTTCGGCCCACGATGCTGTGCCAAACATGTACTTATTTTCGAAATTACCTTGGCTTACCCACAGAGTCTCTTAAAAGACCCTATCGTATCCACTTCCACCACCGTCACCAGCAGCCCATTCCACGCACTCACCACCCTCTGCATAAAAAACTTACCCCTGACATCTCCTCTGTACCTACTTCCAAGCACCATAAAACTGTGCCCTCTCATGTTAGCCATTTCAGCCCTGGGAAAAAGCCTCTGCCTATCCACATGATCCATGCCTCTCATCAACTTATACACCTCTATCAGGTCACCTCTCATCCACCGTCGTTCCAAGGAGAAAAGGCCAAGTTCACTCAACCTATTCTCATAGGGTATGCTCCCCAATCCAGGCAACATTCTTGCAAATCTCCTCTGCACCCTTTCTATAGTTTCCACATCCTTCCCGTAGTGAGGTGACCAGAACTGAGCACAGTACTCCAAGTAGAGTCTGATTAAGATCTGATATAGCTGTAGCATTACCTCTCGGTTCTTGAACTCAATCCCCACGGTTCATGAAGGCCAATGCACCATAGCCGTCTTAACCACAGAGTCAGCTTTGAGTGTCCTATGGACTTAGACCCCAAGATCCCTCTGATCCTCCACACAGCCAAGAGTCTTACCATTAAAACTATATTCTGCCATCATATTTGACCTACTAAAATGAACCACCACACACTTATCTGGGTTGAACTCCATCTACCACTTCTCAGCCCAGTTTTGCATCCTATCGATGTCCCACTGTAACCTCTGAAAGCCCTCCACACTATCCACAACACCTCCAACTTTGTGTCATCAGCAAATTTACTAACCCATCCGTCCACTTCCTCATCCAGGTCATTTATAAAAATCACGAAGAGTAAGGGTCCCAGAACAGGTCACTGAGGCTCACCACTGGTCACCAACCTCCATGCAGAATATGACCCGTCTACAACCACTCTTTGCCTTCTGTGGGCAAGCCAATTCTGGATCCACAAAGCAATGTCCCCTTGGATCCCATGCCTCCTTACTTTCTCAATAAGCCTTGCATGGGGTAACTTATCAAATGCCTTGCTAAAATCCATATACACTACGCTCTACCTGTGTTTAGTCACATCCTCAAAAAATTCAGTCAGGCTCGTTAAGGCACGACCTGCCTTTGACAAAGCCACGCTGACTATTCTTAATCATATTATGCCTCTCCAAATGTTCATAAATCCTGCCTCTCAGGATCTTCTCCATCAACTTACCAACCACTGAAGTAAGACTCACTGCTCTATAATTTCCTGGGCTATCTCTATTCCCTTTCTTGATTAAGGAAACAACATCTGCAACAGTCCGATCCTCCAGAACTTTTCCCATCCCCATTGCTGATGCAAAGATCATTGCCAGAGGCTCAGCAATCTCCTCCCTCGCCTCACACAGTAGCCTGGGCTATATCTCGTCCGGTCCCGATGACTTATCCAACTTAATGCTTTCCAAAAGCTCCAGCACATCCTCTTATCCTCTTGCTTTTCACATACTTCATCATCCAGTGTTGGTGGAAAAACCCACAGGTGCATAGCATGGATACATTGGTTTCAAGTGATTCCAAATGAATAATAGCCATGGAAATATGTAGCTGTTCACAACAACACTGCAGAGAACCATTGAAGGAAATATGCCACATGAAAGGGAACTGAAAGCTGATGTAATCACTTGAAGCACATATGGAGTATGGGGAAGGTGCAATTAATTGGATAACTCTTTTAAAATCACAGCTAAACAGCCTTGTCTGCTTTCCATCTATCAATAATACTGAAACAAAGCAGCAAAGAATGAAATGCAGTTTAGTATTAATTGCAATTTCCACTTAAAACAAAATCAATCAAGGATACTTGTACAGGAACAATCCCCAAGCCACACTTAAGAAAACGAATGCTGACTCTTCAATTAGTTAAATGTCTATGAAACACTTTGACATCACTGAAGAAGTGAAAAGTGATTCTTTCCTTTCTGTGTACAACTACAGAAAGAAAAGTGAATATCAGCTGAACCTATAAATCTGGTAATGATATAGAGGTGGATTTTGAAACATCTTGCTAAGCTATTTCTGGTTTCCCACACAGCAGCCAGCCTGTGTGCCAGGACATTGTGTACACCATAGTATTTGGACAGCATAACCCTTCTGGTATGGGCACAGCCTGATTTCAGAGAGAAACCATCTTTGTAAGCACAGCAAGTGACGCTGGAGGGTGTCCCAGATTCTTCAATGACCTGAATGATTGAGATGACTTCCAAATATGATGCAGCCATTACAGCAGTACTCACCCATAGATCTCCATTTTCTGCTTATATCTATCCTTGTTCTAGGATATCCACGAGAAGCACACCAGAAAAAGCACGAGTGGCCTAATTGGACATCGCGGCGAGAATGTAAGACAATTCCTTGCAGGCATTGCTTGCCAGTTTAAAAAAGTGAGAGGGGCCTGTCAGGACTTACCGGTGGAACAGGACCGATTAACTTGGGTTATTAGTAACTTAGCAAGGGCCAATAAAAAGAAGCAAGCTGTAATTGGAGTGGCTATTATGTGAGTGTTAGGGTGGCGAGGCTTTGGCTCAACAGGTGGAGGTTCAAAGTAAGTTTTTAGTAAGTTTCTTTCCCTCCACTTCTTTTATCTATTAGTACATAACTAGTGTGGTGAAAATGAATCCAGTGTTAGTGATAAGTTCTTTATATGTGTTGCGGGAACTCCAGGATACCTCAAGTCTCCCTGATAACTACATTTGCACAATGTGCATCGATCTGTAGCTCCTCAGAGACTGTGTTCAGGAAGCAACTACATACACTAGGTAGGAAAGGAGAGGAGGTCCTGAATAGAGAAAATAGGGAGATAGGTCAAAAGCTGAAAAACAAGACTTCAAGGGTAGTAATCTCTAGATTGCTACATGTGACACTCACCAGTAAGGGTGGTTTGCCAAATGAATGTGTGGGTGAGGAACTGGTGCAGGTGAAATGGGTTTCAGATTTCTGGATCATTGAGATCTTTTCTGGGGAAGGTATATCTTGTATAAAAAAGACAGGTTACACTTGAACCCGAGGTAGACAAATATCCTTGCAGGCAGGTTTGCAAGAACTGTTGGGGAGGATTAAAACTAGTTTGGGCTGAGAATGGGGCAGTGAGCATACAAGTAGATGCTGTGTGTAGTAAAACTGTGAGGAAGTACAGGCAGATGATAGGGCAAAATTTCAGTCAGTGAGACGGAATGAGTTGAAGTGTAACATAAGGCAAAATCGAAAAGGGTTATGAATACAGACTAAAAGCTAGGCAATCCTTTAACTTCTTACTAGTTTTTGCTATACTGTATGCCATCTTCCTTGCTGTTATGCTGTCTTTGACTTTCCTTGTTAGCCACAGTCGCCTCATCTTCCCTTTAGAATACTACTTCATCTTTGGAATGTATCTACCCTGCACCTTCTGAATTTCCCCTGAAAGCTCCAGCCATTGTTATTCTACTGTCATCCTTCCAATCAATTTTTGGCTAGCTCATCTCTCATGCCTCTCTAATTCTGAAACATCTGACTTTATCTTCTCTCTCTCAAACTGCAGGGTGAATTCTATCGTATTATGATCACTGCCTCTAAGGGGTTCCCTTACCTGAAGCTCCTAATCAAATCCAGTTTATTATACAACACCCAATCCAGAATTGCCTTCCCCTAGTGGACTCAACCACAAACTGCTCCAAATAGTCACTGGAATGTCAATCTTATTGTCATCCGACTGTACGACACACAAGGGACATGAGTCACAAGGGACTGCAGATGCTGGAATCTGGAGCAAAAACAGAATAGCTGGAGGCTCTCAGAGGAACAGGCAGGAGATATGGGGGGAGGGCAGTTGAGACCTTTCATCGGGACTGGATGCACACCAGGTTCTGGGTTCAACCACTGGCAAATCTCAAGACCGAAGGTGGTACTTTGCAGTTTGCCGCCGAATAGGGAGATGGTACCCACACTCTAGATGATCAACAGGATCTTCCTCCCCCCATTTGTGACATTTACTGGGAGTATTATATATTGTTGATGATCTCTACTACCCATTCCACAATCTGTTTGACCCACTACCCTCAGGAAGGAAGTACAGGAGCATCAGGAGTAAGACTGCCAGACTGGGTAACAGCTTCTTCCCTCAGGCTGTCAGACTAATCAATACCCTGCCACCACCAAGATCTTGTCACTAGGACAGTGAGCTGTTTACTGTTACCTGTGCAATGCACTACATGCATTTTGAATTATATTTATTACTATTTTCATGGTAATATTTGTTTTATGTACTGTGTGTGATATATGTTTTGTGGGTGCACTGTGGTCCGGAGGAACATTATTTCATTTGTTTTTATGTATGTACAGTTGGATGACAATAAACTTGAAATCGTACTTGAAATTTTAGATAGTGGGTGGAGGCAGGTTTTAAGGTTTGCTGTAGTTAAATAGCCACTGACTGCTGAAATACTTATTTTGGTTGAAGTGCCAGAGGGTCTGTACTCCTGAAAGAATGTAATCCCATTGGAGCATTCAGCTATAAAAGTATATGTGAACTGGATGTTAAGGGTGTCAGGGGACAAGAGGATAGCCTAATTAGAAACTCAGCCAAGATCTTAGTAAATAGTGGAATAGGCTCAGAGGTCAGATGGCCTACTTCTGCTCCTAGCTCTCCTTTAAAGATGTGGCCCATTAAGGAATAAAGTGCATGACCAGATTATATCAGAACTCCATGAGAAGGCTGGTTGATGTGGGAAGCTTCTCAAATTAGAGTGCAAGCCAAGAGAGTCAACACCCAAAGGCACCAAATGAGCCCTGGCCCTAGGTCACAACCCGCTGGCACCATAGCTTCTATGAGTTTAATGGGGGTGGTGGAATAAGCAGGGGTTAGATGCACATGGAAGTGAAGGAGGAGGAGATCCTCTGGGGAATGGGTCCATTCAGAAGGTATTCTCCACAAAATTATAATCGTCAGAATATGAGTCTGCACAGGAGTGACCAATTTAATTTGCTTGATGCAGCAGGCAAGAAGTTAAGGGATCAAAAGACAGAATCACAAATAACAAGAGTAACCAGTAAATCCAGCAGAGAAACTGGGAAGAATGTTTCTTTTTAAACCGGGGCTGGTCAGAACGTGAAGGTCATTACCTTAAGCGGTGGCTGAGAGAACAGCAAAGTTGGGTTGATACACTGGCAGGAACGAACAGAACAATACATATAATAGGGTGAGCCACAGAGGATGTGGAAAATAAACTCTGGCCCTGTACCACTGGGCAAAATAACCTACTTCTGATGTGAACTATACATAACCTCCCCTCTTTGGTTCTTGAAAAAAACACTACAAGGATGTGTCATGGAGTTGTACAGCAGAAAAACAGGCCCTATGGCCAACTCATCCATGGCGACCAAGATGTCTACCTGATCTAGTCCCACTTACATAAGTTCGGTCCATATCACTCTGCATCTTTCAATATTTTTATTCGTTCCTACATATAAGAATACAGAGTACAAGAAGACATATATATTATAAATCAAAAAAAAGATAAAATAATACCAAATACATTATATTAGAATCACACTTGCAATCACATTACCCTATATTCATGTAAATTAAATTAAATCGTAATATTGAAATGTAATAATTTTTTTATACAGAAAAAAATTCTAAACCCACTACCAAGATCAAAGCTGTTTGGTAAAGAAAGAAAAAAAGGAAAAAAATCCTTATCATAAAGTGAAATATGTTATTAGTCACCATTTGTACTTTAACAGCAAGTCAAAGGTTTTGAAAATAGTTCAAAAATGGTCCCCACAATGTTTGAAAGTCTTGGCTAGATTCAGAAATTGAACAATGGATCTTCTCTAAATTTAAGCATGACATAACATCACGAAACCATTGACCGTGAGTAGGCGGAACGACATCCTTCCATTTAAACAGGATCGCCCTCCCAGCTATAAGAGAATTAAATGCCAAAATGTACAAATCAGATGTCTCCAAAATAATACCTTTTCCTCCACTCTGCATCTTTGATGTCCAAATGAGTTTTAAATGTTCTAATTATACCTACTTCAATCATTTTCTTAGGCAGTTCACTCTGTGTGGTAAAACTTGCCCCTCAGATACAACAAAACTCTCCTGTCACCTTAAATCTATGCCTTGTAGTTTACATAGAATATAAAACCGTAGAGGATAGGAACAGGCTCTTCAGCCCAAAATGTTGCACTATACTATTTAAACTAGTAACTAAATGCCTGTTGCCTACGTAATGCTCCTCCCTTCTGTTCTCTGCACATTCCTAATGCCTGTCTAAGTGGGTTTGAATGCCTCTTTCATATCTGCTTCTACTACCACCCCTGGCAACACATTCTAGGCACCAATCGTGTTTTATGAAAAAAGTTTGCCCTGCACATCTCCTTTTAATTTTCTCTCACTTTCAATGTATACCCTCTAGTACTAGACATTTCAACCTAGGGGAAAAGTATACAGGCTGCCTTTTCAATCTGGGCCTCTCATTGTTGTATTAGGTTCCATGTCTAAGAATCCTAGCCTGTCAAAGAATACTGTGATCACTCACCTTATCCGAGCCTTTCATATCCCTATAAAAGGGCACCCCTCAGCCTCTTTTATAGGGATATGAAAGGCTCAAAAGTCCTAGGCTGTGCTAGGGTGGAGATGGGCTTCTTGGGCTGTAGCGGGGTTTGATGGCTCTTGGCCTGTACTTGTTGGAGTTTAGAAGAATAGGGGTGAGGGGAGGAAATCTCATTGAAACAATCGCTCTCACTCACTCTCAAACACACGTACACTCTCTCACATGCACACTCACTCATTCACATTCTCACCCACACATACGCACTCACACTCTCCTATGCAGACTCACACTCTCCCACACACACACTCACATTCACATGCACACTCTCACTCACACACTCACGCACATGCACTCTCACTTGTGCACACACACCTCTCATGTGCATGCACACTCACACATTCACACTGTCACACTAGTGCATGCTCTCACACTCTCTTCAGACACACATCCTCTCTCTCACACGATCTCATACCCATACCCACTCTCACACACACCAGCTTCCTGTTCCTCTACCAAGTAAAATTACTTGTAAAATTGCTCTATATTCCTGCATCTGCAGTCCCTCGTGTCTCTCTGTTGTCAAATTTATCTGATTACACATGGCACATGTTGAATTTGTTGGTGAGGCCTAATTTGGAGTATTGTGTGCAGTTTTGGTCACCTACCTACAGGAAAGATGTAAATAAGGTTGAAAGAGCCCAGAGGAATTTTACAAGGATGTTGCCGGTACTGGACAACCTGAGTTATAAGGAAAGATTGAATACGTTAGGACAGTATTCCTTAGAACGTAGAAGATTGAGAGTGGATTTGATAGAGGTATATAAAATTATGAGAGGTATAGACAGGGACAGCATATAGAAATACAAGCAGACTTTTACCACTGAGGTTGGGTGTGATTACAACCAGAGGTCATGGGTTAAGGGTGAAAGGTGAGAAGTTTAATGAGAATATTAGGGGTAACTTCTTCACTCAGGGTGGTGAGAGTGTGGAACGAGCTGCCAGCACAAATGGTGCATATGAGCTCGATGTCAATGTTTAAGAGAAGTTTGGATAGGTACATGGATGGTAGGGGTATGGAGGGTTACAGTCTTGGTGCAGGTCAATGGGAGTAGGCAGTTTAAATGGTTTTGCATGGACTAGATGGGCCAAAGGGCCTGTTTCTATGCTGTACTTCTCTAACCTATCTAATGTTGAAGGCCTAGATTGAGTGGACCTAGAGAGGATATTTCCTATAATGGGCGAGTCTAGGACCAGAGGACACAGCCTCAGAATACAAAGACATACTTTATACTTTATTGTCGCCAAACAATTGTTACTAGAGCGTACAATCATCACAGCGATATTTGATTCTGCTCTTCATGCTCCCTGGAGTACAAATCAATAGTAAATATTAAAATTTTAAATTATAAATCATAAATAGAAAATAGAAAAGGGAAAGTAAGGTCGTGCAAAAAAACCGAGAGGCAGGTCCAGATATTTGGAGGGTACAGCCCAGAACAGGGCCAGGATCTGTTCACATCCCTTTAAAACAGAGATGAGGAGGAATTTCTTTCGCCAGAGGAGGGTGGATCTGTGGAATTCATTGTCACAGACAGCTGTGGAGTCCAAGTCATGGGGTATATTTAAAGCAGAAGTTGATAGGTTCTTGGTTAGTCAGGGCATCAAAGGTTACAGGGAGAAGGCAGCAGAATGGGGTTGAGAAGGATAATAATTCAGACATGATGAAAGGGTGGAGCAGACATGATGGGCCGAGTGGCCTAATTCTGCTCATGTGTCTTATGGTTTAATATGATAGAACTTCAGAAGTTTATTTAGGAGCAAATTTAGGCTAATTGGCCTATCAATCATACAATTGAACATGGCTGATTTATTTTCCCTCTCAATCTCATTCTCCTGCTTTCTCTCCGTAATCTTTGACACCTGACTAATCAAAACTCTCCCTACATCTCTAGCAAACTTGTCTTAATATGGTCACTATCATCAATAGGGACCTTTAACCACAAGATCTTTAATTATCTTTCCTCATTACTCATGACCAAATCTGGAATAGCACATTTCTGGGTAGACTCCATAATATACTCTTCTAAGATGCTATTCTTCATAAATTCTTCTTCTATGATACCCTTACCAATCAAGCTGTAGATTAAAGAGTCCTCTGACAATTGCAGTCCTTTTCAATCATGCCCTAGATATTTCCTCATTCTATTGAGAGGTCCTGCCTTATTGAGAGGTCACACTTTAGGGGCTAAAAGTTACTCACACCCTTGTCTTCTTTTCTCTTTCATTTAACTTCTTCTTCATTTAACTTGTTTCATTTAACTTTTGCTCAAAGTTCATTTGAACTTTTGATGATTTCAACCCAAACCAATTCTACATTACTAACCATTGCTACCCTATCATAACTCAACCACTCTGATACTTGCTTGATTAAGCAAAGCCACAACACCTCCTTTCCCATTTGGTCTATCCCATCCCAGTGAGTTCTGAAATATCTATTAGATAATTTTCATTATGTTGCTATTTGTGCTATTGACCCACCTGTCTTATTGCAAATGCAAATTAAGCAGTGATTTTTAATTTAAAGTTTTTACTAACTCTGGATTTGCTCTGTGCTGTATACTTATATTAATATTTCTGTTGTTACATTTGTTACACTTTGTCACTTCCCTCCTCACTATTCTGTGCTCATTTCCTTTTGAGTGTATTGAGTATCTGTGGAGTCCTTCCCCCTCCTACTTAGTTGAAAGCTTGTCCACAATCCTATTTGTGAGATTTCCTCAAATTAGCCATAAGACCATAAGACAAAGGAGCAGAAGTCAGCCATTCGGCCCATCGAGTCTGCTCCGCCATTTTATCATGAGCTGATCCATTCTCCTATTTAGTCCCACTCCCCCGCCTTCTCACCATAACCTTTGATGCCCTGGCTACTCAAATACCTATCAATCTCTGCCTTAAATACACCCAATGACTTGGCCTCCACTGCTGCCTGTGGCAACAAATTCCATAGATTCACCACTCTCTGACTAGTTAGGATATTGTAGTTTTTTTTCCCCAAAGGACACGAGGATAGCTCAGGTTGACAACCCAATGCAGAACCAAGTGAGCGCTGCACTGCAGCATGTGGCGGCTTTGGGAAGAGACAATAAACCAAGCCTGTTGAAAATTATCCCTGGCATGGTTTCGAAAAAAAAGCAAAGGAATTCTCTCAGAGCAATATTTATGCTCGACCAAGGTCATAGAAACTGATTACCTGGTCAATTCCACATTGCAGACTGTGGGAGCTCACTGCGTGCTAATTAACTAGCTAGGCTTCCTGCCTTACAATGCTAACTGTAAATTATGGGCTGTGAAAAATATCAAGAGATCCTTCAGTCACAAACGGCATTACAGAGAAGCAGGCTCCTCTCTCGTTCACACATTAAAAGAGAAGGCAATTTCCATTTAGTGGCCTCAATAACTGAAGTAATTAGCAATGGATTATGATAAAAAAATTGTCAAAGTAATAACTACAAGAGCAGCAGTATTGTTGGTGGTGACAGGCTGCTAAATCCAGATGTACCTTTTGATTCTGTGTCATTAATCAGCTGGACATGAAGGTGAATCTGCTTGGCTTGAAGAAGCACACGACTGTGTCAGGTATTTTGATAATATATTCAGCAAAATTCCTAGATTCATGTGTTTTTTTAATACATAATGGACTCAAACCAGTACCTGTGGAGAGGAGGAGTGGAAGGTGGTATTGGCACCATCCTTGATTCTCTTCCAGAGCTTTGAACGTAAACTGGTATGACAAAGCTCTGTGTGAAACTAAACTGTGTTCAGCTCCAAATAAAGCATTTTCGTCCAATGGAATGCATTATGCATTAAGGGGAAGGGAAGGGGGGAGTGGATGCTTAATGAACATAACAGATGTGATAACTGACAGCAAACCACTTCTGTTCATCCCACCTCCTGAATAAAGAAGCAAAAAGAGAGAGGAACTAAAACCATCTTTCAGATCAAGACTCTGCACAACTTCACTGGTAGAAATTATAAAAAATAACTAGTAAAATATCTGGTTAGACATGGACAGAGGATGTCAGCCATTGACCCCACACAGAGAGGATCCCCTCACTCTTTGACCAGGTATCTGCTGAATTGCTCCAAGTTCTGGATTGCTGATCTCATGTTGGCAACAGCACTGCCCAGGAACACAAGGGTTCCTGTTGCTGCAGCTCACATCCCACTGATTACCTGTGATTTTACTTCAGTGAGATACTGCATATGCTCCTGGGTAATGAGCAGAAATCTAATGAAGAAATCTCCCTGTATATATTGTCATAAAGTCCACTCCACTCAACACAGCTTCCATCACTCTCCTTCCAGTATTAAAAAGGGAACACACCCTTCACCATTCGCTGTCTGACTTCCACCTCTTTTGCTGATTGCATCTATTGCATCTATCTATTTATATATAATATATTATATATAAATGCCTGCTCATTTATATATCCCTTTCCACAACCAAGAATCCAAACAGTGTTTACTCATAAAGTTGCCATTCACTTGTACCTCTTCTCATCCAGTTTAATGGATTTGCTGTTAAAAATGTGGAGGAACCACTTGCAGAATATCTCTGCTTAGTCTGCAGACATTACCTCCAAGTCACGTTGCCCATCACTTTATTCCTCTTGCCTCCTGCATTGTCACAGCGAAGCTCACTAGAGGTTTCAGCTATAGCATCGTATTATCAAACCAGGCCTTCAGCATTACCACTACTTCCCTATAGATTTCTTTGGTAATTTCAAACGATTCTAGATTTCCATTTATCCTTTCCCTCTGTGACCTTGAACTATTCTGATGTCTTTAAGGGTGTCCTTAAATAGGAAAGGGTTCAGAAAAGATTCATAAGGATGTTACTGGGTCTGAAGAGCTTGAGTTATAAGCAAAGACTAGGACTGTTTTCCCTTCAGCATAGGAGGCTGACAAGTGACCTTATGGGAGCATGGTGGAGTAGAGATTAGTGTGACTCTATTATAGGTCAGGGTGTTGGAGTTCGGAGTTCAGAGTTCAGTCCCAGTGTCCTCTACAAGGAGTCTCTGAATGTCCTTCCTGTGGACTGCGTGGGTTTTCTCCGGGTATTCCAGCTTCTTCCCAGAGTCCAAAGACTGTGTAGGTTAACCGGTCATTGTAAATTGTCCTGCGATAAGGTTAGGGTTAAGTCAGGGTTGTTGAGCGGTGGGGTTGAAGGGCCAATTCTACATGGCATCGCTAAATAAATAAATAGAAGGTTTCTAGAATCATGAGGGGCATTGATTAGGTTATTGGCACAGTCTTTTCCCCAGGGCAGGGGAATCCAAAATGAGAGGAAATAGGTTTATAGTGAGAGGGCAAAATTAAAATACATCACTCTCCGTGGAACTATTTGCACAGAGGGTGACACATATACGGGACATGCTGCCAAAGGAAGCTGTAGAGGTGTGTACAATTATAAAGTTAAAAAAAAACATCTGGACAGGCCCATAGATAGAAAAGATTTAGAGCAGGGGTTCCATGGACTCCTTGCTAGATGGATTTTTCTACAGCATAAAAAAGGTTGGGACCCCTGGTTCAGATAAACGCCAAACGCAGACAAAAGGGGTTAGTTACAGAACTTAGACTGCATGGCATATTGGACTGAAGAGTACGTTTTCAGTGCTGTATGACTCTATGGCATTGAAATAGGCATAATTTACTCATGTGGCTTGAGAGTTGGTCAACTGATAGAAGATAGAGAACCTTCCCAAGCTGGCAGGCTGCGACTAATAGGTACCGCAGGGAATTTTGCTTGGAGAATTCTCGAACTGTATCAGTGATTCCACTGAGGAGACCAATACGATATTCCACTTTTGTTGATGACATGAAACTGAGTGGGAATGTGGTGGGATTGAGGACCCAGAGGGGCTACAAGGAAATAGAGACAAGCTGAGGGATCAGTCAACAGATGAAGTACTAAGTGGAAAAATGTAAAGTAATGTAACAGAAATGCTGAGTGTCTTTTAAATTCTGAGAGATTGGAGCATGTTGGATGTTAAAAGGAACTGGGTGTCCTTGTACAGAGGTTTCTGAAAACTTACTGCAGCAGACAATCAGGAGATAAATGGTATGAGGTCTTTATTGTAAGAAAATTTGAATAAATGACAATTTACTACAATTGCATAGGGCCTCTGAAAGAATACATCTGCAATTCTAAGTATGAAAGGAAATATTTGCTATTCAGAAATGTGGCAAAGATTCACCAGACTGATTCTTGGGATGGTGGGTCTGCCATATGAGACTGAGTAGACTAGAGTCCTGATGAAGGGTCTCGGCTCAAAACATTGGCTGTTTACTCTTTTCCGTAGATGCTGCCTGGCCTGCTGAGCCCCTCCAACAGTTTTATAAATGTTTCTTGGATTTCCAGCATCTGCAGATTTTCTCGTGTTTGTGAGACTAGGCCAGTATTGCCCAAAGTTTAGAGGGATGCAAGAAAATTGACAGAATTCTAGACTCAGGATCTAGGTGCAAAAAGAATGCTACTCTTGGATGAGGAAGCACATAATAAGGGATAGATACCAAAGGACAGATAAAAAGAAAAGTTTTTCACTCAAAGGCTGATGAGTTTTTGGAATTCTCTACCCCAGTGGGCTGTAGAGGTTCAGCGCTGAGCTCATTCAAAACAGAGTTTAGTAAATTCTGCGCATTATGGGGGTAGCACAAGAGTGGAGAATCAGCTATGATCTTGTTTAATAATGGAGAAGGCTTGAGGGGTGAAATGATCCTCTTCTGATGATTTATATCCTCCAATGATATAGATGCACCACATGAAGTAATAGATGGTCTATTCAGCACAAAAACAGCTAATCACTTCTTCCTGAACTGCTTTATTGGCATCACTTTGAATACATTGACCAGAAACAACTGTTTCTCAGTTAGAGGGATAGGAAATATCCATAAGCCACTCTGATAGCTCTCTAAGCTCTGACACAATAGAGAATAAGACTTTGGTTTAAATAAATAAAAACTTGCCCTTTGTCTACATGCCGTGGATGAATTGTTTACAAGTGAACAAATACAAACAAGAGCTAGATACATCTCTATTAACTGGTTGAATATAACTTTAACATAACGCTCAAGAAATGCAACATCATCCAGGACAAAGCTGTGTGCCTGATCGCTTTTACATTCAGCAGGTTCAACATCAACTCCCTCCATTGCTGGTGTAGTGTGTACGATCTATGGGATGCACCATTGCAATGCACCAAGCCTTTAACGCTTCCAAAATCTGCGATCTCCAGTACCCTGAAGTCCAACAGTGGCAGAAGCGCAGGAATGCTCACTTCTAAGCTCCCCACTATTGTCCCATTCCAAGTTAGATCCAAGAACCCACTGGACATCACACAAGCAGCAGTAGTTCAAAAAGGTGCACTAGCATTACTCTTCAGTGGAAGTTAGAGATCTGAATAAATCCCAATCTTGGTGATGCAGGTACTTTTTTAGTCTTTCCTGTTCTTTGTTCTTAGCTAATAGACTTGCAACTCTACCTTTCCAATTCTTTTGTTGTCTTTGCTTCTTCTCTACCTTCCCTTACTAGACCTCTTTTACTGTCCATTTCCTATTTTCTTTGTTCTATTAACACTTAATGAAATGAGCGCCAAGCAACAAATTTCATGCCTTTTTCTTGACTTCTGAAAGAATCTTTGAGAAGATGGAAAATACTTTCTACCATACTTCAGGACTGTTGAATGGTTGCTGGAAAAAAAGTTCACAGGATTATTTCACAACAATGACAGTATGGTATAGATTCAGCACTGAAGTCCATGTTCTGAGCAAAAACCCAGCACAGGAGAAGGCAGCTGGTGTTCTTGAATTTCAATGCCCTACCTTACAGATCTTAAATAATGACTCTTGTCCATCCCCATTAGTGTCTTTAAAGTAATCATGGGCTGGAAAAGTCCGATTAATATCACGGGTGATGACATTCGCCTGCATGGAATCCTGGAAAATAAATTAAAAGAAATCAGTGACTTTGAAACTATGATTTTTTTATTGTCCTCAGTTTAATACCACATGACATCTACAATATACAGAAAAGTATCATACTGTGCAATGTTCATTGTGGAACAGGGATACAACAGGGATACAGATCTGGTCCACAAGTTCTTCTAAAATGAAAATATGACACAAACAAGAAGGATGCATTATATTTATGGATATTTATTATCCAAGTAGATCACATGCATACATCCTCAGAGTAAATCGCTCCTTTATCTGATCGGTATAAAACATAGAACAGTACAGTACAGGAATGAGCATTTTGGCCCACGGTACTGTGGCACACTAATTAAGCTAATGATACCAAATCCCTTCGGCCTGCATATGGTCCACATTCCTCTATTCTCTTCATGTGCCTATCTAAGAGCATCTGAAACACCACTATTGTTTCTGCCTCCATTTATTGTTCCTCCTTCCCAGTTGTGAAGAAAATTCTTTGACCTGAAACCTAAGCCCGTTACCAGCAAATTGTTGTTATTTCAGATGTCCAATTTTTCGATTTACGTTTTCTGAATACTTAAATAGAGCTACCATGATATCACTGCAATCATAGCAGAGCCTATTGAGATCTCAAGGGAAAGCTTCTGAAAGGCTCATTTAATGAGTCTGTAAATTACTTTGTCACAGTAAGTGGATTGGTAAAATGCTCACTGGATGATGATATCCTGTTTGAAAACTTTCAGCCAAGAGAAACTGCTATTTCCTCTTACAGTTAACAAAAGATGCTCTAAGCTACCAAAAGAACTTTATGAAAGGAAAACAGAAATGCTGGAAGAACTCAGTCATTCAAACAGCATCTGTGGAAGGAGAAACCAGTCAATGTTTCAGATTAGGGACTCTTTGTCAATATGAGGGTAAGAGTGGAGGGTGTGAAAGAAGAGCTGGGAGAAGGAATGAGGTATAAATCAGAAGACAATATGGAGATTGGTTCAGGTAGATCGGGTGATAATAAGCATAGGGACTAATCATTAGGAAGGTATTTTACAGAAACAGGGTGAGAAAGGGACATAAACAGAACAGGTGCTGGAAATCCAGAGCAACACATACAAAATGCTGAACAAAGTCAGCAGCAGTGACTGCATCTATGAAAAAGAATAAAAGAACAACATTTTGGCTGTGACGCTTCATCAAAAATAGATATTATCAAAGCATGATAATAGAAAATGATGAAGAACCGGATGCCTCAAGGTTCAACAATAGCTTCCTCCCCACTGCCATCAGGTTCTGTCCTGAAAATCCTTAACACTACATCAGACTATAGTTCTCTTCTCTTGTATTAATGTTAGGTTTATTTAATTTATTTTGTCATTAAAGTAAAGTATATTTTATGCCAAGTTAAATTAATGTTAACACATATATTTGTAATATTCTGAGCTGCTGTGGCAGAAAACTGATTTTCCTAGTAATTATATGCTGGGTATGCACTGAATATTACAGCAATAAAGTTGAACTATCTGAAATTAGAAAATTCAATATTTCTTCCAAAAGGGTGCCAAGAGTTACATGGAAAGACTGAGCTGGGAAGGGAAGAGGCAAATGAACAAGTTGTATAGGAAGGTACAAAGGGAGGCGAGTGAGGGATGGGGGCTGGGGGCTGGGGGTTGGGGGACAGAAGAGTGGATGGTGGCTGGTCCCTGTAAAATGCAGAAAGGGGAAAGGGAGAGATGTGACTGGATGAGGGACCAGGCTGGAGTTGGTGTAAATTATTCAGGATATTTCACTGAATGTGAAAGCTAGTGGGCTGTAAGGTGAAGACCAAGGGAGAGGAGATGAGAGCTGAAGAGCAGTCAATGGAGGAAATGCAGTTGATAGCTCCATCCACCAAAGTAGAGGGGAAGCTGTGTTTCTGAAAGAAGGAGAATATTTCAAAGGCATCATTGGATCAAATGTGAAAGAAACAAAGACACTAGGAAAAAAGGATCATCATCCCTGTGGGAGGCAAGGTAACAGGATATACGGACAAGGTAATTGTGGTAGTCTGTGTGCTTGTAAAAGTGTCAGAGAGAGTTGGGGAGTGGTCCCTCATAAGTCTGGAGCAAGGTCTGTTTCATGTATCCAACAAAACGACAGACAGAGCTATACAGGCCATGTGAGATCACACAACTACACCTTTAATCCACAGAAAGTGAGTGGAATGTGGAATGGAATGAGATGCTGTTGAACCTAAGGACAAGTTCTGCCAACTGAGTAAGTGTGTTGGTGGAGAGGAAAGTGAGTGGGCCTCTACCTGAAATTTACTGATTACATGCCTGCAATGAAGATGATGGGGCTGGGGAATTGGAATTAGTCATTGGTTCTGTTTTGTCATCAGAGAAAACATTGAAAATGTCATGGATATAAATGGGAAGGGACTTGATTGGGGAAATAGTTCTGAGTCAAGGTAGGGGATGAGTAGTCGGAAATAATATAGAACATACAGAATAGTACAGCACAGTACAAGGCCTTCGGCCCACAATGTTGTGCCGACCCTTAAACCCTGCCTCCCATATAACCCCCCACCTTAAATTCCTCCATATACCTGTCTAGTAATCTCTAAAATTTCACTAGTGTATCTGCCTCCACTACTGACTCAGGCAGTGCATTCCACGCACCAACCATTCTCTGAGTAAAAAACCTTCCTCTAGTATCCCCCTTGAACATCCCACCCCTTACCTTAAAGCCATGTCCTCTTGTATTGAGCAGTGGTGCCCTGGGGAAGAGGTGCTGGCTATCAACTCCATCTATTCCTCTTAATATCTTGTATACCTCTATCATATCTCCTCTCATCCTCCTTCTCTCCAAAGAGTAAAGCCCTAGTTCCCTTAATCTCTGATCATAATGCATACTCTCTAAACCAGGCAGCATCCTGGTAAATCTCCTCTGCACCCTTTCCAATGCCTCCACATCCTTCCTATAGTGAGGCGACCAGAACTGGACACAGTACTCCAAGTCTGGCCTAACCAGAGTTTTATACAGCTGCATCATTACCTCGCGACTCTTAAACTCTATCTCTTGACTTATGAAAGCTAGCACACCATAAGGCAACTTTCAGGGATCTGTGGACATTTACCCCCACATCCCTCTGCTCCTCCACACTACCAAGTATCCTGCCATTTACTTAGTACTCTGCCGTGGAGTTTGTCCTTCCAAAGTATACCATCTCACATTTCTCCGGGTTGAACTCCATCTGCCACTTCTCAGCCCACTGCTGCATCTTACCAATGTCTTTCTGCAATCTTCAACAATCCTCTACACTATCCACAACAACATTGACCTTTGTGTCATCTGCAAACTCGCCAACCCGCCCTTCTACCCCCACATCCAGGTCGTTAATAAAAATCACGAAAAGTAGAGGTCCCAGAACCGATCCTTATGCGACAGCACTAGTCACAACCCTCCAATCCAAATGTATTCCCTCCACCACGACCCTCTGCTTTCTGCAGGCAAGCCAATTCTGAATCCTCCTGGCCAAACTTCCCTAAATCCCATGCCTTCTGACTTTCTGAATAAGCCTACTATGTGGAACCTTGTCAAATGACTTACTAAAATCCATACAGATCACATCCACTACACTATCCTCATCTATATGCCTGGTCACCTCCTCAAAGAACTCTATCAGGCTTGTTCGACACGATCTGCCCTTCACAAAGCCATGCTGACTGTCCCTGATCAGACCATGGTTCTTTAAATGCCTATAGATCCTATCTCTAAGAATCTTTTCCAACAGCTTTCCCACCACAGACGTAAGGCTCACTGGACTATAATTACCCAGACTATCCCTACTACCTTTTTTGAACAAGGGGACAACATTCGCCTCCCTCCAATCCTCCGGTACCATTCCCATGGACAACCAGGACATAAAGATCCTAGCCTGAGGCTCAGAAATCTCTTCCCTCACCTCATGGAGCAGCCTGGGGAATATTCCGTCAGGCCCCGGGGACTTATCTGTCCTAATGTATTTTAACAACTCCAACACCTCCTCTCCCTTAATATCAACATGCTCCAGATCATCAACCTCACTCATATTGTCCTCATTGTCATCAAGTTCCCTCTCATTGGTGGATACTGAAGAGAAGTATTCATTGAGGACCTCGCTCACTTCCACAGCCTCCAGGCACATCTTCCCACCTTTATCTCTCATCGGTTCTACTTTCACTCCTGTCATCCTTTTGTTCTTCACATAATTGAAGAATGCCTAGGGTTTTTTTTTACCCTACTCGCCAAGGCCTTCTCATGCCCCCTTCTTGTTCTCCTCAGCCCCTTCTTAAGCTCCTTTCTTGCTACCCTATATTCCTCAATAGACCCATCTGATCCCTCCTTCCTAAACCTCATGTATGCTGCCTTCTTCCACCTGAGTAGATTTTCCACTTCACTTGTCACCCATGGTTCCTTCATCCTACCATCCTTTATATTCCTCACCGGGACAAATTTATCCCTAACATCCCGCAAGAGATCCCCAAACATCAACCACATGTCCATAATACATTTCCCTGCAAAAACATCATCCCAATTCACACCCGCAAGTTCTAGCCTTATAGCCTCATAATTTGCCCTTCCCCAATTAAAAATTTTCCTGTCCTCTGATTCTATCCGTTTCCATGATAATGCTAAAGGCCAGGGAGCGGTGGTCACTGTCCCCCAGATGCTCACCCACTGAGAGATCTGTGACCTGACCCGGTTTGTTACCTAATACTAGATCTAGTATGGCATTCCCCCTAGTCGGCCTGTCAACATACTGTGACAGGAATCCTTCCGGGACATACTTAACAAACTCTGCCCCATCTAAACCATTGGAATTATTCAGGTGCCAATCAGTATTAGAGAAGTCAAAAGTCACCCATGATAACAACCGATACTTTGCACTTTTCCAAAATCTGCTTCCCAATCTGGTCCTCGGTATCTCTGCTACTACCAGGGGGCCGAAAGAATACTCCCAATAGTGTAACTGCTCCCTTCATGTTCCTGACTTCCACCCATACTGACTCAAAAAAGGATCCTGCTACATTACCCACCATTTCTGTAGCTGTAATAGTATCCCTGACCAGTAATGCCACCCCTCCTCCCCTTCCCCCCCACCATCCCTTTTAAAGCACTGAAATCCAGGAATATTGGGAATCCATTCCTGCACTGGTGCCAGCTAAGTCTCTGTAATGGCCACTACATCATAATTTCATGTATGTATCCAAGCTCTCAATTCATCAACTTTGTTCCTGATGCTTCTTGCATTGAAGTACACGCACTTTAGCCCTTCTACCTTACTACCTTTACACCCTTTATTCTGCTTCTCTTTCCTCAAAGCCTCTTTATATGTTAGATCTGGCTTTACTCCATGCACTTCTTCCACTGCTCTATCACTCCGGGTCCCATCCCCCTTGCAAGTTAGTTTAAACCCTCCCGAGCCATGCTAGCAAACCTACCTGCAAGGATATTGATCCCTCTCGAGTTCAGGTGCAACCCATCCAATCTGTACAGGTCCCATCTTCCCCAGAAGAGATCCCAATGATCCAAAAATCTAAAACCCTGCTCCCTGCACGAACTCCTCAGCTACGCATTCAACTGCCATCTCCTCCAATTCTTACCATCACCATCACGTAGCACTGGCAGGAATCCTGAGAACTCCACCCTTGAGGTCCTGTTCTTCAGTCTTCTGCCTACTTCCCGAAACTCACACTTCAGGACCTCATCCCCCGTCCTGTCTATGTCGTTGCTACCAACATGTATCATGACTTCTGGTTGCTTTCCCTCTCGTACCAGGATGTCGTGCACCCGGTCAGAGACATCCCGGACCCTGGCACCCGGGAGGCAACAAACCATGCAGGTGTCCTTCTCACGTCCACAAAATCTCCTGTCTGCTCCGCTGACTATAGAGTCTCCAATGACGACAGCTCTCCTCTTCTCCGTCCCACCCTTCTGCACCACAGGGTCAGACTCAGTGCCGGAGGCCCTGCCACCGTGGCTCATACCCGGTCCGTTGTCCCCGCCAACAGTAACCAGGACAGTATACTTATTATTCAGGGGAATGGCTACAGGGGTGTTCTGCACTACCTGTCTACTCACCTTCGCTTTCCCCCCTCTGACTGTCACCCAAAGACCTGCTTCCAGCAGCCTAGGTGTGACTACCTCCCTGTAGCTCTCATCTATGACTGCCTCATTCTCCCTTGAGTTAAAGGTCATCTAGCTGCTGCTCCAGATTCCTTATACGGCCTTCCATATCACCCAGCTGCATGCACTTCTGGCAGATGTGACGCTGCGGAAGAGGGGAGTTCCCCCAAGATTGCCACATCTCACATGAGAGGCACATCACCGTCTCAGGAGGCATTGTAAAGCCTAACTGGGAGCAAGCTCGTCCTCCGCCTCTTCTCGTCGATGCCTCTCCAGTCAAAGCCTCAAAGCTCCACTCCTTCACTGGCCCACTCACTCACTGGCCACTTCACTTGAGCTACCCCTCTATTTATTTGTTTGAGCTTTTCAAACGGCTTGGTCACCTGACCTCGACTGCCCAATCAGCTGCTTTCTGCTGAGTCTGAGCTATTCAAATCTTGATTGACTTGATCAACTGCCGAATCTGCCAGAATCTCTCGAGTCAAAGCCTCAAAGCTCCACTCCTTCACTCGCCACTTTCCACTTTCCACTAATAGATCTACCAGGACAGCTCTGTTTGTGGACCTTTGATTGGAGATCATTAAAGGAGCCTAATGTTTTCCTCTGACCACTGTTAAAGGCCCAGTCCAACTACATCAGCTTTTATGGCTTGTTATTATTTACGGGTCCACTGAGGGGCTATTGATGAAGTGGTAATAATGCTTTTGAAAGGAGCAGTAGTGATGATCAACTTGGGGACAATACAAGATGATAATCAATGCCTCCTTGCCCATGTTACTTTTTATGCTAAGATGTGTCATAACAACTAGAGTTGCTGCTGAGGTTGTGCAGGGCTAGATCCTTCTGTCTACACACCATTGCGTTGCTCTGTTGGTGGGTTGGAAATTCCTGAAGCTGCTGAAGGAGAGCCTGGGATATTGGGTGGAAGGTTTGAGCTTATGCACAAGACTCAATTCAAGTTGTACTTGACCAGCTTAGGGATAGATCGCCAGATTCACATGTCCTCAGACTGTAAAGGTAGCAGGAGGGTATAATGATGAAAGGGAACACCACCTCATCTCTGAGGAGCTAGATTACAGCCTTCAGACTGAGCATGAGTTCAATATTTTCAGAGGAAAAACATTTTCTAATTTTATTTATTTAGAGATACAAGGTGGAACAGGTTCTCCTGGTCCAATGAGCCGTGTCACCCAGCAATCCACTTCGAGCGACAGAGGATGAGAGGTGACCTGATAGAGGTGTATAAGATGATGAGGGGCATTGATCGTATGGATAGTCAGGGCTTTTTCCCAGGGCTGAAATGGTTGCCACAAGAGGACAAAGGTTTAAGGTGCTGGGGAGTAGGAACAGAGGAAATGTCAGGGGTAGGTTTTTTACTCAGAGAGTGGTGAGTGCCTGGAATGGACTGCTGGCAACGGTGGTGGAGGCAGATACGATAGGGTCTTTTAAGAGACTTTTGGATAGGTACATGGAGCTTAGAAAAATAGACAGCTATGGAGAAATCTAGTAATTTCTAAGGTATGGACATATTCGGCACAACCTTGTGGGCCGAAGGGCCTGTATTGTGTTGTAGGTTTTCTATGTTTCTACATTTCATTGAATGGTTTAGTTCTTCTCCTATGTCATACAGTTTTATGATCCCCACTATCTTGGGTCACGCCCTCTCCTCGCTGCAACATCTGGCAGGACATCTCACACTACCAGATTCAGTTGTACTCTCCTACAACCATCATGCTCTTGAACCAACCTTCACAGCCCTAACTTTCCTTCAGCAACAGATACCATGGAGCACCTCATGTACTATCATGGACTTATTTCTGATTGCATTTTTAACCTTATTTCTTTACTTAATTATTTTGTTTAATTTATATTCCCCATTGTCAGAATCCATATGTCTATGCTGCTGCTGCAAATTTTTTCCATTCTCGCTGTACCTCACTATACTCATTGCACATGATTACTGCAGGTAATGCCTGTCTATCGCTCTCAGACACAAATGAAATCAGGATACTGAGCCCTACTTTTTTTGGAATGGACTTTAAAGCACGTTTGCTAGTTTAATAGTACCAGAATGTACAGTTGCTGATAACCTGCTTGAAACCAAAAGTTTAGTGGCTGTGATTAAACTGCAGATGTTTTCAAACAGTGTGTGTCTACTTGAGGGAACAGATGCAGCTTCATCGCATCTGAAAGACAACAGCTGCTGGCAGGGTAATATCTTGAGAGTGGAGTCCACACTTCTCTGCCTGTCTGGGGTCTGTAACAAATTGGAATTCCTGGTCCTGAAGATTGGATGAGGAAAAGTAAGGCTTGGTCAGCTACTTTGTTTGCATGTTTCCAAAATTAATTGTTTTCTTGGTCTAATAATTAGTTTAGCTTTTATATATTTTAATTACTTTCATTTTCTCATTGGTTAAAAGAAATGCTAGTTCTTTTCAGCAACAAACAACTTACTGGAGGAAATCAAATATACAAAACATAAGGTATGACAAGAAAGTGTCATTTGCTTTTTCAGTTCATTACATTACGAGAACAGGAAAGTTTTTAACTGGGAAAGGGCAAATTATGAGGCTATAAGGCTAGAACTTGCGGGTGTGAATTGGGATGATGTTTTTGCAGGGAAATGTACTATGGACATGCGGTCGATGTTTAGGGATCTCTTGCAGGATGTTAGGGATAAATTTATCCTGGTGAGGAAAATAATGAATGGTAGGGTGAAGGAACCATGGGTGACATAAGTCAGGTGGAAGAAAGCAGCATACACGAGGTTTAGGAAGCAAGGATCAGATGGGTCTATTGAGGAATATAGGATAGCAAGAAAGGAGCTTAAGAAGGGGCTGAGGAGAGCAAGAACGGGACATGAGAAGGCCTTGGCAAGTAGGGTAAAGGAAAACCCCAAGGCATTCTTCAATTATGTGAAGAACAAAAGGACGACAGGAGTGAAGATAGGACCAATTAGAAATAAAGGTGGGAAGATGTGCCTGGAGGCTGTGGAAGTGAGAGAGGTCCTCAATGAATACTTCTCTTCGGTATTCAGCAATGAGAGGGAACTTGATGACGGTGAGGAAAATATGAGTGAGGTTGTTGATCTGGAGCATGTTGATATTAAGGGAGAGGAGGTGTTGGAGTTGTTAAAATACATTAGGACAGATAAGTCCCCGGGGCCTGACGGAATATTCCCCAGGCTGCTCCATGAGGTGAGGGAAGAGATTGCTGAGCCTCAGGCTAGGATCTTTATGTCCTGGTTGTCCAAGGGAATGGTACCGGAGGACTGGAGGGAAGCAAATGTTGTCCCCTTGTTCAAAAAAGGTAGTAGGGATAGTCCGGGTAATTATAGACCAGTGAGCCTTACGTCTATGGTGGGAAAGCTGCTGGAAAAGATTCTTAGAGATAGGATCTGTGGGCATTTAGATAACCATGGTCTGATCAGGGACAGTCAGCATGGCTTTGTGAAGGGCAGATCGTGTCTAACAAGTCTGATAGAGTTCTTTGAGGAGGTGACCAGGCATATAGATGAGGGCAGTGCAGTGGATGTGATCTACATGGATTTTAGTAAGGCATTTGACAAGGTTCCACACGGTAGGCTTATTCAGAAAGTCAGAAGGCATGGGATCCAGGAAAGTTTGGCCAGGTGGATTCAGAATTGGCTTGCCTGCAGAAAGCAGAGGGTCGTGGTGGAGGCAGTACATTAGATTGGAAGGTTGTGACTAATGGTGTCGCACAAGGATCGGTTCTGGGACCTCTACTTTTCGTGATTTTTGTTGACGACCTGGATGTGGGGGTGGAAGGGTAGGTTGGCAAGTTTGCAGACAACACAAAGGTTGGTGGTGTTGTGGATAGTGTAGAGGATTGTCAAAGATTGCAGAGAGACATTGATAGGATGCAGAAGTGGGCTGAGAAGTGGTAGATGGAGTTCAACCCGGAGAAGTGTGAGGTGGTACACTTTGGAAGGACAAACTCCACGGCAGAGTACAAAGTAAATGGCAGGATACTTGGTAGTGTGGAGGAGCAGAGGGATGTGGGGGTACATGTCCACAGATCCCTGAAAGTTGCCTCACAGGTAGATAGGGTAGTTAAGAAAGCTTATGGATTGTTAGCTTTCATAAGTCGAGGGATAGAGTTCAAGAGTTGTGAGGTAATGATGCAGCTGTATAAAACTCTGGTGAGGTCACACTTGGAGTACTGTGTCCAGTTCTGGTCACCTCACTATAGGAAGGATGTGGAGGCATTGGAAAGGGTACAGAGGAGATTTACCAGGATGCTGTCTGGTTTAGAGAGTATGGATTATGATCAGAGATTAAGGGAGCTCGGGCTTTACTCTTCGGAGAGAAGGAGGATGAGAGGAGACATGATAGAGGTATACAAGATATTAAGGGGAATAGATAGAGTGGACACACAGTGCCTCTTCCCCAGGGCACCACTGTTCAGTACAAGAGGCCATGGCTTTAAGGTAAGGGGTGGGAAGTTCAAGGGGGATATTAGAGGAAGGATTTTTACTCAGAGAATGGTTGGTGTGTGGAATGCACTGCCTGGGTCAGTGGTGGAGGTAGGTACACGAGTGAAATTTAAGACACTACTAGACAGGTATATGGAGGAATTTAAGGTGGGGGTTATATGGGAGGCAGGGTTTAAGGGTCAGCACAACATTGTGGGCCGAAGGGCCTGTACTGTGCTATACTATTCTATTCTATACTATCTATACAATCACATGAGAAGGACTTCATTTTTGACAGCTTGAGAAACAGTATTGAATCAGTGACAGAGCCTCAAAAATTAAACAAATTAACCGTAATATTAGAAATAACTGCAACAAAAGCGACAAATTCTCAGTTCCAACCAGAATCTTCCAAAGTTTTCTCATCATATTACCCATTCCTACAGATTGGAAAACGTTGCACTATTTAGGAAAGATGAAGGGAAACTGGATAATTCTCATTCGTTTATTCTGAAATCTGTTATTCGGAAATACAAGAGTCATCTGTTTAAGATGGAGTTATTCAAAATGTTGAAATGGTTGAACTGAATAGTTTTATATAAAGAATCTCTGGGAATTTGTTTGGAAATGATTACAGCAGTGGGCACAAAGTTTATAGATATTATTCAAATACTCTCAAGTACCTAATAACACTGGACAACATAGATTTTGCTTCCTGAATATTTTTGGGTGCACCTTATGGATTTTGGGCTGCTGATCATGAAAATCACCATTGAATTTCACTATATACACTATTTTTTTAAAAAATCACCTACATTTGTTATTTCAATCCATAATTCAAGTCAGAATAACTGATGCCAAGATTAAGGAAGGTGTTTTTGTTGGTCCACAAATCAGTACAGGCAATTCGAAGAACTTCTGGTGGGACTGGAGAAATTTGCATGGAAAGTATTCGACAATGTTGAAAATTTTCATGGCAACTACAGAGCAGCAAACTACATGCAGCTGGTTGACCACATGCTTCAAGCATACAAAAGGTTTCACCAGGCCATTGTAGTCATGGAGGAAATGGTATCAGGGCAGCCGGAATCCATCAGTGCTGGCTGATTATTGTTGGACACTTAAGCGAGAAGCTTCAGGCACTGAGTACAAATGTAAATCATCAACAAAACATTTTTAGCATAGTTGAAGTATTGTAAAGTGTCAGCACCAATATGCAATTAAATGCATTACTTTCAATAAAAGTTAATTTCTTGTTTCGCCAAATTCCTACATGATACAAATAGTCTAAAATTATATGTGTTCAGCTTCAAGCGGCTTATCATAAACAGAAAAAAATCTGAGGAAAATATTTGTTGCCCAGTGGTATTGGCTGAGCAAAGGGAAATAGAAGTAGGTAAAATGAGCTGGTATTGAAATTCATCTTTCTGTCACCTTCTATTCTCGAAATAGTTTCCACACTCACTGTTTCATGGTGGTATGTGCATCAGCTGACCACATTGACCACGGGCTATTCCTCATTGTGTTTACTTCAACCCACTCCCTAGATAATGTGTCTTGCTGAAGAAGTCTCAGATGGGACAAAATATCTGCATTGGCCAAGCTTTAGGAAAGCCAGACTGTAGAAAAAACACAAATTGCCCGCCTGTTGTTGATGACTGAAGTTCAGCATTGGCTGATGGACACTCAATATGGCCATTGAGAATGTTTGCTATTGTATGACATAGCAATTGTTCACCAAATACACTGAAGATAACCAGCAGTGGGCCAAAGAAATAGTTCTGAAGAAAGGCTATCATAGAATATAGAACATAAAACAGTACAACAAAGTATGGGCCCTTCAATCCACAATGTTTTGCTGACCTGTGTAAACCTAATCCACAATCAATCTAATCCTTCTCCCCTACACAGTCCATAGGCTTCCATTTTCTTACATCCATGTCACTATCTAAGAGTCTTTGAAACGTCCCTAGTGTATCAGCCTCTACCACCACCCTTGGCAGTCCAATCCAGGGACCCATCACTCTATGCAAAAAACCTAGCTCTGACACCTCTCCTAAACATTTTTCCACTTACCTTCAATGGATGTCCTCTGGTATTGGCCATTGTTGCCCTGGGAAAAAGGTGCAGCCTCTCCACTCTCTCCATGTATTTCATAATCTTACACACCTCTCATCCTCTATCACTCCAAAGAGAAAAGCCCTAGCTCATTCAGCCTTTCATCGCAATGTGTGTTCTCTAAAACAGGCAGCATCCTGGTAAATCTTCTCTCTGCCCTTTCCAAAGCTTCCACATCCTTCCTGTGATGAACCTTGTCAAATGCCTTACAAAAGTCCATATACTTCACATCCATCATTCTATTTTCATCAACATATTTTATCATCTCCTTGCAAAAATTTAATTAGGCTCGCGAGGCATGATGCGTTCCTCACATATCCATACTGAATATCCCTAATAAGACCATGATTTTCCAAATACTCCTAAGTCCTGTCCCGAAGAGTCCTCTTTAATAGTTTAACCACCACCGACATCAGATTAATTTCTCTATAATTCTCAGGTTTATCCCTATTACCTTCCTTGAGCAATGGGATATTTGCCATCCATCAATCCTCTGACACCACTCCTGTAGCCAGGGCGTACACAATGATCATTGTCAATGGCATAGCAATCTCTTCCCTTACTTCCCACAGTAACCTCTGGTACATCCATTCCAGTCCCAGGGAATTATCTATCCTAAGGTTTTTTTGAATCTGAAACATTAACTGTTTCTCTCTCCACAAATGCTACCTGATTTGTTAAGGATTTCCAGCAATTTGTTTTTATAATAGAATGCTTGTAAATGTCAAAAAAGTCCTAGTAGTTCACACCTGAAATACAGTAACAGAAAGAGAAATTGTGGAAGTGACAACTTAATATCTGAAAGGGAGCTCTATGTACTACAGATTTACCAACTAACAGCTGGAATTCTGAGATTATACAATGACAGGTTACACAAATACATTATATTTTTCAACTTTCTTTCCTTAGAGAAATGGTACTGGGGCTAAAGCTGTGATATCATTATCTAAAAATGTTGAAAGGGACAGATTGTATAACCACAAGCAAGTTCACCTGACTTCAGAGCTGCTAATTATTAGAAAATGTTCAAAAAAACAGCACCAGCATTTAGAGAGACACACAGTATTCAAGGATAAACAAATGGATTTGCTAAGAATTGTATTTGATCAATGGCTGATTTTATTTTTGAGATGAAAACAGTGAGGACAACATATTTGATTAATTTAACAAAGAGTTTTACAAAATTTCTTGAGGTAAATCAATCAGGAAAGTGAAGGCCATTGAATCCAAAGGAAATTAATGAGCTGGATTAAAGAGAAAAAGGAGATAAATTTCACATCAATGACCAGTCAGAATTGACAAAGAGTCTTTGACCAAAGTTGCTTATTTTGTTTTTCTTACCACAAAGTCTGACCTACGAGTACTTCCAGCATTTTCTGCTTTTATACCATAGTTACATCTTTCCAAAGAAGAAAGCTGGAAAGCTCAGCCATTTAATTGGAGACAAATCCAGTTCTATAATCTCACCACCAGTAGGATTCTTTTTAATGATGCAAAACATTTCTGTCTGCAGTTCAGCAGTGAGGGAATTGTATTGAAACCTTGAAGGAGTCCTGTGAATTAAATACAGACAGCTATTTTTGAATGGTGACATGTGATGTTATGGACACTGTGTGAAAATGCTTCCCAGATTTATTCTGCAGCAGCCACTGGGGCTTCAAAGCGAGAGTTATTTGAAATGGACAAAACAAGCTGAAATAAAGCAGAATTCCTGCACAGCAGAACAAGCTCACCTTGACTTTCCAAGAGCTCATCCTTATGATTCTTTTCATACTTTTACATTATGTCCTATAAGTGGGAGGATAAACAGTTGGTAATCGTAATCTATATAGGGACCAATGACATAGATAGGAAGAGTGAACAGCTTCTGCATAGGGAATTCAGTGAGTTAGGTGTTAACTTATAGGACAGGACCTATAGGGTTGTGATCTCAGGATTGCTACCTGTCCCACATGTTAGTAGGCCAGAAGTAGGAAGATCAAACACTTACAGTTTAACATGTGGCTAACGAATTGGTGTAGGAGGGAGGGCATCAGATTCTGGCTTATTGGGCTCTCTTTCAGGGCAGATGGGATCTGTAGAGAAGATACAGTTTGCACCTGTTCTGGAGGGGGACTACTATCCTACTGGGAAAGTTTGTCACTGCTGCTTGACTGGGGGGGGGGCGGGTGCGAGGGGTAGTTTATACTAGGGGGTTGGGAAACAGGGTGCCAGAACAGATAATGGAGAGGTTGTGGACATAGATCTTGTTATAGTTCTTGCTAAGACTTCAAAGTCAGGAATCAAAAGGTTGAGCATGGTGCAACTAATGTCCAAAGCTGCGTATATTTCAATGCAAAAAGTATCATAGGAAAAGCAGATGAGCTCAGGGCATGGATCAACACATGGAGTTATGATATTGTAGCCATTAGTTGCAGGAGAGCCAGGACTGGCAGCTCAGTATTTTGGGGTTCTGTTGTTTTAGATGCAACAAAATGGGAGGGATTAAAGGAGGAGGGGTTGCCTTACTTGTCAGCGAAAATGTCAAGGTAGTGCTCAGCCAGGACTGAATGGAGAACTCATGTAGTGAGGCGTTATGGGTGGAACTGAGGAATAAGAAAGGTATTACCACGTTAATGGGGTTATATTATATGCCACCCAGCAGTCTGTGGGACTTAGAGGAACAAATGTGTAGAGAGATCGAAGACTGTAGCAAGAAACATAAAGTTGTTATAGTAGGTGATCAGAACTTTCCACATATTGACTGGGAGTCACATACTGTAAAAGGACTAGATGGAATAGAGTTCGTCAAATGTGTTCAGGAAGGTTTTCTTAATCAGTACGTGGAAGTCCCAACAAGAGAGTGTGTGGATATTTGATCTGCTATTAGGGAATGAGACAGGGCACATGACAGAAGTTTGTGCAGGGGCACACTTTACATCTAGTGATCACAATGGCATTATTTTCAGACTAAATATACAAAAATATAGGTCTGATCCTTGGGTTGAGATTCTAAATTGGAGAAAGGCCAATTTCAATGGTATCAGATATGATCTGGCAAGTGTGGATTTGAGACAGGCTGTTTTTAGACAAGTGTACATTTGGTAAGTGGGAGGACTTCAAAAGTGACATTTTTGAGAGTACAAAGCTTGTATGTGCCTGTCAAAATAAAATGTAAAAATAAAAGATTTAGGAAACCCTGGTTTACAAGAGATATGAAAGCCCTTTAAGAAAAAAAAGGAACAATTAGGAAAGAAATCAGCAGGGCTAAAAGAAGTTATGATGTTGCCCTAGAAGACAAGGTAAAGGAAAATCCCTAAGAGATTCTACAGAAATGTTAAAAGCAAAAGAATTGCAAGTTGGTTCTCTGGAAGATCAGAATGGTAATTCATGAGTAGAACCAAAAGAGATGGAAAGGTTTTAAACAGATTTCTTTTGCATCTGTATTTACTCAGGAGACAGACACAGTGTCTACAGAAGTGAGACAAAGCAGCATCCACTTCATGGACCCTATAAAGAGGAGGAGGTGTTTGCTATCTTGAGGCAAATTAGGATGGATAATTAGGGTCTGACAGATATTCCTTTGGACCCTATGGGAGGCAAGTGCAGAAATTGCAGGGGCCCTAGCACAGATATTAATGTTGTTCTGCTGTTTAAAAAGGCTCTAAATATAAACCAGGAAAATATAGGCTGGTAAAGCCTGACATCAATAGAGGGAAAGTTATTGGAAGCTATTCTAAGGGACCGGATATATGAGCATTTGGATAGACATGGAATGATTAGGGACAGTTCGCATAGCTCTGTGATTAGTAGGTTGTGTCTAACTAACCTTATGAAGTTTTTCAAGGACGTTACAAGAAAGGTTGATGAAGGCAAAGCAGTGAATGGTGTCTACATTGACTTTAGCAAGGTATTTGACCAAGGTCCTGCATGGGAGGCTGGTCAAGATGGTTCAGCCACTCAGCCATAAATTGGATTAGACATTGGCTTTGTAGGAGAAGCCAGAGAATTGTAGTAGATGGTTGCCTTGCTCTCTGGAGGCCTGTGACTAGTGAAGTGCCACAGGGACTGGTGCTGGGTCTAATGTTGTTTGTCATCTGTATCAATGATCTGGACAATAATATGGTTAACTGGATCACGAAATCTGGGGATGACACCAAGATTGGGGGTGTAGTGGACAGCGAGGAAGACTATCAGAGCTTGCAGAGGGATCTGGACTAGTCAGAAAATGGGCTGAAAAATAGCAGTTGGAATTTAATGCAGACCAGTGCAAGGTGCTGCACAGTGCAGGTCGATGGGAGTAGGCAGTTTAAATTTTTCGGCATGGACTAGATGGGCCAAAGGGGCTGTTCCTGTGCTGTACTTTTCTATGTCTATTCAATTGAGAGAAAGTTGAAGCCCATCAATGCACCATATGTTGGGCAGTGGATTCTTCACTCCATTCTCTCTCAGGTCCTGGTTTTCCCCAGGCCAAACTAAGCATGACAGTTCACTGGGAGGGCTGTTTGAAAGAAATAGGTTCTTGATTAGCCAGGGCATCAAAGGGTACGGGGAGAAGGCAGGGGAGTGGGGATGACTGGAAGAATTGGATCAGCCCATGATTGAATAGCGGAGCAGACTCGATGGGCCAAATGGCTTACTTCTGCTCCTACATCTTATGGTGTTAAATACCTCCATACCCCACAGACAGGAGAGGCAGCGAATAAAGGTAAACCCTGACTTTTCCACAAGCTCAGTGAACTTACCATGGGCCTTCATATCTGTCCTTCATCAATCATACTCATACTTCTGTTTGCTTCCTGCACTAAAACTAGACGATAAACTTTGAAGGTGAAAGGAGAAAAATTTAAAGGGGTCTTGAGGGGCTAGTTTTTCCACACAGAAGAGTGGTGGAGAAGTGGAACGAGACTTCAGACGATGTGGTAGAGGCAGGCACGATTACAACATCTATTACACTGGGCAAATACTGGGTTTAGAGATATTGGCCAAACACAGACAAATGGGATAAGCTTAGGTAGGCTAAGCTTACCAAAGCTTATCCCATGTCTGAACTTCTCCCTCAGACATAAGCAACCTCGAGACACATAAGGAAGAGAGCTTGCCGTAATTCATGAGAAAAGCTGCAGTAACAGTCTGAGGTGTACGGATTTCTGCTGGCACGAGAAAACCATCCACTGGTGAGGGTGAGGGAAAACAGGGGCATCCTTGAGAAAGGATACCCATGCCATGAACCTTAAACTGGTGGGCACCACAGAATCATAAGAAACCAATGAGTTTTTCCACAGCAATAGACTTCACTATTATAATTTCCAGTCTGAAGATGTAACAATCATAGGGAAAGCTGGCCTGAGAAAGTGTTGGTTCCCGCAAGCAGTTCCTATTGATTCACAGCAGGAAACTAATATTCCAGTGCAAGGTGTCACACATCTTGTTTCAGGCTTTGTGCTTTTTCAGTTCTAAAGAATGTGGAAACTAAATGTTATGTATAGATATTTATTCTGTTTTTTAAGCTATTGTGTTCTTTATCTTTTGTGTTTTTGTGCTATATTGGATCTAGAATAACAATTATTTGATTTCCCTTTATACTCGTGTATAGGAAATAACATTAAACAATATAGATTGTTGAATGAATTTGAAAGCCCTTCTGATCAAGTGACATTTCACTGAATGGCTAGTTTTAACTTTAGTGTTATGAGTGACCTGAAAAGGCTGAAGAAGATTCTTTGATTTCATGGAGAGCTGCAAAATAGATGCTTTTTTCACAGTACACGATCAAATTGCAGCTCTGCTCACATTTAACACTGAGGGAATCTGCACCACAGCAGAGACAATAATGAACTTTCAGAATGACCAAGTTGTAAAATACAGCAATGTGAGGTGCTGTAATATACAAGCAGGTCATATTCTCCATAGAAAATAATTGGCTTGATTGGACATAGGTTAAGAAGGATCTGGAATGGATCCACTAATCACTAAATAGTGACTCATGTTAACAAAACTCTAAATTAAATAGCTGTGGTTCACTTGAAGAGAGGTCTGAAGAAGCAGTAGCACATTAGCAGAGATTGTGTAGAGATGGGGTGATATCACAAAATGGCTAAGGAACTTTCACATGTAGACCTGAAGTACAGTGCACTAATATTGTTAATTACTACTGACTTTATGCAGGAAGCAGAAACTTAAACTAATAATTTAAAACAAGTTACTATACAAACCTGGGAAAATTAAAGCATGAGACAGGGAAAATAATTTTAAACAATTAAGTAAGCATATTAGACCATAAGACATAGGAATTAGCCCATTCAGCCCATCATGTCTCCATCATTTCATTATGGCTGATTTATTATCCCTCTCAACCCCATTCCTCTTCCTTCTCCCGGAAACATTTGATGCCCTTACTAATCAAGAATCTATCAATCTTCACTTTAAATATAGCACTAACATAGCCTCCACACATCTTTGGCAATGAATTCCACAGATTCACCACCCTCTGGCTAAAAAAATACCTCCCTCATCTCTGTTCTAAAGGTACATTTCTTAGGCTGTGCTCTCTGGTCCAAGTCCCACCACTATAGGAAACATCCTCTCCACATCCACTATCAAGGATTTTCAATATTCGGTAGGCTTCAATGAGATCCCCCTCGTGCTTCTAAACTCCAGGTCCAGGGCCAGAGCCAACAAATGCTTCTCATACACTAACCCTTTCATTCCTGGAATCATTCTCATGAACCTCCTCTGGCTCCTCTCCAATGCCAGCACATCCTTTCTTAGATAAGGGGCCCAAAACTGTTCATAGCATTGAAGTGCAGTCTGACCTATGCATTATAAGGCCTCAGCATTACATTTTTGCTCTTATATTCTAGTCCTCTCAAAATGATGCTAACATTGCATTTGCCTTCCCTACCATTAACTCAGTCTGCAGTTAATCTTTAGGGAATCCTGTGTGATTACTCCCTAGTCCCTTTGCACCGATGGTTTCTGATTTTCTCCATTTAGAAAATAGTTCACACCTTCATTCCTTTACGAAGTGCATGATCATATACTTTCATACACCGTATTCCTCCTATCATTTCTCTTCTCCTTATCTAAGTCCTTCTGCAGACTACCTGCCCCTCCACCTATCTTCCTACTGTCCACAAACTGGGCCACAAAACCATCGCTTTTGTCATCCAAATCATTGTCATATAACTTGAAAAGAAATGGTCCCAACACAGGCAGCCAATCAGAAAAAGCCCCCTTTATCCCCACTCTTTGCCTCCTGCCAGTCAGCCAATCCTCTATCCATACTGGTATCTTTCCTCTAATACCACGGGCTCTTATCTTGTTAAGCGTACGTCACCTTGTCAATGGTCTTCTGAAAATCCAAATAAACAACATCCACTGACTTTCCTTTGTCTGTCCTGCCTGTTACTACTTCAAATATTCCAACAGATTTGGCAGGTAAGATTTCCCTTTAAGAAAACCATGCCGCTATTGGCCTATTTTATCATATGGCCCAAGTACTCCAAAACCTCAGACGTAACAATGGGCTACAAAATCTTTCCATCCACTGAAGTCAGGCTAACCAGCCTGTAAATTTCTTTATTCTGCCTCCCACCCTTCTTAAACAGTGGAGTGACAATGCAATCTTCTAGTCCTCTGGAGCAGTGGTCCCCAAGCTCTGGACCGTGGACCGATACCGGGCCGCGAAGCATGCAGGACTGCAGTGGTAGCCAGAGCGCACCCAGCACATCTTTAAGAAAAAAAGCCGAAATAAAAAAGCTAATTAGTTAGGTGCCGCCCAGAAGCCAGTCTTCATTAGAGGAACTGAGGTGGAGAGGGTCAACAACTTAAAATTCTTCAGCATTAAGGATCGACGTTTCTCTCTCTGAAAAGTGTCAGAGGATCTGTCTTGGGACCAGCACGTAACTGTCATTGGAAAGAAAGCATGGCAGCGCCTATACTTTATTAGAAGTTTGTGTAGATTCAACATGTCACCTCGATTCTGACAGCCCTGTCTTTTCAGCCTGTCTGGGCTGGCGTTTAAATTGACCAAACAATGGAACAGCGCCCTGGAAAGAGGAGTGAACATCACGTAGAGCAAGTGAAATCGGCAATCACCTCTGATCTGGGCTGACATTTATGTGCTGGGCGGCACCTAATTATTTAGCTTGTTTATTTCGGCTTTTTTCTTAAAGATGTGCTGGGTGCGCTCTAGCTACCGCTGCACCCCTGCATGCTTCGTGGTCCAGTATTGGTCTGCGGCCCAGAGGTTGGGGACCACTGCAGAGCAATTCCAGAATGTAGTTAATTCCTGAAATATCACTACTAATGCCGCCACAATCTCTTCAGCTACCTCTTTCAGAACCCTGGGTGCAGACCATCTGGTCCAGGTGTCTTACCTAACTACAGACCTTCCAAGTTCCCAAGCATCTTCTCCTTAGTAACAGCATCTGCCGTAACTTTTGTCCAACAATCTCGAATTTCTGTAAAGTTGCTGGTGCCTTCCACAGTAAGGAAGACACAAAACACTAAGTTCATCCGCCATTCATTTGTCCCCATTACTACCTCACCAGTGTAATTTTTCAGCTATGTATTATCCACTCTCACCTCTCTTCTACTCTTTATATATCTGAAAAAAAATTTGCCATCCTCTTTTATATTATTGGCTAGCTTACCTTTCATATTTCTTCTTTTCTCTCATTGCTTTTTTAGATGCCTTCTGGTGGTATTTGAAAGCTTTGCAACCTTCTAATTTCCCTTTTGCTTTTATGCTAACTTTGACTTCCCTTGTCAGTCACAGTTGCCTCATCTTCCCTTTGGAATACTACTACTTCTTTGGGATGTATCTACTCTGCGCCTTCCAAATTGTTCCCAGAATCTCCAGCCATTGCTGTTTTACCGTCATCCCTGCGACTGTCCCCCTCCCAATCAACTTTGGCCAGGTCCTCTCTCATGCCTCTATAATTCCCATTACTCCACTGTGATCTGGGCCGTACTCTCCAAATATCCGGACCTGCCTCTTGTTTTTTTTGCACTACCCTACTTTCCCTTTTCTACTTTCTATTTATGATTTATAATTTAAATTTTTAATATTTACTGTTGATTTGTACTCCAGCAAGCGCGAAGCGCAGAATCAAATATCACTGTGATGATTGTACACTCTAGTATCAATTGTTTGGGGCCAATAAAGTAAAATAAAGTAATAATGATACAACTGATTTTAGACTTGGCTCAATCACAGGCTACTCTGAAAAGACATCTCGTAGGCACTCTACAAATTCCCCCTCTTGAGATCCAGCACTAACCTGATTTTCCTAATCTACTTACATATTGAAATCTCCCATGATTATCATAACATTGTACTTTTTACGTTCCTTTTCTATTCCCCGTTGTAATTTGTAGCCCACATCGTGGCTATTGTTCAGAGGCCTGTATAGGACCCATTAGGGTCTTTTACCCTTGCCGTTCTTAACTTTACCCACAAGGATTCTACATTTCCCAATCCTACGTCATGTCTTTCTAATGATTTGACTTCATTTTTTACCACCCCCTCTGTCTATCTGCCTGTTCTTTTGATACAATGCATATCCTTGGATGGTAAGTTCCCAACAATGCTTTTCTTTCAACTACATACCAGTGATATCCACAATGTCATACCTGCCAATCTTGAGGTGTGCTACAAGATCACCTGCCTTATTCTGTATACAACATGTATTCAAATATAACCCTTCTTGATTTTGCTCCCATGTTACACTTCAACTCATCCCACTGATTGAAATTTTGCCGGATCATCTGCCTATCCTTCCTCGTAGTCTCACTACACACTGCCTCTACTTGTCAGAGATATCATTCTGGTTCCTATCCCCCTGTCAAATTAGGTAAAACCCTCCCCAACAGCTCTAGCAAACCTGTCTGGAAGGATATTGATCTCCCTTGAGTTCAGACATCACCCATCCTTTTTGTACAGGACAGACCTTCCCCAGAAGAGATCAAATCCAGAAATCTGAAACACTGCCCCTTGCACCAATTCCTCAGCCATGCATTCATCTACCAAATCATCCAATTCTTACCGTCATTGATGTGTGGTACAGGCAGCAATCCAGAGATTACTCCCCTGGAAGTCATGATTTTCAGCTTTCTACCTAACTCCCTATATTCTCTCTTCATGACCTTCTCCCTTTCCCTACCAATGTCGTTGATACGAATATGTACCATGACGTCCAGCTGCTCACTCTCCCTCTTTAGAATGATGTGGACTCGATCCGAGACATCCCTGCTACTGGCGCCTGGGAGGCAAAACACCATCCGGGTGTCTCTTTCATGTCCATAGCACCTCCTGTCTGCTCCTATAACTCTGGAATCGCCTACCACTACTGTGCTCCTTTTCTTTCCCCTTCCCACCCACTTCCCTTCCGGTACTGAGACCCAGTCACTGTGGCTGCCTCCCACCCCCCAGCAGTATCCAAAGTAGTATGCTTATTATTGAGTGGAATGGGCACAAGGGTACTCTGTACTGGCTGCCTATTCCCTTTCAATTTACTGACAGTCACCCAGCTATCTGCCTTCTACAATTTAGGGGTGACTACCTCTCTTTAGTTCCTATCTATCACCTCTTTATTCTCCCATATGAGCTGAAGATCATGCAGCTGCAGCTCTAGTTCCCTAATTCGGTTTGTAAAGAGCTGCTGTTTGATGCACCTTGTGCAGATGTAGTTAGTAGGGAGACAGGAGGTCTCCCAAAGATCCCTATCTCACAAGAAGACGGGCGCCAGGGTAATGTAGCAGATAGTGCAACACTATTATAGTTCAGGGCATCGCAGTTTGGAGTTCAATTCCGACACTGTCTGTAAGAAGTTTGTACATCCTTCCACTGGGTGCATAGGTTTCCTCCAAGTGCTCTAGTTTCCTTGACATTCCAAAGATATATTGGTTTGTAGGCTAATTGCTCATTGTAAATTGTGGGTCGCTGGGCAATGTAGCTCTTTGAGCCAGAAGGTCCTGTTTTGCACTGTATGTCAAGATAAATAAACATACCACTAATGCTGGACCTATTCTTACGGCACTAGCTATCTACCAATAGACAAAGAAAGAAAAAAAAACTTACCAGAAACTTACTTTCAGCCTTCGCCCCTTCTCGCCAAAGCCTCCTGAGCCAATGTCTGACCACTCTAACACTGTCTACTCCTACAATGGCCACTCCACTTACACCTCACTTCTTTTTATTGGCCTTTGCCAAGTGTCTAATGGATTATTATGACTGAAGCCTGCCAAAGTTCTGAAAGGCCCTGAGCTGTTTTTAAACCTCATGCCACCTCTCCAACAAGCAAGTGCTCATGATGATTGAAACCCACTATAAAAGGAACAATTTTCTGAGATGCTTCATGGTAAGTCAGGTGACATACTCTTGCTCCTATTTCTTATGTTTCTTATGTTCTTAAATACTTCTTACAGAAATACAGAGGCCATATAGAAGGCTGAATGAACTGTTTTCTGCAGCATAAAGATCAAGTCAGTAATTTGAAAGTCAGTTTGTCTCACACTATAGGCAGGTGCATGTGCACAGCATCCTGAGATCAATCAGCAAACCACATCTCAGTATCATGGCCACTTACTCCAGTATCCATTACAATTCTCATGGAGTACATCTGACAATAAAATTAAGTCTCAGTTTCTCCCAAATATTAGGCTGCAGTGTTTGTGTGAAGTTGACATTTGGTCAAAAGCTGTAAAAGGCTACATGTTTTATTCCATCACCAAAAAAACTGATAGAATCTGTGTTAAAATGTACACAGGATCTGGGATTAAAAGCATTGAGAAAGTCCATAAAATAGGAAGAGTGGACATGAATGTGGAAAGGAATTAAATGTCTGTGTTCGGGAGGATTGCATAGATGGGTATGACAGGGGTTTTAATGCCCATAATATGGAACAGTGGACGTGGGTGGGGTGTAGAAGGGGATTAACTGTCCGTAATTGGGTAGAGAGTGAACGTGGGGTGTGGATAGGGATTAAACGTCCATAACTGGGACATAACAGAGCGCATGTGGGATGTGGAAGGACATGAACATTGGTGGGTAGAATCTACAAAAGGATAGGATAGTGTGTTCATGCAGTATGGAAGGGATTTCATGGAAGAGAGGGCCAATTTTCAGTCATGGGGTAGTTTTGATCATCTGAATGTATTTAATTCAAATTCTCATTATTGAACTGAGAGTTTAAGAATCTCAAGTCTGCAGCATTATATTCTTTTAAGATCCAGTCCTTTAAATGTTATCTATCATTTTCTCAGCAGTTCCACCCAAGAGAATGGAGGTTGCAGAGGTCACAGCAGAAGCTGGCAGCTTTCCCAAGACAGTCTTCCTTCTATTATTAAATTCCAGCTATGATCTGCACACAGCTCATCAATATTTCATCAAAAACCATGTATTTAAAAAATGTCTGTGACAGATCAATGCCTGATAAAAGCAAGAATGTTCAGAAGACTTCTACTGGAATTCAGTCAAGCTCAAATGTAACCAATATAGACCACCAATGGTATGCACTTCCACATACCCAACATTTGTGAAGGATACAGCAGTCTAGAGGTCCAGAACGAGGGGCCACAGTTTGAGGATAGAGGGGAAGCCTTTTAGGACCGAGATTAGGAAAAACTTCTTCACACAGAGAGTGGTGAATCTGTGGAATTCTCTGCCACAGGAAACAGTTGAGGCCAGTTCATTGGCTATATTTAAGAGGGAATTAGATATGGCCCTTGTGGCTACGGGGGTCAGGGGGTATGGAGGGAAGGCTGGGGCGGGGTTCTGAGTTGGAGGATCAGCCATGATCATAATAAATGGCGGTGCAGGCTCGAAGGGCCGAATGGCCTACTCCTGCACCTATTTTCTATGTTTCTATGTTTCTATATTACACTGTGTTAGTACGAAGAGAAATAAGTACTCCATCTCAGTTTAAATTTAGTGAGAACCAGGCTGCATTAAGCTGCTATCCGCCACTGTCTGCAAGGTGTTTGTTTGTTCTCCCCATGCCCATCCACATGGGTTTCTTCCTGATGCTCCAGTTTCCTCCCACATTCCAAAGACATATGGGTTGGTAGGGTAATTGGTCACATGGGTATAATGGGAGGGGTGGTGGACTCATTGGATCAGAAAGACCTGTTACTGTGCTGTATCTCTAAATAAGTAAACAGATAAAATAAATGAATGCTTTACATATCATACCCACTGACGTAGTGGAAGATCATAATATTTCATTTTGTGAAATTGCCAAAGAAATTTAGCTGATCTCTCTAAATTGCCTACTGATTGGAATACTATATATTTATGAGACCCAGTGCTTAGGTTGAGCCCATGGTAGGCCAGAGTGGGCATCAAATGTGAGGAGGAGGGAAAAAAAAGGATCAGCCATGATTGAATGGCAGAACAGACTTGATGGGCCAAAGGGCCTAATTCTGCTCCTAGCTGAATGCATTCAATCTAAGTTCTCTTCAGTCCATTGCAAGTTTGAAAATACAAAGTCTGCAAGTCCTTGTCACTGGAAAGCTTTTCAACATGTTTTACAGCAAATGGAAAAAACTTTGAAATGTAGTGTCTACAGATATTTGACAAGTAAATTGCACTACGATATCCCACATTGTACATTGAGTACAAGAGCTGGGACATCATGTTACAACTGCACAAGTCATTGGTGAGACCACATTTGGAATATTATGTATAGTTCTGGTCACCCAGCTATAGGAAGGATGTAATTAAGCTGGAAAAGATGCAGGACAGATTCACAGGGTTGAAGGGCTTGCAATACAAGGAGAGGATGGACCAATTCTCCTTGACCACCACCCTCCTCAGTCTGGCAGGAAAGGTACTCACCCTCAACAATCTCTCTTTTGGCTTCTCCCACTTTCTTTAAACCCAAGGTGTAGCCATGGGCTCCTGCATGAGCCCCAGCTGTGCTTCCTTTTTTTGTCGGTTAGATGGGACAGTCCATGTTTCAAGCCTACACTGGTAATGCTCCCCAACTCCTTCTACACTACATCAACAACTTCACTGATGTTGCATCCTGCACCCATGCTGAGCTTGTCAATTTCATCAATTTTGCTTCCAATGTCCACTCTGCCCTCAAATTTACTTAGTACATCTGATACCTCTCTTCCCTTTCTCAATCTCTCTACTGATATATTTTATAAACCTACTGACTCTCACAGCTATCTTTACTATTCCGTTTTCTCAGTTCCTCCCTCTCTGGTGCATCTGTTCTCAGGATGAGGCTTTCCATTTCAGGACACTGGAGATGTCCTCTTTCTTCAAAGAACACAGCTTCCCTTCCTCAATCATTAATACTGTCCTCACTTGCATTTCCTCCATCTACCAAACATTTGCCCTCACCCCCACCCAATGTTCCTGCGCCAAAATACAGATAGAGTTCCCTTGTCCTTACTCACCACACCACAATCCTCCATATGCAGCACTTCATTGCCTGCAACTTCCTCCATCTTCAACTTAATCCTACCACTAAACACATACTTCTCTTCTCCCCCCCCCCGCCCCCAACAAGCATGCTTCACTTTCTGCAGGGATCACTTGGCTACATGATTCCCTTGCCCACTTGACCCTCCCCACTGATCTCCCTCCTGACGCTTATTCCTGCAAGCAGGACAAGTGCTACATGTGTCCCTACACCTTCACCCTCATCACCATTCTGGGCCCCAAACAGTCCTTCCAGATAAGGTGACATTATCCATACAAATTTGTTGAGGTCATCCACTGTATCCAGTGTTCCCAGTGCAGCCTGCTCTACATTGGTGAAACCTGATGTAGATTGGGGGACTGCTTCATGGAGCACCTGCATAAAAAGCAGGATTTCCCGGAGGCCACCCATGTCAATTCTGCTTCTTATTCCCATAACAGTACATAGCCTCCTTTCCTGCCACAATGAGGCTACTCTCAGGCTGGTGGAGCAACACCTCATTGTGTCTGGGTAGACTCCAACCTGATGGCATGAACATTGATTTCCCTAACTTCTCGCAATTACTCCCGCCTCCTCCTTCTCTTTTTCATTCCGCATTCTACCTCCCCTCTTACCACTTCTCCTCTCCTTACCTGCCCATCATCTCCCTTTGATGACCTGCTTCCGTCTCTTTCTCCCATGCTCTACTGTCTTCTCCTATGAAATGCCTTCCTCTTTGGCCCTTTATTTCTTCCACCTATCACCTCCCAGCTTCTCACTTCATTCCTCCTCCCCCATTCACCCTTCCCGCTCACCAGGTTTCACCTATCATCTTCTAGCTTGTACTCCTTCCCCTCCCCACACCTTCTTATTCCAGCTACTTCCTGCTTCCTTCCCAGTCCTGGTAAAGTGCCTTGCCCGAAACGTCACTGTTTATCCTCTCCATAGATGCTGCCTAACCTACCGAGTTCCTCCAGCATCTTGTGTGTGTTGCTCTGGACAGGCTGGACTTTTTCTTCTACGGAGCACAGGAGACTGAGGCTTATAAAATCATGAAGGACATAAACAGTCAGTCTTTTTCCCAGGTTAGGAGAGTCTGAAACCGGATGGCATAGGTTTAAGGTGAGAGGAGAAAGACATTAAAGGGACCAGAGGGGCAAGTTTTTCACACAGTGGGAAGTGGGTATATGAAAAGAGCTGCCAGGGGAAGTAATAGAGGCAGGTACAATAACAATGCTTAAAAGATATTTGGACAGGAAGGTTCAGGCCAAACACAGGCAGATGGGACTAGCTTGGTCAGAGTGGGTGAGTAGGGCAAAAGGGTCTACTTCTGTACTCTATAACTGAAACCAGTAAAGATAAACTTGCAAATTAGAATGAGAGCATAGGTGCAAAAAGTGACTGGGTTGATATCTCAGGAAGCGGTGACAATAGTTAAGTCACCAACATACAAACAAATTCTTTTTTTTTGTAATTTTTTTAATTGAATTTTATCATCAAACAAGCACTTCTGTAAGATGTATTTCAGATACTGTACATATATATCATATAATCATATTTGTCACAAATCTCCACATAATATTTATCTGAAGTATACTCTTGAGGATAGAAAGAAGAGGAAAGAAAGAACAATCGAAAGAAGAAAACTATGTACAGAGTAGGGAGTGATTTTTTTAAACAACATATTCATTGATTGTGAGAATAAAATCAGGCCTATAAGATGTTATGTAGTTAAACCATTTTTTCCAGTATGAATAAAATTGTTCCAACTTATGATTAACAGATGTTGTTATCTTCTCCATTTTGTAGATGTCCATTGTAACTTCCATCCATACATTTAAAGTTGGGCTCTCCTGAGATAACCATTTCCTGGTAAAGGTCTTTTTACCAGTCACCAGCAGTACATTCCTTAAATATTTATATTTATCTCTTTTCAACCATTCTTGAGGTACATACCCAAAATATATGGTCTTATTAAGTTAGTATATCATTGAAATTTGCAGAATATAATTTAATCGATCTACTCCCTAAACAAATAAGAACCAAGAAAAGTGAATAATAAAAAGAAAGGTAAGGAAGGTGTGGTTCCAAGGCTGGGGTCTCTAGATGACCCTGGGTTGGGCTAGAAGAAAAGTCTAGCCGTGGGGGTTAGCCTCTCCTACCTGTGGGTTGAGGGCCCCCGTTGCAGTATCTATAAAAGTAAGTAAAAAAAAAACTATGTCCATTACACAGAAATGATTTCCCCGTGTATTCCTCCCATGTATATATTCTCATTTAGGTGGGGAAAAAGGAATGAATAAATGAATTTTTAAAAAATTGAGTAATATAAAAACCACATTATAACACGTATTTCTCGAGATAGGTATATCACCGTCTATTTTTGCTTCCGTTTAAGTTTATCAGCACTTTTAAAGTTAGCCAAACATTATGGCTCTTCTGGAGGAGGTGAGGGTTGTCTTCGGAAAACTCACAGTCTCTTCCTAATAACATTCTCTCGTCCTGAAACCCATCCCCTGCTTTCTCGGTTCTCTTACTATTTCCCAAGCAGATCAGGATGACTGCTCAGCCAGACTTTCCCTTGGTTTGACCACGTTAATGGACAGTCCTCGGTTGTTCATGTCTGTAGTCGCCTCTTCCACTGTCTGGTACAGTTGTATCCCTTCTTGGTAAAATACCCTCAGTGTAGCAGGGTATAGAGTTTGAAATTTAACCTTTTCCTCCTTTAATATTCGTTTTGCTTCGGAATACTCCTTCCGTTTCTGTGAGACCGCCGGGGGGGGGGGGGGGGGGGTAATCATGATCGAAGTATATTAACTTCCCGTTCCAAAAAACCCTCTTTTTACCCCAGGCCCTTCGTAGAATCTCCGCCTTGCTCTTGAATCAGAGGAATTTAAGTGCAATTTACTTTGTCTGTCTCTGGCAGGCCGCTGGGCGAGAGAACGGTGTGCCCTTTCTATTTCCATCTCCATATTCGGGGAAATCTCCAGCACTTCCTGCAGCAGCTTGCCTACAAAGTCTATCATTGACACTCCCTCCGCTCCTTCGGGAACATTATAAATCCTGATATTTTTTCGTCGTGATCTTCCCTCCTGGTCAGGCAATTTACTTTCCTGTTGATTTAATATTTTTATCATCTTACTTAGTATCTGTTCCACGTTTTGCATGTGGTCTTCCACCTTCTCAATTTGAGTCTCTGCCATCGCTATTTCCTGATTGACATTGGCAAGCTCTGACTTCATATCATTGACTTGTTGTTTTATATCTTTTTGGACTTCCCTTAGCTCTTCCAGAATCTTCATTATATTTGCCGCTTCACCTGCACGAGGCCCAGCGTCAGCCTCGCTGCTATGCACATGTGTAGGAGAGCCACGCGCTGCACCTCTCTCTTCCATAGGCTCTGCAGTGATGTTTTTTTTTATCTCCATTGTTTCTCCCCATTCTTGCCCCCCCTTATCAATTCAGATATGTTCGAAAGATCTTAGATTTGATGCATTAACGGGGCAAAATATCCGTTTTTCTGGAGGAGCTGTTGACTTAAGCTGCCATACTGAACGATGACGTCACCGGAACCACACACAAATTCTGATCAGTAAAAAACATCTACCTAGGTGGAACTCCATGCAACCCCTGGGCAAATTAATACCTTCGAGGGAGAATGAAAATAGTTGTACAGAACAAAAACTACGGCACAGTGGTGCAACTAGTAGAGCCACTACCAAGTGGCACTGGAGACCCAGCTTCTATCCTGACCCCTGGTGCTGGCTGTTGAGCATATGCACATTCTCCCTGTGACCAAATCAATTTCCACCTACATTCCAAAGATATGCAGGTTGGTTGGCTAATTGGCTGCTATGAAGTGCCTGCCAGTTTGCAGATGAGTTGTAGAATCTGGGCGAGTCCATGGGAACATGGGTAGAGAAAAACTGACATTAATGTGGGACTGGTCTAAATGGGTGACGCTTGGCATGGACTCAGAAGCTCAAAAGGCCTGCTTGCTGCAACTCTCTATGCTTCTATAGTAATGGCATAGAATTCATATCAGTGTCTTGACGTAAAATGGAGATCATTGAGAGAAATAGAGACGCTTCGACTGACTAAGATGCAAGTCCAGGCTACAATGAGACACAGCTAAATTTAGCAGGCGAAAGCTTTCAGCCAATAAAAATACTGTCTTCTTGTTGTTGATGAAGCAGTCTGAATGAACTGGTCTTTAATCCCTGGCATAGTGACTTCTCAGGGGTATATTAGTTCTCCACAGGGACTGAAGCGCCTACATGAGTATCTTTTGAAGTCTTCCTGTTCTGTCAGCTAAGAATGCAGGGTGCTATTCAAAAGCTTCATGCAGTCCCTTTGATACTGCCCTTGCTCTGTCATACTTGTGAACTTTTAGTTAGTGGGGAAAATAAAAGTCCAAACAAAATACTCCAATTCTGATGGATAACTTGCTTTAGTTCAGCATTTGACTGAGCTTAGCAAAGTATAGGAAAATTAATATGGAAGGGATCTGAGAAACAAACAAGACTGGATATAGAAGCAGGCTGGCATTGAAAATAGTATCAGCGCAGAGTTGATGGGGACAAATATTTGATTCCGTGGTATAATATGATAACCCTCAGTACCACCTGAAGTAGGAACAATATATTGACCACAATACCACTTTAACCAATTTTCTCCGTAACTTCCGCCACCTCCAACGGGATCCCACCACTAAGCATATCTTTCCCTCCCCCCCCTCTCTGCATTCCGCAGGGATCGCTCCCTACACAACTCCCTTGTCCATTCGTCCCCCCCATCCCTCCCCACTGATCTCCCTCCTGGCACTTATCCGTGTAAGCGGAACAAGTGCTACACATGCCCTTACACTTCCTCCCTTACCACCATTCTGGGCCCCAAACAGTCCTTCCAGGTGAGGCATCACTTCACCTGTGAGTCGACTGGGGTGATATACTGCGTCCGGTGCTCCCGATGTGGCCTTTTATATATTGGTGAGACCCGACGCAGACTGGGAGACCGCTTTGCTGAACATCTACGCTCTGTCCGCCAGAGAAAGCAGGATCTCCCAGTGGCCACACATTTTAATTCCACATCCCATTCCCATTCTGACATGTCTATCCACGGCCTCCTCTACTGTAAAGATGAAGCCACACTCAGGTTGGAGGAACAACACCTTATATTCCGTATGGGTAGCCTCCAACCTGATGGCATGAACATTGACTTCTCTAACTTCCGCTAGGCCCCACCTCCCCCTCGTACCCCATCTGTTACTCTTTTTTATGCACACATTCTTTCTCTCACTCTCTTTTTTCTCCCTCTGTCCCTCTGAATATACCTCTTGCCCATCCTCTGGGTCACCCCCCCCACCGTCTTTCTTCCCGGACCTCCTGTCCCATGATCCTCTCGTATCCCCTTCTGCCTATCACCTGTCCAGCTCTCGGCTCCATCCCTCCCCCTCCTGTCTTCTCCTATCATTTTGCATCTCCCCCTCCCCCTCCAGCTTTCAAATCCCTTACTCACTCTTCCTTCAGTTAGTCCTGACGAAGGGTCTCGGCCTGAAACGTCAACTGCGCCTCTTCCTATAGATGCTGCCTGGCCTGCTGCGTTCACCAGCAACTTTGATGTATGTTGCTTAACCAATTTAACAACAGTTTATAGATTCCACATTTACTTACTCCCTGAAGGAGGCCATTTGCCCCCATCAAATGTATGTCAGCTCATTCCCCTGCCAATTTTCCCCACTAAGTTATTCTTCCAACATTTTGATCACTCTCCCAGGTTCTACCATTTGCTTACACACTGGGATAATTTACAATAGACAATTAACATCTCTGGAATGGGGGGAGAAACCAAATTACGCAGGGAAGCCCAGGCGGTCATGCAGAGGATGTGCCATTTCCACACAGACAGCACCCAAAATCAGGATTGAACCCTCATCAGGAACTGTGAGGCTATGGTTACTCTTTGTGGAAAAGATTTACTGGAAAGTTCAAAGTTAATTTATTATCCAGGTATGTATATGTTACCATATATTACTTTGAGATTCATTTTTGCAGGCATTTAGAGGGATAAAAGAAATACAAAAGAATTTACAAAAAGCTATACAGGTGTCCCCCGCTTTTTGAATGTTCGCTTTATGAAACCTCACATAACAGTCATAACAGAAAGACCTACATTAGTTCCCTGTTTTCGCTAACAGAAGGTGTTTTCACTGTTATGAAAAAAAGCAGCGCGCGATAAAAAAGCAGCGCGCAAAAAAAACAGCACGTGCCCCCAGCAGCCTGGATTCGGAACGGCATTCTCGCCGGTATTGCTTAAACACGTGCCTGTGAGCAGCCGTTAGCAGGATAAGTTCTAAGATATCGGAAAAGCCTGAAAGAGCTTGTAAGGGTGATACACTTAGTGTAAAACTAGACATTTTGATCATGGTGAACGAAGTAAGGACAAAGTGAGTTTGGCTTGTGGAAGTTGATGAAGATGATGTTGAAGAGGTTTTGGCATCCCATAACCAAGAACTGATAGATGAAGAGCTGATGCAATTGGAAGAGGAAAGGGTAACGATCGAAACCGAATGCAGTCGCGAATTGAACGTGAAGCAACTGCGTGAGATTTTCGCTGCAATGATAAAGTACGACTTTAATTTTGAAAGGGTATGTAGGTTTGGGGGATATTTGCAGGATGGTTTGAGTGCTTACAAAGAACTGTATGATAGAAAAATGTGCGATGCTCAGCAGTCAAGCAAGCCTTCCACATCAGCCACAGCAGACGACGAACCTCGACCTTCGACATCGAGGCAGGCAGACATAGGAGAAGATGAGCTGCCTGCCCTAATGGAAACAGACGATGACAAGCTGACACCCCAGTGTCCCACCACACCAACCCCCAGGCCGCGGACGTATACGGATTCACGGAGAATGCAGCAGTAGCTGGAACGCACTCAGCACATCTTTAAGAAAAAAGCTGAAATAAACATGCTAATTAATTAGGTACCGCCCGACACGTAATTGTCAGCCCAGAACAGAGGCGATGCAATCAACAATCACCTCTGATCTGGGCCAACAATTACGTGCCGGATGGCACCTAATTGATCAGCTTGTTTATTTCGGCTTTTTTCTTAAAGATGTGCTGTGTGCCTCCCGGCTACCGCTGTACCCTTGCATGCATTGCGGATCGGTATCGGGGTGCTGCCCGGAGGGTGGGGGCCACTGCACCACCCCAACCTTCGACGACTCAGTCTAACACACCATCACCAGTGTGCTTGGCAAGCTGTCTTCCCGATTCCCGTAAGTGATACTACACTGTACATACATTATTTCTACTTTATATAGGCTGTGTATTTTTACGTGTTATTTGGTATGATTTGGCAGCTTCATAGCTTAAATGTTACTGGAGAGAGTGTTTTTGCCAACAGCGCTTGTGTGAGATTTTCGCTACGGAGAACAGTACTGCAGTAATTGTGGAAAAGTATTTCTACTTTATATAGGCTGTGTATTTATCATATCATTCCTGCTTTTACTATATGTTACTGTTATTTTAGGTTTTATGTGTTATTTGGCATGATTTGGTAGATTATTTTTGGGTTCGTGAACGCTCACAAAATTTTCCCATATAAATAAATGGCAATTGCTTCTTCGCTTTACGACATTCCAGCTTACGAACCGTTTCATAGGAACACCCTACCTTCGGATGGTGGGGGAAACCTGTACATAAACAAAGACCGACTAATAACCAATGCACAAAAGACAAACTGCAAAGAAAAAGTGAGAATGCGAGTTGTAAAGAGTTCTTGAAAGTGAGTCTCTAGATCATAAAATCAGTTCGCAGTAGTGATGATTGAAGTTATCCATGTCAACTCATGAGCCTCATGGTTGTAGGTTAACAATTGTTCCTGTGCTTGGTGGTGTGGGACCTAAGGCTTTTGTACCTCCTGCCCAATGGTGGTAGTAAGTGGACATGGCCTTGATGGTGGAGCTCTTTGATGATGGATGCTGCTTCCATGTGGCAGTGTAAAAATATATTCAATAGTCTGGAGGGCTTTGTCTGTGATGGATTGCTGTATCCACTACTTTCTGTAGCCTTTTCTGTTTATGGACATTGGGTGTTTCCATACTGGGTCATGATGTAACTAATTAGGATGCTCTCCACTGTGCATCTATAGAAGTTTGTCAAAGATTTTGGTGACATGCCGAACCTACACAAACTCCTATGAAAGTAGATGTGCTGTCATGCCTTCTTTGTGATGGCATTTATGTGCTGGTGCTGGGACAGATCCTCTGATATGTTAACACCAAAGAATTTAAAGCAATTGACCCCCTTCACATCTGTTCCCCTAATGAGGACGAATAAAGGTACCAATGATCAACAGTTTCTGTTATATGGAAAGAAAAGAGAGGTTGGGCTTGTTTTCTTTTGAAATGTATTTGCAGTGTACAGAACTTTGAAGGGTCTTTATAGTGTAGTAAGGAGAAATAATGTACTAGAATCAAAGTTGAAGATAACAGGTAAAAAAAAAAGACAGATTTATTTAGGCAACACTTTCAAAGGTGAAAGAAACCAAGAAAAATATTCAGGAAAAGGAGTCGTGATCAGGAAATCACTTACTGCCTATACAGTGATAGGCAGGACTAATTGTAACTTCTAAAATAGAACCAGATATACAGTCAAGCAGAGAAATACTAGAAGGGTTTTGGAAAAGAGCGGGAAAGGGAAATGATTAGATGGTACTTCTAAGATACTTGGGAAGGTCTGCTAGGCAAAGGGGCTCCTCCTTTGATGAATAGATGAAAGATGGTATAATTGGGTGTTTTCTTTGGGAGAAATTCCCCTCTACTCAATCCATTCTTAAGATCTTTTACATTATTTATACATGCCTCCAATGCTATTACCACCTATTATGATGAGGTATTGGTCTCAGACCAAACATAAGGCACAGACAGAAATCTGTACAGGAATTTGAAGTCCATGATTAATTATCTGAACTGCAGCGTCTACATTTTATTTATTTGAATCTAGTTTTAATGAATATATTAGCAGGGTACTCAAGAGCAGGCTGCCCTGGAGCTGCAGCCATTTTCTGAGCAATTCAACTGACGGCTGACCCGATAAGAACCTGTAATTTTTATACCTGATTTATGAGACCTTTCCTCGCTGCGTGTTTGGCAAGTGGAATGCAAATGATGAACTGACTGTTGAAACCTTGGGTCACAAAACTATGTAATAGAAAATCGAGGGACAGCACACTACTTATGAAAGATACCACGCTGGCATGGACACCATGACATTGGTGAACCAACTGCTCATTTCAATTATAAGTGGCTCAAACCACAAATCTCAAAAACTGAATAAATATTCAAAGAGTATGAGGGTAAGGACAGTGTGATTAGAATTGGTAGCTGCTGTGATCAAAAGGAGATTCCAAACTTGACAGCAAAAAAAGGAAAAGGCTTTGCTACGCAGGATTCAGGACAATTCTAAATTCTTTTGTACTATATTAGAAGGAAGAGTTAGAGACTTATACCATGGAAACAGGCCCTTGAGCCCAACTTGTTCATGCAGACTGTGTTGCCAAGTGAGCTAATCTGATCTGATCAGTCCTGATGAAGAGTCTCAGCCTGAAACGTCGACTGTTTACTCTCTTCCATAGATGTTGCCTGGCTTGCTGAGTTCCTCCAGCATTTTGTGTGTGTTGCTTGGATTTCCAGCATCTGCAGATTTTCTCCAGTTTGTAATCCAATCTGCCCACATTTGGCCCAAAACTCTCTAAACCTCGTTTAAGCATGTAATGTATTTATTGAGATGGCTATCAAACATTGTAAATGTGCATGCCTTTAACACTGTTCATAGTATCTCATTCTAAATATACACCACCCTCTGCATGAAGAAGCTGCCTTTTAAATCTCCTATCTCTAATTTTAATCTTATACCCTTGTGTTTTTAGCACACCCTCTCTGGGAAAAAGACTGCTTTCACCCAGTCAGGTCATCCCTCAATCTTCTATGTTCCTGGGACCAAGAGAATAGATCGCAAGGAAAAGAATAGGCCTCTTCAGAGAATTAAAACTAAAACTAAAAATATGTGTGGAGCCCACAAGACATGAGAGAGATCCTAAATTAACTGTTCTCATTGGATGTGGAGGGGAGTTAGGGCAGGAGTAGAATGACACTCTGCAGCATATCTGTTACTGGTAGAAGGAAGTGTTAAAAGTTATTGGAACACAATAATTTGGAAAGATCTACAGGTTTGCTATCCCAAAATAGCAACAAGACAGGAGATTTCTGGGGCATGATGGGGATTTATGAGGTAATACACTTTGGGAGGTCAAATTCTATTAGTACTATTAGTAATTATTTTGTAACCCTGATACAGAGTAAATATCAGGGAATTTAGGAGAGCTGATGTACAAAGGGATATTGTGCTGCAAGTTCATAGCTCCCAGAAAGTTGAAACACATTTGGATAGGATGGTGAAAAAGGCATTTGGTATGCTTGAGTCCATAAGGCTGAGGCCTGGAGTACAAGAGCTGGGACGTCACAAAACATTGGCTAGACTGTACTTGGTGTATTTTGTAGTTCTGCTCAATACACTACAGAAAGCAATAGAGAGATGGCTGAAGAGACTTACCAAGATGTTGTCTCGAATGAATAATTGTAGTTATAGGGGAGATTGGATAGGCTGAGTTTAATCTCAATAGAATGTAGGAGGCAATATGTAGTGAGGAGAGGCTGTTGATAGGGCAAAATTGCAGTCAACAGGATGATCTATAACATAAAAGGTGGACAAAATTGAAAAGGGTGAATACAGGACTGAAGATGATATATTTGAAAGAGCACAGTATACAGAATAAGGTAGATGAACTTGTAGCATTTACATTGACATTGGGTCAGAAAGTGTTGAATTATTGTGGATAGAGCTAAGGAAATAAAAGGATAAAAAGATCCTGGTGGCAGTTATATACAGACTCCCAAACAGAAGTAAGGATGTTTTCCACAAATTGCAACAGGAGATAGAAAATGCACACCCAAAGGGCAATGTTGCAATGGTGATGAGATATTTCAATATGCGGATAGATTGAGAAAATCAGGTTGTGGCTGGATACCAAGAGGGAGAATTTCTAGAATGCCTATGAGATGGCTTTTTAGAGCAACTCGTGGTTGTGCCCACTAGGGAATCAGCTATTCTGGATTGGGTCTTGTGCAATGAACCAGAATTGATCAGAGAGCTTAAGGTGAAGGCACCCTTAGGGGAAAGTAATCATAATATGATCAAATTCACCCTGAAATTTGAGAAGAAGAAGCTAAAGTCAGATGTATCAGCATTACTGTGGAGAAAAGACAATTACAAATGCATGAGAGAGGAGCTGGCAAGAAATGATTGGAAAAGAACACTGGCAGGGATGATGGCAGAGCAGCAATGGTTGGAATTTTTGGAAGCAATTCAGAAGGCACAGGATATATATACATCCCCAAAGAAGAAGAAATATTCTAAAGGCAAAATGACACAACCGTGGCTAACAAGAGAAGTCAAAGCCAGCATAAAAGCCAAGAGGTGGCATACAATAGAGCAAAAATTAGTGGGAAGTTAGAGGATTGGGAACCTATTAAAATCAACAGGAGACAGCTGAAAAGGGTAATTAAAATGCAATTATGGAATACGAAAGTAAGCTAGCCAATATTATTAACTAGGATACCAAAAGTTTCTTTAGATAAATAAAGTGTAAAAGGAGGTAAGAATGATATCGGACCACTGGAAAACGATGCTGGAAAAGTAGAAATGGGGACAAGGAAATGGCAGACAAACTGAAGAAGAATTTTGCATCAGTCTTCTCAATGGAAGCCACTTATGGTGGAAGTTCCAGGCATCAGGGGTCATGAAGTGTGTGAAGATACCATTACTCGGAAAAGGTTCTTGGGAAACTGAAAGGTCTGAAGGTAAATAAGTCACCTGGACCAGATGGTGTACACCTCAGGGTTCTGAAAGAGGTGACTGAAGAGATTGTGGGAGCACTAATAATGATCTTTCAAGAATCAGTAAATTCTGGAATGGTTCCATGAGACTGGAAAATTACAAATGTCACTCCACTTTTCATGAAGGGAGAGAGACAGAAGAAAGGAAACTATAGGCCAGATAGTCTGACCTCAGTGGTTGGGAAGATGTTGGAGTCGATTGTTGAGGATGTGGCTTCAGGGTACTAGGAGACACATGATAAAATAGGCTGTAGTCAGCATGGTTTCCTTTAAGGAAAATCTTGCCTGACAAATCTATTGGAATTCTTTGAAGAAATAACAAGCAGGATTGACAAAGAACGATCAGTTGATATTGTACTCTTGAATTTCAGAAGGCCTCTGACAAAGTGCCACACGAGGCTACTTTACAAGCTACGACCCCATGGTATTACAGGAAAGATTCTAGTGTGGATATGGCAGTGGCTAATTGGCAAAAGGCAAAGAGTGGGAATAAAGGGAGCCTTTTCTGGTTGGATGCCAGTGACTAGTGGTGTTCCACAGGTGTCTGTATTGGGACTGACACTTTTACGTTAGAATTGATGGCTTTGTTGCAAAGTTTGCAAATAATACGAAGATACGTGGAGGGGCAGGTAGTTTTAAGGAAGGAGGGAGGTCACAGAAGGTCTTAAGACAGATCTGGAGAATGGGTAAAGTTGCTGCAGTTGTAATACAGTGCCAGGAAGTGTATGGTCATGCACTTCGGTAGAAGAAATGAAAAAGTTGACTATTTTCTAAATGGAGAGAAAATACTAAAATCTGAGGTGCAAAGGGACTTGGGAGTCCTTGTGCAGGATTCCCTAAAGGTTAATTTGCAGGTTGATTCTGTGGTGAGGAAGGCAAATGCAATGTTAGCATTAATTTCAAGAATATAAAAGCAAGGATATAATGTTGAGACTTTATAAAGCACTGGTGTAGCCCCACTTAAGAGTATTGTGAGCAGTTTGGGGCCCCTTAGAAAGGATGTGCTGAAACTGGAGAGGGTTCAAAGGAGGTTCACGAAAATTATTTCAGGATTGAACGGTCTGTCATATGAAGAATGTTTGATGACTCTGAGCCCGTATTCAGTGGAGTTCAGAAGAATGAGGGATGACCTAATTAAAATCTATTAAATGGTGAATAGTGAAATGATTCAAAGTTCCAAAGTTCAAAGTAAATTTATTATCAAAGTACATACTGTATATGTCACCATATACAATTCTGAGATTCATTTTATTGCAGGCATACTCAATAAATCCATGATAGAATGATAACCAAAATAGAATCAATAAAAGACCAAATCAACTTGGACGTTCAACCAGTGTGCAACAGACAACAAATTGTGCAAATCCAAAAAGAATGGGGAAATAATAATAAATAAATAAATAAATAAATAAATAAATAGGCAATAAATATCAAGAACATGAGATGAAAAGTCCTTGAAAGTGAGTCCTTAGGTTGGAGGAACATTTCAATGATGAGGAAAGTGAAGTTATCCCCTTTTGTTCAAGAGCCTAACAACAGGAATTCTGCAGATGCTGGAAATTCAAGCAACACACATCAAAGTTGCCGGTGAACGCAGCAGGCCAGGCAGCATCTCTAGGAGGAGGTACAGTCGATGTTTCAGGCTTCAGTTAGTCCTGTCGAAGGGTCTCGGCCTGAAACGTCGACTGTACCTCCTCCTAGAGATGCTGCCTGGCCTGCTGCGTTCACCAGCAACTTTGATGTGTGTTGCTTGTTCAAGAGCCTGATGGTTGAGGGGTAATAACTGTTCCTGAACCTGGTGATGTGAGCCTGAGGGTCCTGTGCCTCCTTCCTAATGGCAGCAGTTAGAAGAGATCACGTTCTGAGTGATGGGGGTTTTTGATGATGGATGCTGCTTTCCTGCAACAATGCTTTGTATAAATGTGCTCAGTGGTGGGGAGGGTTTTGCCTATGATGGACTGAGCTGAATCCACTACTCTTTATAGGATTCAAGGTCATTGGTCCTTCCATACCAGGCTGTAATGCAGCCATTCAATATATTCTCTGCTACACACCTATAGAAGTTTTGTCACAGTTTTAGATGTCATGCCAAATCCACGCAAACTCCTAAGGAAGTAGAGCCACTGTCATGCTTTCTTCATAATTGCATTTACATTCCGGGCCTAGGGCAGGTCCTCCAAAATAGTAACACGGATGAATTTAAAGTTTTGACCCTCTCTACCTTTGATCCTCTGATGAGGACTAGCTCAGGAACTTCTGGTTTTCCTCCTGGAGTCAATAATCAGTTCCTTGGACTTACTGACATTGAGTGAGAGGTTGTTGTCATGGCACCACTCAGCCAGATTTTCAATCTCCCTCCTGTATGCCGATTTGTCACCACCTTTGACTCGGACAACGACAGTGGTGTCATCAGCAAACTTGAATACGGCGTTGGAGCTGTGTTTAGCCACATGGTCATAGGTGTAAAGTGAGTAGAGCGGGGAGTTAAGTACACATCCTTATGGTGCATCTGTGCTGATGGACATCATGGAGGAGATATTATTGCCAATTTGAAATGATTTCACTCTACAAGTGAAGAAATCCAGGATCTAATTGCACGAGGAGATACTAAGGTCAATGTCTTGAAGCTTATTGATTTGTATGAGGGATTTCAATAGGATAAATGCAGGAAGGCTTTTTCCACTGAGTTGGGTGAGACTGTTGTAGAAAAAGATTTTGGTTAAAGGTGAAAGACAAAGTGTTTAAGTGGAACACGAGGGGGAACTTCACTCAGTGGGTGGTGCAAGTATGGAATGAGCTACCAGCAGAAGTGGTGAATGTGGGTACAATTACACCATTTAAAAAGACATTTGGACAGATACATCCAAGGGATCTGAGGGTTTAGAGGAATATAGGCCAAATACAGGTGATAGACATCTTGGTTGGCATGGGAGAGGTTGGGCCAAAGGCCTGTTTCTGTGCTGGATAACTCTGTGATTTTGAACAATGGTAAGCACCTGAAGGGCATGAAGAGGACTGTGAATTATAGTCATAGTCTTAGAACACTACAGCTCAGAAACAGGCATTTCGAACTATCTAGTCCATGCCAAACCTATGTAGCTATCCAAATATCTCTTAGTATCCAAAGGGGATTTCCCCTGAAGTTCCCTCTCATGTTTCCCTTAAACATTTCACCTTTAACCCATGACCTCTAGTTTACAATAGTCTCACCCAACCTCAGTGAAAAAAGCCTTCCTGCATTTACCCTATCTATACACCTTATAATTTTGTATACCTTCATCAAATCTCCCCTCATTCTCTTACATTCCAGGGAATAAAGTCCTAACATATTCAATCCTTCCCAATATCTCAGATTCTCAAGACCTGGCAATATCCTTGTAAATTTACTCTGTGCTCCATCAATCTTATTGATACCTTTCCTGTACGTAGGTGACCAGAACTGCACACAAAACTCCAAATAAGGCTTCACCAACATCTTACACAACTTCAACATAACATCCCAATTCCTGTACATAAGATAATTCCTTATCCAAAGTGTTCCCCTACACAAACTACTGTCACCTGTCCTGGCTCATTCCCTAATAGGAGATCCAGTATCTTACACTCTCTAGCTGAGCCATCTGTATACTGATTAAGGAAACTTCCCTGAACAGTATGGGAGTCCAAGTCAATATGTGGAAAGATAAAATCACCTACTGTAACAACCTTATGTTTCTTGCAACTGTTTGCGATCTCCCTATAAATTTGTTCCCCTAAATCCCACTCACTGTCGGGTAGTCTATAATATAACCTCTTTAAAGTGATCAACCCATTCTTATTCTTCAATTCCACCCATAAAGCCTCAGTAGATGAGCTCTTCAGTCTGTCCTGACTGAGGATTGCTGTAACATTTTTCCTGATTAGTAAAGCCACCCCTTCCCCTTAAATCCTCTCATTCTATGATGTCTAAAACAACAGAATCCCAGAACATTGAGGTGCCAGTCCTGCCCATCCTGCAAACAAATCTCACTAATGATCACATTTTCATAATTCCACGTGCTGATCCATGCTCTAAGTTCATCTGCCTTTCCTACAATACTCCTTGCATTGAAATATATGCAACTCAGAACATTATTCCCACCATGATTTTTGATTCCTGTCTTTCTATGCAGCCTGAAAAACATCTTTTCCCAATATCACTCTGCAACTCTAGTTTAAACACCACCCCTCTCCCTGGTGCATCACCAGGAAACCTTCCCATAACGATATTAGTTCCCCTCTAGTTCAGATGCAAACCATCCTGTCTGTACAGGTCCCACCATCCTTGGAGAAGAGCCCAATAATTAAACCTCTGAAGCCCTCCCTTATGCATCACCTCTTTAGTCACGTATTATACAGCATTATCTTCCATTTCTGGCCTCACGAGTACATGGTACAGGCTGCAATCCTGAGATCACAACCCTGGAGGTCCTGTCCTTTAATTTAGCACCTAACTTCCTGAACTCACTTTGCAATACCTCATCAACTTTCCTACCCATATCATTGGTACTGACATGGGCCATGACCTCTGATGGCTCAACCTCCCACTTAACAATTGAGCAAGAGTAGGATGGCCTTGGTGAGGACAGTGTAGGGAGCATTGTAAAGTGTGTGGAAAAGTGTTTGCAGAACTGTACGACAAAAAATGGTTTTAAAAATTGCAGAAGCTGGAAATCAAAAACTCAAACCAGAAAGTGTTGCAAATTCTCATCAGCTCAGGACTGAAGCATTGATTCTGCTTCTCTCCCTCAGCTGTAGCTTGAATTGCTGAGAATTTCTAGAAGTTTATGCAGGATTGGAGGGGTTGCGTAACGCAAAGTGGCTGAGAGCACAACACAGGGAAAAGCGAGGTGACAAGAGGTAATAAACAATTCCAACAGATTCGTCAGATAGGATCGTCCCGAAGGAAACGATGCTGATTTTGTCCTATCTTGTCCTGTGTCACCAAGTACTCCATCACCTCATCCTTAACAATTGACTCTAACATCTTCCCAACTCAGGCTAACTGGTCTATAATTTCTTTTCTGCTGCCTTCCTCCTTTCTTAAAGAGTGGAGTGACATTTGCAATTTTCCAGTTATCTGGCACCATGCTAGAATCCAATGTTTTTTGAAAGATCATTGTAAATGCTGCCACAATCTCTAATGCTACTTCTTTCAGAACCCTAGGGGACAATTCATCTGGGCTGGGTGACTTATGTACTTTTAGGCCTTTCTGTTTTTGAGCACCTTCTCCCTTGAAATAGTAACTGCACTCACTTCTTCTCCTTCACACAGTACAACATCTGGCACACTGCTAGTGCCTTCCACGGTGAAGACAAATGCAAAATACTCATTTAGTTCATCAGCCATCTCCTTGTCACCCATTATTATTTCTCCTGTCTCATTTTCTAGTGGTCCTATATCCACTCTCATCGCTCTTTTATTTTTAACATACTTTAAAAAGCCTTTAATATTATATTTGATATTATTTGCTAGTTTGCTTTCATATTTCATCTTTTCCCTTCTGATGAATATTTTAGTTGCTCTCTATAGGTTTTTAAAAACTTCCCAATCCTCTATCTTTCCACTAATTTTTACTTTGTTGTATGCCCTCTCTTTTGTTTTTACATTAGCTTTGACTTCCCTTGTCAGCCACGGTTGTACTATTTTGTTTGTGGAATGCACATATTCCTGCATTAGGTTTGTATTTATCTATGCCTTGCCTATTCATATGTTTTTAAATGTCTCGTAAACATTATGATTGATTTCACCACATTCTCTGGCAGCAAGTTCCAGAGATCAACCACTCTCCATAAAGAACATTCCCCTCAGATTCCCTTTAAAACTCCTTCCTCTCACCTTAAACTTGTGAGCTCATGTTTAATACCTCTACCGTGAGAAAAAGATTTGGACTATCCACTTCTTACATTTCTATTGTCAAAAAACAATAACGAATATCTGATATTATTTACCTGAAAGATGCTGGCCACACTGTGCATTGACTATTTTCAGAGAGAACAGTTATAAATGGTTGGAGATTATTAGTGAAGCATTATTTAAATATTTCTGCGCTGATCACTATGGAAATGTACTTCATTTGAAAAACAGAAGGGGTTATAGAGCTGGGAGCAATCTTGGTTTAAACATGTATAGGAAGACAATTGCATTGGGAGTGAGTGGCTCTGCTGCAGTGTAATGGACAAAGAACTACCTCCTATGACAGAACATCAATGCTTCCACTAAATTGACTAGTTTAGATCAGAATCTGATGGACCAGATCACCAACAGAAAATGCCAATTAATTTCTTTAGCCACCTGGAGAACAACACTTCATTCAGCCCTGGTGCAGTAAAGAAGATAAACAGGAAGTTGTTGGACTGAACTTAGCATGAACAGAGCACAACATGCAACTATTACAAATGGGGACTGCAGCAGGGTCAGCAGAAGCGTTCTGTACTTTTTATCAATTCTGAAGATCAGAATGAAGACATATTGCAAACACACTGACTACCCTCATCTTCTGGGGATTCTGTGTAAAATATCCTTCTGCTTCAGCATTTTTATGAGCACACACAGCTACCAACAAGTTCCCTACAGTAGAACTTCTCTCACCTACTCATTTGGGGAAATTACCAGCACATTGCAATTCAGGCATGATAGCACAGAACTCTTTCCTGTTTTCTATTAGATACAGAGTAAGAATAGGTACAAGGGGAAGTGTTCATCCATATTAATGGACTGTTTATTCAGCATTTTTAAAAAGGGAACTTGATATTATTTTACAGAATTCTCTTTTTTGTAGGATTGATGGCTATCAAAATTTTGTTTTATTGCTTCATGCAAATGATTTTTTCCCTTATTCCTGAATACTCTCGTGCCAATATTCCATCTGTTCACTCTTACTCACAAAATTAGCTGGCACAACTCAATCACTGCCATTCTCAGACACTCAGAATGACCAAAGTGGCTGCACCAAACCACAGCCTCTCTGCGATGACGTGTCCCACTGCGGATAGTTATCAGTACAACTCAACTGTGTGCTCATTTTAAGAACCACTTGCTGTTAAAGAGAGACTTGCCAGAAGGCTTTCAGCAGAAGAGGGGTTAAAGGGTTGCTTTTAATGCTGAGTTCTTATAAAGAATTAAGTAAAATTAACATACAGACGAGCAATGGATCATACAACCCAACTGCTCAAAATCGGTAACACGAGGAAATCTGCAGATGCTGGAATTTCAAGCAACAGACACAAGAGTTGCTGGTGAACGCAACAGGCCAGGCAGCATCTCTAGGAAGATGTACAGTTGATGTTTCGGGCTGAGACCCTTCGTCAGGACTAACTGAAGGAAGAGCTAGTAAGAGATTTGAAAGTGGGAGGGGGAGATCCAAAATGATAGGAGAAGACAAGAGGGGGAGGGATGGAGCCAAGAGCTGGACAGTTGATTGGCAAAAAGGATATGAGAGGATTATGGAACGGGAGGCCTAGGGAGAAAGAAAAGGGGGATGGGGGGGAAAAAGCCCAGAGGATGGGCAAGGGGTATGCTGCCTGGCCTGCTGCGTTCACCAGCAACTTTTATGTGTGTTGCTTGAAATTCCAGCATCTGCAGATTTCCTCGTCTTTGCGTCTCCAGAAACACTGAAGCTCATCGTAATTGCTTTCTTTTTCAACTTACATATTACAACACATAAGGTTTGTCCCACTATCCCTCCTGAAACTGATTCTTTCACACATGCCTATCAACTCCTCCTCAATTCTTAGGGTAATTTATAATAGCCAATTCACCAGCACACCTTTGGGATGTGGTAAAGAAACAAAACACCTGGAAAAAAACCCACAGAGTCACAAAGAGAACATGCATTCTTTCACATGGTTGCCAGGATCAAACCCAGGTGTTTGGGCGGTACAAAGCAACAGCATTAACTACTGTGCTGCCGACTAATTTTGGATTATCCTAAGATGAAAGCATATTCATAACATCTAACCTTGCAAACACTTCCATGATTTTATTAATATCTAATAATTTAACTTTTGGACTCTACAACACAACAAGAACGAATAGGGGTGAACAGTGCCTACTAGAGTTTGAGTCATTTGGCACTTTTTGAGAGAATACATATCAGTCCTCATCGAGGGGTCAGCAGTGGAAACGGTGAGCAGCTTCAAGTTCCTTGGCAGCAAGATCTCAAAGGATCTATCTTGGGGCAACATATTGATGCAATCATGAAGAAGGCATGCCAGTGGCTCTACTTCATTAGGAGTTTGAGGAGATTTGTATGTCACCAAAAACTCAACATATTTATATAAATGTATTGTCAACTGGCTGTTTCACTGCCCAGTATGAAGGCTGCAATGCAGAGGATGAAAAGGCTGCAGAGAATTGTAGACTTAGCCAGCTTCATCATGGGCATCTGCTTCCCCACCATCGAGGACATCTTCAAAAGGAGGTGCCTCAAGGTGGCATCCACCATTAAGGACCCTTACCATCCAGGATATGCTCTCTTTTCATTATTACCATCAGGGAGGGGTACAGGAGTCTGAAGATACACACTAAATATTTTAGGGACAGCTTTTTACCCTTCACCATCAAGTAGTGTTCATGACTCATGAACAATATTTCATAATTTTTCTTTCTTAGTACAATATTTATTTTTAATATTTTATATTGTAGTTTATAAATTATAATAAACTTGATTGTGATTTATCAATGATATTGATCCACTGCCTTCAGAAACTTGCCAAGATTATCATCAATGAGAAGATTCCATTGTGGAATGCTAACTGTGTCCAGCTGATCTTTTTCATCTCATAGTCATGAAGTCAGAGTTGTACAGCACAGATAGCCCACTATATCCACGCCAACCTTTTTGCTCATCTACATTAATCCCATTTAGCCACATTAGAATTACATCCTCTTAAATTATTTTTTTAAGCCTTCTATGACTGATGTAGTCTTTAAGCATTGGGAAGGATTGGGCATTACATGCTTCCGGGATCTGTTTGTGGGAGGAAGTCTTTCTTCGTTTGAACAATTGTCAACTAAATATAGTTTACCAAAAACTCATTTTTTTCGGTACTTACAAATTAGAGATTTTCTGCGATCTCAATTATATACACTTCCTAATAGACCTGATAAGAACATATTAGATGAAATTCTTAACATGAAACCATTCTATAATGGTTCAATATCCAATATTTATGATAGTTGTTGGGAATGAGAAATGATTCTCTAGACAAGATTAAAAATCTTTGGGAACAAGACTTACAGACCTCAATTTCTGAAGAAACTTGGAATGAGATTTTTAAATTGGTTAATACTTCATCACTATGTGCTCGTCATTCCCTCCTACAATTTAAAGTGGTTCATAGGGCTTATATGACCAAGGATAAATTATCTCATTTTTATAGGGATATATCTCCCTACTGTGATAGGTGTAACAATGGAGAAACTTCACTTATTCATATGTTTTGGATGTGCCCAAGTCTTGGAAAATATTGGAAGGAAGTATTCCAAACTTTTTCTGTACTCTTTAAAGAAAATTTTAAGCCTAATCCTTTGACTGCCCTATTTGGTACTGTTGGAAGTAAAGATATCATTTTGAAGACATCTGATCTGCACATTTTGGCTTTTATCTCTCTTATGGCTAGGAGGGTGCTTTTGTTTAAATGGAAGGATGCTGTTCCACCTAATCATGTTCAATTTCTGAATCTAACCAAGATTTTCAAAATTTGTGGGAGCCATTTTTAAATTATTTTCATAATCTTTGACTTCTTGTTAAAGTACAGAAGTTGGTTACTAGTATATTTTATTATCTGATAAGTTTCTTTTTTCCTTTTATTCCCCAAACAGCTTCGACTTTGGTAGTGGGTGTAGATCTTTTTTAATAAAATTGTTTATATTCTATTCTAATATACGAATTAATCCAATCTATATGAATATAGAGTAAGGAGTTTGTTAATGTGATTCAATATACTGTATTTGGTATTATTATATTCTGTCTTTTGTTTTATAATATGTATTCTCTTGAACTCTGTATTCTTCTATATAGAAATCAATAAAAATATTGAAAAAGAATTACATCCTTCTATGCCCTGCCTATTTAGGTATCATGTCAATGTCCCTTAAACATAGTGACTGCGTCTGATTCCACCACCACCTTTGGCAGCGAGTTCCAGACATCAACTACTCTGTTGTAAAATCTTACACCTTAATTTCCCATTGAAACTCATTCTTCTCACCTTAAACAATTATCCTTTTGTTTTCCATAACCCCTTTCACGGATAAAAAGATTTTGACTGTCTATCCATTAGCGTGTCTTATGATTTTATATGCTTCACACCTCAGCCTTCACTATTCTAGGAAAAATAAGCCTCGCCTATTCAATCTCTCCCCATACCTATAGGCCTTCAGTCTAGAAGAGTATATCAGTATTGATGATGTTCTAGAAAGCATAATCATAAGTTGTCTAAGATTGCACCAAAAAGTAGATCAGATAGAAGTTAATCCTGACAAATGCAAGATGATGCATTTTAAGAGGTCAAATAAGGGCAAGACAATGTACATGGTAGGGCATTATGGAATAATGACAAACAAAGTGATCTGGGGATCCAAACCCATAGTTCTCTAAAAGTGATAACACTGGTTGATAGGGTGAAGGTGGTACGTAACAAGACTCCTTCAGAGATTGGGGCATAGAATATAAAAGTTGAGAAGATATATTGCAATTTTACAAAACACTGTTTAAGCCACTTTTGAAGTGTCATGTTCTGGTCATCATACTATGGGATCGATGCAATTGAGCTGATGAAAGTACAGAGGAAAAACACTGGAATATAGCTTCACTAAATGGCTTAGAGAAAGTACTGTTAACAGTGCCACATACAGTATTTAGATAACATTAAAAAATTATAAATATTCTTAGAAGGATATCACAATGCTGAGGAGGAATGTAAAATGGGCAAGTTATAATATACAACAGAGCTAAGTCATAGTGGGATCTACATGCATTCAGCAAATTGTCTCACAGTCGAAACTCCACTTCCCTGGCATCAACCTTTCCAAGGAACTTGCCTGGAACCATTTCTGTTTCAGGTCTCTGCATACTTTCACTTTTAATTAGACCATCTGGATGATTTAATTACATCTAGGTGGGGAGTAAAGGTTAACAGGAAAACAGCAGTGTGACCAAGATACCTTATATCACTTCCAGTAATGGAAGGGAAAGGCCACATTCTCAAGCTTTTATTGTTTCCATAGCTTTACCAAATGTCAAGCCAGCACATTCCAGGTTACAGTGAGTATAGTAAAGGTATGTTTTTAAATCACTCATCAAGGGAACCAGCATTCCTTATATTTAATCCATTAAAACTTGCATTCAACGAGGTCCCACATCTAAGCTTTTCACTGTATCTCAATACATGTGACAATAATAAACCAATTCCAAAACCCCTTCAGCCTATATTTATATATTTCAATGTCAAGGTCCTTTTCATCCTCATCTTCAGAAAGACTAAGACAAGCTAATTGGTACACATCAGCGTGCTGAGGGGATGGGCCCTCTATTAAGGTCTATAAACTTCCTTCTATCAGGAAAAGGGGAACTCTAAAGCAAGGTTTTAGCAAACCATTTGTGGCATCTCCCCTGCAAAGTGATAGTTCTAGAAACATAATTTCTTTTCATTTTAAATTTATTCATAGAATGCATAGCTGATTTATTCTCCTTCTCAATTCCATCCTCCTGTCTTCTCTCAGTAACCTTTGACACCCTTTCTAATCAAGAACCTAGCAACATCCACTTTAAATATAACCAGTGACTTGGGCTCCATAGGTGTCTGTGACAATGACTTCTGCAGATTCACCACCCACTGGCTAAAGAAATTTCTTCCCATTTATTCTCATGTATTCTGAGATGTGCCCTCTGGTTGTAAGCTCCCCCAATGTACAGAACATTCTCTTCACATTCACTATATCTAGGCCTTTCAATATTTGATAGATTTCAATGAGATCCCACTTCATTCAACCTCCAGCGAGTACAGGCTCAGAGCCAAATTTGCATCATACATTAACCCTTTCATTCCCAGAATCACTCTCATGAACCTCCACTGGACCCTCTCCAATGCCAACACATTCTTTCTTAGATAAGGGGTCCAAAACTGCAAGTGCAGTCTGACCAATGCCTTATAAAGCCTCAGCATTACATCCTTGCTTTTATATTCTAGTCCTCTTGAAATTAATGCTAACATTGCACTTACCTTCCTTATCAATGACTCAACCTGCAAATCAACCTTTAGGGAATCCTGAACAAGGACCCCAAGTTTCTTTGCACCTCTGATTTCTGAATTTGCCCTCTGTCTAAAATATATGCCTTTATTCATTCTACCAAAGTGCATGACCATACACTTCCTGAAACTGTATTCCATCTGCCACTTCTGAGCCCTTTCTCCTAAACTGTCCAAGTCCTTCTGTAGCCTCTCTAGTTCCTCAACATTACCTGCCCCTCCACCCATCTTTGGATCATCTGGAAACTTGGTCATAAAGCCATCTATTTTGTCATCCAAATCATTGGTGTATAACGTAAAAAGAAGCAGTCCCAACATTGACCCCTGTGCAGGACACCACTAGTTAGCGCAGCCAGCCAGAAAATGCTCTCTTTATTCCCATTCTTTACCTCCTGCAAGTCAGCCAATTTTCTATCAATGCTAGTGTAATTCCTGTAATACCATGGGCTCTTATCTTCTTTAGTAGCCTCATGTTTGGCACCTTGTCAATAGCCTTCTGAAAATCCAAGTAAACAACATCTACTGACTCTCCTTTGTCTAGCTTGCCTGTTATTTCTTCAAAGGATTCCAACAAATTTGGCAGCAAGATTTCCCCTTAAGGAAACCATGTTGACCTTAGTCTATTTAATCATGTGCCTCCAAGTACCCCAAAACCTCATCCTTAATAATGGACTCTAACATCTTACCAAACACTCAAGTAAGGCTATCTGGCCTATAAATTCCTTTCTTCTGCCTCACTCCCTTCTTAGAGGGAGTGACATTTGCAGTTTTCCAGTCCTCCAGAACCATTCCAGATTCTAGTGATTCATGAAAGATTATTACGAATGCCTCCACAATCTCTTCAGCCACTTCTTTCAGAACCCTGTGGTGTAGTCCATCTGGTCCAGGTTACATGTCCACCTTCAGACCTTTCAGGTTCCCAAGCACCTTGTCCTTAGTAATAGTGACTACACTCACTTCTGCTCTGCTGACACTCTTGAATTTCTGGCATTCTGTTAGTGTCTTCCACAGTGAAGACAGGTGTATAATACTTTAAGTTTGTCCACCATTGCAATGTCTCCAATGTAATTTTCCAGCGGTCTGATATCCACTCTCGCCTCTCTTTTACACTTCATAGATCTGAAAAAAACTTTTGGTATCCTCTTTTATGTTATTGGCTAGCTTATCTTTCATCTTTTCTCTTACTACTTTATTAGTTGTTCTCAGTCGTGCTCTTGATTCAATGTTTCAATTGAAAACATGCAGCAGTCCCTCCCTAAATTATGTTGGGCGTGGTGGGGGGAGGGGGGTTGGAGTGGACAGGGTTTGAACACACAACTTTCTAACTCACAGCAAGAGTACTACTGAGCACAGCTGACATGTTGCTGTACCTCCAATAGCAATTGGTTTCCTTTAATTGAACGAGAAATCCCAGTTTACAAAGAAAATGCAATTACACAATAGTAAATGCAATGGCATCATACTGGAACGTAGCACTACACAACTGAAAATGACACACCTGAGACCAGTGCTTCACCTCGAGTATTGTCACCACAGACCTTTGCCCGCCCTCACCCCCACACAGCAAACTTGAGCAGAGAGCAACCTTCCAAGCTGAAAACTTCCAGAACCATATCTTTCTAAGGTGCTCAATTTTGGGGCAGCAGAAATTGCTCGTTGGACTATATGGATACAGCTCTGCAGAACAGACTTTACGCTTTTATTCAAAAAACAGAAATGAGAAAAGTGAAGATATGTTAAAGAGCTGGGTCAACTGACACCTTGAAGATGGGCAACTTAGAGAAAGAGCAGAAATGGAGGGAGGTGATTTGTGAAGACTGCTATTTGGCAGCAAAGCTGTACTGGAAGAGAGACTCTGCCCTATCCCAGAGGACTGTAGAGGTTATCAGTAGTCTTTAAGCTGGTGGAGGATGAATTTTTGATGTTAAGACTCTCAAAAAGACCTCTTATATGATAAAGGTGAACTCTTGATCGCTCAATCTACCTTGGCATGGTCCTTGCATCTTACTTGTCTACCTGCACTGCACTTTCTCTGCAACTTTAACACTAAATTCGACAGTCCTATATTTTTCATGTCTACTACTTTGATATACTTATGTAAGGAATGATCTGTCTGGATGTCACACAAACAAAAGCTTTTCCCTTGGTGAAAATACAATTCACAAGTGAGAATACCAAATACCAATTGGCAAGAACAGCTGTTGAGGCCTGGGGTAGATCAGCCAAGATCAGAACAAATGGCAGACCAGGCTTGAAGCCGAATAGCCTACTTCTACTCCTGCTTCCTTGTGTTCATGTATCCTGAGAAAGAATTGTGAAGTGAAATGAAGCATAATGCATCTCGTACTGACAAAAGTCAAAAGCTGTGAAAATGCAGTCTTTTAAAAGACCCATTCCAGTACCCAAGTGTGCCTTTATTGAATAAATCCAACCCATGCATTAATAAGCAGTCGAAGCCTGTGGCTGAATGTATTGAACTGGGAGACGATTATACTCATTCAATTTAGCATTATCCATTTATTGACCTCAAGAATACAGGCGGTTGAAATAGATTATATATCTGTTTTTAATGTAAAAGTTAATAAATCAATAAATAGTTTTGCAATAATTTAATGTTACATTCTTACTGCTTAACTCTTCCTTATCGCACAGTACATAGCCCTTTGTGTGCCGCAGCAACGTTTTTGCATCTGTCATATCAACGGAAAGCTGGCTTTGCCGCTTGACATTTAAAGTGGAGGAATGCTGCACAATTCCGCCCCAGTCAATGCTGACCAACAGTGTTGGAACTGGAGAACTCAAGGGGTTAATCAGCATCATTCACACTAACATCAATACAAGTACTGTTTTCCTTTTTACGACATATTCCTGAGTGGCACAATAATATGAAGAAAATCAGAAGATTCTCTCCTTAATTCTCCAAATAATTAATCCCGATGCCTGCGAAATGAGCAAGCCAGGTGGGCATTTGCAACACTTTCGTTCACTAAGCTCTCCTCAACTGTGCCAGAACCACAGACGGTACGAGCCAAGTCATTGTTGCAGACACAATGACGAGTAGCATCTTTTGGGATAATAATGATTAACTGCACTGTATGCCTTTACTTTTAGTGTTTAAATTTGAAAATGAATTCAATTCCTGCTCAAATTCAAACTGTTCGCCTTGAACTACTGAACATGTGAAAATACATCAGATGCAGACAAAGAATAAACTCCACCTATTATTTAGTACATCTGCAAGCTGACACTGAAATATTATAAAGAACTGCTGCCTACCACCGAAGATGACACCGAGTAAAAGTGTTAAGGTTCCTACAGAAAGTTGTACAAATTACTGCACCATACTCCCAGTGACCAGACAGTGAACAATTGATAGAGTGTCACAATGTGCACTCTTCACAAAACTGACTTCACTCCTCAGCTTTTCTATTCCTTATTACAATGCGGTAAGTGCAATCTACTAACCAGTCAGTTACTCTAAGAGTGGAGCTGAGGGCTTTCAATGGTTAAAACATCAATTGAGTTCCACTGCATTTCCAAACTGTGGAGGCTTTCACCCTATTTGGAGTAGTAGATGTCTAGAACTTCACACCAAAGTCTGAGGTTCAATTGAAAATTTCAAAATATATTGCTACTTTGTCTAGGGCAAAGATGCTAAAGGTTACAAAGCCATTTTGAATATTATGGGTACAGAACCAAAGAGGACAGATGATGTTAAGCAATGTCCTAACCAAATGACAAAACAGGTGGAGGGGATAAATTCCTTCCTCTTGTGCCCACATTCCACATTTTCAAGGAGCCCTTTGGTCATTGATGTCTTTGCTCTTTTACACATCTTCACATAAAGGTGCAAGACCATACAGAATGCCAGACTGGTGTATCTCCTCCGGATAGGTGAATCATCATATGGAGCAGGAATGAGCTCTTTTCCTGGGTATGGGATCTCGCAGAGCTTCATCTCCAAAACACCTGCTCAGTGAGCAGAGGGTCTCCCATAGTCTCCGTAATCCCAGCCTGAAGACGCTGTTTGAGAGGTTGTAGATGAGGCAATTGCAGAAGCTGTTGCTGATGGCCAGCCAAGTTGTCACAAAGGACAGCGAAGGGCTTTCCAGCACACGTGAGCTCTCCAGCAGGAAATAAACAATGTAGGGAAGCCACAGCACGTAGAAGACACTTGTAATCCGAAACAGGACCATTGCATAGCGCCGGTCGGGGCTGGGGCTACCTTCAGCAGATTCCACCTCCTGGCTGGGGAATCGGGCACGGCGTTCGTTGATTTCTTTGGTGTGTTGCCGGCAGATTTTAAATATGTGGAAGTAGGTGAAACAGATAATGAAGGCTGCTGGGGCATATAACAAGCAGACTATAAAGCCTGTGAAGTACGCATTAGTTTCCCAAAAGGTGGCACACCATTCAAAGATGTCTCCATGATATCCGGGTTTCTCCCATCCAAAGAATGAGGGCAAGAACACTGTCCCAGAGTAAATCCATATAAGAATGATACAGATCCTAAGGCGGCATGGAGTTACCAGCTGGCTGTAGGACAATGGTTTGGTAATGGCAAGGTAACGGTCAATACTGATGCATGCTAGGCATGCCATAGAAACGCTTTTCAACACTGAAATGGTGTACCCAAACACCTGGCAGGTCAGGGACTCTTGCATACCTGTGGAGTAGTGAAGGAGGGAGAGAGCAGGAACCAAGCAGCTTACCCCTACCAGCAGGTCGGCATAGGCCATCGTCTGGATGAAATAGCTGGTGGTGTAGTGGTGAAGGAGAGGGGCACAGTGGAACACAAAGATGACTGTCAGATTCCCCACAATGATCAGGACTGTCAACAGCACAATAATCACAGTCTCTAAAACACATACATCAACCATGTCGTTGTAGCCAAAGCCGAGAGGGCAAGCGTGGTGATTGGATAAGTTGGCTGAGGTATTGCTCAGGCTCCTAGAATTCCATTCAGTCGTGGAGTGGTTCATGACACAGATGGGTGTGGGCTACAGTCCACAGTGACTGCAGATCGCTGGCAAGGCATCTGTTACTGCTGCTGCTGTTTCTGCGGCTCGTTCCGCTCCTCCGGCTCGTTCCGCTCCTCCGGCTCACTCTGCTGCTCTTGTTGGTCTCTGCAGTCAGCGTTTAACAGCTGCACATGCCTCCTCAGCAACAGCGGACTGCTGACACACCTCAGTATTGCAATGCCGTTGACGAGCTCCCTCCAGTGTACTGCTTCCAGCTGTTCATTGAGAGCTATTGTATGAAGAGCGGGAAAAGACGGCGAGCCCTGGGAGAAATGCACAAGCCTCTCACACTGCTCTCTACATGCTACATTTCTTCTCCCGTTGAAGTCTTCTGAAATACTGACAGCATCAGGAAATCAATTGATAAGTAAGCGAAGTGGGCAAAAATAGCAGTGCAAGCTGTATTCCTGCACAATTTGAAATCCTCAGCCTTCCATATACATTAATCAGTGCTACGGACTTGCGAAAAGGAACGCCGACAGAATTATGCAGCAATCTCGTGAATTAGCAAGGAGTCTGGCACCTTCATTGTGCTGGAGAAGCAATCCTTTCAGTGGCACATTAGCGCTGCTATTGCATACTCTTGTCCCTCAGCAGCTGCACCTGAGCCCCTTGTCTGCACCATCACAGCTGATGCGGAAGAATTCTCTACTCCAGCTACCTTGGTTTCCTGCTTCCAAATGAGCAGCAGCAGCTGAACCGCCAATGGCTATCCGAGCTGCTTTCTCTCTTTATGTCTCTTGGTAACAGTTGCCAAGCGCACACAGGCTCACAGCCATTCACTGTAACGCTATCCTGGAGCGTAACAAATGAATATAACGGGACTGGGCTAGTCAGCTTGCAGCCACGTTACTGTATAAAGACAGGTTCATGAAACAGGTAGAGTGCATACGTAGGACCCAAGAGTTTGAGCAATTAGCCTAAACAGAGCTAAAAGAATGCAATGCCAAACTTCCTGAGATGAACCCCAGCACCAGCTGTAACATCACTGAAGGAAAATCTAATACATTATTAATTGCATAAATAGCAATCAAAAATGACTCATTATAAATTTACTTGTGGCCTACACTGTAGTACTTGCATTTCTGCTGACAGGCTCTTTGCACAGATGTAGGTGAGGTAGCAGCAGGAGCCATCAATGGCACGAGTTTGAAGATGGGATTTGAGGGCTCAGGGCAGTGAGGGTGAGGGAGCAAAATGCTGATGATTATTGAATGTGAGGCAGCAGAAGGAGAGGTATGAGAGACAAGACAGGGAGGTGTGCTGGTCATGGGGGTGGGTACAAGAGGCAGGTGGTGGCTGCATGGGGCGTGGGAGAAGACAAGAGTGGGTGTGTGGTAGAAGGTGGGATGCTGTCAGGTAAGAAATGATAATCAGGACATCCAATGGAACATCAGCTGACCTATCATCACTGTGTTTGATTCACCTCCCTGTAAATGTGGCCCCTTAAGATGCAGCACAGCCATAATACTTCAATTTACTATAAGGTACCAGTGCACTCAGTTAATGATGCAAAGTGTACCGTTACCTGCAAAAGCAGCTTACATACAATGGGCCAACACATTGAATCTATTATAAAGAAGCATATCAACAGCTCTACTTCATTAAGACTTTGAGGAGATTCATATGTCATCAAAGACTCTTCCAAACTTCTATTGATGTGTGGTTGGAATGTATTCTAACTTGTTGCATCAAAGCCTTATATAGAGGCTCAAATGTACATAATACAAGGTGCTGCAGGAAGGTGTACACTCAGTTGGCTCTATCACAGGCACAACCTTTCCACCACCAAGGACATCTTCAAAAGGCAGTGCCTCAGGAAGGAGGTATCCATTGCTAAGGATCCTCACCATCTAGGATATGCCCTCTTCTCGTTACTATTATCAGTAAGCCTGAAGCAGTAAACTTAGTGATTCAGATACAGCTTTTTCACTTCTGCCTTTAGATTTCTGAATGGTTCCTGACACAAGGAAGCATCATTATTCCTTTTATTTGCACTATTACTTACTTTTATGATTTACAGTAATCCTATGCTTTTGCACTGTACTGCTGCTGTAAAAATGAACATTTTATATCAAAATAAGCTTTATTCATGATTTTAAAATTATTTACAAGAATAAACTGTGCAATGTCTGGTGGATCAACATGTTGCAGGCAGATCAAACGGTGTTTTTCACCGAGTTGATCTTCCAGCAGCACTTAATGCTCGTGCGCGTGTGAGTGAGTGAGAGAGAGAGAGACAGACAGACAGACTGAGACTGTCCCTGGGCATAGCCTATAGATCAGAGAGCCTTCTGTCACACAGCAGCTTGGGATGAACAATTGACACAGACCCTTGCATCTTTATCCACACCCTCTTCACGAACCTATAGTCCACAAAGAAGTGATCAATCATTCGTCCCCACTGCAGTCATTCCACAGGGAGTGCATGCAGAAAGGATCTGACTGCGAGGGCCCATCTCACCGCCATCCAGACAAGATCTTAGTTACTACTGGTGAGGTCTGGCAATGAGGCATTCTGGTGGATGGCCTGAGCCTGGACTGTGCCAGTCAGCAGCACAGGGAACCAGTCCACTGTGTCCATCAATTCCTAGACCTTCAGCATCTGCAGGATATGCCATGCTGACCACTGCCTGATGGTGAAAGCTGTTGGTCTGGAAGGAATTTTCCACAAAGGACAGGCAATGCAGCAATATCCAGCTGACTGGATGCTGCATGGTAATGAATCCAGGCCCATCCTTTACAACACTGGAGAGAGACAGTACCTCAGCATGTAGTGGTACTTGATGCCCATGTACTTAGGTTCCACACACAGCCTTATGCACCAACACCCAAAGGTGGTCATCAGGGTGAGGATGACATTGGGTACATTTCTTCCCCTGTTGTCCAGGGTTTTCTGCATTGTGACCCATTTGACTCACTCCATCTTGGATCCCCATATGAACCTGAAGATAGCTTGAGTGATTTCCAAGCTGGTGGAGTGAGGGATGGGGCCAAGTACAGCAGCCCTGAAAGCACCTCACACAGGATGACCAGGTTCTTCTCAGTTATCGATAGGGACCATCTTCCCCATAGTCCCAATTTCTGTTTTACCTTTCCAATCCACTCTGGACAAATCTTGTTGCATGCTTCAGCCCCTCTGAACTATATCCCCAGCACCTTCAGCTAATGGTGAAGGGGACACTGGATCAGTCAGGCCAGTTGCTGAAGAGTATGGCCTTGCTTTTCAAGCTTTGGCCCTGATGCCAACTCAAACTAATTGCAGGTGCTGATCAATCTACGAACCAATCTCAGATCTGAACAGAAGATGGTGACAATGCCAGTGTATAGGGAGGTTTTTACCTGCATCCTTCCACTACCTGGCAAATCTCCTCTTAGCTCTCATCCTTCCTGATGGCTTTGGCAATGGGTTCTATACAGCATACAACCAAGACGGGAGAGTTGGCAGTCCTGTATGACTCCAGACTTGATGGAGAAGTTATGTTTTGGACTGTACTGCAGATGTCTGGATAGACCAGTTGGATCCAACTTCTGATTCCCTCTCCAGTGCCCATTTTGGAGAGCACGCCCATCACATACATGTGTGATATCCTGTCAAAGGCTTCCTCCTGGTCCAAACAGGCATATAGCCCCCAGTCCTGCACTTAGTGATAATATCCCTAAACAATGCAAGGCTGTCAAAGATCTTCCTGCCAGGTACAGCACCGATTTGATCTAGGTAGATCAGCTTTCTCAGAGCAGACCTGACTACGTTGGCAACATCTTTGGACAGAATTTGGAGTCTTCATTCAACAATGAAATGGATTTCCAATTCCTGTTGTTATCCCTCTCCCCCTTCTGCTGTTAAAAGAGGGCAATGATGCCTTCCCTCATAGAGCTGACATGCTGCCAGCCAGAAGCATCCAATCTCACAAAGCCGAATATAACTCAGCCAGTAAGCTGCTGCTTCTGGGAGTTTTATTTGAGCTGAAGGAATGGATGGAGCCAGTCAGCTCCTCCAGAGTCAGTGGTTGGTCCAGACTTTCCTGCTTGCTATCATCTTACATCTCCATGACAGAGGACAGGAAATTCTTAGAGGCTGTGCATCTGTGACCTTTCTGTCATACAGACTGACTGTGAAGGATCTAAAGATCCTCAATATATCCATCTGTGAAGATATTACAAAGCCATCCTCTTTCTTAAGGTCAGGATCACTGAGCTCCCCTTGTGAAACTTTTGGAAGATGAACCGTTAGCACATCTCAATCTGTTCCATGGTGCGGACCCTGGATTGGAAGATGATCTTGGAGGATTGTCATTTGTCAGTGATAGCACATCTGATTTCAATTCTGCCTCCTTCTAGAGATTTATACAATACTTCACTTCCAAAGGCTCACAGTACAGTCAGGATTACTGATTAAATGATCCTGTCAAGAGCAGTTCTATGAGAATATGTAAGAAAAAACATACTGCACATTTATACCCTGACAGAACACAGCAGTCAAGAGTAGGGATGTAGTGATGTGCTGCACTGGAAATGATTAACAGCATTGTAATCCTTTCAATGATTAGGTAACCAGACTAGACACAATAGCACAGATGGGATCTGGCTAGTGCCTAACTGCAACTAATCATTGTGTTCAGTGTGTATTATCCACTACAGCCTACACAATTTGCAGAGTGTCACACTCCAATTTTATAGAGTTTTTTATGCCTGCAACTGAATAGTAGGATCTAGAGTACTGGGTAAGCACAACAGCAACATGTACCTAAATCACAATACGAACATTTATCAAAAACCTGCCCTAGTCAACCACACAGACACCAAGGCCAAGAAAGTGCATCAGTACCTCTACTTCCTCAAAAGGCTAAAGAAATATGGCACATCCCCTTTGACCATCATTAACTTTTATTGATGTACCACAGAAAGTATCCTATCCAGATGTTTGATATGTCAATTGCTCTGCCCATGAACCCAAGAAACTAGAGAGATGTGGACAAAGCTCTCCCCTTCATGGATTGTCTATACTTCTATACTCCCTCTGCCACACAGTCAGCACAATCAATGACCCAGCTCATCCAAACACTCTTTCTCCTCCCTCTCAGGCAGAAGATGCAAAAGCTTTAAAGCACATACCCCCAGATTCAAGAATAGCTTCTATCCCACAGTTGAATGGTTCCCTAGTACGATAAGATGGACTTGTGACCTCACAATCTACCTTGTCAAGGCTTTGCACCCTATCGTCTGCCCACACTGTACTTTCTCTGAAACTGTAACACTCCATACAATTGTTTTCCATTGTATTATCCTGATGCATTAATGCTATAGAACGATCATTTTCATTGTACCTCAGTACACGTGACAATAAAAAAACAGCTTATATTTACTGGTCAGTGAACTTATATCTCTGTCAGCCGTGCCTCACCTACTAAAGCCCAAGCACTCAACTTATTCCCAATACCTCCCTGCCTCTCTTCCCTCCTCTACAACATTGTTAGCTGAAGGGCCTGTAATGTGCTGTAAACGTCTATGTTCTATGTAAAGGACACGGCTTTAAGGTAAGAGGTGGGAAGTTCAAGGGGGATATTAGAGGAAGGTTTTTTTACTCAGAGAGTAGTTGGTGCGTGGAATGCACTGCCTGAGTCAGTGGTGGAGGCAGATACACTAGTGAAATTTAAGAGACTACTAGACAGGTATATGGAGGGATTTAAGGTGGGGGGTTATATGGGAGGCAGGGTTTAAGGGTCGGCACAACATTATGGGCCGAAGGGCCTGTAATGTGCTGTACTATTGTATGGTCTATGTTTTAAAACACATGGCGAAACTAGTCGCTATGGAGGAGCTTTCAGCCACCTGGTCTAACACCTCGTGTGGTTCAGGATTGATAATATTTATCTCACACCTTGAGATGTTAAAGGTGCTAAAGCAGAGTGGAGTGAGAAGGGTTAAAACTGGAAAGGGTAGATGCTGGGAAGTTTTCAAACAGTGAGTGGAACATTGTTGGGAAAGACAGTGCAGTAACTTTCAAGAAGAAACCTTTCGTTAAGTAAGAAAGCCAAATAGTTAGCCTCATGCATATATGCATGATATTGATCGAAGTGAGAGCAGTGTTAGGAATAGTTATAGATGGGATAACTCAGCCAGGTGTCCTTGTGAAGGGAATATTATTTCTCCTTTTTTTGCAAGATAGAAGGCTATTGGGTCTATTCTGATTCTCAAACAAACCAATCTCACCTATTTGTTCACAGTTTCTCTGTAACCTATTCTCGTTCACATCTTCATTGACTGGCAATACTGATTCTTCTGCCATAAACTTACACGAGGTAAAATTTACAATGTCAATTAATCAATCAATCCGCATCTTTGGGAGGAAACCGGAGTATCCAAAGGAATCTCACATGAAGAACATAAAAGCTTCACACAGACAGCACCTTAGGTCAGGGTTGAACCTAGGTTGCTGGAGCTATGAGGCACCACTCTGCCACTGCAACAGTATTCCAGCTAATCAAGGGAGGGAGGTCAGGAAACTGTCGGAATTACAGGGATTCTAAAGCAGATCATGAGGCAGATCAACGTAGATAAAGAATTATCAGACTTAGGAGAGGGAATTGAACAGTAAAGAAGGAAGTAAAGGAGCAGATAATCAGAGAGGAACAAGCATCAAAGGAATCCTGACAAAGTGGAACCACACATCAAAACCATAAAGTTAATATGGTTATGTATGTTGCGTCCTATGAATCCAACCATGAAGGAAATTATTGGAAGGTTCAGTGCTACCTTTCTGTTAGTCTTGTTCACAGACGTGTAACAAAGAGAAAGATTTTGAGAGTGATGGCTGGGATTACTGAGGTCAAGTGGTTAATGGTCATTTTCAGCAATATCTGGCTGAGTCATCCCACCTCTCCATCAAGTAAGACTATTCCAAACAACTTTTTCACGCAGAGGGTGATGAGTATTTGGAACGAGTTACCAGAGGAAGTAATTGAGGCAGGTAGAACAATATTATTTAAGAACCATTTGGATAGGTACACGGCAGGGTTTAGGGTGATAAGGGCAAATGCACGAAACTGGGACTAGCTGGATGCTGTGGTCAGCATGGACGGGTTGGGCCAAAGGGCCTGTATCTAAACTGTACTGCTTTATGACTAACTACCTTCTACACTTCTGGATCATCTCTTCAACACTTCCCTCCCAAGCTTAAATCCCAAGCCCCAGTACTGCAGCATGGAGAGAGCATGGTGAATGGAGCTCTATCTTAATACTCTCTCACATATTGCATTAGCACTCCACACTATCCTTTCATTCACTTCTCACACTATTCACCATCACTGACCTACATACGCTTGCAGGTTAGTAGATCTATCACATGCACTCAAATTCATCCATTGCCTCTCCCATTTCTTAGAAATGTTTCCGGTTATTGGATTGCAGATGATCAAAATGCAGTCTCACAGTGTGAAGAAAGCCCTTTTAACTCCTAATAATCATATCAAGACATACCTCCTGGCCTACTTGTTCTACTCCATGTTAATCAAGAACTGTCTCATTTCTTCTCCCAATCCCCATGTTAAACGATATAGTCACAGAGTATTACAGCACAGAAATAGACCCTTCAGCCCATCTAACCCATGCCATACTGTTATTCTGCCTAGTCCCATTGACCCACACCTGGACCATAGACACCCATTCCCCTCCCATCCGTGTACTTATCCAAACTTCTCTTAAATGTTGCAATCAAACTTGAACCCACCACTTCTGCTGGGCATTCTTTCCACATTCTGAGTGAAGAAGTTCCCCCTCAGGTTTCCGTAAATGTTTCATCTTTTATCCTTAACCTATTACCTCTAATTCTAGACTCACTTAACCTCAGTGGAAAAATCCTGCTTTCATTCACCCCGTCTGTACTCTTCATAATTTTGCATACAGTATCTCCATCAAATCTTCCTCTCATTCTCCTACGTGCTAGGGGAATAAACATAGAAAACCTACAGCACAATACAGGCCCTTCAGCCCACAATGCTGTGCCGAACATGTACTTACTTTAGAAATTACCTGGGGTTACCCATAAGCCCTCTATTTTTCGAAGCTCTATATAGCTATCCAGAAGCCTCTTAAAAAGAGTCCTAACCTATTCAATCTTTCCTTATAACTCAGGTTCTCAAGTCCTGGCAACATGCTTGTAAATTTTCTCTGCATTCTTTCAATCTTATTGATATCTTTCCTCTAGGTAAGTGGCCAGAACTGCACATAATATTCCAAATTAGGCCACACAAACATCTTATACAACTTCCACATAACATCCCAACTCCTGTACTTAATACTTTGATTTATGAAGGCTAAGTGCCAAAAGCTTTCTTTACGACCCTACCTACCTGTGACACCACTTTCAAGGAATAATAGATCTTTATTCCCAGACTCCTTGGTTCTACTACACTCCTCATTGCCCTATCGTTTACTGTACAAATCCTAGCTTAGTTAGTCCTCTCAAAGTGCAAAACCTTGCACTTTTCTGCATTAATTTCCATCTGCCATTTTTCAGCCCATTATTCCAGCTGGTCCAGATCCCGACACAAGCTGTGAAAGCCTTCTTCACTGTCCACTATACCCCAAATCTTGGTGTCATCTGCAAATTTGCTGATGTAGTTTACCACATTATCATCCAGATTCTAGATATAGAAGGCAAACAACAACGGACCCAGCACTGATCCTGGTGGCACACCACTAGTCATAAGCCTCCAGTCAGTGAGGCAACTATCTACTATCACTCTCCGGCTTCTCCTGCAAAGCCAATGTCTAATGCAATTTACTACCTCATCCTGAATGCAAAGCAACCGAACCTTCTTGACCAGCCTTCCATCCAGGACCTTGTCAAATGTCTTACTAAAGTCCATGTAGACAATGTAAACTGAATAATCCTTCAATTTTCCTGGTAACCTCTTCTAAAAAAAACTCTAAGTTTGGTTAGATATGACCTACCATGCACAAAGCCATGTTGGCTATTCCTAATATGGTCCTGTCTATCCAAATACTAAAAAATCCTGTTCCTTAGAATATCTTCCAATAATTTACTAACTACTGATGTCAGGTTCACTGGCCTATAATCTCCTGGCTTATTCTTAGCGCCTTCCTCAAACCACAGAACATTAGCTATCCTCAAGTCCTCTGAAACCTCACCTATAGCTAAGGATTGTTTAAAACCTCTACTGGGGCCACTGAAATTTCTGCATTAGCTTCTGACAAGATTTAAGGGCCTTGTCAGGCTCTGGGGATTTATTCACCCTAATTTGCCTCAAGACAGCAAAGACCATCTCTTATGCAATCCAGCTATGGCCCATGAGCTCACTACTCTTTTGTCTTTGTTTTTAGACTCCATTTAAGATCTTCCCCCATCTCTTTTGGCTCCATACACAGATGATCATTGTTGGGCACATAGCCAAGTGGTTAAGGCGTTCATCTAGTGATTTGAAGGTCACTAGTCGAGCCTCAGCAGTGGCAGCGTGTTTGGGTCCTTGAGCAAGGCACTTAATCACACATTGCTGTAGTCTGTGCAAGGAGTGGCGCCCCACACAGACTTCCTATCTGCGCCTTGTAAGGCATGAAAATGCCCGACACAGGCCTCTCATGGTCTGAGTCGACATTCCCCCCGCCACCCTGATTTTTGGTTCCATGCATAGTTGACCATGATGATTATAGGCTACTTTTTCTTTTTCCTCAGGGCTTATGCTCCCCTTCTTCAAATTTTCTATTGTCACTCTCTGATCAACAATACCCTCATCTCTTGTAGACTAAGACCACATCTCCAGCTTCCCCTTCTCTCTAAAGTCCTTGAATCCATTAGTTTTCTAAACCAACGGTCTTCCTTGCTTGAACCATTTCAGTCTAGTTTCTCTTCTGCCACAGGACCAAAGCAACCCTGATTTAAGTCACTGTGCAAAATGACAACCCTTCAAAAGTAAGGGAAACCAAAACCAGTGAAGGCAAACACAGGAGATGTATGGAAAACCAGAGAAAGGGGCATCCCTACTTCCAGATATGCCTTTCTACCAATATTGCTGTAATCCAAAAGCAAAATACTGCTGACGCTGCATGTCAGAAATAAAGAGAAAATGATGGAAACCCTGACATTCTGAAATATTTGCCTTAATCTTTCTTTAGCTTGATCTGTCTGCAACCTACCTTTGCCTTCTGATGCCTCGCCACTACCTCCTAGACAGTTAGGATCATGTTCACCCAGTTTAATGTTTATCCAGCCACCTTCAAACTTGCTTTCAACTTTACCCAGCATACCTGATGACTATTCTCATGCCAGTACAGATGACAACAGCACTTTCAAAATAGCTCAGAGTTCCTTCCAGAAACAAATACTGACTCTAAGCAGGTCCATCCCCATAAACCAAGAGCTACTAATAGTCAGCCACTATCCACAGACTACACAGATTGCCTGGAACTCCACCATTTCTTTCACAATGATTTCACATCCTCTGGAACTTCAGTTTTATAAATCAGCCTATTTGGTTTACTTCACTTATCAAGAAACAGCTGAGAGCACAGGATGCAGCAAAGGCAACAATCCAGATATAAATACTGAAGATTTGTGCTCCAAAACTAGCAGCTCCTCTAGCCAAAATGTTCCAGTTCAGTTATAACACCAACGGTAAATATGGATCTTGATCAGCAATGGCAATTGGAGTTTAATTCGGCTAAATGTGAAAACAAATGAGAGTATGGTACGGCCATGAGGGATCCTGCAGAACAAAGGGACGTGGTTCCCTGAAACTGGTGTTGCAGGAAGACATTGTGGTGAAGAAGGCTGCTGGCACACTGGCCTCCATCTGTCAAGGCACAGAATATAGAAGCTAGGAGGCAATGTTGCAGATGTACAAGATGTAGATGAAGCTGGGTTTGAAATATTGTGTTCATTTCTGGTCATCTTGTTAGAGGAAACAATGCCATTAAGTTGTAAAGAGTACAGTGGAAATTTACGAGGATATTGCTAGGACTCGAGGGATTGAGCTACAGAAAGTTTGGAAGCTTTTTCACTGTCACTTAGGAGAATGAGGGGTAATCTTATAGAAGTATATAAAATGATGAGGGGTAAAGATATACAGTCTCATTCCCAGGATTAGAGAATCACGAACCAGAGGGCATAAACTTAAGGAGATGGGGAGAGAGTTAACAGGAATCTGAGGAGCAAATTTTTCATCCAAAGGATGGTCAGCTTATGGAATAAACTGCCAGAGGAAGTGGCTGAAGTGGATATATTAACAACATTTTAAAGGTACTTGGATAGGAAAGGTTTAGAGAGATATGGGCCAAATACAGGTAAATGGGACAAGCTTAGATGGGAATCTTGAATGGCATAGACCAGTTGTAATAAAGGGCCTGTCTTCATGTTGTATGAATCTATGTTAACTTACTCAGCTATACCAAATTTGAGTTTCACCTGGACTGCTCCACCCCAGATCTCATTTGGACTCAAGTCCAAATGTGGACCAAACAGTTGAATTCCAGGGGTGAGGTGAGAGTGACTGTGACTAACGAGGGTAGTACAGTGGACATTGTCAACACGATGAAGGTAATCATGTCAAAAACCATTTCACCACCCTCTTCACCTACTGTATGTCTCCACTTGCAGGGAACTATGGACTTACACCTCCAGGTCACTGTTCTGCCATACTCTCCAAGGTCAGTCTGTTCCAGGTCTTTATTGCACAAGTTCTGTGAGCCTTAGGGTTCAGTACTGGATCCTTTATTGTTCCTCATATACACTGATGACTTGGAAGAGAATACGTGGCATGATGACACTAAAATTGGTGGTATATTGGTCAGTGAAGAAGATTGTCTAGGTTCCAACAGGATCTAGATCAGCAAGAAAAATGGGTAAGGGAATGGCAGGCACAATTTAACTCAGATAAGTAAAATGCAATGCATGTTGGGAAATTAAACCAGACTAGGACATACATGGTTGTTGAACTGTTAGGCCTTGGGGTACAAGTACATACTTCACTGTAAATAGCAACACAGTTAGACAGAATGGTGAAGGCAGCATTGGGTATGCTTGCCTTAAATGCTTGCAAAGGCATTGAGTACAGGAGTTGTTACAGTTGTACAAATCATTGGTTTGCTGCACTTGAACAGCATATGCAGTTCTGGTTGCCACATATGGGATGGATGTGATTAAACTAGAGAATGTTAGACTGGCAGATTTGAGTTATAAGAGTTTGGATAGACCAAGACTGTTTTCCCTGGTGTGAAGGAGGCTAAGGGATGACCTGGCAGAGATTTATAAAATTGAGGGTAGATATTTTAAGCCTTTTTCCCAGGGTAGGGTGTATCGTTTTTGATGCAGAGGGTTCAGGTGAAAGGGGAAAATTTTAGAGGATCTGAGAGGGTGATAGGTATGTGGAATGAGCTCCGAAGCTGGTGATAGAAGCGGGTACAGTTCCAACATGTAAAAGACATTTGGACAAGTACATAGACAGGAGAGGTTTTGCAGGATATGTACCAAATTCAGGCAAATTTACATGTAGATAGGCATCTTGGTCAGTCTGGATGAGTTGGGCTGAAGCTGTGCTGTATGATCCAATGGAGTAAATCATGAAGCTCCCTTCCCTGATAACCTTGAGGGAGCATCTTCACCAGAGGGACTGCAGTAGTTCAGGGTGGCAGTCTACCACTACCTTCAGAAGGGCAAGAGGGAACGACAGTAACTACTGACCTTGCCAGTGTCCAGGTGGCTAAAGAATTGGTTAAATAAACACACTTGATCATGGACAAAGAATCACCCCCAGTAAAAGCTTTCTTTCCCTTAGCCACATCACCTGAAAACACATCAATTTGCACACATACTCTGATTTCATCTCCCTGCCGCTCCAATCTGCCTCACCTACCAGTCTGTAGACAGCTGAGGAGATAAGAAATAGTTAAGTGGAAGAACTGAAAACAACAAGAGACTTGATCAACATGAAGGGACCATTTGAAGTGGGGTCACACTGACATTTGAACATCTGGTCAGGGTCAGCATTGGGACATAGCTGTTGTAATTTTCCACGAATCAACTTTACAGCACTGTGTTTTCCTCCATTTTTCCTGATAACAAGAGTCACAGATAATTTTGAGAAACTGTGTATCAGGGACAGCACAGTACCAATCTAAAGTCTGATAATTACAAACCAGGTGGCTAAGGTGAGTATGTGAATCAGCAAGAATTTGAAAGTACGTGTGCGTGTATGTGTATACAGATATAGATAGCAAAGAAATTAACTTTTAACCATTAGATTGACTAAAAAAATCAAAGCAATATCTTCAAATTTTACAATGTATAAAAAGGTCCTTCTACAGCTAACAGCAATAGTTGCAGATTGCAGAAGAAAACCTCAAGACTCTGACTTGGAGAAGAACTTGCCACGTAGAACCTGGCCAGTTTAATCTAGAGCAGGTAATAACTGAACAGACAATGAATTTTGGAGACTGTGGAACAGTTACATGAATTGTGTAACTAAAGAGTAATTAAGTTTATATTTTGAAACTACTTAGTGAATCCTTGAGTTGTTTTGAGCAACAACAATCAGCGATCTGAATTGTGAGAAGACATAGCTCACTTAAGTTTGCCGATTGAGTACACATGGCATTGATTCATGGCAGTTTGGTGTTTTGAGCAGTGGCAATCAGCAATCCAAAATGTAAGAAGATGTAGCTCACTCAGGTTCACCAATTGAGTACATAAGGCATTGATGCACGGCAGTTTGGTGTTTTGAGCAGCAGCTAATAAGCGATAGGGATTGATCGACAAGAACAAAATCAAGACAAGGCAGGGGCAAGCAGAGCAGCCTTTGTTGGAGTGAACAGTCTTAGAGTGGAGATTTTGAGGCTTTAGATCTTTGAGGCTTCAGTGAGTGAGCTTCAGTAACAGAAGGCAAAAATACTGCAGGTAATTTTTTTCTCCAGTTTATGTATGTTTTCCTTCTTTATATTTGCACAGTTGGACAGTAGGGATACCAGGCAGGATAGTTAAATGCTCCTCTTGCGGGATGTGGAAAGACAGGGAGACCTTCACTGTCTCTGACTACTACACCTGCGAGAAGTGCATCCAGCTGCAGCTTCTAACACTTCATGTAATCAAGTCGGAGCTGTAACTGGATGAACTTGGATCATTCAGGAGGCTGAAGGGATGATAGAGAGGAAGTTACACCCAAGGCGCAGGACACAGGAAACTGGGTGACAGTCAGGAAGGAGAAAGGGGTTTAAAAAGCAGGTATAATTGTTGAGGGGGATAACCACGCAGAGGAAAGTCACAGTAGTCAGGTCTCTGGCATTGAGTCTGGCTCTATGACTCCGAAAGCAAGGGAGAGTGAAGAGGTGAGCTGTGGTGATAGGGGAATCGTTAGTTAAGAGAACAGGAAGGAGGTTCTGTGGATGAGTATGAGATTCCCAGACGGTACGTTGCCCCCGGATACAAGAATCCGGGATATCTCAGATTGAGTCCTCAGCGTACTTGAGTGGGAAAGTGAGCAGCCAGAGATCATGGTCCTTATAGCTACCAATGGCATGGGTAGGAAAAGTGACAAGATTCAGCAAAGTGAGTTCAGGGAGTTAGGTGCAAACAACAGGAATTCTGCAGATGCTGGAAATTCAAGTAACACACATAAAAGTTGCTGTAGAAATGCAGAAACGAGTTCGGTGGGGCAGGAGCAAGCTGAGACAATAGGTCGGCCAGGACAGGCAGGTTTGTGGATCTTGGGTAGGAGGTAGAAACGGGAAGTGCGGGGTGTGGGAACTATAAGGTTGGTAGCAGTGGATGGGAGATCCCCTGAGCGGATCTTACTCACTCTTCCTTCAGTTAGTTCTAACGAAGGGTCTCGGCCCGAAATGTCGACTGCACCTCTTCCTACAGATGCTGCCTGGCCTGCTGCGTTCACCAGCAACTTTTATGTGTGTTTCAGGGAGTTAGGTGCTAGGTTAAAGGACAGGACCTCCTGGGTTGTGATCTCGGGATTGCAACTCATGCTACATGTTAGTGAGAACAAGTAGGAAGATCATACAGTTTAACACATGGCTAAGGAGTTGATGTAGGAAGAAGAGAATAAGACTTCTGGATCATTGGGCTCTCTTCCAGGGAAGGTGAGACCTGTACAAAAGAGATGGTTTGCACCTGAACTGGAGGGGGACTAATATCCAGGCGGGAAGGATTGCGAATGCTGCTTGGTGAGGTTTAAACTAGAGTTGCAGGGGGATGGGAACCAGAGTGCCAGAACAGATAGTGAAGAGGTTGTGGAGACAGATCTTAAGACCTCAGACAAAGTCAGCAATCAAAAGGTTGAGCATGGTGCAACTAATGTTCTGAGCTGCATATATTTCAATGCAAGAAGTATTGTTGGAAAGGCAGATGAGCACAACACATGGAATTATGAGATTATCGCCATCGGTGAGACTTGGTTGCAGGAGGGGCAGGACCAGCAGCTCAATATTCCGGGGTTCTGGTGTTTTAGATGCAACAGACAGGGAGGAATTAGAGGAGGAGGGGTGCTCAGTCAGGACAGACCGGAGAACTCGTCTAGTGAGGCTTTATGGATGGAATTTAGGAATAAAAAGGGTATGACCATGTTAATGGGGTTATATTATAGGTCACCCAACAGTCTACAGGACTTAAGAGGAACAAATTTGCTGAGCGGTCGCAGACTATTGCAAGAAGCATAAGGTTGTTATGGTAGGTAATTTTAACTTTCCACATATTGATGTGCCTCCCATATTAAAAAATGACTAGATAAGATAGAGCTTGTCAAATGTGCTCAGGAGAGTTTTCTTAATCAGTACATCGAAGTCCCATTGACAGAATGTACAATACTTAATCTGCTATTAGGCAATGAGACAAAAGTTTCTGTATGGGAGCACTTTGCATTCAGTGACAACAATGTCATTAGTTTCAAAGTACAAATGTTTGTAATTATGGGAAAAATAGATACGGTCCATGGGTTAAGATTCTAAATTGGAGAAAGGCCAATTTTGATGGTATCAAAAAGGATCCAGCAACTGTTGAGTGGGACAGGCTGCTTTCTGGCAAAGGTGTAGATGGTAAGTGGAAGGCCTTCAAAGGTGAAATTTTGAGAGTACAAAGCTTGTATGTACCTGCCATAATGAAAGGTAAAGATAACAGGTTTAGGGAACCTTGCTTTTCAAGAGATATTGAAGCCTTGATTAAGAAAAAAAGGAGATGCATAGCAGGTATAGGCAGGTAGGAACAAATGAGATACTTATGGAGTATAAGAAATGCAAAAGAATACTTAAGAAAGAAATCAGGAAGGCTAAAAGAAAGCATTAGGTTGCCTTGGCAGACAAGGTGAAGGAGAATCCTAAGGGACTCTACTGAAATTTTAAGAGCAAAAGGATTGCAAGGGACAAAATTGGTCCTCGGAAAATATGAACGGTAATCTGTATGTGTAACAGAAAGAGATGGTGGTGATTTAAACAGATTTTTTCATCTACATTTACATAAGAGACAGACACAGAGTCTATAGAAGTGAGGCAAAGCAGCAGCGAGGTCATGGATACGATATGGACTTTAGAGGAGGAGGTATTTAATGTTCAGGCAAATTCGGGTGGATAAATCCCCAGGGCCTGTCAAGCTGTTCCCTTGGAACATGTGGGAGACAAGTGCAGAAACTGCAGGGGCCCAAGCAGAGATATTTAAATCATTCTTAGTGACATTTGGGGTACCAGAGGATTGGAGGATGGCTAATGTTGTTCCACTGTTTAAGAAAGGCAGTAAAAATAAACCAGGAAATTATAGGCCAGTAAGCTTGACGTCAATAGTGGGGATGTTGTTGGAAGGTATTCTAAGGGACCAGATATATGAGTATTTGGATAGATATGGACTGATTAGGTATAGTCAGCATGGCTCTCTGGGTGGTATGTCATATCTAACTGATCTTATAGAGTTTTTGAAGGAAGTTACTAGGAAAGTGGATGAAAACAAGGCAGTGGATGTTGTCTACATGGACTTTAGCAAGGCATTTGACAAGGTCTTGTATAGGAGATTGATCAAGAAGGTTCAATCACTCAGCATTCAAGATGAGGTAATAAACAGGATTAGACATTGGCTTTGTGGGAGAAGCCAGAGAGTGGTAGAAGATGGTTACCTCTCTGACTAGAGACCTGTGAATAGTGGAGTGCCACAGGGATCAGTGCTAGGTCCATTGTTGCTTATCATCTATATCAATTATCTGGACAATAATGTAGTTAACCAGATCAGCAAATTAGTGGATGACACCAAGATTGGGAGTATATTGGACAGCGAAGAAGACTATCAGAACTTGCAACACGATCTGGACCAGCTGGAAAAATGGGCTGATGGAATTTAATGCAGGCAAGGTGTTGCACTTCAGTAGGGTCATCCAAGGTAGGTCTTACACAGTGAACAGGAGGGCATTAAGGAATGTGGTAGAGAACAAAGGGATCTGGGAATACACAATCATAATTAATTGAAAGTGAAGTCACAGATAGATATGGTCGTAAAGAAAGCTTTAGGCATACTGGCCTTCAGAAATCAAAGTATTGTGTACAGGAGATGGGATGTTATGTTGAAGTTGTATAATAAGCTGGTGAGGCCTAATTTGAAGTATTGGTGATTTGATAGAGGTATACAAAATTATATATATATATACAAAATTATAGGTATAGATAGGGTAAATGCAAGTAAGCTTTTTCCACTGAGGTTGGATGGGACTACAATTAGAGATTATGGTTAAGGTTGAAAGGTGAAATGTTTAAGGGGAACATGAGGGAAAATTTCTTCACTCAGAGGGTCATGAAAATGTGGAACGAGCTGCCAGCACAAGTGGTGCCTGTGAGCTCAATTTCTATGCTTAAGAGAAGTTTGGATAGGTACATCAATGGTAGGGATATGTGGGGCTATGGTCCAGGTGTAGATTGATGGGAAGAAGCAGTGTAAATTGTTCAGCACGGACTAGATAGGTCGAAGTGCCTATTTCTGTGTTGTACTTTTTGATAACTCTTTGACTGTAATCACATTTAGTCAAGACATACAGTTATTGGCCCAAGCCTTTTTCTATTGTGGTTTGTTGTATGCGGCATTTAATTTAGAAACATAGCAAACCTACTGCACAACAGGCCCTTCAGTCCACAATGCTGTGCCGAACATTTCCTTACGTTAGAAATTACCTAGGGCTACCCACAGCCCTCTGTTTTTCTAAGCTCCATGTACCTATCCAAGAGTCTGTGAAACAACCCTGTCGTAGTGGTCACCAACCTTTTTAAGCCCAAGATCCCCTACTTCAACCTTAGTGAAAGGCAAGATCTACCTACTAAATCGTTTAGAGAAAAAACAGCTCAGATTGTACTTCCAATTTGAGGCCTTTTATTTTTAATTATATTTGAATTACACAAAATACTTTTGTCAAACTTTCAAATTAATTCAAACAAGAAAACACTGTAACTAGCATCTCAAACAGGCCATAGCTGTCTTTCTTTAAGAATATTACAATACTTCACACCTTTAATTCTAAGTTTCATTATTTAATTTTATTTCAACACGAAAAATAAATGAATAAAAATTGACTGTTGCACTCAGTGTGATGACTGGGACTAACTACTTTCTGCTAGTTCCCTGAAATTTGGCTCATGACTACAGACAGCCAGTCTGAGACTGTCTGTGAGGTGTGGGGTTGCCAACTGTCCCGTATTTCCCCCGCTAAGGTAGTGTGTTCCTATGAAACCTTTCATGCGGAAATGCTTTACGCCGAAGAAGCAATTACCATTAACTTATATGGAAAAAATTTTTGAGCGTTCCCAGACCCAAAAAAAACCGACCAAATCATGCCAAATAACACATAAAACCTTAAATAACACTAACATATAGTAAAAGCAGCAATGATATGATAAATAGACAGCCTATATAAAGTAGAAATAATGAAGATTAAGCCAAAACCGATTCGTGGGGTAAAAATATCGGCACGTAAGCACATGCGCACACAGGTGCCCGCGCAAGGCTTCATGGTCATGGTAGTCTTTCTCGGGGTAAACACAAATGTCCCGGGATTTGACTGCTACTTTTGTCCCTTATTTGGGAGTGAGAAAGTTGGCAACCCCAGTGATGTGTCTGTCAGTAAGTCAGCTCCTGTACTTAGATTTAATAATTTTCATCTGTGAAAATGCAAGTTCACATTGATAAGTTGACCCTGACTTTTAGTGCTATAAAACTAACGCGCATATCGTGCATTGCTGGGGCCCCATCAGTAGTAATTACCACCAGTTTATGAATGGGGATGTCATTTTCACGGACATATTTTTAAAACTCATTGTAGATATCCTCACCTCTCGTTCTCTCCTTTAATTGCAAAAGAGTGAGGAAGTCCTCCTTTGTTGTAAAATCCTGGAAAGCCATTCTGACAAATAAAACATGCTGAGCTGTTTGCATTACATCCAGGCATTCATCGAACTGTAGTGAAAAATATTCACAGAGTGACAAGTCCTTTAACACTTGTTGATCCACGTCCTCTGACAATGACTCTACCCTCCTTATCACTGTTGCAGAGCCAAGTGGTATATTATGTATTGCGGTTGTGATGCCGTTTTTGTTTTTAAAGTCATTAAAAACAGTCTCTGCGGTAATGGCCATTGCTTCCTTGAATAAATCGCCATCTGTAAAAGGCTTCTTGTGTTTAGTCAAAAGGTGATTTACAGGAAATGATGCTTCAACAGCAGCCTTATTTTGAGCAGCATGTTTTGTGAAAAACGATTGCTGGGCCTTCAACCCCGATTTCAGCTCCTCAACTTTCCTGGCACAAATTGCACTCTTTGGGGGGTAGGTGTCTTTAAATTTCTGGTGGTTGGTATTGCGGTGCCGCTCCAGATACCCTCTTTTAGTCAGTTCTTGTGTTTGGTGGCACAACATACATACACACTTGTCTTTCACCAAGGTAAATAGAAATTCCTCTTCCCATTCTGGATGGAATTTGTACATTTTCGCCTTCTTTCGTGGAGCCTCCACCATGCTATCAGGATATCACAAGCGATTGCCGATTGCGTCGCCTCTGATCTGGGCCGACACTTATGTGCTGGGTGTCACCTAATTAATTAGCTTGATTATTTCGGCTTTTTTTCTTAAAGATGTGCTGGGTGCGTACCGACTACCGCTGCACCGCTGCATGCTTCGTGGCCCGGAGGCTGGGGACAACTGTCGTACATTGATGTTTGCGACCGTCTGTACTCTTATCTAATCTGATTGGTCACTTTGATGCAGCACAAGCTACGCTGAAAACACGGTGCTCATATTACAACAGTACTTCTGTATTTATTTTTGATTTTTTTCGGGATCTACTGGGCAAAGTCTCAAAGATCGACCAGTCGATCGCAATCAACGGGTTGGCGATCCCTACCCTATCGTATACGCCTCCACCATCGTCACTGGCAGCCCATTCCACGCACTCACCACTCTCTGCATTAAAAACTTACCCTGACACCTCCTCTGTACCTACTTCCAAGCACCTTAAAACTGTGTCCTTTCATGTTAGCCATTTCAGCCCTGGGGAAAAGCATCTGACTATCCACACGATCAATGCCTCTCACTATCTTGTACACCTCTATCAGGTCACCTCTCATCCTCCGTCGCTCCAAGGAGAAAAGGCCCAGTTCACTCAACTTCTCTCACAAGGCATGCTCCCCAATCCAGGCAACATTCTTGTAAATCTCCTCTGCACTCTTTTTATGATTTCTATGGTTTCCATATCCTTCCTGTAGTGAGGCGACCAGAACTGAGCACAGTACTCCAAGTGGGTCTTACCAGGGTCTTATATAGCTACAACATTACCCCTTGGCTCCTGAACTCAATTCCACGGTTGATGAAGGCCAATGCACTGTATGCCTTCTTAATCAGTCAACCTGCATAGCAGCTTTGAGTGTCCTACGGACTCGGACCCCAAGATCCCTCTGATCCTCCACACTGCCAAGAGTCTTACCATTAAAACTATATTCTGCCATCAAAATTGACCTACCAAAATGAACCACCTCACACTTATCTGGGTTGAACTCCATCTGCCTCTTCTCAGCCCAGCCCTCCACACTATCCACAAACCCCCAACTTTGTGTCATCAGTAAATTTACTAAGCCATCCCACCACCTCCTCATCCAGGTCATTTATAAAAATCACGAAGAGAAGGGGTCCCAGAACAGATCCCTGAGGCAGACCACTGATCACCAACCTCCATGCAGAATATGACCTGTCTACAACCACTCTTTGCCTTCTGTGGGCAAGCCAGTTCTAGATCCACGAAGCAATGTCCCTTTGGATCCCATGCCTCCTTACTTTCTTGATAAGCCTTGCATGGGGAACCTTATCAAATGCAATTTGGTGTAATTGGCCCCAAATGAGTTGGCCCAGTGTTGGCTAGCCATAAATTTGCTCCAATTAAATATAGGGAAGCCCAGAAACATGATCACAAATTCCCTCACCACCGACTCTCTTCTTCTTTCTGATAAACCGAATCAACCTGTTCATAATACTGGCATTTCATCAGATCTAAAATTATATTGCAGACCTCATACCATTCAATCCTATTTCCAGTCCTGCCAAAGGGTCTCGGCCGAAATGTTGACTGTACTTTTTTCCATAGATGCTGCCTGGCCTGCTGAGGTCCTCCAGGTGTGTGGGTGGGTGTGTGTGTGTGTGTTTATTTGTTTTTGTTTGTTTTGTTTAGATTTCCAGCAACTGTCAATTTTCTCGTTTATTATTTCTACCTCTGCAGCATTGCCTCAGGTCATCTACTTTGAAAGAATTGCCCACACCTTTATTATCTCCAGCACCGTTAACCTCACACACTCCAAGTTATGTTCCCTTCAACATCTTATGAACCTGATCATTTAAATCTCTGCACTCTGCATCACAACTTACACAAAGCCTCATTCACTCATCACTGGTTCCTAGCAAAGTACCCATTTCAATATTGTCATTGCTGTTTTTGGATCTGTCCCTTTCTGAATCTCCTCAATAGGTATATTAAAATAAAACGGCGGCTAGGGGAAAAATTAGTCCCCTTGGGAGAGATTTTAATGATGATTTTTCAGTTTTTACTGCAGACAAAGCTTAGAAAATTTAGAAGGGGGAAGTGAATGGTGTCACCTTGGACCACACATAAATCAGCCGAAAGATGCATTAAGTTGGACATATCCCAGGGCCTGATTTGGTGCATTCTCAGACCTCATGGGAAGCTAGAGAAGAAATTGTGAATGTCCTTGCAGATATTTTTACATCATCTCTGACTACAGGAAAGGTTCTGGATGACTGGAGAGTGGTTAATGTGGTGCCATTGTTTAAAAAGGGTAGCACAAGCAGGCCAGGAGTCTACAGGGTGGAGAATCAGTGTGTCTTTATGCTAGGGAAGTTGTGCCTTACAACAGCGGTCCCCAACCACCGGGTCACAATTCATGTGCTAACGGGCCGCGAGGAAACGATATGAGTCAACTGCACCTTTCCTCATTCCCTGTCACGCCCACTGTTGAGCCATTACACGAGAGGTCATTACCCGCGTGTCATCCACGTCAGCACGGGAAGGAGATCAACTCCTCGAGCTTGCAAATGACGGCGGGCAGAAAAGTATGTTTGACGTAACATCTCTGCCAGTATTCTGGATCAAAGTCAAGGCTAAATATCCTGAGATAGCCACGAAAGCACTGAAAACGTTGCTTCCATATCCAACATTTTTCAGCGAAGCGGAATTTTCTGCAATGAATGCAACGAAAACTAAATTGTGGAATAGACTGGACATAAGGAACCCCCTTCGAGTATCGCTGTCTCCCATCACCCCTCGATAGGACCGTCTTGTTGCAGGAAAACAAGCCCAGGGCTCCCACTGATTCAGCGATATTGGTGTGTTGCAATGATTTCATATGTTAATACGGGGAAAATATGTGCTGTGTGTTTAATATCCAAACGTTACTTAAAATGTTATGATGATACTGACTTACTTATATAACCATATAACAATTACAGCATGGAAACAGGCCATCTTGGCCCTTCTAGTCCTTGCCAAACGCTACTCTCACCTAGTCCCACTGACCTGCACTCAGCCCACAACCCTTCATTCCTTTCCTGTCCATATACCTATCCAACTTTTACTTTAAACTTTTCATCTTTCACCCTTAACCCATGACCTCTGGCTATAGTCCTACCCAGCCTCAGTGGAAAAAATCTACTTGCATTTCTAGACCCTGCTCCTGTCTATACTTTTCATAATTTTGTATACCTCCATCAAATCTCCTCTCAATCTTCTGCATTCTAAGGAATACAGTCCTAACCTTTTGCAATCTTTCCTTATAACTCAGGTCCTCCAGACACAGCAACATCCTTGTAAATTTTCTCTGTACTCTTTCAACCTTGTTTACATCTTTCCTGTAGGTGGGTCACCAAAACTGGACACAATACTCCAAATTAGGCCTCACCAACATATTATACAACTTCAACAGGCGTCATATGTAATCAGATAAATATGACAATTGGAGACACGAGAGACTGTAGGTGCGGGAATATAGAGCAATTTTACAAGTTGCACTGTTACTTGGTAGAGGAACAGAAAGTTGGTGTGTGTGTGTGTGAGTGTGTGTGTAAGAGAGAGCGCGAGAGAAAGCACACACAAGAGAGAGCGCGCACAAGGGGAGAGAGAGAGAGGGAGAGCACACGCGCCCGGGGGAGGGTAAGGGAGAGCACGTGCTAGAGAGGGGGAGGGAGCGCGCTCACGTGTGTGTGTGTGTGTGTGTGTGTGTGTGTGTGTGTGTATGTGTAGCGTGTACACACATCTCACATTTGGCAGGATTGAATGCCATCTGCCAGTTCTCCACCCACATGCAAAAATGATCTTTGCATGGATGTTTTTGGTGCATTCTACAACACTACCAATTGTTGCATCATCTACAAACTTACTAAAGTACCTAAATGTTCATCCATGCTTTCAAGGCATCTCATAATTTGATTTAATCAAGACTTCTCGCTCCTCTTTTAAACATTAACTACATCAATTTCCTGTTCAACCTCTTCAGAAAACTACGTCAAAGTCGAGTTTATTGTCAAATGCAGAAGTACATGCACAGGTGCAATGAACAATTTACTTCCAACAGTATCACAGGCACATAATGTCAGACAAGCAAAAATTAACATGAATTACACACAATTTTTACAAGAAAACACCAAGTCCATTTTAATGCAGTTTTTACAGTATTGTCAAACTGTAGTTTTGCTGAGTGGTTTAAAACTAAATAGCTGAAAGGAAGTAGCTATGCTTGAACATAATGGTTGGCGACTTCAGGCTTCTGTACCTCCTACCCATTGGTAGCTACAAGAAGATGGCATAGCCTGGGTAATCGAGATCTTGATGATAGATATTGCCCTCTTGAGGCAGCACTTCAATGGTGGAGGGGGACATGCCCATGATGTATTGAACAGCATTCACTACTATTTGTAGCTTCTTACATTCCTGCACATCCCTGTACCAGACCATGATGCAACCAGTCTGGATACTTTCACCAGTACATCTGTAGAAATTCGTTAGTGTTGAGTGACAAGCCAAACCTCCTTAACGACCTGAGACAGACACTGGTGAACTTTCCTTATAATTGCATCCATACGCTGGGCTCAGGCCAGATCATCTGATATGTCAACACTCAGGAATTTAAAGCTGCTAACTCTGTCCACCACCATTCTCCCAATGTAGTTTGGTGCATGTTAGCCCTCCTTCTCTTTCCTGAAGATTACATCAGCTCCTTAGCCTTGATGATGTTGAGCAAGAGGTAGTTTTTGCAAGATGACCTATCTTGCTCTGGAAAGCTGACTCAACACTTGTGATTCCTCCAACAACAGTGGCATTATTAGTGAATTTGAAGATGCCAGTGGAGCTGTACCTAGCCACACAGTCATATGTGTATAGAAAATAGAGCTGGGTCTAAACACACAACTATAAGATGCACTTATGCCGATGGCCAATGAGGAATAGATGTTACCAATCCGCACTTATTCCGCTCTGCCAATGAGGAAATCAAGAGTCTAGTTGCAGAGGAAGGTGCAGAGGTCCAGGTCTTGAACTTCGTTGATGAGTTTGGATGGGATGATTGTGTTGAATGCTGAGCTGTAGTTAATGAACAGCAGCCTGATGTGCGAGTTCCCGTAGTCCAGATGGTCCACAACAAAGAAGAAAGTCAGAGAAATCACAACTGCTATTGAACTGTTGTGGCGGTTGGCAATTTGTTCCCTTCCCATCTAAGGTAGGAGTTGATTCGCACCATAACCAACCTTGCAAAGCAATTCATTATAGTTGATGTAAGTGCCACCAGGAGCAGTTATTGAGGCAGGTCATCGACTGCTTCTTGTACACCTGTACTAAACATGCCTTTTCGAAACAGGTGGGAACCTCCGATTGCATAAGTGAGAGGTTGAATACAACTGTAAATACCCCAGCCAGTTGGTCCACATAGATCTTTAGCACTTGGCCAGGTACGCTGGCTGAACCTGATACCTTTCAATGATTCAGCCTCTTGAAGGATTCCTGGACACTGGCCTCAGACTGAAGCTGCAGGATTATCTGGAGATGTGGGGCCTTGGGTGTATGTGTCTCCCTACCAAAACATGCATGAAAATCACTGATTTCACCTGCAAGTGATGGGACATTGCTACTTATGCTACCTGACCTTTCCTTGCAGGAAGTTGTACTGTGCAAGCCCTGCCACACCGGTGACTCAAGTTTAGTCTGAAATTGCCTCATTGCACTCACAATGGCCTTTCAGAGGTCATAGATGGACTTATAGAACTGTGTCGCTAGTGCTGAATGTCGCAGATTCAACCCTCAGCAAGTTACAAATCTCCTGTTTCATTTGGGGCTTCTGGTGGGGGAAGACACCAAATGTTTTTGCGGGTAAACACTCATCCACATATGTCATCATGAAATTGGTGATTACTGTGGCATATTCATTTATGTCTGCTAATGAATCCTTGAATATGTTTCAGTCCATCAACTCAAAGCAATCTTGAATTCATTCCCCTGCTTCTGCCATCCAGCCCTTTGGAGTCCTCTTCATCAGTGCCACACTCTTCAGTCTCTGTCTATGTGCAGGCAGAAGAAGCACAGAAGTTGTTAAGAATATTAGTCCTTTAGTGATGAGTTAATTGTATTTAGGCAGAGACTTCAACAAGCTAGCCTGATTAAAGTCTCCTGTCAAGATGTGAGCAGTTGACATACAGTGCTTCAGTCTTGTTGATCATAGTACTTAGCTCCTATATATGTTTGAAGTGAGATGCAGACAATGTCCTCTAATTTTTTTATATAAACACAGCGGCATGGACCAACCATTGCTCTGAGCAGGAAATTTTTACACGGCCTGAAAACTGTGCAGTATTTTAATAAACCATTACATAAAAGAAAATCCCGGCTGTGCAGTGACAAAGGCTATGTGCATAGGAGCATTTCAGTTACTGCACGGCCACGCACTCGTGAAGCATAGAGGGAATTGTGAATGTATGTTGCAATCAGGATCACAGTGGAGAACTCTTGCAGAAGGTAGAATACTCAGTACGAGCAATATGCTCCTTCCAGTAAATAGATACAGAACGTAATTTTTGAGTTGTTTCCAATGTTTTAATCTCTTTCCTCATTTAATCTCATATATTAAATGTGGCCTCGTCAATGAAGTGAAAATCAAAATAATGAACTACTTGCACTGGAGATCTAAATAAAAGCAGAAAATGCTGGAAATACTCAGCAGGTCAGTCTGCATCGGTGGAAAGAGAAATAGTCAACCTTTCAAGTTGAAGATCCTTGGTTAGAACTGGGAAGGAGAACCTTTCAGCATTTCACAGAATCTATTCCATTCACACATCCCTGGCCCACCAACTACCCATTCTCTGCACATTCAGCACATTATCTGGTAGCTTCGGGCAATGCAACACTTGTCCTTTCACCTCTTCCCATCCCATCATCCACAGACCCAGACAAGTGAGTCATTTGTGCATCTTGCAGTCTAGAGCACTGCATTCAGTGATCACAATATGGTCTCCTCTGCGCACAGACTCAAGTAACTTGATTTCTGTCAGTGCCTGTCAT